>NC_063363.1:12044287-12125421 GCF_021869965.1 Rhincodon typus
AGGGGCAGGTGTAGCACTTCCTGCGGTTGCAGGGAAAAGTGCCCGGGGTGGTGGGGCTGGAGGGGAGTGTGGAGCGGACAAGGGAGTCACGGAGAGAGTGGTCCCTCCGGAAAGCAGATAAAGGTGGGGAGGGAAAGATGTCTTTGGTGGTGGGGTTGGATTGCAGATGGCGGAAGTGTCGAAGGATGATGCGTTGGATCCGAAGGTTGGTGAGGTGGTACATGAGGACGAGGGGGATTCTGTTTTGGTTGTTATTGCGGGGAGGGGGTGTGAAGGATGAGTTGCGGGAAATACGGTCGAGGGCATTTTCGACCACTGTGGAGGGGAAGTTGCGGTCCTTGAAAAACGAGGACATCTGGGATGTCCGGGAGTGGAATGCATCATCTCGGGAGCAGATGCGGCGGAGGCGAAGGAATTGGGAATAGGAGGTGGCATTTTTGCAGGAAGGTGGGTGAGAGGAGGTGTAATTTAGATTAATTTAGATAACAAGATTAATTTAGGATATCCGGTTGGAATGGACGAGTTGGATCGAAGGGTCTGTTTCCCTGCTGTACGGCTCTATGAAAGACTAAAAGAAACAAAAATGTGAAGAGAATGCATTTCAGGCCCGACCTCTTCAATACAGGATATAAAGTGGCTGGAGACTATGTGGGTGATATCAGCCGCAGCTCCTATTCCTGGTGGCCATCTTTAAACTTCAGTTCAGCGGGCCCACCTCTACAATATCAACCTACTTGCTCACGCAGTTTGCTGCCGAGCATTTCTGGCATTTTCTGTATTTCTTTAAGATTTTCGTATCTTCAGTAACCTGCTTTTTACCCATCTTGGAACTTTTCAGGCCTGTCCACCTTCCAATTGATGCCCGAAAGCAGAAAGGGCACTTTATTTGTTTTGTTGTCATGTGACTTTTGGCCAACTGGCATCAGTGAAGCAATAGTAATTTTGTATAATTCCGTACTGTAGCAAATCTTCCAACTGATTCAAGGCATTATCATACTGTAAAATTACATTACAGAGAAAAGGCACATTGGAATCCTAGACTTTACTAGGTTAAAGCCAGAATGCTGCTTGAGGACAACAGTTACCCATTGTGTGCACTGACTTCAGTTTGGGGAGAGGGTTTAGGAGGGGAGATGGTTTGTGGGGAAGTCAGTTACATTTCCCTTCCTGTATTCACCATCACCTGATGCCTGCTGTAAAGAATCTGGGGCTTGAGTAAGGACAGAATGATGCCTCCCATGTGCGAACAGCTTGCTAATCGTCACATCAACGATTATGCAGGAGGAATGGTCACTTGGGCAGAGATGGGTATTTTATCTGGTGCCAAAACAAAGTCAGTGTCAGAGTCAGAGTTTGGAGTGGAGGCCAGCAAAGGGCAAAAGATTCAACGATTTCTGCAAGGTTTGGATTTGTGTCCAATTTTCTTTAAACTTGAGTGGATGAAGTGAATACTTGCAATGTATTCTCTATTCTGTCATTCTCTCAAGTTATTAATCTCATCAGTGCTATATATTGCCACTTAGTAGCTGTGACAATTCTCATCAGGTATCTACAGCTGAGCTCTAACTTACCTAGATTTTTGTTTTAAAATATCTTTGTACTTTGATAGTCTGAAGAGTATCTGAAGAATAAGTGACATTCAGTACAGGTGCATCCTTCTGTAAGATTTAACCGATTAAGCTGCGATCTGGACAAGTTATTGAATTATTCAGATTTGCCTATTTTTTCCCCCTCCAGAACAAGCTTCGAAATTTCAAATATGTCTGATTAGCTAGTCCCTAAAAACCTTATTATTTCAAAATCTTTTTAACGTAATTTGAAGTCAGTCTGGAATGTTAATTTGAAGAACATGGTTAGCTTTGCAGTTAGCATAGAAGACACCTCTCTGGATTTGATGAAAGATTTTTTGTTTTCTTACAAAATAAAAATCAGGTTGTAAGAGGGAAACAGCAACAGTGAAGACAGACTTTGATGTTGTGGGAGCCAAGGACACTTTCTACAGACAATACCACGTGTGACCTGATCAGATTGATAGCACAATTTAATGTACACTCCCCGAAGATCACTTAAGTGTACAGATAGGAAAAGATTTTTTTTTTTTTGAAAATGGTCACTTAGCAGATTTCCAGTGAAACAAATGACCTCCAAGGCAGTTTAAACTGCATTAAAATAAAAAAAAACACTATTCTAGGTCTAAAAGGATAGTAGTTGGGCCAATTTATTTGGGGAAGCTGCAAAATATTCAGTAAACATATTGGAAATTCTGCTTAAAGAAACATTTGTGAAATATAAATTACTTTCCATGCATCATTTGCTAAATTAGAACAAGTAGTTTTCAAAACCAGATGACTTTTTATAAAACATTCTTCCGTATTGTTCAATGTAATGGATGAGGTAATATTTATGTTCTTTAGAATGATTTAATTAAGAAGATTTTTGGCATAATTTAGCATGCTGCATTTGTTTATTTCAAAACTACCAAAGTAATGGGATAAATTGCTAACTTATAAATTTCTGGGCATGAAAATCTATCCTAAACATTAATTTTCCTCCTCAACTCAACTCTAGGATTTTTTTTTGAAAAACAGATTTAGAATGATACAATTTGCTTGGCTTAATTTATTAATTAAATAAATTTCAAACAATATGAAATTTGAACTAAAATTACTAACCAGTTGTGAGCAGAATTTGTAAGAAACTGCATTGTCTATACAATTCATGCCTTGTTAGAAAGGGTTTCATGCAGCATTACAGAGGTAGACCCAGGAATAGTCATGCAACGATACTGCAAGAATCCATAAACTTAGCCAACTAGAACAGCAGGCTTTCTGTACTGATCAGAAGTATGGGGAATAGGATTGTTGCATTGGCATTTGAGTCTTAAATTGGAATTCCATTAATAACCTAACCATACAGCATTATTAATTGCAAAACCATTAATGAGCATGCCTTTAAGCATTGAGTAATGAGCTGCATTTAAAGTTTCTTTTAAAAAAAATAGAATAGATCACATCTGTTCTCAATGTGTCAATAAAATGGAAAGCTTGCTCTTTAACCATCCCTTTCAAGGAAAATGAATAGCATCTTCATCAGCAAACATCAGCTCTTGTACACACCAACATTTGAAACACAGAGGTCTTTTTTTATTACGTTTTTTTGGGTTGCTCATAGGAGCTATTCTCTGTATTACAATGAGAAGATTTTACCAACATGTGAATTTAAGATCGAGGTTATTGTCTTGAACAAAGCTGGAAGAAGACAGGGTTTGAACGAATTGAGAAATTTTAGTTTGACAAAAGGACGATCAACTATACAATGCCTATTATTACAAACAAACTATTGGATTGAATGCTTCAATAGTCAAATAGATTACATTCACCAAAAGCTATGATCCCACTGTGTCTTAGTCAAAGAGCCTTTTTGAAGAGGGAATAGAATGAGTTGCTTCTACAGCATAATGGAGAACTAAAATAAAAATTCTTCCAACTTTGCTTCAAAGTTGAAGTAAGTACATTCTTCAGATGTATGAAATTTTGAAGATGTTTTATCCCTTTCAAATCATGCCCTTGAACTGTAATTAAGGAGACAGTAGGGAACCTGGTTCCAGGGTTCTGCCAATGCCACTGGAGGTGGCTATTAAAGAAGCGGTTAATGGCACATCGAGAGCAGTCTTCCTCAGGTTCACCCTCCTCTGACATACCTACCTCACACTTGGTACCTTCCCATCGCAGCAACCTAGACTGGGACCTGCAGGAATGAATTAATGTTCTCTTGCTATGACACAAGGCACCAGTACATGACCATGCTCTGCAGCACAGTTTAAGGCATTATTTTGTCAGCGCCGCTGCTTGCATAAGTAGTGGTTTCAACAGATCCTGATTAATGGAAGTCTATATGGAGAGGCAGCCCAGGATGAACTTGTAAGCCTTCAGCCAAAAGACTCACAATGCTGAATCCTATTATTCTCAACACAAGGACACTGAATCAATGTGCCATAAATCAAAAGCAATTTATTATGACAAAAGAGTTTTTTTTTAAAAAGAATAAAGAAAAGGTATGTTTTACACCCCCATCCAATCTCAGACCAACAAAATTGTGAAGTGTTTGTGGCTGCAAAAATAACCACACCTCACCGAACAGTGCTTTGACAGTATGATTTTCAAAAGCACAAATGAATCGCTGGCAATCTTAAAAAGCACAAAAATTATCCTGTCATAACATTCTTGATCATAATGAAGTGGGTGACAAGGACAAATAAGTCAATGCATTTCCTGCAGGAACTTGTAAATGATAATCAGATGAGAAACAGAAAAGCTGGTCGGAATTGAAATGTGAGGCAGGATTTTCTAAATGATAAGAGAAAACGGAAGCAACACAATGCAGCAGCACTGTGCCTGCCCATAATAAACACAAAAAATTTATGCCGGTTACAAGAATTGGATAAGTACAGCAGTTTGTGTTGAAACAGCGAGGGAATCAATTTCAGAAACTGCCCTCACCTGATTATCATGAATATTGCTTGAGAAAGCAAATCAGGAAGTTAATTCAAATTGATCCTCTGGTTGTAACTGGTCCTTGAAAACATTAAAGAAAATGCCAAATAACTGGTGAATCATTTTTTTCCCCAGGAAAATCTATTCATTTTCAAATGTAGTACTTCAGCCCAATGGCAATAAGAATTTATTGGAAGATCTCAGCAATCAGTTGCAGACCATCAGAGCTTCAGGAGGTAATTACGATTGCTATGCAAACAGCTTACTCTTTCACAGAAACAGGAGCTCACTTTACAAAACAAAAAGTGCTGAGAAAAGAACTTTTGTTAAAAAATAAGAATGTCAATGCTCCTAGGATGTCTGCCCTGATATCATATTATACTGCAATATCGCTTCTAGTTTATCTACATTAATTCAAGGGGAAAAACTTGCAGCACAAACACCTTAACCAAAGAGACAGGTCACAAAATAATTGTAAGCTTGTTTTAATACTGCATAAATTCTGTCATTCGACCTAACAGCCTCACGTTCCATGCACTTGTTACAATCCCCACAGACACAAATAACTTTTTTCTAAAAACAATCTGAATTTCCAGTGACATCTGCATTTTCATTCCAGAGTAGATTTCAAGCTCTAAGACTGGCTGAAATATCCAAACTAAAAGCAACATTGTCTGAACACTACTCAGTGGCTAAATTAAACTCTAATCTACAATAAAGATCCTCTAGTTAACTGATAAAATGATCAAAAAATCTCCCTCCACAGTTGTACTGTGCTCTGTCCCTCAAACAGACACATTGTTTCCCATGAACCATATCCATAGTTACCTCAGTTCTCAAAGGCTTAATTCCTTATTTATTTTTCAGCAGGATTATATCTGATCCCCAACTTAAATAGCGAGGGCCACACCCTGTAGATTCCTCCCTCCAAAGCTAAGTGCATTTTCAAACCTCAGTTAAATTCTCATTAACTTTGATTCTTCCATCTGACTGAAAATTCCCATGTGTATTTTGAAGTTGAGATCAATAGAGAATGGCTGCTTTTGTTTCTCTGCTCTCTCACTATCTCCCAGATGTTGCCCAGTTACATGAAGGATATTATGAAACTGGAGATGGTTCAGAAGAGAGTTACCAGGATGTTGCGGTTATGGAAGTTTCAAGTTATCAGGGGAGGCTAGATAAGCTGGGACTTTTCCCACTGGAACGTAGGAGATTGAGAAGCGACCTTATAGAAATTTAAAAGGACAGGAGGGGATAGATAGGGTTAATGGTAGTTGTCTTTTCCCTCGGATGGGTGATTTCAAGACTAAGGGGCACATTTTTAAGGTGAGAGGAAAGAGATTTAAAAATGACAAGGGGCACTTTTCTTTCAAAAATAAAACAGAGGGTGGTTCACATGTGGAATGAACTTCCTGAGGAAGTGGCGGATGTGGGTACAGTTACAATATTTAAAACCCATGTACATGAATAGGAAAGATCTGGAGGGATATGGGCCAGAGGCAGGCAGGTGGGACTGGTTTAGTTTGAGATTATGTTCAGCAGGGTCTGTTCTGTATGACTATGACTCAGTCTCCAGATTGACCAGTCTGTGAAATTCATTGATATTTTAAGGATAATCTTGTAACCTGATCCCTCAAAGCTGCCAACTTTTCCCTTCTTAAAATCAACTGCCATGGCAATGGTGAATCACACGAGCCTTGTATCCAAGTATAAATGGTAATCAGCTATCCTTTAGGCTCCTAACTATGACCGCACTTGAAATGAAGTGGACAGCTCACAGTGAAAGGTTTACAAAACCTGACATTTGTAACACCTTCATTGACTTGGATGTTAAAATTAAATCAGGGTCATGACAGATATCTTTGTCATTGCCAGCAGCTGTGGATATCTTGCACCTCCCTCCTTAAAAAAAACCTGAGTCACAATGGCCTATGGCACCAAGCCATAGCAGTTTCTTGACGAGCAGTATTCACAGCAGGTCATTCAATCTCCTTCACTACTCAATTACACCTTTAAATAAACAGATAGTCTCAAAAAAGACCAAATTCATAATCTTGGGATTTGTAACACACTGAAGAAACAGGTTTCTCTGCGCTTTGGAAGAAGCAACCAGATAGTAATTCAGGCAAAGGGATCTGCAATTCTACGGAGGCTGCATCAATAGCGGAGTTTAGTGAAGCAGGACAAATTCAGCTGATGCAGAAACTCGCGCTGGGACACTAATAATTTACACTAACCAACCATGGGCCTGAGAGACCACTTTGATGTTTCAGTGCCTTATGAGATAACTTTAGAAGAAATACTTCCAAAGAAATCTAGCCTCCAAAAAGAGGATAAAATAAAAATAGAGATATTGAAGATTTAAACTTCCCTTCTACTTGCACCACTCTCCACCTCAAAACCTTATAGTTATATCCTTTTGTGGATAACCACCACGTTGTTTCTCTGGATTGATCAGCTGACAGTGATCAGATATGGGATGGGATACGATGTTCTTAGACAGTAACAAAATCTTTATAATAGCTGTTGCATAATATCTGATTGGTGTCTACAACACAAGAACCTTGAATTCCTGAATTGAGACACGTAAATTGTCTTTATCCACCACATTTGCTGACACCAAAGGATGGGATCTGAATGGGGGTGGAGATGGAAGTGGAGAAAAACGAGAAGTAGTTTGCACTGTTGGCAATTTAAACCGAAGCTTGATTTCACTTACTTCCAAACTCTTGATTTATCTTGGCTTCCTTGTCACTCTATCAACCCTTGGTGTTGTCGAATTGTGCAAAGGTTAGATTTGCACCTACCCTTCATTTTCTTTTATGGGAATGTACGCATTACTGACTAGCCCAGTGTTTAGTGCCTGTCCCTAGTTGCCCTTGAGGTGGTGGCAGTCATCTGCCTTCTTAAACCACTTCAGGCCATTTGGTGTAGGTAGACCCATAATGCCACTGAGGAAAGAGTTGCAGGACTTTAACACACAAAATGTGGGTTACATTTTCACTTTTTAAGATACTTTGCTTAAATCAGGATGAAGGTTAATTCATAATGGCAACTTGCAATAGGAAATTGGGGGAGAAATGGACAGGGTGATGAGGAAAGTGCAAGGACGTGGGTCTGGTCAGATTTCTCTTTCAAAAGAGCCAGCACAAACAAGAAGGACAAAATGGCCTCCTCTGTCCTGTATGATTCTATGAAGGTGGATGCTCTCACAGCCTTAAATAATTACACCATTTGCCAGCAAATGGCAACAATTGCGATTGCTTGGACAAGTCGCCCTTCAATCATTAAATACCTGAAAAAGATCAATTTTAATGTATACAGTTAATAGCTTTCTGTAATTGTTCTCCATACAGATATATGGCACAGTTCACTTTTCAATAGTTTCCTAATGTGAACAAGGACATCAGATAGCCAGTGTTAAAGGCTATCAGCCTAGTTCATATACAGAAAGTGGACAGGCTAATTGCTCCCTGAATGGAAGAAATTCTTTTTTAGATTTTGCACTGAAGGGGAAACGCTAAAAACATTTAACAAATTTTATGACGTGAATTTTCATAAGAATCATATTAATCACGACAGACTTGAGAAATTTTATAGGTCATGGCAGAAAAAAAAATAGTAGCAGCATGGATACAGCATTAGCTGAGTCACAGGAAACAGAGTATTGGTCAATGGATAATTTTTGGACTGGAGGAAGGTTTGTGGACGACTTTTCTTAGGGTTGACCCTGGGGCCTTGCTTTTCCTGATATATATTAACGATCCGGATCTTACTATAGAAATAGAACTGCGGAGCACAGGAACAGGCCCTTTGGCCCATGATGTTGTACTGAACATGACACCAAATGAAACTAATTCCTTCTGCCTGCCATTGGTCTGTATCCCTCCGTTGCTTGCATATTCATGTGCTTATCTAAAAGTCCTTAAATGCCCCTAACATATCTGCCTCCACCACTACCCCAGCAGTGCGTTCCAGACACCTACCACTGTGTTACAAAACTTGCCCCTCACATCTCCTTTGAACTTTCCCAGTCTAACCTAAAATGCATGCCTCCTGGTGTTAGACATTTCAACTCTGGGAAAAAAGATTCTGACCGTCAACCCTATCTATCCATCTCAAAATCTGAAAGACTTCATGTATCAAAGTCTCCTCTCAGCCTGCGCCATTCAAGAGAAAACAACCCAAGTTCTTCTAGTCTCAATTTACAACTCATACCTTCTAATCCAGGATGCATCCTGATAAACCTCTCCTGCCCCCTGTCCACAGCCTCCACATCCTTCCTGTAATGTGGCAACCAGAACTGAATGTAATAGTCTAAGTGTGGCCTAACCAAATTCTTATAAAGCTGCAACATGACATCCTGACTCTTGTACTCAACTCCCTGACCAATGAAGACAAGCATGCCATACATCTTCCTTATCACCCTATCTACTTGCGTGGCTGCTTTCATGGAGCTATGGACTTTAACCCCAAGATCCCTCTGTACATCAATACTGTTCAGGGTCCTGGCATTGACTATACTTTTTCTTAACATTTAATCTCCCAAAATGCAGCACCTCACACTTACCCAGATTAAACTCCATCTGCAACTTCTCCGCCCATATCTGCAACTGATCTATATCCTGCTGTGTCCTTTGACAACATTCTACACTATCCACAACTCCACCGATCTTTGTATCGTCTGCAAACTTACTAACCCACCCACCTACATTTCTGTCCAAGTTATTTATATAGATATACACAAAACAAACAGAAGTCCCAGTACAGATCCCTGAGGAATACCACTAGTCACGCACCTCCAGTCTGCAAAACACCCTTCCACCACTACCCTCTGCTTTCTATGGACAAGCCAATTTGAATCTACACGACCAAGTCACTGTGGATCCCATGTATCTAAGCTTCTGGATGAGCCTAGCATGAGGACCTTGTCAAAAGCCTTACTAAAATCCATGTAAACAACATCCACTGCTCTACCCTCATCAATCATCTTTGTTACCTTCTCAAAAATTTCAATCAAGTATGACCTGACCTGCCCTGCACAAAGCCATGCTGACTGTCCCTAATTAGGCCGTGTTTTTCCAAATGTGCATAAATCCTATCCGTAAGAATTCTCTCCAATACCTTCCCAACCACCGATGCGAGACTCACCGGTCTGTAGTTTGCTGGATTATCCCTATTTCCCTTCTTGAACAGAGGAATAACGTTAGCTACTTGGGACCTCTCCAGTGGCTAATGAGGATACAAAGATCTTGGTCAAGGCCCCAGAAATCTCCTCTCTTGCCTCCCTCAATAACCTGGAGTAGATACCATCAGGGCCTAGAAATTTATCCACCTTAATGCTCTTCAAGAGACCCAACAGCACTTCTTTCTTGATCTCAAAATGCCCTCGCATATTAGCGTGCTCCACACAAATCTTACTCTCTTCCATATCCTTCTCCTGGGTGAATACTGATGCAAAATACTCACTTAGGATCTCATGCATATTCTCTGCCTCCAAGCACAAGTTCCTTCTTTTATCCTTGAGTGGTCCTACCTTCTCCCTAGCTATCCTCTTGTTTTTAATGTATCTATAGAATGCTTTGGTCTCTTTAACCCTACTTGCCAAGGTCATTTCATGGCCCCTTCTTGCTCTCCTAATTCCCTGCTTGAGTACATTCCTGCTTTCCTTATATTCCTCATGGGCCCTGTCCAATTTTAGTTTCATACACCTTATATATGCTTTTTTTTCCCCTTTTGATTAAATTCACAGCCTGCTTTGTTATCCAAGAGTCCCTTACCTTGCCATCTTTCTCTTCCCTCCTTACTGGGACATGCCGGTCCTGTACTCTCAATGGAAGGTCTTTAACAATTTCCACATGTCAAATGTGGACTTGCCTGATAACAACTCCTCCCAATTAACCCTCACTAGCTGCTGCCTAATACTGATGTAACTTGCCTTCCCCCAATTTTGTACCTTAGAAACAAGATTCTGACTTATCCTTCTTCATAGCTTTCTTAAAACTTAAGGAGTTGTGATCATATTTCCAAAACGCTCTCCCATTGAAAGGCCAGTCACCTGGCCAGGCTCATTAGCCAATACAAGGTCCAGTATGGCCCCTCCTCTAGTTGGATACTGTTTCAAGAAACCCTCTTGGATGCGCTGAACATATTCTGCTCTAAGGGGGAGTCCCAGTCAATACCAGGGAAGGTACAGTCACCCACTGTGTAAAGTTGGTTTTTACTGCACCTTTGCATAACCTGCCTACATATTTGTTCCTCAATGTCTAGGTAGCTGTTCAGGGTCCTATAGTATTATCCTATCACAGTGATTGCACCCATCTTATTTTCGAGCTCTACCCATATCGCCTCAGTGGATGAGCCCTCCAGCATGTCCTTTCTGTGTGCAGGCGTGACATTTGCCCTGATTAGTAATGCAACTCCTCCATCTCTTTTACCTTCCTCTCTATTTCGTCTAAAACAATGAAACCCTGGAGCACTGACCAGCCAGTCCTGCCTCTCTTGCAACCCAGTCTCTGTAGTGGTCACAACATCATAGACCCATGTACTGATCCAGGCTCTAAGCTTATCTGCCTTGCCTACAATACTCCTGGCGTTGAAATAAACACTTCAGCCAGTTAGTACCATCATGTTCATTTAAGAGTCTTTGCCTGTCCTTTCTTTCTACGTAGGGGACCATTTCAAAACTTGGATGTGAGGAGTACAGTGTGGAACTCCAAAAGGACGCTGACGAGTTGGTGCAGTGAGCAGATAGGAGGCAGTTGTGGTTCATCACAAAGAAAAGTGAGATGATGCACTTTTGGAGGAAGAACATTGAAAGACAATTTAAAATATGGGGTACAATTCTAAAAGAGGGTGCAGGAACAGAGCGACATGTATACGTGCACAGATCATTGAAGATGGCGAGGTAAGTAGACAGAGCAGTTAATAAAGCATGCACTGCCCTTGTTTTATTAATGGGGCACAGAGTACAAGAGCAAACAAGAGACGTTGAACTTGTGTAAGACTATTGTTAGACCTCAGCTGGAGTATTGTATACAGGTATCGGCACCACATTATAGGAAAGACGCAAATGCATTGGAGATAATGCAGAAGCGATTTTCAATAATGGTTCCAGGAATGAGAAAATTCAGTTAGGATGATAGAGAGTGAAGTCATTGGGGCTGTCTTCCTTGGAGAGAAGCAGCTGACAGGAGATTTGACGTAAGCTTTCAAAATCTAGAGTGGGCTGGATAGTGTAGGTAGGAAGAAGCACTTGTGAAAGAAATATGAATGAGAAGGCATAGATTTATTCTGTGCAAATGAACCGAGGTTGACATGAGAAAAAAACTTGTACAGTGAGTAGTTAGGGTATGGAATACACTGCCTGGAAACGTGGCGGAAGCAGGTTCAAATGATGTATTCAAGAGGGCATTGGATCATTATTTGGATAGAAATAGTGTGCAAGGGTTTGGTGTGAAAGCAGGAGATTGGCACTAGGTCAAGATGCTCTGTTGAAGATGCAGGCACAATAGACCAAATGGCCTCCTTCTGCTCTGGAAAAATTCTGTGATCATATTTTAATTCTAGGGGTCACAGAACTTCAGCACACCCATCTAGAAATCCTTGCCTTCAATTTCTGAATTAGAAGAACTCTGTTACAATGGTTCATTGTAGCATAGATTCGCTTAGAGCACTAAGCTCTCTTGGTTCCCAAATGAGATTATTTTATTTTGTTGGTCAAAAATAAAGAGAGCTTTCTTATTAACGTGGTTCAGCAAAATGGTGTTTCATTTTTGTGCACCCTATTTGTGTTTGAACAGTCTGCCACTATATTCGAAAAGGATATCAAGCTGCTCTCAAAGAAAAACTGCAGATTTGTCTCTCTATTCTCCCCCACTACCTCAATCGATTGCAGCTTCTCCCAGTTTATATATTGCCCACAAGTGTGTGATTTTCCCCCATTTAAGGGAAGTCACCAATCACAGGGAGTTCTTCCTAAAGTTCTGTACCTGATGTTTCATTGTTACCATCGCGTAGGTCTTAGGGACACACTGAACGATAAGAATGCAATAAAAGCAACATGTTTTACCATAACGAAAGGGACTGCAGCAGTTCACCACCACCTTCTCAAGGGAAACTAGGGATGGGCAAGAAATGCTGGGCAGTCAGCGATGTTTACATCCCGTGAGTGAACAGAAGAAAATTTAGAGGCAAGTAAAAATCCAATCTTTACAAAATTGGATGATACCAAGGGTTGATCATGTAACAGGGAAACCAAGCTAGTTCAAAAGATTAGAACTAAGTGAAATCAGGCTTGAGTTTTGACTTGGAACTTTATCTGGGCAAATTTTGATTGTAATTGATCCGCACAACAATAGAAGTGGAGTTTACATCACATCTTTAAACTGTGAGACAAGTTACTTGACAATATTGCATGCAGGAAAGTTTGATTCCCTGCAAGATGTTGATGAAGCCACACTCCTGCAGACACATCTCCTTTGTGTTGAGCAATTCGAGTCTGCCTCAGTTCTCATTTTAGACAAAATAACATGCCTTGCTGAAAACAATCCTGTGAATTACTTCTGTATGAGAACTGGTGGAAATGTACATCAAGGCACCAACACAGCATGGGGTTGGCCCATTACACTTTTCAACCTCACT
The DNA here is from genome assembly GCF_021869965.1 of Rhincodon typus. NCBI lineage: Eukaryota > Metazoa > Chordata > Chondrichthyes > Orectolobiformes > Rhincodontidae > Rhincodon > Rhincodon typus. The sequence continues at coordinate 12,057,424 of NC_063363.1, forward strand.
GCAACCCTCTGCTGTCACTGATTCACAGGTAGACTGCAAGAACCTTTTACAGAACAAGAGTTAAATTGTCTTTTTCCTTCCCCTCAAGGGATGACTTAATGCTGCTCAATGAACAAAAATTTTGCATCATACGATCAGGCCCATATGAAGGTCAGGTGCTACTTGTGGTGTCAATTTAAAATGCAACTTAATGGTCATTGACGTTCTTGGCTCTGACAATTGTATCTCATGTAATAAAACATGGAATTGAACCCTCCCCTTCCCCTCAGGGTTATTCAGAGCTGTTGAATCTATTATCACAATTTTGATAGAGATTTGTATGAGGAGCTGCTTTTTAAAATTCTTTTGAACATAAGTAGTGGGGGCAGACACAGATCATTTGGCCCATCAAACCTGTTGCCCCATTCAATAAGATTAAGGCTGATTTCCAACCTCAACTCCACTTTTCCACATTATCCTCATATCCCTTATTTTCCTGCATGCCCAAGGTTCCGTCAATCTGTCTTCGATCTTTTTTAGGCAACTGAACATCTACAGCTCTTTACAGAATTCCAAAGATCCATGACCCTCCGTGAAGCAGTTCCATCTTAGCTCTGTCCCAAATGCACAAGGCCTCTTCTGCTGAGACTGTAACCCCTCATTTCCAGATTACCCAGACAGAAGAAATCTCCAAGCATCGACATTGTCAATTTTCTTAAGAATTTCATTGACCATGCATGCATTACAATGCTATAGAATACACTGGAAATAATTGTATAACATGTCCCTTACATAATAAGCTTCCTGTCTTTCCTCACATCCAAAAATGTTGTAAAAGCATATTTTTATTCAGGTTAATCATCCTTTTCAACATTTAAACAGATGGCAGCTATCATTCTAAGCAACTAAATCCTGTACTTCATTGAAAAAGAGAGAGGCCTCCTACTGAAAGTGTGCTCATATCAAAATTAAACCTTCAGGTGGATATTTCATATTGTAAAGGTTTTACTAAAAGATTGGGAAAATCCTTCTTTTGTTAGGGATCCCAGTATTCAAATAAATAAATGAAAACAACATAAGGTATCAATAACAAAAAAAAAGCAGAGGGTTCGTAAAAATGCTAGATCCAAACAAAGGCAATTTGAAAGCATTTTTCAGAGGATTAAGTAACCTTCCTCTGAAAGACAAACATGGCTCATCGTGAGATCTCAATTTTGGCAATACAGAACAAAAGCTATTCTGTAAGGTAATTAGTCGCTGTTTCGTGACAATACAATTTGAACCCTGAAGCTCTGACTGTGGGGCTCACCTTAGATTCTCACAAACTGCTACAGATATTCCAATGTACAAAAAGATAGTAGCATTGAGGGAAAAAAGCGAGATGGTATGTGGGTACTGTACCTTCCGAGATGGTAGGGATAGTTGTGGTAGTAGTGGTGGTTGTAGTGGGAGGTGGGGTAGTAGTGGGTGCATCTAGATGGTAAAAAGGAAAAAATGAATAAAAACAGAAATGAAATACACAACATTTTTCACATGAAATCACAAAAAAATGAAAACAAACTGTAAATAAATAACAAATTCTAATTTCTTTGGCTCGTGTGATGGCTTTTTCCAATTGAATTCCTCACCTCCTGCCACCACCCCCCACCCTGCCACAGCATTCCTGACCATGTCGAAAACTATAATATGCAGCAGAGATACCACGAGCTTCAATAACATGGGAGAACTGAAAGCAATCATAAGTCATACATAAATCCCAGGTGGCTTTTTAATGTGCTTCTTCACCTTCTCCACAGCTTTTCCCATATATTTCAATAATTGCTGTGCATTGCTAATGGTATTGTTAGTTGTTATGAGTCTGAGATGTTCGATGCCAAAATACAGGTTTGGCATCAAAAGTATATATTGTCAGCGAATCAGAGCAGCAGAACACCTTGTTCTGATGCGATGTTATTATTTTGGAGACAATGTTGCCTGCAATCCCACAGAGATGGAACATATACAATAAGACTGTTGATGAAAGGTCACATTAACCAGTTGACTAACAATGGCTTTTGAAGCTGTTGTCTGGAGTTGTGTAATTGTATTTTTTTAAAAAAGTCCATTTTCAACATTATATATTCTAGGTATCAAGTTATCAGGAAATAAAGGGAGCTTTGTCACATCAGGCTTTTGGGGAAATTGTAGTATAATGATAATGTTACTAGATGAGTAATCCAGAGGGACAGGAGTTCAATTCCCACCCTGGTAGCTGCTGGAGTTTAAAGTGAATTAAGAAATCTATAACCAAAAGCGTGTCACAGTAATGACAACTGTGAAACCATCACCAATTGCCACAAAAATCTATCTGGTTCACGATTATCTTAGAAGGAAGGGTATCTGTCATCCTTTCTTTATCTGGTCTAACCAACAGCAATGTGATTGGGTCTCAAATGCCCTCTGAATTGGTCCAGCGAGCCATTTAGTTCAAGGACAATTACAGACTGGCAACAAATGCCAGCCTTCCAGCAATGCCCCCAACTCATGAAATGATTTTTAATAACTACCTCAAGTCATGCACACAGCAAAAGGTCCAGGTGCAAAGTTGTTAAAAGTTTAACATTTTGCTTCCCATTTAGTTATCCATATAAAAATACTCCCCCTCCCCAGTTCACAATTTACAAGATGCACCACTGCTTTGGTTGTAAAACCCCTATCCTACAGGAAGGCAGCTCAACAGGATATAGAAGCTTGGTGCCCAACTGTTTGACACTAGTGCTTTCTCTACAATGGAGAACTTGAGCTCAACACTGCCATCATGGAAAGATGCAGAGTGGAAATCAGACTGTCCTTACAAAGTGAAGGTGGTGGATGAGGAGGACTTGGTCAACATAGGTCTCTTCCATTTACCTTTAAGTCAATGACGCTCATGGTGTTACTGGGATACACAGAATTGGGGCCAAGGAGCCAACAGCCTAAGCAATTATACCCAACATAAGATTGGCTAAACTATTTTTTGCGGGCAAGGCCTGATGGAATGCAAAGTCGTCGAGGTTATCACAGGTTGAAAGCCAACAGGGATCAGCCTAGACCCTTACTGCATATTGATTAGAGGTATCCACCCTAACAATAGGAGAAACATTATGATTCGAAACTCATTTGTGTTTTTCAGCACCCTGCCTAGTTTGGGGTAAAATTAACTTAATTTATTGTCTAAGAGTGGTTTCTTTAATTTGCAAATGCTTTGACAAAACTAAGTTTGAATCACAGTCCTTTGTCTCAAAAGTAAGAGCACCTGAGTAAATGTGTTTCCTGAACAAAAATTGGTTGAACTGTCTGTATACAATACTTCACAGGTACCAGACTGTTAGGGGAAAGGGAATGATTAGAACATAAAAACTGGTGGGAGAAAAAACTGGGTCTCATTTTTCTGGCGAATCCTCACTTTTATCTGCATCTTAGAACAGGCTGGGTAGAAAGCAGCTGTTCCTCTTAGGAGGAAGGTCAAGAATAGAAAGGCATAATTTTAAAGTGAAAGGCAGGAAGTTTAGAAGAGATTTGAGGAAAAACTTCTTCCACCGAGGTGGTTGGAACCTGGAATGGACCGGCTGGGAGAGTAGTTGAGGCAAGTAGCCTCACAACCTCTTAAAAAAAAAAAGGTGCTTAGATGAGTACTTGATGCCTCATAACATTCAAAGTTATGAGCTTATTTTTGGAAAATGGGACAACTGTGCCTAGTAGCATATTTTTGGCTGTACAGATTCAATGAGCTGAACAGCCTCTTCTGTATCGTAAAATTCTACGATTAGTGATTTAAGCCTTAATGTGAGAATGCAATGACCTTATTTAGCAAAACACTTGCTGCACATTGAGGGGAAAAAACAGAATTGTGACCCTTCAAAGGGTTCAAAACATTGAACATCAGCACCATGTAATAAAAAATATCGTCATGCTATTTGTGTCAATTTTGATAGAAAGGAAATCAACAAAAAAATTGCACATAATCACATTCCATTAAATTAATTTTGGGGGCACTCAATACTTGTCTTGAGCTCTCTACTAACATAGGTCAATTTAATTCCTACACTTTTTTTAAAATTTGTTTTTGGGACACAAGTCAAACATCTATTCCCCTTTGATAACTGCCCTGCAGCAGACAATAGGTTGCTCAGTCAATTTAGGTAGCAGTTAAGAGTCAACCTCAGTGCTGTGGCTCTCGGGTCATATGTAGACAAGATGGGGTAAGGATGGCTAATTTTCTGCCCTGTAAAGCATTCAGTCAACCTAGAAGGTTTTACGACAGGAGTCGGTCACTTAATGACTGAGACTCACTTTCTATTCTGGATGATCAATTAATTGAATTTAAACTCCCTCCAGTAACTGTGATGGGATGTGAACTCATGTCCCTTAAGTACTAGTCCAGGCTCTGGATTAGTAATCCAGTAACATTAATCACAATGTTACCAACATTATCTAGCCAGATATGTGTAAATCAGTCGGAGTTGTGAAGTATAGAATGACACACTCCAAATAGATTTGCATTTTTGGTCAGCATTTGCTGTGACATTGCCATACCAGCCTACAAGTAATCCCACTAACAACTAAAGTCCTGGCACTAGTTTCCTGCTACTTGTACAGCAGGATCATTACTGAAACCTTGTGATGCATTGGAAGGAAATTACCACCTCATGGGAGGACACCATAACATGCTTCTTGAAAAAGCCATCATCCAAACCAGAAAACACTGCTACACAAATGATCAGGGATTGTGGAGGGTGGAAGAGGCAGAAGGCTGTCTTTCATTTAAGAGTGGAAAACAGAATCATTTGATTGACCCAAGATTTACTCAAATAAAAAAGTGAAAGCAGCAACTGTCACACAGCAGGAGTTTCATGGAAGAGAGAAGGGAATTCACAAAGTGGTTGGTTTGCCAATGCTGTAAATTTGCCTTTCTGCTCGACAAATGCTCTGACATAGCTCAAAAAACAAAATGCTTCGTATCAGATCTGTCTTACTTGGCAGTGAACAAATAATGCAAACCACATTCCTCCTCCCATCAACTCGTGTTTTAATAAAATATTAATGCACTTTCTATAAGCAGAACTTTCAATTCAGGGGCAGTACCATTTAGGAATAGAAAGCACTTGCCAATAGGTCAGATTCTTCCGTGTCTGCAGCGCTTTCACAAGAATTAACACCATGTTTGTGACGTTACATACAGTGTGAAAACAAATCAGCCGACACGGAATGAGGAAGAATGCACAGAATGAGCAAAAACATGGCCATTCCCCGGTTAAAGTTGAAACTCCTGCAAGTGTCATTGCTGCTGTGAAAATGGATGGCAAGAATTGGAACACAGATCTACAATAGTACAGCAGCTGTAAAACTCAACATAAAAAAGGTGAGCATCTTAACATGTCCTTGTGCTGAATGTGTGTTCAAGGCAAACACTCTCAGTTTAATCAAAGTGTTCGAAATCACATTTTACCAGAATTTTGCTGTGAATTGATTAATTTTCACAGATGAGATTTTTAGCATCAAATGCTAATAAATTTTGGCATAAAGTATTCATTTGCCGCTTCTATTAAATTTTAATAAAACAGAACAAAGAGAGGAAATAAATTTAATCTCTTTGAATGATTGGTTGAATTTCATTCTTCAGATAACAGACACCGAAGTATTTTGGGGCACATTAAGTGGAGAGGTAGTATTTTTTGCATCAGTATATACAGTGTACCAACAGTATTTCATAGCTAATGCACAATAGAAGAAGACAGCTTGATTTAATCTCAGATGACAGTTCTCTCCAGCAGGTCTGATTTATTTTAGGCTTGCACAAACAATTGTGTCCCCCTTAGAAAAAAAAAAGAGTGGGAGTTTTAAAAAGAATCATCTTCCTTAGCCTCATTTGTCTTTGATTTGTTTAAACAGCAAGCACTGATGGCACAGGGGGTGGTGTAATGCTGGAGTTACTGTGCCTGACAGCATGAGTGAGTTGGTATTAACATGCACAATTGAAGCTGGAGCACCACTGGGTTAATGATCATCTCTCGAGTGATGTTAATTCAGCTTGCTCATAATGTTGGCTCAGTAACTCTCCCTAGCCAGTAATCCCGATGCTGTCACTGAAGCTCGTTTTAAAAAAAAAAATTAAATGAACAGAAAGGTAGAAATGAAGGGCTGTGCAGTTAATAATTCTTTCTAACTGAGTCTTTTTTCCCCCCAGTAGTAGGACTACCAACGGCAATTGTGTGGTTTTAAATGCTATCCTACTGCTTAGGACAGACTGCACAAAGGAAGTGAGTTGAGGGCGGTCTTCAGTTTATAGAAGACTTTTATAATTCACTCTGTGGCACAACCTGAAATTGCCTATTTGGTAAAGTGCCTTCTGAAACTGAAACATGATTAAGTTTTATCAGACAGGCACCAAGTCAACTCAGCTTTGAGCATTCATCATGCAATATCAGAGAGAAGGGCTAAAACCTCAGTTATGGTGTGGGGTGAGTCCAATTCCTGAAGTGGTGACACTCCCTACAGTAGTAGAAAAGCAGTAACCACAAAAACATAGAGCTCAGTCCCTGAGCCGATGCACCTCATGCACTGCCTGGGATTCTACTCGAGTGCATATGTAGCTCCATGTGCAACTAGCATGACAGACAAGGTCACATTTCAGAACCATTTTAGTGAGAAATGAAGAGCTGGCCTAAAATGTTTTGGCAGCGTTTAATCAGCCAGCTTTGAATGACATGGTCTCATTCTGAAACAGGATGGAGCTACGTTTAAATGTCATACTTCCTACTGAAATTAAAGGCAGGAATTTGGTCAATTTTAGCGTGACAACATCAGTTATGCACTGACTCAACTTTCACTGACAACCAGTGAAATGGGCATAATTCATTGCAACTATCATCAAGAACTCAAACTTTAAGCTATTGCGATTTAGGATTTAATTTGGACAACAAAGTTGGAACAGAATTTTATTGGAATGAAAAGCAGTTAAGAGTATCAACTCCTTAGCTCCAATGGAACTTTCAATGCACATTACTCAGTTATGATAGTGACTGAAAGATGAAGGAAGACTCATCTGAAAAACAGAACAATTGGAAATGAACTAAATTATTCCATTCAGTCTATTCCAGCTCAATCGCTGCATCGTATATTTGACAGACCCATTGAAACAGTACTGCCAGACTGTATCCCATTAGATTGGTCCCCTTATATTTAAAATGTGCATTGTTTCCCATCTCTGCTAGCGATCAGACCAGAAGGAATGATCCCAATTACCAACTCAACAGCTGCCATCTGCTTTAGAAGTGAAATGAATCCTTCAGTTTCTATAGCTGACTGTGTTTTGGAATACATTTTCTTCGGCTATTTGTATTTTATTGATATTGGAACATATCTCCAAGAAGCAGTGAATTTCATTTGCACAAAGCAAACCAGTAATAGGCTGATCTCAAGTGGATATGCCGAATGCCAGTGTGATGGGACACAGAAACATCCACATCAGTAATACTACTGATGGAATACTATTACTGTCAGTACTGTTCAAGAAGAGACAATTATGGATAAGCACTATCCTGCTTGGTCATCTCCATTTTTTAAAAATAACATTACAACCCTCTATTTTTTGGGGCTTTTCTGTTGAGCGCTCTGCACTCTTGCCTTCAGCAAATTTAGCAGCAGATATTCTGAGGTCACTCGAACCAGAGAGTTGCGTCAACCCAGCACCGCTCCTCTCTTTGGACTGACAATAGGCTGGGTTTCTTCGTCCATACTCCAAATATTGGCAAAAAACCCATCCCCAACAGCCAGACGAGGTGGTAATCAGAAATAAACCATGTTTCCCGCTGCTTATGGCAATCATAAATTTACCACAGCACTTTAAAACTCTTTCTCATTTCAATTCACACAGCTTGCTACGTTCTGTGTAGAGGGGCCAACCGGAAATCCCCTGGCAGCTGTTCATCTCAAACCAATCAATAGATAGGTCCAGCTGTTTGCAATAGTCACATCTTTTTGTGAACTGGGTCATCTCTAGCCATTGTACAAAATAGAGCATTTACTTATTTCATGTCAGAAAACATTGTTTAATGTCTAAATATTCTCCTCAGTGGCATGGCAACAGGAATATCGCTTTTGCTTTTCCATCCACATGTGTCATTTTGTCCAGCAAAGTGCCTTGGAATGTGCTTCTGTGTTAAAGGTGCTATATAAATGCAACTGGCTAAGTCTATAACCAAGACTTGCAGCACACACTTGGTTTCGCTGTAGGTTAACAGCATTAGAGGCATGGAGCAGACAACCCCCAATGATTTCTGATTGATATCACTCCAGAGAATCGGCTGCAATATTTGCTGAGATAAACAGATGGTGTTCATTGCATCTCAATGGAGAGCAATGCCTTTAAAAATCTTATCTTTATCCAGAAATGAATCCCATGGAGGTGATCTGCAGGAAATACTCATCCGTCCTTGTTGCTAACCTTAAAATTACCCTTCCCCTAAATTGAGTGTGTTTCATGAATGTAGCATCTAGCTCAGACTTGACAGCTTTTGGGGAGTCTTCCAGTTTTACTGCACTATTGTTTTGCAAAACGCTATGGGTAGGATATTATGAGTAAGAGAAATGCCACTCACAGAAATATTATGACATCATGCACACAATCAATGCATTAGGTTTCAAGGGCTTAGCTTATTGTATACCACTTCATTTTGACTAAGGCCATGACAATATGGCTAAATACCTTTTCAGTGAAGAAAATTACACGATGCATCACAAGACTTTCCATGACACATTGTACTAAATGCAACTGGGATTTAGCCACTTGGTGGCCTAATCATTGCAACAGACATTTAAGGAGATGTCTGGCTCTATTAACTGCTTCAATATACCTGCCATCAATGGGATAGCCTTGTGGATTCTTGGCTGTGTATTGGGTATTTCTGTTAGATTGTGGAGTAAAAGGGCCAAGATTTGAACCTGGTGATCATAGTCAACTTTTGAGCTGATCACAAAGTAGTATTAATGACGACCAGGAAGAATTCCCGGTCTGAAGGCTCAAAGGAACAAATCAGGAAAATACTGCACCAACAATTACTATGTCCTTATTTGCATGAACCAGACTCTATAGCTTGAAGTGCAAATAAGATGGAACTTTTGTTTCGTTTGGTTAAAGTATTTAATTCTTTGAAGAGGACAGAAAGGAGCTCACAAAATGGTGCTTATATTAAGTTCCTGATTTCCAAAACCAGACATAAAACATGGATAAGTCATTTTCAGCCTCATGATACAAACAAAACCAGGTCTCATTAAGGTTAGTTGCTATAGCCTGCAATTCACTTTGGACAGGTTCACACCTGTAAAATGTGACTCCACTTTAAAAGATGTCATGACTATAGGTGAGCTTTATTTTAAAAGATTTTAACTAAATAGTCAGCTTTTAGTAGAAAATATAGGTTAACGTCAATGCAGATAGAAAAACATTGAGTGCTTTATACACATGGAGCATTAATCTTCAGATATTCAAAATTCTATGGTATACAATAAGTACTGGATTCCACGCTACAATCGGACAACACCATTTTTAAACGCACAGATTTATGATTAGTAAATAAAAGCATCTAGTTGCATTTAACACTCCGATTAATATCATTTATACAGATTGCATTAGCTTTATTTTCTCATATTTAACATTCAACAGACAAAATTACATTTCTAACATGCAAAATGTTATGGGCAACAAAAGCTAATTGGGAAAAAAAGGCTATCAGCTGAGAATGGGGGGAGGAAAGAGAGAAAGAAAAAGAGAGGGAATGGGAAAGAGAAGGAAAGGGAGAAAGGGCATGAGTTTTGGATGAGAATTATACATACCGTAGACATGCAAGACATAATCTTCAAATGATTCTCCAACATCATTGAAAGCACTGCAGCGGTAGGTCCCGTTATCAGTTTTATTTAGAGACTCAAGGATTAAAGTCCTTGGCTCTGTAAAAATGGCCCGATCAGGCATTTCCTCATCCACCCGTTTCCACATGAGATTGGGCCTGCAGAATTTAAGATTAAATCAATTACAATGCAAGTGAGTGTTTAAGTTTACTCTCTCTTACTACTACTTTTTTTTTTTGGAGGTGATAGCTGCAGTTCATAATTTTTAATTAAAAATCATCTCACCACATCAAAGCAAGGAAAATCATTCGCCCAGTCAACTGTAAACTTCTGCATCTTATAACAAAGTTTCATAAAAACATTAATTTTCGCTTTTTTTTAACCCCATGCTTCCTAATCTTGTCCAACATTTTCACCCAAGACATATAACTGTGTGTGCTTAAGAGGAATGCCATGCTTTTTGGTGATATTTCTACACAATTTTACTTCCAAAATTTTGGTTGATGGCCAATAAAATGAGCTTATACAATAACAGGTAGATCACCTTGTAACACTTTGGTCTAATGCCTTCTATATGGGATGCCCTCTGTTCCATCACAACCCAGTTAAAGTAGAAATGTTCCAGCTGAGAGAAGCTATATTGATTGCTGAAATACATCATGCTATCAAGATTTCCCCAGGCAAATTGAATTTTATCTATTACATTGTACAGAGAGCTGAGTAGTTTTTAGGTGAAGTGAGTTTGAGGGCAGGGGATTATTCGACCAGGGAGCAGAGATGTAATTATATTCTCATTTTGAAGTGATACATTCTATTCTTTATATTTCCATTATAAGTTACTATGTCCACATTTGTCATAAAAATTGGCTATGTACACTGCTCACACTGTAACTAAAATGCTCCCTCCACTGGAGATAAGCGTTTAATTACTGTATCCTTGCTAAGTTTACATAGATAGTTTCCATAATAAATGTGATTTAAAGAGGTTATAATGGAAAAATTGACAAGAATGCACACACTAATGCAAGATTTTTATCTAGCGTATAGATCAGCTGCGAATCAATTTCCCATCACCCTCTCAAGTCTCTGATCCATATAAGGAGACGTAGCTATTGGTACCCACTGTTTAATTGAAGTAATCATTTTCCATACATGAGCCAAGGGTCATAGACCAAAGCCTATACAGTCCTTTAACTGAGAACCCATTCAGTCTTTTAGATAGCGTTCACAAATACTTTCTAAAAAATAAATGCTCTGAACACTCAACATTTCTGGCGACATCTCTGAAGAGAAAAAGAGAGCTAAGATTTCTGTTCCTGAATGTTCATTGAACTCCAACTTTAAGTGTTCACAGGATGTGTCCTTGATTAGAAAAGAGTTTTCAGCACCATCTGTTCTTGTTACAGATTCCTAGTATTTGGAATTTTGTTTTTACTTCAGCTACTTTCCAACCACTTCATAGCAACAAGAAGCAGGACTTTACAGCTAAATTTTGCTCTCCTTTAGGCAACAGGCTGAGGTTAACTGCAGTCACAGAAAGATAACCAATTAATCCATCCCTGATTAGGAAAAAAAACTGAGATCCTTCTGATTAGAAATGGAATATTCTACTTCATGCAGTGTACATATGTTTCAATATAGACAGCCTCGGGTAAGCAAAATGACTTAATACACCAAGGGAAACAAAAACACAATGAAATGCAAAGAATATTTCTCTATCAAATCAATTTAAGAAACTAAAAATACTGAGACATGTTCTTCTGAAGGTTAAAAACTTTGCTGTTCATGTTGTGTTATACTTAAAAGGGGTGTTTTATGATTAGAAGTCAAAAAATATAATTTGTAAGTGAAGTTAATATCTTTAAATCGCTGAATGTTATGAAGCTGAGACAGCATATACAAACACACGCGTTGCAAATATCATTGTTGAAGCCCCTTGGATAAATGTCTTTATCCATCAATTTCAACTTGAAGGTTATTACGGCAATAAAAGCCCTGAACTGACCGAACAGATCTGTGAATTGGTTAACTGTGTGTAAAAAATAAATATATCGAACACAACTTCCTAAAACAAACATCAGTCTCTCTTCAGATCTGAAGCGTATATACTTACTGTGGTTTCCCACTGGCTGTGCAAATCAGTTCTAGAGTATCCCCTTCTCTCGTCAAGCCTTGTGGCTGGCTCATCGTAATCTGCACTTGGGGCTTATCTGGTGAAATAAAGACAAATTTTACACTTTCTCTGAATGAAGTTTGACTTTCTTTTACTCGAGGATCCTTTCCAACTTTCACATGTTCCCCAGTGCCAATGCACAAGATTGCTGCAGGACAAGATTCAGATTGAGATTTTTCCCCAGTCACCCTAGGGAGTGGTTATATAAAGTGCTCACATGACACACCTAATGTCACCAACAACCTACTCCATCTTCCTTCCTCAGCTGCACCAAATATCAATTATAAATCTACAGTGCTATTTACATACTGTTTTTAATGTAGAATTTTAAAACATGTTTTATTGAACTTTTGACTCTTTGAATTCATAGTAACAAACTCGAAATGTAAAAGCATTTCCTTTACAATAAAGAGTTTAGAATTATGGGTTGCAGGTTATTTCCCAATTAATTTTTAAATGCGTGTAGCTAGTTCTTTAATATACAAGCTATATGCCATTAAAATGTGAAAACATTTATTTACAGCAGATTTTATGCGATTGTTGAGGAGAATTTTAAAATAATACTCAGAAATTGGAGAGGATATCACCAAATTTGGAGTTTGTGTTAAAAGTAAGCACATTTTTTTTCATTTCAAAAGCTTGACTTTACATACATATGGACAGGAGTAAGGTACTCAGCTCTTTGAGCCTCTGTTATCATTCAATAAGATCATGGCTGATCAGATTTAACACAATTCTACATTCCTGCATATCCCGATTATTTTTCATACCTTTGGTAATCACGAATCCATCTACCTCTGCCTTAAAAAATGCTTAAAGATTCTGCATCCACTGTCTTTTAAAGAACAGAATTCCAAAGTCTCATGCAGTAGGAAACCCAGATCGACTGCAGGATTCATCCTAGTGGTTCTGTCTCAGGCCTGATGCAGTGCTCCAGTGAAGCCTAATGCAAGCTGGAAGACCATTACTGCTTGTGGACCCCTGCTGCCTTTAGGACTCAATATTGAGTTCAATAATTTTACAGAATTCCCAGGTCCCGTCATGATTTGGGTTGCTTTCAATACTACCAACCCATTTTCATCCCTCATTGTCATGTATCTAGCTAACCATCAACAGTCCCTTTGCTTAACTTTTTAGCTCTCTCTAGGCTCCCTCATTCCTCCCCACCCCCTGCCACCAGCATAAATCCATCTTTTCTGCACCCTCTTAAGTTTAACAACATCCTTCCTATAGGACGGTGACCAGAAGTGTATGCAGTATTCTAACAGTGGCCTCAATGACCTATGCAACATAATGTCCCAACTTCTATACTCAATGCTCTGATCAATGAAGGCAAGCATGTCATACACCACCTTCACCACCCTGTCTACCTGCCACTCCACTTTCAAGGAACTATGCACCTGCACCCCTAGGTTTCTTTGTTTGGCAACACTCCCCAGGACCTTGCCATTAAGTGTATAAGTCCTGCCCTGATCTGCCTTTCCAAAATGCAACACCACATTTATCTAAATTAAACTCCACCTGCCACTCCTCAGCCCGTCTGATCGAGGTCCCACTGTACTCTGAGATAGTCTTCTTCACTGTACTACACCCCCTATTTAGTGTAGTCTGCAAACTTACTAACCATACCTCTTATGTTCACATCCAAATCATTTATATAAAATGACAAAAAGCAGTGGACTCAGCACCAATCCTTGTAGCACACTGCTGGTTACAGGCCTCCAGTCCGAAAAGCAACCCTCCACCACCCTGTCTCCTACGTTCAAGCCAATTTTGTATCCAATTGGCTAGCTCCCATGATCTAACCTTGCTAACCAGTCTACCATGTGGAACCTTGTCGAATGCTTTGCTGAAGTCCATAATAGACGTCTACCATCCTGCCTTCGTCAATCCTCTTGGTCGCTATTTTAAAAAAAACTCAATCAAGGTCGTGAGACACGATTTCCCACGCACAAAGCCATGCTGACTATCCCTAATCAGTTCCTGCCTATCCAAACGCACGTAAATCCTGCCTCTCAAAATCCTCTCTAACAACTTATCCACTACTGACGTAAGGCTCATTGGTCTATGGTTCCCTGTTTTTTTTTCCTTACAGCCTTTCTAAAATAGTAGCATCACATTAGCCAACCTCCAGTTCTTGCAGCACCTCACCTGTGGCGGTCGATGATACAAATATCTCAGCAATGGGCCCAGCAAAAACTTCCCTAGCTTCCCAGAGTTCTGGGAAACACCTGATCGGGTCCCAGAGATTTAACTATCTTTACGCATAGACAACCGAATATACAAATTGGAATTTACTTCAACTGATCACTGGTTCTGGTAATCGGTTAGGTTTATGGATCAAATCTTGATTTGTTATCCACATTCATGCTTTTGCACTCATTATAATGATCAACAGTTCTGTTGATATAAAAATCAATTTCATTGTCACGTGGCAAGGAAGATGTTTTGCAATTTCTGCCAATTAAACGGCAATGTGAACCAGATTTCCATTTCACCTATGGAAAAGTGGCCTTGGTTTTATATTTACTCTGGGTACTTGTACGCACGGACTTAAAATGTCCTGTGCAACAATTAGCCACCAAGTGGGATTACATTTGCTTATTTCAACACCAGGACAATGTATTACATCCTGCAGCAAGCTCACAAAGTCAGATTTTGGAAAGAAGGAATAAAAGCTAAGAAGTGCAGCGATGATAGTGGCACCGAGATTGTAATGAAGAGAATCACTTGGTATTGCATGATGAAATCAAAGCTTACATTGTTCCCTAACCTGAATGAGGGACTGAGCTTTCAGATTTCTGACTAAACTACAAGCTAAACCAAATTGAAAAAGGTTTCTGGAGGGTCTGATATTAGTTGAAATTAGATTAAATAAGCCATCTGAGCTCAGATCATATTGGCGCAGTTGGAATTAAAAAAAAAGGAATATGAAAGGTGGATCTGAAAGTGGGGCTATGAGACTGTAAGGTTATTGCCACTGTTTTAATTATTTTAAAAGACACTGATTGACCAGCACTAACCAGAAAAATGCACAAAGCTGTTACCGAGGGATCAAACAAAGGCATTATTCAAGCATCAAGACTATTGTAGGCTGCACCTTCACGAAGAAGGCTGTGCCCAGGCATTTCCGAGGTGATTGGGATCTGTTGTCAGATGAGAATTTCTGGCTAATTCCTCACTGAAAATATGCTGGAATTCCACCTCAGGAAGTTAAGAGCTTTGAAATTATTCCTTGATGCTGAAGGGACTGTCTGGCAAATTTGAGAGATCCATCTTTGTTGCGTTTGCTATTTGATGTGTAATTTATGGTTCATAATGAGTGCAATTTGCCTGGTAATTTAATTTTAGATTGAGTTTGGTTTGATTAGAAGTTTAGAGTCTCACTGAAATTGCCAGTTTTCATTTCTTTTAATTTGGTGGTCTCCATGTGGCTCATAACAATTAATTACAATAAATGACCATCAATGCTTTCTTGCACTTTGGTGATGAGGAAAAGTCAAATTTATGACTGGCATTCTTTTCAATCAATGGCTCCTTAGAAATAATAAAGGCAGAAAATCCAAAGAATTTTCCTGTACCATTATTATTTTGATGATTCTGAATAAATATATTAAGTTATCCATTTATACGGCTGTACTGTTACTCTTTCATCAATAAAATTAATAAAAGTCACTGCTTCTTCGCTCACTTTCTCTTCACTAATAAACTGCCACTTCACTCTGATGCACTGAAGACTAAGCATTGATCTTCCCAACTTTAAACCAAATTTTACATCATCCTCTTAGAAAGCAGATACTTTCAGTTTCTTTCACGTTATGAAGCTGGGGATAAAAAGTAGTTCAGTTCAAAATTACTTAATTATCCCCCACACTGGGATTCCATCCTTGCTAAATATTCAATTAATCATGAAATCAGATTTCTGAGCAACACTTGCTTGTACAGAAAGGGTCGTAAAGTTGTACAGCATTGGAACAGATTCTTCCATCTAACTCATCCATGCCGGCCAGATATCCTAGATGAATCTAGTCCCATTTGCCAGCGTTTGGCCAGTAGCCCTCTAAACCCTTCTTATTTATGTATCGTCCAGATGCCTTTAAATGTTGTAATTGTACCAGCTTCCACCACTTCCTCTGGTAGCTCATTCCATACATGCACCACCCACTGTGAAAATGTTGCCCCTTCGGAAGCTTTTATATCTTTCCCCTCTCACCTTAAATCCATGCTGTCTAGTTTTGGACTCCCCCAACCCCAGCAAAAAGACCTTGCCTACTTATCCTATCCATGCCCCTCATGATTTTATAAACCTCCGTAAGGTCAGTTTCCGACTTTCCAGGGTAAATACCCAGGTTGTTCAGCCTCTCCCTATAGGCTCAAACCCTCCAACGCTGGCAACATCCTTGTAAATCTTTTCTGAACCCTTTCAAGTTTCACAACATCCTTCCTATGGTAGGGTGACCAGATTTGCAAACAATGCTCCAAAAGTGGCCAAACTAATATCCTGCACAGCTGCAACATGACCTCCTAACTCTTATACTCAATGCACTGCCAATAAAGGCAAGTACACCAAGCGCCTTCATTATCCCATCTACCTGCGACTCCATTTTCAAGGAACTATGAACCTGCACTCCAAGGTCTCTTTGTTCAGCAACACTCCCCAGGATCTTACCATTAAGTGTACAAATCCTGCGCTGATTGGCGTTTCCAAAATACAGCACCTCTCATCTGCCATTCCTTGGCCCATCTGATCAAGATCCCGTTGTACTCTGAGGTAGCCTTCTTCGCTATCCAATACACCTCCAATTTTGGTGTCATCTGCAAACTCACTAACCATACCTCCTATGTTTACTACCAATCATTTATATAAAGGACAAAAAGCAGTGGACCCAGCACCAATCCTTTTGGCACACCACTGGTCACAGGCCTCCAGTCTGAAAAGCATCTCTCCACCACCACCCTCTGTCTCCTACCTTCAAGCCAGTCGTGTATCCAAGTAGCTAGTTCTTCCTATACTCTGTGTGATCTAACCTTGCTAACTAGTCTACCATGAGGAACCTTACTCAATACCTTACTGAAGTCCATGCAGATCAGATCCACGGCTCTGCTCTCATCAATTGCTTCGTTATTTCTTCAAAAAACTCAATCAAGTTAGGGTGACACGATTTCGCGCACACAAAGCAATGTTGACTATCCCTAATTAGTCCTTGCCTTTCCAAATACATGTAACTCCTGTCCCTCAGGATTTCTTCCAACAACTGGCCCACCAGGAGACTCAAATCTCACTCTGAAATAAGAAATCCTCAGCATCAAATTTAAGGAATAAACAAGCAGACAGCCTGTTTTAAGTTGGATTTTGAAGGGTGGCGCTCCTGAGGCTAGCTAGACACACACAAAATGAGTGGCATTGGAACTGGTGACAGAAACAAAAACACAAAAACAAAAAGGAGCAAGCATAGGAAAAGTAGTTGTTCAAATTAGTGGAGATTAAAGTAAATCTACAGCAACTTGATAGACGATAGGTACAAACGCTTGCCAACTCCAGGAAGAAACACAAAACAAGTAAAGTTAGGTGATAAAAAACAAGTCTGAAAAGGAACAACTAAATTCAGAGAGCAGGGAGATGAAGACAAAGGAGGACAAAAGAAAAGTGCATGTGTGGTTTCTGAGTACAGCCATCTGTCCTGGCAACAGTTATGTCCCTGGAACTCATTCATTAATTGGATATGCACTGTCACTGATTTTGCAACAGAATCTCATGGCTCATTTACTGCAGAACTTCAGGGCTCCCAAGTGTGAGGAAATTTGTCCAGAGCACTTTGAAGGATAGATTCTGTACCACTGCAGAAAGTTGAAAATGACTGCAGATACACAAGCTTACATAGGCATGACTGGGCTGCAAGTCACAGCTCATTATCACAGTCAGGTCTTTGCACCTTTTACAATCAATACCTCAAGGACGAGAGGCAGAAAAACTATAGAGCTGCATAAAATAGATGGAGCTGGTTGGATGGGTAATGGTTCTGAAACGGTTAATGCTTGGACACTAACAAATTTTGTGGAGTTTAATGCAACAACATAAGGATTTGGGGATGGAAAAGAACAAATCTAAGGTTCTTGGAAGGTGAAGACTGACATCCATAGGCCTCCTAATAGAAACAATGTTGAAATCTCTTGTCCGATTGCCACTGTACAATAACAGACATCTTGTTTCAGATTCACTAGCTGTTTTCCTCTACCATGGTAAACCAAATTGGTCCCTAGACCTAGTCAAGGTAAGAATATGCTGGCAACACCCTAACCCAATCACAAGTTGGTAGAGTTGGTCATTGTAGCACACAAAGAAGCCAAGAGAAACAATAAGCTTGTCTCTAGGGCTGCTACTTACTTTTCAATGGGTATCTGCTTGCCAAGATTGGCAAAGTGTTTCCTTGTAAAGTAATTTTGGAAAGAGTTAGTGTGCTGTTGCTAGTATGAGGCCTCTTGTGAGCCTCCAATTAGTGCGACTGATTTGTATTGGGGACCACCACAAATGGTTGCTGCACAATGTTGTAAGCAGACCACATGCTCTCTAACATGTTCAGGGCCTATTTTAACTTCCACCTTAACTAGTGGAATGGAAAGAGGGGAGTGGGACCTCACTCACTGCCCTCATCATCTATGTTATGCTGATATTTGATTAAGGGATTTGGACAAGAGACCATTTGAATCCCCTAGAAAGGCCAGCAGGTGGTGGACTGGCGAAGGGAGAGAGAATAACTAACATGTTTGCTGCTCTGGGCAGATACTTCACATGAGAACATCTTTCCACTGCAGCCTAGTAATCAGGATGTGTCAAACCTGATTCATACACGATATCACGTTTTACTGCCAGGCCGTGCTTGAACTTGAAACCGGGCTATTAATCCAAATAAAGATTACATACTAATCATTACACTCAACCAGTGAAGAGTTAACAGGATTTGAGACAATGTCAGGCAATAACGCACACACATACACAAAGAGAAATCAGAAAATTATTTGCAAGACCTGGAAGTTATTGCATTAAGGAAAATTACGATAAAGTATGCACTTCTATGCTTTTACCTCATAACAATTTTGTTTTAAAAATGGTTGGATTAATCATCAACGCTGACATTTTGGTAATTGTAAATTACTCCTGTTAGTTTTAAACTTCATTTTGCGGCAACCTTGCTCCCAGGTAATTCAGGATGCTTCAGTTGAGTCTGACATCATCTAGATTGGCAGTCCAGTGCAGAAGGAAAATCACATTGTTCAAGGCATCATCCTTGGAAAATAAAAATCTAATCAAGCTCCTGTTTGCCTATTCGGGCGGATGTCAAGGATTCCACAAGAATAAATTTGAGTAGAGTGAGAAATTCATCTTATTGTCCAACTGACCTCCCTTAATGTAGTAAGCAAAAAAAAAAGCAGCACACAAATTTACAATTGTTAATTGCTTTTGTGGAATATTACTGGTCCAGAATGGCCATTGTGTTTGCTCATTGAACAGTTGTTGCCAGTTAGTGTGAATTGTTTCCACTGTCTTGTTCGAACACAGTAACCAAAACGCAGATCTTTAGGTTTTCATTAGCTGTCAACTGTGATGGAGGAGGAATGAGAATCCCACTGGTCAAGGACTGGTCCCAAGCTAATGTGGATCTGCATAATTGTGATGCACACAGTCCTGCTCTACCTCGATTGTAGAAGGTACAAGTTGGAAGGTCAATTTATAAAAGAATAAAAAAAAGCAAATTGGTTTAATGGAAGTACTCAGTTCTATAAAGATGTGCTCAAACCACTCTTCACTATACCTGTACTCTACCCTGATTACAGATTGAAGAGGATGAGAGATGTAGTCTTCTCTTTGTGATCTCCTTGCTCACTTAGAAGTTGTCTGGACATTTATTAAATGATCATCAATAAAACAGATTGCAGTTCTGACCATGGCATAGCAAGATTATTAAATGAGCAGCCAACCCCCATCACCCTCTGATGGATAGACGTGATCTGAGCTAAAGCTGGCCTTCGAATCATATGTGGAAGTTAGAAGGAGTGCAGTGATATCTTTGTAACCCACACAGATGATTCAGATCCGAACAGAGGGGGCCTAACACACACAGACCTGCAAGCCAGCGCTTTCCCAAGAGGACGAGGGGACAGAGACAGACACACAGGGAGAGGGCGAGGGAGAGACAGAGGGCGAGGGAGAGACAGAGGGCGAGGGAGAGACAGAGGGCGAGGGAGAGACAGAGGGCGAGGGGGAGGGGTGAGAGGAGAGAGAGAGAGAAAAAGACAAACAAAAAAGAGAGAGAAAAGAGAGAGAGAGAGAGAGAGAGAGAGAGAGAGAGAGAGAGAGAGAGAGAGAGAGAGAGAGAGAGAGAGAGAGAGAGCGAGAGAACAACACAGAAATACAGGGAAAGCATTGCACTGCAACATGATCATCTGCACATGGCACAACATATCGTGGAGAGCACAGAAGGGAAAGACTGTGGCATAGTTGCAATGCCACTGGATTAATCTAAAGGCTCAGTCAAATCCTCTGGGGATAGAGGTTCAAATCCCACCAGGACAGCTGGAGGAAGTTATATTTAATAAATAAATTAATAAGTAGGTTTAATCACCTAGTCTGGCCTACTCATGACTCCAGGCCTACAGTAATGTGGTTGACTTCAGGACTATGGGCCATATTTTTAAGGTGACAGGAGTGAGACTTAAAAAAAGACATGAGCAGTAATTTTTTTTACACACACGGGGTGGTTCATGTGTGGAATGAACTTCCTGAGGAAATGGTGAACGTGGATACAGAGTTTAAAAGACATTTGCATAAGTACATGAATAGGAAAGGTTTGGTGGGATATGGGCCAGGAGCAGGCAGGTGGGACTAGTTTAGTTTGGGATTACGTTCGGCATGGATTGGTTGGACTGAAGGGTCTTGCTCTGTGCTGTATGACTATGACTCTGAAA
This sequence comes from Rhincodon typus, assembly GCF_021869965.1. Lineage (NCBI taxonomy): Eukaryota > Metazoa > Chordata > Chondrichthyes > Orectolobiformes > Rhincodontidae > Rhincodon > Rhincodon typus. The sequence goes on from NC_063363.1 coordinate 12,078,407, forward strand.
TGGCTTCACAAAACACACTATTCAAGGGGAACTAGGGATGGACAACAAATTGATAGCTTCACCAGTCATGCTCACATCCCATGAAAGAATAAAAAGGGAGTGCCTTTGAGATTACCTAAGAGTCTATTTAAAATATCTGAAGCTCCCACTTCAGTTCTTATGTTAGAATGGAAGTCAGTCACATCTTTTGCTGCAGTGCCTCATAGTCTGATCAATTCTTTCACAATTGTGTGTTTTTTTTAAAAAACTCTCAGCTATCTGACTTACATCAGTTCTATTCAAGGCATATACTTGATTACCATTTCAGGAAATTGATGGTGAAATGTTCTGGGGATATGAGTCCAAATCCCAACTCAACAGCTGGTGGAATTTCAATGCAATTCGGGAATCTGGAATTAAAAGCTTGTCTCGATGATGATCACAATTACCATAAAAAGCCATCTTATTCACTCACGTCCCTCATGGATAGAAATCTGATGCAATCATCTGGTCTGGCTTACACGGGATTCCAGGCCCACAGCGATGTGGGATTGTAAGAAATAGGAACAGGAGTAGGCCATTCAGACCCTCAATCCAATCCTGTTATTCTATGAAGTCATAGCTGATTTCCCCAGTTCTCAATTACTCATTATGCCAGCCCCTGCATATTTCAAAAAGCTTTCTACCTTCTCTTTAAATACTTGCAGCGATCCAGCCTCCGCAGCTCTGGGATACAGAACTCCAGACGTTCATTATCCTCAGGACAAAATAAATTCCTTTGCATTTCAGTTCTAAATGAGTGTCCCCTTATTGTGCAAGTATGCTTCCTTGATTGAGATGTCCCCAGCAGTGGAAATATCCTTTCAACATCTGTCCTGTGAAGCTTCTGCAGGATTATATGTGTTCTGGCGAGATCCTTCTTCCAAACTCTGGTAAATAAAGGCCTAATTGTTTCGCCATTCTTGATAAGTCACTTCCACTCCAGGAATCAGTCCAGTGAATCTCGGAAAGGCCTCCATTGCCAGTACATCTTTTTTCAAGTATGGGAACCAGAACTGTAATCAGACCTCAAGGTGTAGTCTCACCAATACCCTGTAGAGTTATAACAAGATTTCCCAATTTTTTAAACTTGAAAGGGTTCAGAAAAGATTTATAAGGATGTTGCCAAGTTTGGACGTGTTGAGCTTTAGGGAGAGGCTGAATAGGTTGGGGCTTTTTTTTTTGCTGGAGCTTTGGAGGCTGAGGGGTGACCTTACAGAGAGGTTTATAAAATTATAAAGGGGCATGGATAGGGTGAATAAACAAGGTTCCCCCCACCCCCCACACCCCACCAGAGTTGGGGAGTCTAAAACTAGAGGGCTTAGATTTAAGACGAGAGGGGAAAGATTTAAAAGGGGCCTGAGGGGCAACTTTTTCCACACAGAGGGTGCTCCATATGTATGGAACAAGCTGCCAGAGGAAGTGGTGGAGCCAGGTAGAATTACAACATTTAAAAGGCATCTGGATGGGTACATGGATAGAAGGGGTTTAGAGGGATGTGGGCCAAATGCTGGCAAATGGGAGTACACCATTTTAGGATATCTGGTTGGCATGGATGAGTTAGACTGAAGGGTCTGTTTCCATGCTGTACAACTCCGACTCTAAGCTCCCTACCCATAGCAATAAAACCCAAAATTCATTTTGCTTTCTTCATTACTTGCTGCACCTGCATACTAATGTTTTGTGTTTCATACACAAGAACATCAGACCCACTCTTTACACCTCAGATTTTGATTGGATATTGTCCTTGGCTGACTTTGTTAACCACAAGCAGTTCATGCTTCTGAAAGTCCTTTTTTTGACCAGGATTTTTTTTTTGCCGAGCATTACAAAATATCTGTTTAAATGTCTGCCACTGCTCACTGATTGACTTTCTTCTTAGTCCATTGTCCTAGCTTACTTTTAGACAACTCTCTTTCTGCATACGTCTGTAACTGCCCTTATTTAAGCTGAGGACACTGGTTTGAGACCCGAACTACTCTCCCTCAAACTGAACTGGAACTTTATGATGTTGTGATTGCTGCCCCTAGAGGATCATTAACTATGAGATCTCTTATTAATTCCACCTCATTACACATGACTTTGATCTAAAATATCCTGTTCTTGGATGGATTCTGGTGAAGGTGGCTTTTGGCATGCTCGCTTTCATTGGTTAGAGCATTGAGTATTGGAGTTGAGATGTCTTATTGCAGCTGTATGACCCGTTGGTGAGGCCACATTTGGAGTACTGCGTAGTACAGAAAGGATATTATTAAACTAGAAAGAATGCTGAAAAAATTTACTAGGATGCTACCTGGACTGAAAGGTTCGAGTTACAAGGAGAGGCTTGGATAGGCTACGACCTCTCTTCCCTGGAGCATAGAGACTGAGGGCTGACCTTATAGAGTTCTATAAAATCATGAGAGGCACAGATAAGGTAGATAGCCAACTGCTTTTCCTCACGGAGGGGACTCTAAAACTCAAGGGCACAGATTTATGGTGAGAAGGAAAAGATACAAAAGGGTCTAGAGTTTCACACAGAGGGTGGTGAGGGTCTGGAATGGACTGCCAGAGGTAGTGATGGAGCAGTATACAATTTCATCATTTAAGAAACATTTGGAGAGGTGCATATATGGAAGAGGTATGGAGGGATATGGACCAAACACCAGCAAATGGGACTAGTTTAGTTGTGAAAGCTGGGGGGCTTAGACAAATTGGGCTGAAGGGTCTGTTTTTATGCTGTAAGCCTCTACAACTCTCCTCTCTGATGCATTCCACAAATTCACTCTCCATTTATACTTGTCCATTTAATTTGTCCAGTCACCATACAGATTAAGATCATCCATGAAAACTGTAATGCCCTCTATACATAGCTCCATTATCCGGAAGGGAGGCAATTCTTTAGGATCTATAGAGGGTGCCTACCTTTCCTTTGCTGTTCGCCATTTTCACCCCAACTGATTGCACATCTATAATCACTCCACAGATGCCTTCCTTTCTTAACAAAACAACCCACTGTTTCCTTTATGCCTTTATTTCCAGAACGTCCCTTGAACACAAAGTTCCCAGTCCTGTTCATCCCTGCAACCATGTGTCGATAGTAAAAGCCACATCACATTCATTTATTTCGAAATGTGCCGTCAACTCAGCTACAAATTCTGCCTGCACTCAGATAAAAATCTTTAAAAACTTTGACTTGTTAACATTACCAGTCTCTCTAAATCCGATTTCTGCTGCACAATCTGCTTGTTTTCTGCCCCTTCTTGATTATTACTCACCTCTTCACTATCCTGTACCTCTGCGCTCTCATTCCATTTTGATTTTGTCTTCTTTACCAGGTTCAAACATTATGGGTCTGTATTTTTTTTTTTTAAAATTTAACCTGTTTTTTGATTCAACCTGTTTGGAAGTGCACCACAAGAGAGCTCAAGGTAAAAGGGAAAGCCACTGTAGTCCGTCTCTCTCATTAGAGAGAGACGACTGGTGGTGGCTCAACCTGAGAGCCTACCACACCTCAGGCAAGGGGAGAGAGTGGGGTGGAGAGTCGTTCATGGTAACCTCATCTGGAACAGGAATGGAACCCACTCAGTTGGCGTCACTCTGCATCGCAAACCAGCTGCCCAGCCACCTGAACTAATTGAACCCTCTTGAGCTTTTATTTCAAAGTTTCCCTTCAACTGAATCATTCCCCCACTCTAAATTAGTTTGACCCTTACACTGACTTTTGGTTGACTCTCAATTGCCCTCTGAAACAGTCCAGCAGGCTATTAGGGATGAGCAGTAAATACTAGCCTCATTGGCAATGTCCACACTCCATGAAAGAAAGAATGAATAAAGAAAATAAAGATTACATTGAAGACTTTTGTTGATGGCAAGATCATTCATGCTGCTGTGGTTTCACAAGCCTGATTTAGAGGAGTAGGTGGTCATTGGGGTTTGGGGAGGGGGAGGGGGAGGGGGAAGTTTGCAGAAGCCTTTAAATTCCTGCTACTTTGGGGTGACAAATGCAAAAGCCCCCAAATCGCTGCACTTACAGTAAATATAATCATGTCGCTCAGATGGCCGAGGTTAGAAAAACGGCAAGCCAGTGAGTGAGACTCCAGAGAAATGGTCTGCAAATCCCATTTTCCAAAACCATTTGCGATTTCTGAAATCTCAAGCAAGTGCTTAATGTGCTGCAAACCTCACACACACTTGCAATCTGTCACCCAGCATGCAACCAGATACAGTGATGGTTTACAGTCTCTATAACACAGCAAGATATTCTGATATCAGTAAAACATGTGATATATAAAGCATACATAAGCACAAAAATACAGCGTCTGTTTCCTTCGGCAACAAATCTGCCACATTTTAAAATCATCACATGTTTAGCATTGATGATGTCCTGCAGCATTCAATGGGGGCTACAATTTGCAGTATTGCTTCTCGTGATTTATTTCCGGGATTAGTTTTCCAACTATCTTAACGCGCCTGTTAAGTACAAGACAGGTGTGGACAAGCACATCTTAGATAAGTGCTGGATTGACACTGCGCTCTGGGCTGTGCTGATACAGATGGCTTCCTTGACGTCTTTTTGATTAACTGCGGACAATAGCTGAACGAGCCCTAGGGGATTGCTCAAGTATTTTGGAAAAGGATGATGCAGCACTTTGAAATAATCCAGCCTATTAGTTTGGAGGCCGTGAGCCGAAAAAAAAAATTGCTGATAAGCCTTCAATGGCATTGGTCGGCAAATTATTTGGCAATTTTCGGGAAGATTCCAAGTTCGGAAAACTGGCTTCAACGTTCGCAAAATTGGGGAGCGGCAGGAAGAATAAGCAGGAGCGGTAGTTGGATTGCTATTAGTTGGATTGCTGCTAGAAAGTATGCATGTACGGAGGTTAAAGAAGAACAGTTCTGTTATGCATTGCAAACAATTATTGTGAAATCTTTGGTGACGATGATGTGGGGGAGAAAAAATAGGAGTTGGAGAAAATACTTAGTGGGCTATGTAAAAGTCAGTACATAAAGGGGAAAGAAAAACAGAATTTCTGAAAACACCAGATTGTTTGCAAGTTGATAGAACTATTTTGCATTAGCCATTTGTTGTGAATTCCACACCGACATTATTTGGAGTACAGAGTGTTCTCCTGAAATTCTAATTAGATTTATCAATTACGGGTCTTCAATTTATGAGCCTTGGTTTTGGATTCGTCTCACCTTCTCTACATCAATCCTTTCACAATTTTGAAGACCTTCAACATGTCATCTCTCTTTCCCTCAAGAAAAGAGTCTCCTCAGCCTTTTTAAATACGCTTGTGGTAGCATTTTCCAAATGTTCATGACGTTTAGGATTTTTTCAGACCTTTTCCTTTTTGCTTCTTGCATTCATCCTACACTTGCGCTCATATTGGTTTACTCAACTCTTCATCGCTTATAACACTTTATTGTTAATATTTGATTGTTGCTCCTACCTCATGAAGGTGCTGTAACAGTTTCACTGGCAATGAAAATGCAACGCCTGCATCTGTGTCTGAAAGCACCAGTGCATAGATCAGGGATTCGTGTTTAATCCATGTGTAACAATTCAGTACCTCAGTGATCTTGGTTTATCATTTTTATGGTTTTGTCTTGCCAACAAGGGAGCAAACTCTTTTCTCTATGCTACTTTACGAAGTGCAGGAAAAAGCAGCATAGTACATGAAAAATGAATATTGAAAAAAGTAGCATGAATGATTTGTGATTACAAATTTTGTTATGAAAACCTTTGGAATGTGGAATTCTCTTTTTTTTTTAAAAAAAAGAGTAGAACTGGAATTGTTGAGCAAAGAAGGCCTTTATTCCCTAGCATTTTGAGGGTGGGTAATCTAATTACGATATAAAATTCTTAAGGGGCTTGACAGGTTAAATGCTTCCTTTGGCTGAGGAGTCTTGAACTACGCTTTCAGAATAAAGGGATCTGTGGGACTGAATTGAGGAGAAATCTCTCATCTTCAATGATTGTGAACCTTTGGATTTCTCTCACCAATAGAACTGTGGATGTATTGTTTAATGGGTCAAAAGTTCTATGTTTGTTTATGAAATCCTGCTAATTGATCTATTGGTTAAACCTGGGTGTGAATTCAGAGTAGATTGAGCAGAGACAATAGAAACTATGAGAAGCTGAGCTATAAACATACATGCTGAAACTTAGTGATTGCAGAGATATTTTTAAATTTTTGTAAAGTATGGGAATTGTGTAGGAAGTTGTAGCTAATGCAAAAGCAGCCATGATCTCATTGAATATCCTCCTACTTGGTTTCTCCTGTTTTCCTGAAATGGTTGGAGGGACAGAAGAGAATGCAAACTTCAGAAATAGGCAGAGGTGGGTATTTGGCTCTCAAGCTTGTTCTGCCCCACAACAGGGTCCTGCCTGATCTGGTTGTGGTCTTAACTTCACATACCGTTCCAATAAACTTTGATAGAATAGAGGCTACAAGAACCCCAAGATGAGATAAAATTCTCTACCTCATTTAAAGAAAAAGACAATTAAATCAGGCACACCAATCTCTGGGATAAATCATTAATAACACCACAAAAGTCAGATAGTTATGACTGGCTATTTAATTTCTCCAAAGAAAGAGGTTACAGTTCTGCTTTCAAGACCACAGTAACTCTCAGCCAACCTCCTGGGATGGACCAAGCCTATCTGTAACATCAGCAGCTTTTAGGCTCTTTTGTCTGACTAGCTTTGCTAGCTCCCCTCTACCTTTATGAAGCACCTTAGGATCTTTTGTGTTGTCCAAGATACCACCCAAACATACATTGTTGACAGTATTGAGGATGTGGAAACATTTTAACAATGCAGTGAAGAGGAATCTGATTGTGGCTGGCTTAGTCTGCTCTGAAGAAATTGGTACCATAGCTAATAAAGGAATGGAAAGTGTACTTCCATCTCCATTGCACTACACTGGCAGTCAGTGATTTTCTCTGGTAATAGTAAAGGGAGGCTGACTTGTCTGATACTTTGAGTGATGAAGTTTATTATACCAATGTTGCATTTTCCATACTCTGCAGAACATACATAGGTAATATAACAAGACATGCATGTGTTAAACAAGCACTCCAGCAGAACTAGTGACTTGTGCTAACAGATCCACCTCTTTGCCACAAGTACAGAGTCAAAAATTGAGGCAAGAAATAATTTTACTTTCAATAGCAGAAGTAGTTAACTTAACTTGGCAGGTGTTCTTTATCCTGTCGGAGCTCATTAACAATGCAAAAAGGAGTATATCGGAAAAGGAGACAGTGAGGTTATCAGACACATTCAGAAGTATTGCTAATCCAAAAATAATTCAACAAGACTTCCACTGGCAAACCAAAAATTAATTAATATTTCTTTGTATATCACAGTGAGAGAGAACCACTAATAGCTCAACGTATTCAAATACCCTTCATCCTTGAACTCACCATGGTCTACAGATAAACAACTATCAGCAAACTACCTTCTAGTACCTCACTCGAGTTGATCCATCTGGCCATGCACAAGCCTTGAAGTTGTGCAATAGGAGACTGCTAAATAAAATGGGTGGAAGCATCACTGTAGCATATGGCCACATGTCCATATTATTGATTACTAGACCATAATCCAGAAAATCATCCAATTATAGAAAAGTAATTGGTTTGCCCCACTTTCATGAGCAAGGGGTGAAAAAATGTTGAGTTTAATTATAAATTCCCCGCATCTGGAAATCTGGAACAACTAACACAGCATACCCATCTGATTCACTAATGCCCTTTGCTCAATAGAAGGGGTAGTAGTCCTGGCCCAGTCTCCCTTTATGCAATCTCAAATGCACAGGAAACTCTTAACTACCTCCTGAAACGGGCTAGTGAACTAAACAGTTGTACAGGACTGGGCTGGTCTCGTCAGAGAAACCCACACACTGTGAATGAATAGAAATAAAGCTTTTGCAATTATGATCAAGCATAAACTGGCAAATAAAACCTTCCCCAATTTAGCAAGTTGTGTATTTAATCACCGAGAAACCTTTGCATCAACTTTCATGCAGGGAACCTGCAATTATCTTTCCAAAATAAGACAGAACTGAACTTTCAAGAAAGTCAACATATATTCTAACCAGCAGAAAGTACCAACTCTTGGGTAATTATAGAAATTTTTTCATATTAATTACTGCAAAGAAACATTAAAGTGTTAGTTAATTACACATTAATTTTTACTAAAACAATAGACCGAACAATGAGAATGCTGTTTTTTTTTAAAAAAAGGCATAACTATTGCATGAACAGTCAAGGTGGCTTACACTTCATTTTAAAACAGTCACACGGTAAAACCCTTAGTACGATACTCAGTTATTTAATGAGACCAGAGAACAACTGAAAGTGTATGCTTTTTATTCTCTGCAGAAGTGCTTATACAAAGCTTTGTTAATGAGCTTGCAAATGAGCACGCAAATGAGCACCCGACTGGGAAAAGTGACAACTAAAAACCGCTAATGCACCATAAAATCAACTGAACAGGCTCTAGTCTGCCAAGGGTATATTTGCCCACAAGGCACTTGGGCGCTCCAGTCCAAAGACCCACTTCCGCAATCCCTTGACTAAAAATCAGATTAAAAAAAAAAACGATCTTGTTTTCTCTGTTCTAAGAAATTGATCAAGTTTTGGATTTCAGACCACGCAACGTTCTCATGAATATTTTGGAGTGAAATGAAGCTGATCATTTGAGATAATAGATAATCGAGGTAACTTTAACCTATTGCAGACATTGGAAAACTCAGAATGGGATACAATGCTGGGCTTTGCTGCTGAAGTTTATTGAACATGAAAGCCAATGGAGAGTAATATAGGAGTGTATACAACTTAGTTTACATACGTGCCTTGGGATCTCCACTCGACAATTTAAAGATTGAATTTAGCCCAAATGGAAACTGGATGAGTACTTGCAGGCAAACGAATTTGCACGGCTACCAGATAAGAGGGATTGGGGACTAGGGACTGACTGATTTGCTCCACAGTGAGCTCATACAGATCCAATTGACCAACTGGTCTCCATGTGCACTGTATATATTCTGATGCTACAATTACAGAAATATTAAACAGTAATATCACAGGTACATACATGTGGGGAGTAAGCAGTGGTATGGCCTTGGTTAACAATAGTTTACTGAGCAACAAAGACCGAGTCATAGTGATGTACAGCATTGAAGAAGACTCAGCCCATTGAGGCTGTGCTGGTCAAAAACAGTCACCTAACTAATCTAATCCCATTTTCTAGCACTTAGCCTATAGCCTTGTATGTCTTGGCATTACAAGTATATATCTAAATGCTTCTTAAATGTCATGAGGGTTTCCGTGCCTGCCAACCTTACAGGCAATGAGTTCCAGATTGCCGCCACCATTTGGTGAAAAAGGTCTTCCTCACATCGCCTCAAAACTTTCTGCCCTTTACATTAAATCTATGTTCCCGGTCATTGATCCCAGTATTATGGGGAAAAATTTCTTCCCGTTTACCTGGTCTACACCCCTCAATTTTATCCTGTCCCTCTTCAGTCTCCTCTACCCTAAGGAAAGCAATTTCAGTCTGTCCAATTTCTCTTCATGACGAAAAGTCTCCAGCCCAAACTGTTGAAAACAAGGTGGCAAATTCTTTTTGCTATGACATTGACATTCATTTTTGCAATCAAATTTAGAATCTTTGGATTCGGAGGGTGGAGGAGACGAGGAGAAATTAACAACAGTTTTCAATCCTACTTATCCACTCCCCCTTTCTGGGCAGGCAATCCACATTGCTATTGGGAAATGAGAACCGTGGCTCATTGCTGAAGTGGTTAAACAGGAGTTTGATTGTATCTAGTACTCACATCACTAAGAGGCAAATGAAAACCATTAAACAGTTTCATCACTGTCAAAAGCACCAATGTCTTTAAAACAGATTGTAGGATAAATTTTCAATTTCTAGAAGTAGGTAAAAACACAGGTTTGAGGCTTCAGTCATATCAGCCATCATCCTAGAAGTGGGAGTCGGTAGCTCAGTTGGCTGGATGCCTGGTTTTTGATGCAGAGTGTCACCAACAGTGTGGGTTGAATTCCCACACCAGCTGAGGTTACCATGAAAGACTCTTCTTTCAATCTCTCCCCTCACCTCGGAGGTGGTGACTGTCAGGTTAGATCACCATTATTCATCTAATAGGAGAGCAACCGTATGGTCCTCTGGGACTACAGCGACTTCACCTTAATGTAGAAGCAAGCTAGATGGGCTGAATGGCCCACTCCTGTCTCTGATTCACACATTCATTGTAAAAGAGACTAACAGCAAACAGTGAACTCCAGAACTGCTGAGCTATTCTGAATGCTATATCACTGAAACGAATCTATAATATAACATGCTCACAGAGAGTAGGTATCATTAAGTCACTTGCACATTCAGATAAGACAGCCACATCATAAAAATACAACAGATGTAGAATTGCAATAATTACACATTACCATACATCATTGTCAGCTTTAATTTAACTAAATGGTACACATAATATACCTGCGCTGAAAATAATGATCGTGCATAAACATTGCTGCTTATATCTTAATAGCCGACATGATGGCTTTTACTCACATTGTACATCCAAATATCTTTGTGCTTGCAAATCCTTCATCGTCTGAAGGTCCTTCACCGCTGGATGCTCTACCTGACAGGTAACAGGTAATCCATCATCCAGGCGACTCACTTTCAGCACTAGCCTACTTGTGACATTGAACAATTTCTCTTCCCTGGGGTCCTCTTCCACATTACCTGCACTTTCTTAAGAACAGAAGGGGAAATTTATAAGTATTGTGCATTCAAATATTGCAGCTAAGGCACAGCCAATACTTAGCATAACATACTTTCAAAATCAAACAATCTGGACTTTCCATTCAGGATTGCTGCAGAGTAGACACATTCAAGCTGATGCAGGGTCAAATATCAGAGCAGCAAGGGGAACTCATAACTAAACATTAAGTGTCGCTATCCTAGTGTAATGTTAAATACAAAAACAGCCAGTCAAGGTTGTTTTTCTGTCGTGAACCATTGCGACATTCTTCATATCTGAACATTTGTGTATTGGCAGAACTGAAAGATGCAAATGTGAAAGACAACCCTGAGTCAATTGTACGTTAAGGTAATCAATCTTGTTTCCAAATTCCAATCTCCCAAATACAAAATGTTGATCATAAAAAATGGAAACCACCAAAACCGAATTGCTTGAGAGGCATATTAAGAAGTTCATGCCACATCATATTAAGGCTTCTTCAAATCAAGTTGCTGTGTTGATTATCAAGGTCTATTAGAAGTAATGTAACTGGCTGGTTTGGGACATAATACTGAAAAATAATTGTTTAACTTGTGGAATGTCTCTCACTCCCACGTGGCTCTCCAATTGTACTGCTGGAACATATGGCTGCCTCCTAATAGCTAGTAGTGTGCTGAAGCCATTGGAGCAGCTCTTCGTCTATTACTAAAAATGCAGCAGTTTGAACTTTACTGATTAATGAAGAGGCTGGAAGGAGATATTATACTGCCTCGTGTTAATTGTATGGAGCTCCAGCTGTTAGCTTGCACTGCTTAATCAGGAGAGAATGCCAATATAGTCAGCAGTGCAATTTTTGGCCAAAAGCCTACAATAAACAAAAGTCTAAGATGTCACTACATCAAGGGTTCTGGAGAGATGGGGCTCAAGACTAATTCCTCATATAACAAGATAAATTCCCAATCTCAGGTTTACTAGTTTGCTGAACAAAAAAAAAGACTAATGTGCTAGGAGAGAGCATCATAACCCTTACGAACATAAACAGGTGCAAGAGACAGAAAGCAATAAAGAGCCTTTCACATACTCCACCGTTCAATAAAGATCATGGCTGATCTTTGGCTTGAATGATTAGAGAGATGGGTGCTGTGGGACCATGGATTAAAACTGCACCATGGCAACTAGTGGTACTTCAAATCAATTAATAACATTGAAATTGAAAGTTAGTCTCAATACGTGTAAACATGGAACTCTCTTTGTTTATGGCAAATCCCATTCCCCACCCTTACCTGGTCAGGCTTGCCTGCTACTCCAGACTCACAACAAAGTGGTTCAGTCTGAAATGGCCTAGAAAACTACACAGTTGTATAAATCATGACCAAGAATAAGAAACACACATGTTTGAATCCCAATATGGTATATGGTATTAAACTATTAAGTCTGGAATTAAAAGCCAGTTCAATAGTGACCATGAAACCATTGTTCATTGTCAAAAAAAAACCCACGTAGTTCACTAGAGTCCTTGAAGAAAGAAGATCTGTCATTTTTATTTGGTCTGGCCTACATGTGACTCCAGGCACACAAAGGGTCAATGGAACACAAACATGTCTGGGCAAGGGAATGGACGAAACAAGAGTAACAGGCGAGGCAAACAGTCAAGAACACGGAAAGTGTGGGCTCTAACCAAAAAGCATATTGTATCAATCACTTCAGTTTGTAACCTCTTGTGTAATTGGTGGATCATATAAACACCACAATCTATTGTACATTGATTCAACAAAATACACTAACTGATGTACAAATTTCCTATGTTCTTACTTGGGAGTCAAAGAAGAGACATTGTTGTGCCCTTCAGTTCCCCAGCATATACTTGAACAAAGAAGGCCAGTAGAAAATATTTTGAGCATCCTCTCACCACACTACACACAGCAATGTGGATGACATTTAACTGCTCTATGAAATGGTTGAGCAAACCACTCAGTTCAACAGCAATTAGGAATGCAAGACAAATTTCAACCTGCCATTGACACCTACATGTTGCTGAAGTATTTAAAAAAACGTTCAATTTTTCTGCCTAATCCCCAATATGCCCCAATTCTCTCAAAGTCCAAACATCCAGTCATCTTACATATACATAGAGAACAGCTCATCACCACCTTCACAAAAGCAGTTAGGAATGGGCAATAAATGCTGGCCTGACCAGTGACACACTCAGCCCTCAATGAATAAAAAAGTCAAGAATCCACAACTTTCTGGAATGGAGAATTTCAAAAGAATTACAATCCTTTAAGTGAAGAAACTTCTCCTCACCTCAGTTCTAAGTATCCTACCGATAATCCTGAGACATTGTCCCTTAGTTTCAATCTCAGCATCTGCCCTCTCCTGCATCTCTGTAGTTTCGATGGGTTTACCTCCTCTTCAACAATCTATCGAGTACAGACACACTCTACTCCATCTCTCCTCACAGGACAATCTGTCTCCCCAGGAATCAATCTAGTGAACCTTCATTTCATCCATTCCTTAGGCATGTCTGACCTCAACACAACTCTGCACAATTGTAGCAAGGCTTCCAGTCCCGTTGCAATAAAGGCCAAGCATATTAACTTTTCAAAATGTTTCACATACAAGAATATTTAAATTCTGCTAAACATTAACGTTTATTAGTGTCTTGCAATCTTAAAAATATTTTCTATTCTTCTTACCAAAGTGAAAACCTCAATTATCCACATTGTACTTCATCTGTTACACCTTGCCCAATTATAAATAACCATTTGTAGGCTTTTGCTGACCTCTCAGTTTTCCATCTAGCTTTGAATCAGCAAACTTGGACACATTCCATTTGGTGCCCTCATCTAAAAGATTGATACACACTGCTGCGACCTCAGCTATTTGCAAATGATGCATGTGGCAGCCCACAAGTATTGTCTTGCCAACGTCAAAATAAACCATTTATTCCTACTGTTTTCTGTTCTTTAACTAATCTTTTATCTAATGCTATCAGCAAAGATCTTTTCCCTCTGCTATTGCATCCATTACTCTCAAACCTACACTCTATCCATTTCCATTTTGAATGTCTTTTCAAAATGTCAAGTACCCTGGAATGAAATTGCGAACTTCAGCCACCAAGCAACCACACTCTGTAAAGGCTAGTAAATCAAACCCAGTTATGGGTATTTGTGTCAGCTTTTCGTTCAACCTGTCATGAAAGCTTTGTGCATTGAGATGAGGAACCTTAAATGTGACATTTTACAATTCCCTCTAAATTTGACTTCATCCATCAATGCACTGTTACTGTTAACTGTTGTTTTGTTTGCCCCTTTCTGCCACTTTTTATTTATACCCAAACAGTAGATTGCTCCACGGCCTTGACATTTTCATTTATGAATTCCCCCTCATCTGAAACTTCTTTCCTGATCACCTACTCCCAGCATCTTTGTTTAAAACCCTAACTAAAATTGGGCTTCATACTCACAACTTAATTATTCAATTCACTCAGCTACCGATTCCAGCCTATTTCAAGTACAGACAGCTACAATGGACTTCTTTCCCCGGCACTGGTATGTCACTACCACATGACTCGAAACAGTCTCCTGCACTACACATTGAATCACATATTCAACTCTCATTTGTTTGATTCTACCACAATTTGGACATGGCTCTGGTAGTAATAATCAGAGATTATTCTTTTTGAGATCCTACTCATTAATTTAGACCACTATTCCTCAAACTCTCTCAGCAGAAGCTCATATCCCCAAACTGTTGGTACCAACATGGACTATAACAGATTGTCCTCTTCCTCCCATTCTTTATTTTCCCCTTTATTCATTCATCGGATGAGGGCGTCGCTGGCTAGGCAGCATTTATTGCCCATCCCTAATTGCCCAGAGGGCAGTTAAGCGTCAACCACATTGCTGTGGGTCTGGAGTCACATGTAGGCCAGACCAGATAAGGATGGCAGTTTCCTTCCCTAAAGGACATTAGTGAACCAGATGGGTTTTTCCCGACAATTGACAATGGATTCACGGTCATCATTAGACTCTTAATTCCAGATATTTATTGAATTCAAATTCCACCATCTGCCATGGCAGGATTTGAACCCAGGTCCCCAGAACATTATCTGGGTTTCTGGATTAACAGTCCAGCGATAATACCACTAGGCCATTGCCTCTCCATTGCCAGCCTCGAGGAGGAGATGTCCTTAATTCTGGAATGAAGCAAATAACACAATCTTCAGACCTTCTGGTTACAGCTGCAGAAAATGGCAACACTGCCCCCAGCTATACTCTTCTCCTATCATGACTACATTCCTTGTCACTCAAATGGCCTCTTGTACTACTGCGTTGTCATCAGCTTGCCCACCCACATTACAGACTTTGTCCTCATCCAGAGAGTGAGCAAGAACCTAACTGTTGGATAAGGATGAAGACCATGGTTTCTTCAGCACTGCACCCAAGGGCACATTTACCAGGCTTCCATTTGTGACTCCTTCCAGATTTTTAACACTGCTTTCTGATCAAGTTGTCCAGGTAACTCTTACCCTCTGAAACCCCGCAAAACTCGTACCTTGTACTGCAGCTCAGCAACTCTTCCCTTTGATACCTTGAGGTGCACTCGCTGCAAATGAGGTTATCTGGGTTTAATTACTTTTCATAAACTCTCGTGTTGCATTTGCAGGACATCATCTGCACTGACAACTCATGGCTGTGTTTTGTTTATTCAGTTAAACTATACTTAAATAATCAGGTTAGCTTCTAAATTTCTTCAGTACTTAACTTATCTTCGATTTGATCTCGGTTAAGTTGAATACTTACTTGCAGCAAGAATTAAAAGAACTGGAGTTGGAAAACAATACCTCCTTCCCACTCCTTACCAAGTTCCCATTAACTTTCACATTTACTTTCTGATGCAGTGTGTTTTAGACTCCCTGGAAAATCCAACTTTCATTCACTTTCCCATCACTTGGCTGGAAAAGAAATACCTGTGGACGCCGCACAGTTAACTAACTTTTATACGAATAAGGAGAAATAGGTTATTTGACTTCTGCAGACTACTCCAGCAGTCGATAAGATGAGAGCTGACCTGTGCATCTTTCCATCCACATTCCCATCGACTCCAATAATTTCTTCTTCCCTAAGAATGTTTCAATCTTCACCTTAAGAACATTCCATGACCCTATCTCCAACTCCATTAAGGGCTTTACAGCCCTCCGAAAAATTCTCAATTCTGTTCTGAAAACGGGATTTTTTTTTTTTTGAAAACAGTGACCCCTTTCTCTGGACTGCCCCCCACAACAGGAACCCCCCTGTGCATGTCCATCTTTCCAAGGCCATTCAAGACCTTACACAGTTCAATCTAGCGGCCCCTCAGTCTTCTAAGCTCTAGTAGAAACAAACTCAAGTCTGCTCTTCAGAGAACCAGTTTATTTCAGGTATTAATCCAGTCAACCTCCTCTGAATCTCCTGCCTTCAGCCAAAATACATGAGAAGGAGTGGAAAGAGTACCTGGGAGGCAAAAATAGAATGGAACCACCTTGCAAATTATATTGAATTGAACATTTTACTCAAAGCACACAGCAGCTAAAAAAAGGATAATTAAGTTAGTAAATGCAAACCAAGGAAGTAGAATTTTATTTTGCTTAGCGCATTTAATCGGGAGCCTGACAACTTTACTAACAAATGTCAGTCAAGATAATGTGTTAAATTACTGAAGGGGGGCTTAAATCCACCATCCTCTAACACAGCTGCAGAACTCTACTACTGAAGTAACAAATTTTGTTGCAAAACATTTTCTTCAATGACATCAATATCATAGAATCCATGCAGTGTCAAAGTAGGCCATTCGACTCACTGAGCCTCCAAAGGGCATCCCACCCAGACTACTCCCCCAACCCCAGTCCTGTAGCCCTGCATTTCCCATGGCTAATCTGCACAGAGCTGGACACTATGGGTAATTTAACATGGCCAATCCACCTGAACTGCACATCTTTGGGCTGTGGGAGGAAACCAGAGCACCCGGAGGAAACTCACGCAGACACAGGGAGAATGTGAAAACTCCACACAGACAGGTCGCCCAAGGGTGGAATCGAACCCGGGTCCCTAGCGCATCTACTTTAGCCAATATCTCATTGAATGGCAATCTTGCATTTCTGACACCATTTCCTCATATCCTGTGGTATTTTAAACATGTAGACATCTATCAATCTTGGCCTTGAGCATACTCAATGACTGAGCTTCCACAGACCGCTGCAGGAGAATGCCAAAGATTCACAACACACTGAGTGACAAAATTCTTCCTAATTGACCTGCCCTTCATTCAGAGACTGTTCCCTGATACTAGGCACAACAGCCAGGGATAACTACCTACCCTTCATTCTTCTATACTCTAGGGAACAAAGGGCCAGTACATTTCATCTTTCCTCGCAAGACAAGCCCTTCACCACAGGAATTAGTTCGGTCAAATTTTGGCACATTCCCACTGTGGCAAGTATATCCCTCCGTTGATCAGGAGAACAAAACTCAAGACAACACAACACACCAGCTGCAGTTTAACCAAGGCCCCATACAACTGTAGTAAGGTATCTTTACATTGATGCCCAGATCCTCTTGTAATAAAGATAATTTATCATTTGCGTTCTTAATTGCTTGCTGTATTCTGCATGCTAATTTTCATTAAGTTACGAGCAGGAACATACAAATACCTTTGAAGTTTATCTTTTCCTAGTCTCTCACCATTTAAAGTATAGCTATGTAATGGGAGTGGCACTTGATCAGGAGGAGAGAACTAGGGCTTGGAGAACTGGGGTCGAGGCCAGATCTCCTGCCTTCTACCTACAAACATGTCCCAACGAGTCAGCAATAAGAATTAGCACAGAAGTTGGAATGTGTGAAACATAAAACTTAAGTGTTGAGGATAATTAGCTAAATGCTACACCTGCCAGTTTGTATTTAGAGTTAGAACATATGTGGTATGTTTACATAGACCAAAACTAATGACTGTTGCCAATTCAGAAAATGTCCAAACCTTGCATCTCTTCATCGCCTTTCAGCCACTTGATCTCAGCAGCTGGCTTGCTACCTGTGGTACTGCACGTGAACTCAACATCTTCCCCTTCATTCAAGACGTCCTTGTTTGCATCTATGGTCGGAGTTTCTGGTGGAACTAACATTAAAAAGACTGTTTCAGAACGTGCACAAAGCAGACAGTTCACTGGCACATATGGAGAACCTCGCATATTTTGCCTTTGGTAGTTGGCAGAGGGGAAGATGAAGTTCAATATTTTGTTAATTTACAGTTTAGCATTAAGAATTCTATTGTTACGCTGACCTTGCATCAATGTAAAGCTCAGTCATCATTGAGTTGGGATTATCTGGGAATCAGACAGGTGATCTGACTCAAGCACCTTCAAGCAAGCACTCGGGCATTGCAAACGGTGCTGTGCATCCTAATTTCAGAGCAAAATCATATCTAAAGTCTGCTCCAACTCTTTTTAACACAAAGTCTCTCTTCACAACAACAGTCAGCAAAGTTTCCACATGTTTAGAAGCATGCAGTTCTTCTGACACTGACCCAAGGTACCGTGACTTGGGTCTCCCAGGTGCACAGTTCTACTGTTCCGACGCTGCGACCTGTGGAAAAACAATAGCCTCGACGTGCTGTTCAAAGTGGAAAGAAATATCCCAGTAGCAACTGTACCCTATACTCTGTATGTGTGACATTTTCAAATGTGACACTGAGCAGGTGATGGATGCACTAGATTGAAGACTTCTATTATATGTATGGACAGATAGATGATAGTCTCATAATAATTTACAACCCGTGGTTGTGTAGTGTGTTAGAACCTGGTGGTGATTTGCCATGAAGAGCTCTGGAAATCAATTCAATTGCACTGTCTCGGGCCCTAGGCACAGCCCAACAGGCTTTTTCAAAAAGAAAATTAAAACGTTTAAAATGTGCACAACTTAATTGTTTCCTACACACACAGTTCATGAGAGATCTACAACTAAATAGCAGTAGTACAGCATGGAAAATATCAGCTGCCTGTTCTGAGTGGTTAGCTCAGCAGTTTCTATGCTGGTTGTCTCAAATGTTAAGCTACATAATGCTTTTCTGGCACCTCCCAAACCCACCATCAAGGAGGAGAAAGACAGTCGGTCCCTAGGAGCACTGTTAACCCCAGGTTCCCCTCAGTTATACCATATCTTGTCTGAAGGATTATATGGTTATCCCTTCAACAGCTCTGTTTGAATATATGCGATGAACTGCTGCCATCAGTCTAAGGAGGCAGTGCATTGCTACCTCCCGGAGGGTCTCAACATATGAACAGCAAGTGCTGGTCTTGCCAGCAGGGCCCACGTATTGAAAACCATTTTTTTGTTTATAGACTGATGCTTCTCTCTCTTACATGATGCTGCTTCCTGATCAGGGAGATTAGTGGGTTGACAGGGCTGACAAGAAAAGCAAACATACTTGACAGAAAATTGCTACCGTGGATTGGCTTAGTGCATTAAAGGAGCTGGTGTGAAAATCCATGCTCGATGTTACGTAGCTTAGTCTCACAGGGAAAACAAAATCCTTCTGATCCATGTTCTTGTAAATCTTTCAATTAAGAATACAAGTGTTTAACAAAATTCCATTTAATGTATGTGTAACTTATGTATATTAATAAATCTCTAAGTGTATTGTACAATTTGTGGGATACTCTACTTTTGTCTTACGAGCGAAGGCTAAACAGATTGGGACTCTACTCACTGGGAGTCGAGAAGAATGAGAGGTGATCTCATTGAAACATATGGAATTCTAAAAGGAGCTCGACAGGGTTAAAGCTGAAAGGGCAAGTCTAGGACCAGAAGGCATAGTCTCAGAATAAAGGTGTGGCAATTTAAGTCTGAAAAGAGGAGGACTTTGTTCTCTCAGGAGTTTGATTGTCTTTGGAACTCCTTGTCACACAGAGAGCTGTGGGGGCAGAGTCCTTGTGTATATTTAAGGCTGAGACTGATAGATTCGTGATCAGTCAGGGAATCAAGGGTTATGGGGAAAATGGGCAGCATCTGTGGAATGTGTGCTTCTGCACTCAAATTTCTCACGAAGGGGTCATGACAATTTTGAAACCTCTGTCACAATAGAGAAATGTTCAAACCATTAACACAACAACACTTCCATCATTACCAACGTTAAGAATTATAGGAATTCCTGAGGGGAGATTTCCTTGGCTTCTACTGGAATTGCATACTAACACAAATCCTGTTGAGGGCATTCAAAAGAATCCAAACCTGGCTATGGCAACACAGAAAGAATGAAGCATCATTTGTCTACAGGCAGAGTACTATTGGGAGCTAAAGACTTGCTCAGGCATTCCCGGGGGTCAACCTCAAAATGTATGGCAGATGAAATAATTGTGGGAATCCTATGACCTATAGGAAACTAATGATAAGCACAATTAAAACACTATCCTAAAAGTTTTACTCTTGTTATAAGCTCACGTAAGTGAAAGCCTTTGATTTTTGGTAAATTTTGATGACGCGAATGTTATGTGGGAAATGCAACATACTCTCATTTAGACCATCCACTGTCATGAAGTGTTAACATGTAAGGAGGATCACAGGATAAAGTTATGATAAAGTATATATGTAGGTACATGATATAGATCCCTCTCTGCTTAACACCAGCCTGAGAAGAGTGTTCTCCTATTGCAAGATTTAGCCATCTGCCCCACTGCTATCTCGAGCTGTGTAAACAACTGCAGATCAAAGGTGGGGTGAGGTACGTTGATCCACGGCACAACTCTTTCACACTGACATACCAACATGCCGTAGCAGAGAAATATATTATTGTTCAAAGCACAACAGTGCAGCGTACATTAGATTGACCGTACAATCAAAGTACAACTGTGTTGATAAAATTGTGCTGCATTTACAAAGATTTAAGAACAAGTTGAACAAATAACAGATTCTTGGGAATGATTACTTTGCAGTAAAATCTAATCAAGGACTTCCTTTCAAGAATAAGTAATGTTAAAAAAAAACTATACACTCAAAAGATTTGGAATTTAATCCCATACACTAGTTAAAATGTATCTAACCACAACTGACACCTTTCGTTTGTATCTGTTCACTGTAATATAAAAATGATATAGATTTACAAGGCAACGGGACATGTCCCCCTGCTGATCCCACTGCAAAGAGAGGCTAGACCGGGGATCAATATAAAATAGAGTTCCATTGATGTCTTAGATAAGGTCTAAAATATTGTACTGTTCCATTTCTCTGAGTCAGTGTTGTTACTCACCAAGAACTGTAACAGTAGCAAAGGCTTCCTGGGGAGGATCTGTGTAAAGCTGGCAGACATATTTCCCTTCATCTACTAAGGAGACATTTGACAATGAGACTCTTAACTCGCTGCTCGAAAAATTCACCAGCTGAAATCTGTTGTCTTTCAAAGCTGCAAGATGGAAAACAACATTTGAAACATTAAAGTGCAGGTCTGTGAAGGATAACAACATTTTTAAATCGATTAATCTTTAAACAAAACCTCAGTGACCAAATGAGGGAGAAGCACTGTGGCACCATGGTTAGTACTGCTGCTTCACAGTGCCAGGGACCCAGGTTCGATTCCAGCCGTGGGTGACTGTCCGAATGGTGTTTGTACATTTTCCCCGTGTCTGCGTGGGTTTCCTTTGGGTGCTCCAGCTTTCTCCTGCACCCAAAGATGTGCAGGTCAGGTGGATTGGCCGTGCTAAATGGGGAGTGGGTCTGTGTGGGATGCTCTTCAGAGAGTTGGTGTGGATGATGGGCGAATAGCCTGCTTCAACACTGTAGGGATTCTATGACCAGCTCCAAGCACTTCAAAGGCTAAGAAACAGAATTATAAACAAAGGAATAAATAAAATGAAACAAAAAAACCTGTAAAACTTCAGGAAACAGATCAGTTTGGAAGAAGGGCTCTACATGACTTGTCCACCAGGTCCAGAGACTGGATATGATTTCTTTGATTTTTGTCATTAAGTGAGTGATGGTTCCCTTTTGTTTACACTGTTCAAGCAACTGATACAGACCAAGCTACTAATGACATGTAGACTTCTGTCCCCACATGCAATGGGGTGGTTACTTCTTTTCATAGAATCATACAGCATGGAAACAGACCCTTCGGTCCAACTAGCCCACATCGACCATGTTCCCAAATGAAATTATTCCCACTTCTCTGCCTTTGGCTCATATCCCTCCATATCTTTCCTCTAAATGTACTTATCTGAATGTCTTTTAAAATGCTGTAACTATACCTTTCATTGCCTCCTGAATTCTATAGGTCATCACCACCACCCAAGGGCCAGACCCTCACAACAGGTCCCTTCCCACTGCCGCCCGAGATTGTTTTGACATTATGTTCTGCCTATGATGTTAAAACCTGCCTGTCTCGCGTGTTGTTGTGAGAACAAGAAACTTTGTGGTTGATTATAGTTAACATCAGTTCTGTTTATGGTGTGCTCCTGCAACCAGGACTGGCGATGGGATTACTTGAGAGTTTTGGAGGGGTGTTACACAAACCCTGGTAACGGCCCAGCAGGGCATCGCCCTTCAAACTTCAGGTCACTGTAGCACCTCCCCTCTTCCACCCTTCAGCGTGCCATCAGTAACTCGGACACAAGGGAAGCCTCACAGACAGGCCTATAATTTATCTCCTCCCCAAACTGGAGAATATCAGCTGGTAATGAAATGTTGGCAGCTCAGAAAAGGGTCAAAATGCACTACATGCCTCCAAAGATCCTGTTTGGAAGTAAATCATTGTTTTAAAATGTCAACTGTTTCAAGGGATCTTGTCAAAGGCAGAAATTTAGCAAGTTAAAGAGAATCTGAAAAAAGTGGCCACGTCAACATAATTAACACTTGGAAATATACCTCAAACTCCATCCTGCAGTCATCTTTATTGTTGAAACGGAGTAATCAAACTTGCTCCCTTTGCTCAAGAGAAAGCTACCAATGTGTTCTCTGCCACAATCTACCACATGCCGACATTCAGTAGACCATATACAGATTGGACTCCTGCAGTTCCACACTAGACTCCCCTTGTGAGTACAGACTGAGCACGTGTTCACTATGTAACCCTGGTGCTGAGATGAAGGTTATCAAAACTAGTTTGAGTGATAATGGCTAACTTAATTAAACCATTACCCACTGTATATTGCGCAAGATTATGATAGAATGTCATTTTTGGCCGTAACTGTATCAAGCGTACTTGAGACCACCTTGGAACAGAAAGGTGTTGCAAAACATTGAGCAGCAGGTGAAGCTAGCGGACTCACGCAACTATGGGAAAACAACACAATTACAGTTCACTAATAACAGGATGCTGCCATCAAACCAAGAGGAAGTTTGCCTACTTCACAAAAGAGTAAAACGATTATACAAGTCTCAGTGCTCTGTACGATGCTAGGTATGAAGGCTGGACATCCCAATGCTGGTGGACCTTATCAAACATTGTACCCCATTAACTATCTTCAGCAGATAGCATGCTCAACCGGCCTGTACTTGCAAACCTTAACGTTCAACATCAGAAGCGATGCTGCTATTGGACAATATTTACTAAATAATGCTGACATTTTTAATTACTACGCTGGAAAACAATTCAAGGTTAGTTGGGCTCGTGGCTCAATTCATTTGCCCATGCTACATATGTTCTCACATAAGGACCCTGTTCATTGTGGGTAAAAATACCATGTTCATGCACAATATCTTTTTCAAAAAGAGGAGAAAGTTAAGGAGACAGCCATATCTACTGCATTCCCCATGACAACACCCTGACTAGATTCTAACTGCCTGGTTTGATTTTAATCAGTTAAAATTGACAATTTGCAATTCTTGCAGCATTTCTATGCTAACAATCGTCCTACCAATCAGCATGGACTTTTCAGGCTGTATAAATTACTGTTCCCTTTCCAAGTCTGGGTTTCTTGCACCCTGGTTCTGATGATTGCAAAACTAAAAACTTTGACTTTATGTCTCCTTTTTAGCAATAATTCATTGTTTGTGTAGAACTACATAATTTAATTAAATCAGCTTTCAGAAAATGCTGTGGACACTTTGAGCTATTTTTGTAATGTATAAGAATATTTGAAATGCTGAAGAATCCGAACTTTTAAAAATGCTGCTGCTGAGATCATTTCCACATGAGCACAATCAGGAGTTAGACAAAGCAGTGGGTATAATTGGTAAGAACTGTGCTTTAAGTTTGAAATATACTCTCATGCATTTCTCACTGTATTTTACTCATTTGAACATCTTTTAAATACAATATGTATGATGAATTTAGCCACGTTTAGACTGGTCCTAGAGATTCAGAGCCCAATTAATATAATTTGAAAAAAAAATGCTCTCATTGACAAACTCTAGACATATTGCACATTCTTTAAATCTTAAGTTACAAGGAGTAAAATCCTATAGCTGACAGTAATCAAAACATCTACCTGTTCCAAACAGGCAAGATGTTAGTGCTAAATGATTCATTCCCTACTACGCCCTCTGATAATTTAATCCAGTTGACTGAAAAATCTTACTGAAATCTCCAACATCTTAGATTCCAGTATTTAGCCTATTCAATGCACTTCATGAAAATTAAAGTACTACAGATGCTGAAAATCTGAAATTCTAGTACTTAGAGTGCTAGAAAAACTCAGCAGGACTGGCAGGGAGGAACAGAGTTAACATTTCGAGTCTGATGTGAAGGAAAACAGGATCACTCTTCTGTGACAGACTAAGTCGATCAAAACAACCAAACAACATTAAACTTTCCGGGGACATGCTGAGTGCACACATAACAAAGGCTCCAGTGTCTCCAAGGAGAGGATGGCAATCTCAATTGCCAGCCAAATCCTTGCCTCCCACATTGCAGAAATAGTCAAAAGACCAAAGTTAACAACAACTGTCCATGTTGGTATTACAACACAAACAGACCATTTCACCCAACAAGTCCATTAAAGTCTACACAGAAACTTGTACATTCTCTACTACACCCAATCCCCTCAATGTCACCTTCTATTCTTCATTCTTCTGAACTCCCTATTCAATTTATTAAATTTTCAATACATAGTTTTCATCATGCCTGCAATTGGAAACAGAGACATACAGAATGGAAACAGATTCTTTGGTTCAACCAGCCGATATAAACTATGTTCCCAAACTAATCTAGTTCCATGTGCCTGCTCTTGGCCCAGATCTCTCCAAACATGCGTGTCTTTTAAACATTGTAACCGTACTCACATCCACCTCTCCCTCTGGAAGTTCATTCCAAACATGAAGCATGCTGTGTTTAAAAAAAAAAAAGTTGTCCCTCACCTCTTTCTTGAATCTTTCTCCTCTCACCTTAAAAATATATCCCCCCCGCCCCAAGTCTTGAATCCCTCAACTTAGGGAAAGACACTTACCATTCACCTTACCTATAGCCCTCATGATTTCATAAACCTTTAGAAGGTCACCCCTTAACCTCCTATTCTCTAATGTCAATGCCAACAAATCTTCTCATAATCTTAAAGGTCTGTACCTAGTCACTCCTCAGTGTACTCTTTTCTACTGAAGATGATCTGAAGCCTTATCAGTTCTCAGATGGGCCAGGACATACATATTACAATGAGATTCATCACCCCAAAAGGATCCACTCCTCCAGAAAAGGCAGCGATACACATATCCATAAATGTACAATTAGCACACGTCTGAAGACTGCAAACCACAACATGGGGTACATGACGGCTGAATTAATGAAAAGAAAAACAGCAAATAATTATTGCAGGCAGTTTGGAAACTTACGTCGAACTTCCCGGAAGTAAATGGTTTGTCGACTCGGATTCAACAGCTGGATCACTGAATCATCATTGTTCTTCACTCGGCAGCTGATGGTCGCCACCTCCCCTTCCACCACCACCACATTGTCTGTCACCAGATTCTGCGCATCAGCTTCACAAATTAAAAGCAACAGTTAGAAACACAATGAAGTGAAACAATGGTCTTCCCCCAGTATCTGTGCGACAAACCAAACTGGGACACAAATGGAGATTCTCAAAAAGGTCTAGGGGATACTGGCTTCTGCCAGAATAGAAGGAAACAGGCAGACCTTTCTAGGCTTGGAAGACCATAACTAGTTTTTAAACTTCAATTCACCGTAATGAATTAGGGGGCATTTATTTCACTCAGAAATATGGAGAGGCCCTTGAGGTAGCATCCCTACATCTGGAACTGAAGGCCCAGGGTGAAGTCCCACCTGCTCCAATGGTGCATAACAACATTTCTGAACAGATTGCTTAGAAAATATCTCCATTCAGAAAATAACAGCTCCTGTGGTACATTGTAATGTCCCTACCTCTGGATCAGGAGAGAGAGTTCAAGTCCCACCTGCTCCAGAGGACTGTGTCTTAACGTGACTGAGCAGGTTGAATGGGGAAAAAAAAAAATCCACTCAAAATTTCAGCTCTGACAAGAGCAACACACTATCTCAGAGTTAGGGAAAGATTACACAAATTCTGCTTTAAATCAGCTAGATGGGGAGGTGGGGCCTTGCAGTTAGGTTGACGAAGCAATGTTATTTGCTCAAAGTTAAAATTCTCCTGGTAGTGAAACATTTCTTTTTAAGTGGAGAGAAAATCACCTTGTTCTATGCCTTGCTGACATATTGAATTGACAAGAAGGAACCAATCACATTGCCATATTATACCTTCCAAACATATGTGAATTAACACTGCTGTTTGTTTAGAGGTGGTTAGCCACCATTGCAGCATAATACTGCAGTAGTTTTCTTCAAACATGCCACTTTTGAAGGCATTTTCAAGACTAATTTTAACTTGGGCATGTTGGACTACAATCAATTTTCCAATTCTGGATGTTCAAATACTGTAGATTCAAGTTTCCTTCATTTCTTCCCCAAATCCAGCTTCAAGCATTACTTCAAAAAGAACACAGAGTAAGACTGCAGTTTCAGATATCGGCCATCCTGTGGCCTCAGTGCTCAATTTCAGCTGTAGCATTCCAGAAGAGAATTAACCACAAGGCATGCAGGGTATTTCCATGAACTCCCCCACAGTGTGACTCTAACCTCTCCCACCTTTCTCCACACCCCAGGTGAAACAGTGCTTTCAGGCAGCGAAAGAAATACATGTGCAGAAACCCTTCAAATACACTCTTTCAAAAACTTGTTCCAAGCATACTGCATTTCCAAAATCTTTTCTGAAACCTAATTCAACTCTAGGTTTCCATCTCTGCTTTTTCCCAATCAGCTTTGGGCACTTTGACATACCAAAGTGTCAATTACTGGAAAACCTAGGAATGAATCACATTTCAACTTGCAATAGTCATTTCCTTAACACAGCATACTCAGGCAATTGAAATTGGGCATGAAAATTTTAAATGTGGAGAAACAGGTTACTACAAATAATCTGAAGCAATATACTTTGGGTATAGGAAGTGACTAATTTATCACAGTCCTATTACCTCCATCGTGTATGACCTAATGCTAAAGCTATCACAGAGAAAATAACTGTACAGAGGTGCCATCTTAAAGGAATAGGTTGAATGTCATTTCTATTGATTACCAATTACAGGAACCAGTAGGCCACAATCTTTGTTTAAGAGAATCAAGGTTTCTGGAAACTCAGTGGAACAGGATTGCAGTAAACACCTGACACTGGAAGTTATTTTCACAGTCCTATGTAACTTTCACCTCCAAGGTTATGTTAACAAACACAGATGCACAAAGTTAGCGGATGCTACTGATTATTTGTTAAAATTGGGAGGTTCAAATATCCTCTAACAAGGAACCCACAGCATTTTACATGAGGTGCCAAGCCAAGGTAGAATCTCTAGTCCATTGACTCAAGGTGGATGTTAACAATCTTGCAATTTTGTTCCTGCAGAACTGAATTCCACACTTTTTCCATGGAAATCATTACAAAACCGGCAAGTTGTTGCTGTTTGTGGGTCCCCTCTCTCCATAAAAAGCCTACAGTGGTCACTTGTATATTAAGAGTACCACAGAATATAACTTATTCATTGAAGCAGTGTGGAAAATCTTTTGATTGAATTATCAGGGCGATGGACTGATCCTGCGATGCCTGGTCTAAATTTCACTGTGCCAGCACTTATATGGCACACTTGAGACACAGTTACAAAGTCTGTATTTATACACTCCAGAAATACATTTATAACAGATTCAACTTGACAGGAGCTGTGAGCTTGTTTAATCATTGTTTTATGGACAGCATAAAATTACATTCGCGAGGTTGGTTTCTACTGCCATGTTGGGTACCTGCTGTGTTATTTCTGTTGGATCATATTACTTTACTGCTCATCAAGAATATAAAGGCTTCAGGCTCCTATTCTGCTGCCTCCCTCCTACACTCCAACACCCTCAACTGTATTGAAACGTGAACACCAGCTTTCAAATGTGTGATTGATGAGGCTTCGTAGATAAAGATTCACAATTCATCAATAGCTAAGTTTCTCCAAGTTCTTCACTCAGCAGTTGGCAATTCAACGTGGGCAGATTGCATGGTGTTTCTGAAATCCCTTCTATACAGTACTGACTGATTTAAAGTGGACAAGTATTTATGGAGGGTACAGGATGCCAAGTGGTTTGCCATCTTTCCTTTCCCCCATACTATTCTGAAGCCACAGGTATATGCATGGAACTAGTACTGAATCACAGCTAGAGCTGACCTTATCCCATTTTATGTTCCCTCACACATCTCCTTCACTCAGTGTGGATTTGTTGGGCCAAATGACCTGTTTCCACACTATAGGGATTCTATGATCACTCAGGAATACAGGACCATGAGGAGGCCATCTCACCTTCTAGATTTTACCATCATCGAGTGAGATCGAGGTTGATTTCCATCCTATCTCCAAGGGCCTGTCTTCGCTCTCTTCATGAAATAACAAGGTGTAGAGCTGGATGAACACAGCAGGCCAAGCAGCATCAGAGGAGCAGGAAAGCTGATGCCTCGGGTCTGGATCCTTCCCTATTCGTGTCATGGCTAGCAAAAATCTATCCATCACCTATCTAGATTATGCAGCTCCAGTCTTTTTGGGTTTTGGATGATTTTTGCCTCTACCTAGTCAAGGAGGTCTGAAACCCATTGTAGTTCGTGCTACAGTAATTTCTAAATGAAGACCATAAGAAACAGGAACAGGAGTAGGCCATTCAGCCCCTCTACACTGCCATTCTATAGGATCATAGTTGATCCCATATTCTTCACATCTGTTTTCCTACATTTGCCCCATAACCCTCCATTCCCTGACTGATCAACAGTCTATCTCAGCCTTAAATATACATAAAGACTCTGCCCCCTACAGCTCTCTGTGGCAAGGAGTTCCAAAGACACTCAACCCTCAGAGGAGAAATCCCTCCAAAGCTATTCAACTCATGATATTGAAGATGTGATCTGTCTGGAGCCTCAAACTCCACTGAGATTTACAATCATTTCAATTGGTTCAGATAATTTTCTTCAAGAGTTCTCTGGGTCACAATGTAAAACAGCTTTGTTAAACTTAATCTTTTGTTTGAGGAGTATGAAGCTTCAAGAATATAAATGTCATTCTGATGTCTGTGGAGCAAAGTACCATAAAGCCTAGCATTCATTTTCTTACTCCTATAATCAGGGACACATTGGAAGTTGAGACACTGTGCTTTCTCTTTTATTTTGTAACCAACTAAAAATATTTACATTCGGTTGCAGAACAATTCATTGTTAGCGCACTTGGTGGTGCCCAATTTGACTGTCATTTCCAATACACTGGTCAAGCAGGATTGAGAAATTATCTATACCTGGCCCACTCTAATGTTAGTTTGAGGCTAAGGTTTGTCATTACTTGCCCTAGGCAGAATTTGCAGCCACAATTTAGCAAAGCTGGAGTTTCATTGTACTGACAGCCAGTAAAGTTCGTCATTTCTGAACAAGATTTGTGACAATTCTAAGCGTGGAAGCTTTTCAAATCTGAAACCTTTAATGGGAGCAGGAAGGCTGACGTTTCGGGCCTAGACCCCTGAAACGTCAGCCTTCCTGCTCCTCTGATGCTGCTTGGCCTGCTGTGTTCATCCAGCTCTACACCTTGTTATCTCAGATTCTCCAGCATCTGCAGTTCCTACTATCTCTGAAACCTTTAATACTTTGGTTATCAGTTCAGGATAGTGATTGTGATCACCCATAGCTCAGATTGTGTACCAGTTGGTATTACACTGCCTAATTGCATGCCATCTGTTTTAAGTCCAGAGAACTCGGCAAATATTTAGAATGACACACTGTCTGGGAATCTCTTGACAGGCATTTCAACACGAGATGACACAGAGTTGGCCTCACAATATCGCTTGAGCTATCTAATAAATCTGAATTGCAATCATTATGTTCAAGGCTCATTCCATTCAGTCGAGCTGATAAAAGAGATAATTCATATTCTTTGTTAATTATATTTCCATTAGGATTGAAGCTTGAGAAACTTTGTGGAATTGAAGAAATGCCAAACAGTGAGGCTGAGTGAATTGTGAATCAGACTCATTATAATGGGAGCTGCTTCTCAGTAATTTAACAAAAGCAAGTGTCTCCCAAGCATTCATGCTATACACAGAACATACCAATGCAAACTCACAACACAAACATCAGTTCAGCCTAGCTCTCTGGGAAGTGGTGCTCCGATTATATTTTTTTAATTAATTCACAGCATGAGGCCGTCACTAGCAAGGCCAGCAATTATTACCCATCCCAGAGGGCAGTTAAGAAGGTGGAACCAGATGTAGGCCAGACCTGGTAGGGATGGCAGTTTCCTTCCCTAAAAAGGACATTAATGAACCAGTCGGGTTTTTCCAACAACTGACACTGGATTCATGGTCATTATTGGACGCTCAATTCAAGATTTTTATTGAACTAATCTGCTGTGGCAGGATTTGAACTCAGGTCCTCAGAACCTGGGTCTCTGGATTAACAGCCAAATGATTAATACCACTAGGCCATTGCCTCCCTGAAATGAAAGAAAGGAACGGATTTCCATATGCCTGAAATGTGCATATCTATGAATAAACTCTGTGTTGAGCCTCAACTGTTAAATACATTAAAAAATTCAGCTTGTAGGAGATAATTCTAGGAGATTTTAAGTGTTCTCTGAAAGTCACCTTAATGCTACAATGATTGTGAAAAGCCAGGTTGGGAGTTGGGGGTGAGGGGGGTTTGCAGTGGGGAGTCTCCTGCCTTCAGGCAGGGCAAGCTCGGAGACAGGAAGGGCACATGATTAGGTGGCAAGATGCCAAAGCCAGATTCTGCACCCTGCCTCCGTGTTTGGGACCAAGCTAGAAAGACATGTAATTGACTTTGCTGCCAATTGGGGCCCTTAAGTGTCCAATTAAAAACCACTTAAGGGGCCTCAGTCCACCCCCTCACCCATTGGGACTGATTGCTGGGATGGCATTTGAGGAGAGGTTAAATCGGTTAGGATTATATTTGCTGGCGTTCAAAAGAATGAGCAGTGGGGAAACTTAAAGAAACTCAAAAATCTAACAGGACTAGACAGGGAGGATGTTGCAAATGACTGAGCAGTCCAGGACCAAGGGTCACAGTCTAAGGATACATGGTAAACCATTTAGGACTGAGATGCGGAGACATTTCTTTCCCCAGAGAGTGGAGTGCCTGTGAAATTCACTACCGCAGAAAGCAGTCAAGGCCAAAACATTGAATGATTTCAAGAAAGAGTTGGATGTAGCACTAGGAGCTAAAGGGATCAAAGGATATGGGAGAAAACAGGAACAAGGGACTGAGTTGGATGGTCAGCCATGATCATGATGAATTGTGGAGCAGGCTTGAAGGGCCAAATGGTCTATTCCTGCTCCTATTTTCTTTGAGTAACCAGCAGCTGATGGGCTTGTTGGTGTGTGGCATTCCAAATAGCTCCAATGTTGCAGGCAGTTCGACTCCTCTTGGTTTTTTTTTGGGGGGGGGGGGGGGGGCGGGGGGGGGGAATGCCATGAATGCCTAACCAAACATTGAGGGTGAGGGAGGTGCACAGTTGGAGTTGACAGCCCCCATCTCTGCTTTTGACCTCTGTTTCCTCCCTCTCCCCAAAAACCTTCGACTGAGGAACCCAGCACCATCCCCTACCCAAACCCCCATATCAATTACCTTGTCCTGGGTCCTCCATGATCCTGGGACTTGAGGGGATCAGGGCTACTGTCCCAGCAGCAGCCACAGTTTCCACCGTAGTGCTGCTGAGCAACAAAAAAACTGCTGGCATCTGGTTGGTCAGCAACTCTTGATGGGAGGGACTTCCTCTCCCAGAACCTTGATTCCACAGGAAGACCTGCCAGAGGCCACACCACTGACTAGTCGGTGTGGGGTCTGACGGACTTGCCTCTGAAGGGCCAGAGTGAGTGTCTCACCAGATTGTCTACTTGGCCACCCATTGAGACCCTAATGCCCCAACAGGACACCGCCTGAAGTCAATGTATGAAGCTAGGATAGGATTGTTAGTGGAATTACTACTGCACGCACTCACTATAGTTAGGATACTTTAATTATCAGTTATATTCATTGCCGCAACATTACTTAAATAAAAAAACACACATCCAGCAAAACATTGACCGAGGACACCAAAAAATGTTGATTAAATCCCCTATTGCTTCAGCTTGAAAGGCATTTTCAGAATTTATTTCAAAAAAGTAATAACCAGGAAACTTATTTGTCCATGAGTCATTTTTCAATGCTATGTACATTACTACATCTATGCAATGCAAACAAAAGTAACCACTTCATGCAATCTTATTTGCAGTTGTCTGCTTTCAATTGAAAAAAGCGGAAATGAATAACTCATTCTATCAGAACTGGGGAAGGATGCACAGTTTTCAAACCCTTCACTTGCTTTCCTCCTTATTGAATAGATTGTGCAAGTCAACCAAAAAAAATCAGGATCCAATGGATGAGAAAGAGGAGGGTCAACTACAGGATGCAATAAGGGTAACAACCAGTAGAGGGCATGTCATTGCACACCCTGATCCCACAAATACTTCCTTTTCGTTCTAAGCAAAACAAATGCTACGAAAATCCTAGATGAACTTTAAACATACACACGTATGCATGTGCCGAGGTCTTCTTTCTATAGCATGCAAAGAAAACGTGCAAACTGCAGGAAAAACAGAACAGACAAAAGGTCAAATAAGGGAACTGTTAGAAAAGTTTAAAAGAAAACACAATTGAAAAAGTATTCAGCTCTTCCAGCTGTGAACAAATCCATCTGCAAGATCAAAGCTGGTCTCTTTCTGGTTCACTGGTACCATTAAGTTTAAATGAGATTTTGGCCACAGCTTTTATCCTGATTGCTGGAGACAGTCTCTGCTTTAAACTCTTATTACCCAGCAGTAATTGGATCATTCACCCCAATCTGAATTCATCACCTCGGGCCAAATTGCAAGGATTTCAAATTTGGACAACCAGCTGAAGAACTGTACTCAAATTAAAATTCACGTGCACAAGACAGGCAAGTCCCTTCCCAGCATCTTTATTAAAATTTGTTAGAGGATCAGGGCTCCTAGGAATTTTAAATGGGATGAGATTTTGGGATTAAGGGAGTGGGAGTGAGAGAGACACAAATGGCATCTCCTGGCGATTCAATTATTGCAATTTAAATGTTAACCTTCCAATAGAAAATTTAGAAACCAGCTTTAGCAACACTGTCGTGGTCAGAAACCAAAAACAAAAGATTATCCCGACTGGTTCAGATATTCAAGTGTGGTTCAGATATTCAAGTGAATCAGAAAATATCATTGAGGTTATCCCCAAAAGAGGCTTTAATATGCGACATGGTGGTAATATATTTTTCTGATTGAAGGAGCATTCTACTTGTAGTTGTTCCAACGCAAGGTTAACACTGTGAGAGGAAAGGAGGGTGTTGGCTCTGTAATGACTGCTGTTTAATGTGACCAAGAACAAGCAAACTTGCATTTCTATAGCACTTAACCTCTTGAAGCAAAACCCGTGTGTGTCAGGGAAACTCAAGAGAACTGGCAGCATCTGTGCAGAGAGAAAACGAGTTAAATGCTTTTGAGCCCAATGTGAGTCTTATTTGTTTTGTTTCTTCTTCTGAAGTCATTGGACTAGCAACATTCACTCTGCCTCTTTCTCCATAAATGCTGAGAGACCAACTGAGTTTCTCTAACACTCTGTTTTTATTTTAGATCTCAGCATCCATGATATTTTGCTTTTGAGACCTTATCTCTCGACTTGGATTTTCACTTTGCTGAGACATCGTTTCTTACCATGCTCTTATTCTTCATTGACTGGAAGTTCCAGTTAAGAGACATCAACCAATGATCGAGCTGCATATTTGCTTTGAAATTGTTTTGCTGAAACCATGAACAATGGAGGCTTGCAGTGCAGAGGGAAGCCTTCAGGCCTTCATATCTCAAAGACAAGCCTAATCCCACTATCTGGCCAAAGCTGTGAATCACTGTCTGCTGTAAAAATTTCCTTTGCCCTTGAAAGGCACAATGTTCACCCTTTGTCTCAACTGCTTCCTGTAGCAAATCACTACATTTGAGTCACTCACTGCTGAATGAAGGTACACCTTATTCTTTTAAGTTGATAGCATCCTTCATGGTTTTGTCAACTAATTGGCCACTGCCTTTTCATTTCAGCAAAACTTTCCCTAATTTTCAAAACATTTATTAAAGATTTCTTAGCTTTCTCTGCCCCTGAGGAAGTGCCCCAGTATTAGGAATCTCAGACGCTAATTAATTTACACTCCTAACATCATGTCGAAAACATACAGAACCTTCCTCTATCCTCAAAAAGAGAAAAGGCTGGAGCTCCTGCGGCAATCAATCTCTTTGGCACATATCACTGTATCGCTTTCTTCTCCTGGTGGTGCATGATATCAATGAAACAACTCCCGATGTCAGCATTATTCCCAAGTTAGGCAGAGAACAGTTACATATGGAGTACAGCTCTAATGACCCAGCCCTCATTTCTTACACCAGCTATTGTGTGACCCAGTCAAACTGGCTTCTTGCCAAATTAGGAACAATTTTAGGCTTCTGGCCAAAGCCCATCATGAATTGGATTAAAACTCCTTTCACATGGGATCCTTACAGATAGACAAATTTGAAGCCAGTTCCTAGAAGTGAATGCTACGTGTCTAAATCACTCCAAGGCTTTGACATCTGTTCCCAGGGGGTACTTAGATGGGTACACAGTAGTTGAAAAATTATCCTAATCTTCTTGCTCACATTCTCTGCTCCTAGTTATATATTACAAAATGCCACTGGCTGTATTGTGAAGCGGAGGATGGCCAAGGTGTCTCAGCCTGTGAGGAGGAGCTGTCCTGCTGATCCTATCCTGGTGATCACAGAACCCGGCAAGCGGGTTTGCCCCAAACCACCCAAAAGGCACCACCAAGCAGCAGGCCCCTTGAGGCCAAGAACCAGGCAAGGTCCTAGCAGAGATAGTAAGAACTGCCGATGCTGGAGTCAGAGACAACACAGTGTGGAAATGAAGGAACACAGCAGGCCAGGCAGCGTCAGAGGAGCAGGGAAGTTGACGTTTCAGGTCAGGATCCTTCTTAAGAAAATCAGAAAATTTTCCTGAACAAGGGTCCTGACCCAAAACGTCAACTTTCCTACTCCTGATGCTGCCTGGCCTGCTGTGTTCCTCCAGCTCCACACTGTTATCCAAGGTTCTAGCAGCCAGACTGCAGCTTGATGAGCAAAACCTCACTGGCCACCAATGACCCTGAGCTACATTCTCAGAACTTCCTGTACTGGAGCCTCAGAGTACTGTAGAATACACAATTAAAAATAAGAAAAAGTGATGAATATCATTTTAACAGTTAATTCATTTTCCAATTTGGAATTTAGCCAAAGTACTATATTCTAATTCTGAGAGCACAGGTATAATATTCTAACTTTATTTTAAACCTAAGGAAGGCCCCACAGAACCCAACTCACGTTTAAACATTTATTCTTTTGGCAATCAATATTTCATGTAAGGTTGCTTCACTGAAAGTTATAATTTTCAGGATTGCCACCTCCCCCACAACTTTAATTGAGGACTTTATTCCAGGTGAATTCATAATTCCTTTATCTAATCATATCCTTTCTATTCAACTTCTAGGATCTGGTAGAATAAAGGCCCACAGAAGTTACAAATCTGGTGACTTTTCATTGTTGAGTCCAGCTGATTTTTCATGAACCAAACCCATTTTTTGTTCTACTTCCTCCCCTGAGGTATTTACATTTTCACTTCCACTACCAGTTGTAAACATGGAGAGAAACAGGTTTTTCAAATATTGTTTTTGGAAGTTCTTAGCAAGTCCTCAATATTGCCTACCAGCCTCTTTTTCCAACTTCCATCCCTATTTGTATATTATGCATCATAAATCTCTCTACAATTGCTCTGTAGGTTAAGCCTTGTAAAGATTTCATGCAACTTTGTCTCTTCCCTCTGACTATTTTATTCCCCGGTTCATTCATCAATGGGACAATTTCTTAAACAATCCACTTTTGTTCATTCTGTTACTCTGAAAGGAGAGGAAAAAAATACAACTGGGATAAAATAACACTGGGGGAAACTTCAATGTGAATGACAGAGACGTATTTGCACTTGCCTTGTTTTCTGTAACAATTTCTACTACCAGTAGAAACAGGCAGACAACTGAGTATTTATTTGTTATGGTCAAAAAGATTGTCTGGATGTCACTGTCATCTGAGGACGGGGTTCCCTAAATCATTCTCATATCAAATAACGGCCATTATGTAACATGAGAAAACTTTATTATTGGTGAAATAATTTTGATGTTCACATCAAGTTTCTACGAATTGCCTTCATTTGATTCTCTTGAGATTTCGATTTCTGTCTATCACTTACCAAAGTCAATGTTAAAAAAACATCACACAGCAGAAACTGGCTTGGGGAAGTGAAATTGCTGCTTGGGACGAATTTAGTTTGGGATTATGGACTGGTTAGACTGAAGGGTCTGTTTCCATCTTGTATTACTCTATAAAAATTGGAGGGAGGGTCAGAGCAAAGGGTCAAGGATGAAAATGTTAAAATCGAGGCACTGCTCAACTGGGAGCTAATGCAGACATCTGGACGATGTTTCACCAATGCTGCACGATGCGCCATGGAACAGTTTATAGGCTGGTCTTGGAGATTTCCATGCTAAGCTGCGTGCCACGTTAGCAGTCTGATGACACTGATTTATATTTTCAGCAGAACAAACAAAAACATGCAATGCAGCATTTTTCTCTTTCATCTCTTTCCCCAACTTTGCCTGGGGTTCAAAAGGCATCTGAGATCAGCTCCTTGGCTGGCCAGTCATGTGGAACAAAGAGAAACTGTTCTCTTTAAAATAAAAATCTTTTAAGAATGGCAGCTTTAAATGAAGCCATTGAAAAACATTATGTATGTGCAATGCAAAGCAGCTTCTCTGTACAATGAACAAAAGGCAACTTGGTCATCAGAACACAGCAAGCAGTTACCATAACACCCGCATAAATCTTCATTTTATAACAATGAATACATCATATCTGTCCCAAAAAAAGGCTGAAAATTCTATCTCCTCTACATTATCCATTCAGATTCATTTGTCTCATTGTTCTAATACATGCACAGTTACAAAATGTGTCGTCCATTCAGCTACAGATATTTCCTAAGCTTTTCGCTACATGCGATCCAAGTTTAAAACGTGCACCAGCAGAACATCAGGGTGTTCACCAAGCAACCTAATACATCTCAAATCGAGGCGTGCTATAGAAACGCAAGATTATGTCTCAAAATGTTCATGTTTAAAATGGAAAGGAGGCACAGCATGCGCAAGAAGTTCCAGTCTGCTAATGAGATCCCATGGTAATCATTGGAACGCAGTTTTTGATCAAAGATTTGCTTAAGAAGCCCATAGATTATACTGCCCGTGGGCAAAAACCCACCTCAAGTTTCTGTTTGAGAGATTTTGGTTCAACCTTAGCTTCAACACGATCTACAAGTCTAGTGGAGAAAATTAAATCAGAGAAAGTCCACGTTCCAAAATAAGTAATTAAGCTTTGAATTTTGACTTATTCCTTAATTTACTAGCGGTGGATGATGTCAATATCAGAATACAAGGAAATCTTAAATGACACTACTAATACTTGCATCTTTATATCCCCATTCCAAGACATCAATTGCCAGTTTAAAGCAGACACTCAAAATTAATAATTATTGCTCGCGTTGGTTTAGTAGCTGGCCATTTAATTCACTGCTCTTTTCCCTGTTAAAGTGATACCCGTGTGAAACAGAGAGAGTCCGAGCTTAAGAAATGCATTTGTTCTTCTCTACCTTCGATCTCTTGTGCAGCCCCTGTGAGAACATAGCGGTTTGGGTAGAGGAGGAGGTAAAAAAAGACAAAAGAAAAACAAGTTTAGAAGTCAGCATTGGCCACGTGTGATTAAAGCTCTTACAAAAATATGCAATCACGAGAACATGAATAACACTTAAATTTACTGATAACCTGTGGAGGGGGAAGCATGGTGGATGATAGAGTGCAAGCAATGCAGTCATTAGTGCGATAAGGTTCACACAGTGTGTACTTAACACATCTATTCAGCTCCAAGACCAGACATCTAGTAAAGCCCAACACAGGCTCTTATTTTCCCTCGCCCTTAAATCCAAACCTAATCCAAAAATGTTTTGTTATGAAGGTTTGAGAAATTAACATCTTGACACACATTAATCCTCCCAATGATCTCCTGGTCCGGCAAGCATCATGACCGACAAACGATTAACTCCTCAGGAAGAAAGAGACATGCAACAGTCAGCCAAAA
Organism: Rhincodon typus; assembly: GCF_021869965.1. NCBI lineage: Eukaryota > Metazoa > Chordata > Chondrichthyes > Orectolobiformes > Rhincodontidae > Rhincodon > Rhincodon typus. Next base: position 12,116,971 of record NC_063363.1, read on the forward strand.
CAGGACAGAAGCACTTTTGATGTCTTATGTCAAGAACTGTGTCAAAAAACTAAATTAAGCCATTTTTCTGATATCATAACTGTTAGGTTCACAGATCGAAGTCCATGCTCATTAACACTGCTTCCCTGATGTGCCCACTAATGTACAGTGTGTAGTTATATCAGTCAGTGCACTTATGGTTCAGTAACAAGCAACCTAATAATGTAATACTGAATTATCTTGACAGAAACATTAATAAGTCTTCACTTTATTATCACGCCCAATAAACATTGGTGCCTAAAGCTGTGGTTGGTCTCACATCTAGAATTCAATCCTAATGTACTTTCTGAATGGTTTGAAAAGATAATCAAAGAAGTGCAACCTACTGTTACAGCAGCTAGGTGTAACTCTGTTGAGAGCACAGGTATGTTAGTGTGAATGGCTCTTCACACGCTAAACTCTAGATTTGCCAAACGATTGGAAGACAAGAGGGGGGGGTGAGGGGAAGAAGTTTACAAAGAAGGCAATCAATTAACAGATGGTGGTGAAAAGTCTCCTAGCATTTGGATGGAGAGAGGCACAGTACAAAACTAGAAGTGAAGCTTTCTTAGTTAGGCAATGTCCACAGTCACACTCAAGAACACAAAATGTACAAATATTGAGGCAGTGGACTATTGCAGTTCCTCTGTTGCATTACACTTATCCCACAAGAAAAACCTTAATAGAATATAACTGCTACATAGAATAACAGCAAATCTACCTAAACATTAGTGAAATTCTGAGATCTCCTTTCACTAACACATTTTAAAACAGAAAGGACAAATCTAAAAGTCAACAGGCAATACAATTTTTCTGAAAAGATTTCAGACTCTGCTTTACAAAATTTCTCAAGGTCTCCATAGCAATGACCTCATAAGGTCTGCAAATAAGTAACTGAAAAGTCCAAATTGCTATTACAAGAAAGGTCAATATAGGCAGTTAAAATACTTCAACCATGTAATTTTTTTTGAAGTGCATCAGATAAATTATATTTACTGTTCACTCCTTGTCATGTTTATTCCAGATGTATCTACAGCATAACAATGCTGCAATCTCAATTCTCTGGTCACCATGGAGCAATGGGCTCATTCTGCTCTCCTCATCCACTTCACAACTTTCAATTTCAACAGGAGAAATGTTAACATCAGAGGGTGAAGGACAGCATCTAACATTGATGTATCTAATTGTGTCAAACAGGAAAGCACCTTTCACTCTGTTCCAAATAAACTGACTTGGTTTCAACCTCAACATTGCCAGTGACATTTCATAGATGAGTGAGCACTGTGACCTATTGGAGCGAACTTGCTCATAAATGATTTTCTGAAATCTATTGGCCTCTGTTCACAACAGCAGCCATGTTGCAAATGTAAATTGTGCTGCATCAGAGTAGTACTAAAACAACAACTTATCACAAAATAGAAAACAAAAACAGCCTTTTGGCCACTTCAGTTCAGAAATGGTATGTTGACTCTCAAACGGAGAGAATTAGAATGAGAACAGAAATAGGGAACTCTTCCTGCAATTGTACACGACCTTGGCAAGACACAGCTGGAATACTTGTGTAGACGGTCTCCTTACTGGTTATGCGGGGGGAGCACAACCAAAAAGTTTACAGCCACGATCATCCTGAATGGTGGAGCAGTCTTGAAGGGCAGAATGGCCTGTTCCTGCTCCAATTTTTTATGTTTCTATGGAAGAGTGACAGTTCTCCCGGTGTAAGATCCAATTCTCTCAAGTAATGCAAGGGTTTTGTTCTTACAAGTCCATTCCTTGTGTTAATCATTTTGTTTAGAACACAACTCCAATATTTACCCCATTTGCCTTTTACTAGTCTTCTAGTCTCTTGCACTAATCTGAAATAATTTTTAATGTTTAGCTTCTTTTGCACCGTACTTTGTGCAAAGTCACCTTGCAGTCGACTAAAGGCCCAATTTTCTCGAGCATGTTCTCATACCAAAGACGGTACTGCAGTGTCAATGTCACTACAGTAAGACTCCAGAGGCCTAGGCTAAATGCTCCGGGAACACAGGATCAAATCCCACCGTGGAAGCTGGTGGAATTTGAATTCAAGAAATCTAGAATGAAAAACTAGCTTAGCTGTGACCATGAAACCATTCTTGATTTTTGCAAAAACCTATCTGGTTCACTAATGTTTTTCAGGGAAGGAAATCTGCCATCTTTAAATCGTGTCCGATCTATATTGGACTTCAAATCCATAGCACGTGGGTGAGACTTAACTGTCCTCTGAAATGGTCAAGCAAGTCACTCAGTTCTAGGACAATAAATGCTGGCCTTCCTGGTGATAAAAACTGAAAGAATAAAAGAAACAAAAAAAAAAAGAGTGGGATTCAAAACCCAGGAAGATTTTGCTTTAAACTTCTATGAATCCTGGTCATTAGCTGCTCAAGCAGCTGAGAAGTTGGCGACAGTGAGGCAGATCTTGGAGATGAAATGCTCCAAGGAGTCTTGCAGCTGAGAAATGGGGAGAAATAGCAGAGTAACAGACACACAGGCTTGGGATTGGGGGGAGCAGTGAGCGGGACTGGATGAAAAGCAGAGAAACCCGAGGGGCACGCTATTATCGTTGCATGCCTTTCTCGGTAGAGATTTTATTGAAGCTTACCTCAGTTCTGTTCCAACAGATGCCTTGCTCAAGAACTGGTGAAAGCGCATGTTGGCCCTTTCGGTGTCTCTGAATTTATTCATGAGGCTTCTGCTACAGTCACTGTGGGTAGCACATCCACAACTAAAACCAAATGTCAAAACTGCAAAATGGCACAGAGCAGAGAATGAAGCGGCTCTGTTTTAACCTCACTCTCCACATTATTCCGATTGAATGTAGAGGAGTTAAAGCTCACCTTGGGAATAAGCTTCAAGACTCTGACTTGGATTGCCTCCAAGGCTTGTATATCTTATCTGAAGACTAGAACTGAAACAGTTTAAGACTGACTATGTGGTTATATATGTTTTAAGGTCCTGGCTCAGTTGCACTTTCTTCAACAGGGTGCACGCATCCAGCCCTATTTATTTTATTGATTGTTATTCTGCAGTGATCAGACTAATTGATCACCAGGTCAATTGCTTTATCCTTGGTTTGGTCGCTGCCCTCGAATAAAGATGTTGTCATTTTTACTGAAATGCTGTCATTCATATTTGTCCATATTAAATTTTATCTACCTTTGTTCTTCCACTTACAGCCATCGTTGCGTAAATATCAAGTCTTCACATGAAACAGATTGTGTTTAATTATATAGACCTAAAGTAAAAGCATTATGAGAACATTTAATATTAAACCTGTAACATTGCTTGGTGAATTAATTTTTGAAGGATTGCGGGAAATGGATTTCATTAAGTTTTGTGAAAATACTTGGGAGTAGTTTCTTTAAAAGAGGCCATTGAAAGTTCACAGTAGACATTGGAGTTTTATTTTAGAAACAAGGCTTCCTGTGTATCACTTCATGGGTGATAATTGCTTGCTTTCTTGCAAATCCTATTTGAAACTATTTTGAACAGTAACTGGCATGGAGAAATCTTGTTGAATCTGCTTCAGGAGGGACACCTGTTAAGAATAAGTAGAATTGGAGGATGCTTGCTAAGAACAAGTAGCCCAGCTAAGCTCTCCCATTTCTGAAAAGAAAACCCTCTATATCTCTTCAAGGTGGAACCTATTTGTGAAAACATACGTGCAATAACATCAAGATCCTTTATTCTGAACAAGCTTGCTTGCTAGACTGCAGAGATAACTGTGCATGATGATTAATTTGACCATATAGAATCCCTACAGTGTAGAAGCAGGCCATTCAGCCCATAGAGTCCATATCAACCCTCCAAAGAGCATCCCACACAGACCAACCCCTATTATCCCTGTAGCCTTGCATTTCCATGGCTAATTTACCTAGCCTGCACACCCCTGGACTAGGGGCAATTTAGCATGGCCAATCCACCTAACCTGCACATCTTTGGACTGTGGGAGGAAACCGGAGCACCCAGAGGAAGCCCACGCAGACAGGGAGAATGTGCAAACTCCACAGAGACAGTCGTCCAAGGGTGGAATCAAACCCTGGTCCCTGGTGCTGTGAGGCAGCAATGCTAACCACTGAGCCACCGTTGCTGTCCCCCACCCCAGTGTTTCATACAGCAGACTCATACAGAATCATACAGAGTCATACAGAGTCATACAGCATGGAAACAGACCCTTCAGTCCAACCAGTCCATGCCAACCATAATCCCAAACTAAACTAGTCCCACCTGCTTAGCCCATATCTGTCCAAGCCTTTCCAAGTCATGTACTTATCCAAATGTCTCGAACATTGTAATTGTACCCACATCCACCATTTCCTCAAAAATCCGACAATTTATCCTATTGCTTTCAAGAACAACCCATTGGTAAAAGTTGTATCAGAGATAGTAGGAACTGCAGATGCTGGAGAATCTGAGATAACAAGGTATAGAGCTGGATGAACACAGCAGGCCAAGCAACATCAGCCTTCCTGCTCCTATGATGCTGCTTGGCCTGCTGTGTTCATTCAGCTCTACACCTTGTTATCTCATTGGTCAAAGTGTTCTTTTTAACAAAGGAGAATTCAGTTTTTAATCTTTTCCACAACAGGAGATATTTTGGAGGGATAAACATCTGTGTTTCTATACTATTGACCATGCATGTTAATCAGTAAAGACACAATAATTATGTTTTATTTTGATAAAACAAAAATAATTGTGTTTATTAAGAAACCCAGTTGATAGATATTGCTGTTTAAAACCAAACACTGCATTTAATTGGCCTGTTTGGCAACTGAAAATAGTATGTTTATTTTATACTGAGACCCATGAACATTTGTCTAGCCTGAGTTTTAAGTTTTCGTACAAATATTAAATTGTGAGATTCTCAAAAATTTAAGTTATTAATCAATTAAAAATAAGTAAGTTATTCCGATTCTTAGGCCAACAAATATCCCTAAACTAACATCGGAAACAGATTTTTTTGACTACTATCTCATTACTGTTTGTGGGACCTTGCCACATGCAAATTAACATTGCTCACTGTTGGGTGTTCTAGCCTGCGGGAATCTCCATCCTGTGCCAGTGAGTGTTATTGACCTATATGGTTGTTCCTGTGTCCAAAACATAGTTGAGTCGATGATTAGATGTCATTCCATTCAACACAGGAAGAGCATACATTCAACACAAAAGGCAGTAATAATGCCAGTTCACTTTAGAGCCATAGACTCATACAGCACGGAAACAGACCCTTCGGTCCAACCAGTCCATGCCAAACATAATCCCAAACTAAACTAGTCCCACCTGCCTGATCCTGGTCTATACCCCGCCAAACCCTTCCTATTCATATATCCACCCAAAACGTCTCTTAAATGTTGTAATTGTACCCACTTCCACCATTTCCCCAGGAAGTTCATTTTGCACACGAACCACCCTGTGTGTAAAAAATTTACCTTTTATGTCTTTTTTAAAATCTCTCTCCTCTCACCTCAACGACGTGACCCTAGTCTTGAAATTCCCCGTCTTAGGGAAAAAACAACTACCATCAAGTCTCTCTAGATCTCTCATTGTTTTATGAGCTTTCATCAGGTCATCTCTCAACCTCCTACACTCGAGTACAAAGTCCCAGCCTATCCAGCCTTTCCTTACACCTCAAACCTTCCATACATGGCAAAATTCTGGTAAATCTCCTCTGAACACTCTCCAGCTTGATAATATCTTTCCTTCTACATTGCACGATGAACATTTACACAATTAAAAAATGTTGTCATTGGTTCCTTTAATGACAATGACTCAACGTTATGTCATGCTGAGTCACATTGACAAGACTGCAATTCAATTCCTGGCACAAGTTATCACATCTTAGACATGTTAATGGTTAGGGTGGTGTTACAGGCATCAGAGGGATACTGGGCAAAGAGATTCAGAAATCAAGTTTCCAGCTTCTGATAAAATGACACACCTCAGTGTAGATAAATTGGAGAAATTGGGAGAGTTTCCCTTGGAGAAGGTCATCAAGAGATTTGATCAAGGCGTTTGAAATCAGAACGGGTCTGGACTGAGCAGATTGGGGGGAAAAAAAAAACTCCCATTGATGGGACAATCAGAAACAAGAGGTCAATATTTAAGAGAATTGGCAAAATGAGCAATGGTGAAATAAGGTAGACTTTTTTAGTAGTGAATAGTTATGGGTCTGGAATGTGTTGCCTGGACACATGATGGAGGCAGGTTCAATTCAGGCTTTCAAGAGGAAATTGGAATTATCTGGAAAAGGAAGAACGCACATAGCTACATTGAAAACACCAAGGAACGGCAATGGGCAAACTGACCACAGACAACTACACCAGGCATACTATGCTGACTGGTTGCTTCTGTGCTGTAACAATTCTCTGTTGCTGATTATTAACTTATACGGGTAAGTACATGCAGAGGTGCATTGGGAAGGAATGAGCGTGGGCTTAGCTATAATAACCTCCACAGCCACAAAGCTTTGATATTTTTATGAAGGTTTGGTATCAAAGACTCACATGGAAGGAGTCTTTAGCATGAATCAATGGCTTCAGTGCATGTGGAGGGGGAAAGGTAAAGCGAAGAAATTTAAACAAACTGGTAGGAAAAAGTCACAAAGAATTCAGCGTGTTAACAAAAACAAATCTGCCAGCTTTATTTGCCATTGATGTCAAGCACTTGTCCAATGAAAGAAACTGTGCATTCTGCTCAGAGCCCAGTCATAACTGCAGCTCTGATTCACTGCAATTGCCATTAATCAGAAGCAAAGGGTCACATTAACCTTCAAAAGAGTTAGAAACAGCGTGACCTGCACTGTGCCAATGTAGACGCACAGCAAAGCACGTGGACAGATTCTGAACATTAACAATCACGAGAATGTGCACAAAGTCCCAAACTTCCTTTGTGACAGGTCAAATGCATAACACAAGTACCAGAACAGGATCGTCATACAATAAGCACGCTGAGCAACACAGTTTCTTAGCGCCTGAGATGCTGAACACAAAATCTTGCCAAGGGTGTACTGTACTTGTGAAAAAGAATTCTGCACTGACAAAATTAATGCAATGAAGATGCACATAACGAGATCCATGCCTTGACGAGGGAAACCATATTAGTGTTCCACAATGTTCTGGTAGTCTCTGCTGGGTTTTGGCTTATGGATTTTCCAGTTCGTGAACACTCCACTTGAGGGAGGTTTTCAGGGACTTGGTTAGGTACGAAAGCAAGCTGCCAGCATTTGCTAGACATATAGCAAAAGCTGTGGGGTGATTCCATACCCATCCGGCTGGTTGTGGAAGGGCATGACCTGGAAGACCATGGCACACTGCATTGGTGGGCACACAGCAGGGTAGTGGGTTGAGCAGAGAGCAACTCACACACTTGGATCCTGAAACCCAAGTGAAGTAACACCCGATATTGAGCCACTGCTATTTAGTGGCCGAGCTGCAGTTAGTAAGAGTCGCTGGTAAAACAGGATTAATTCCCACAGATAAGTGACAATGAGTAACAAGGACATATCTTGCTACTGGTAATGGTCTAATAATCACATCGCTCCTCAGGGTTCAATTAACTCTGTGGGATCAGTTTAATTAAAACAGTAATACATGGAAGATGTTACCAAGCAGACATTCCGGTAAACTAACTACTTTCTTTGTGATAACAAGGTGTAGAGCTGGATGAACACAGCAGGGCAAGCAGCATCAGAGGAGCAGGAAGGCTGACGTTTCCGGTTGCGACCCTTCTTCAGAAATGGGGGAGGGGAAGGGGGTTCTGAAATAAACAGGGAGAGAGGGGGAGGCGGATAGAAGATGGATAGAGGAGAAGATAGGTGGAGAGGAGACAGACCGGTCAAAGAGGCAGGGATGGAGCCAGTAAAGGTGAGTGTAGGTGGTGAGGTAGAGAGGAGATAGGTCAGTCCAGGGAGGACGGACAGGTCAAGGGGGCGGGATGAGGTTAGTAGGTAGGAGATGGGGGTGGGGCTAGGAAAGGTGAGTGTAGGTAGGGAGGAGGAAGGTGGGTTGGTGTTGGTTTTGGGATGGGGTAGGGGAGGAGATTTTGAAGCTTGTGAAGTCCACATTGATACCATTGGGCTGCAGAGTTCCCAAGTGAAATATGAGTTGCTGTTCCTGCAACCTTCGGGTAGCATTGTTGTAGCACTGCAGGAGGCCCAGGATGGACATGTCGTCTGCGGAATGGGCGGGGGAGTTGAAATGGTTCGCGACTGGGAGGTGCAGTTGTTTAGTGAGAACCGAGCGTAGGTGTTCTGCAAAGCGGTCCCCAAGCCTCCGCTTGGTTTCCCCAATGTAGAGGAGGCCACAACGGGAACAGCGGATGCAGTATACCACATTAGCAGATGTGCAGGTGAACATCTGCTTGATGTGGAAAGTCTTCTTGGGGCCTGGGTTGGGGGTGAGGGGGGAGGTGTAG
>NC_063363.1:12145421-12240184 GCF_021869965.1 Rhincodon typus
TAGAAGAGGGATAGAGGAGAGGATAGGTGGAGAGGAAACAAACAGGTCGAAGAGGCGGGGATGGGGCCAGGAAAGGTGAGTGTAGGTAGGGAGTTAGGAAGGGGATAGGTCAGTCCAGGGAGGACGGACAGGTCAAGGGGGCGGGATGAGGTTTGTTTCCTCTCCACCTATCCTCTCCTCTATCCCTCTTCTATCCGCCTCCCACTCTCTCCCTATTTATTTCAAAACCCCCTTCCCCTCCCCCTTTTCTGATGAAGGGTCTAGGCCCGAAACGTCAGCCTCTCTGCTCCTATGATGCTGCTTGGCCTGCTGTGTTCATCCAGCCCTGCACCTTGTTGTCTCGGATTCTCCAGCATCTGCAGTTCCTACTATCTCTGATTCGACAAACATTACAATGTTGTCTAAAATTCAAAAATACATCGTTGGCTATGCTGAAAAAAAGAAATCCTTGGATACTGAAATTATAAATGCAAGATGCTATTTAAACGCAAGGTCTTTCCTTCCCGTTTCCTACGACATGAACCAGCAGGGAAAAAAATTCATTTGCAAGAGTATAAGATTAGGTGTTATCACTTGTTCTAAATGAGTACAAAAAAAAATTTCAGCACACATTTGATTGACACGTGCTGTTGCAATGACTAAAATGGTTTTCTCACTTGATGTAAAATAATAGCAGAGCTCAATAGATTCTCCTAATGTAGATTAACAGATTAGGGCTTCAGGTTCCTCAGTCGGGAAAACAAATTGGCTGTCTCACTGGCACGGAGCTAATTGCCTCGAGGGAAGTGAGGTGTCAAAGTAACTGCATTTCAACTCAAACAAACATTTACTGCCAGGCCCCAGTCCCTCCGCTGAGCTGGGTATGAAATGTGATCAGCATCACAAACCAGGAGGTCACTATGTGTAATCAAACTCAATGCAATTAGTAGAGATTTTATAAAGGTCTCTGACTGCACAGTCGCCAGTGGTTTTTCTCTGGGAAACAATACATTACTTAAAAGCAATATATGAAACTCCAATGCAAGAGGTAATACTCAGTGCAACCCTAAAAAGGTTCTTTGAATTCACTGTGCTTGTATTCATTTTTTTTGAAGGGAGGGGAGCAAGATTGTTTGTGAAAAGGTGCCAATTTTTTAATAAAAGTAATTATAAGCAAGTAAGTACACAGACAGATCTCTGTGCAGACATTTCTCCATCAGAATGAGCAAGAGGTACACTCCTCTTGGCTTTTTTTTTCTTCCTCTCTTCCAATTCCACAGATTTTCTTTCAATTACAGCAGTTCACTGTTGTTTTATGTATTTCTGTCAGTTTGCGCTCTGGAGATTATCGATTAATCCTCCTTCACACTTCATTTCCAAAATGTACGGAGCAAGTACAAGACGATTTACTGCTGTTTCAGTCTTCACTCTCCACCCTGGGTTGGCTGGGGAGGGGGTGAGGAGTGGATGAGGGGATTGGATTTATTTCCCACAGGGTGAAGAGAATAGTGAAGGAAACAGGAGGGAGATAGAAGGCAGTACGGATAATTGGAGTTAGATTTGCCAGAGATAGGAACAACAGCTCAGCTATTTATTTTCTAAACGCCACTTGTGCTTTTGAAAATCAGTGTGTCAACTAGCATTAAAAAGTGTATACAAATGGAAGTTACCTCCAGGCAATAGCTGAATGTATCTTGAGATGGTAGAAGTTTTTTTTTGGGGGGGGGGGGGGGGGAAAAGGGGGGGGGGGGGTGAGTGACAGACTTGCATTTTTATAGCTCCTTTCACAACTTCAGGCGACCAAAGCACTTACAGCCTGTGAAGTACAATCGACACTGTAATGTAGCTCTTTACAAATCCAAGTTGCTGTTGATGGTCCTGGGAAGGCAGAAGACAACAAAGTTAAGACAAGAACCAAGTTGCTTGTGCCCCCTTATAGGGACGGACTAGAACTAGGGGGGCACATTTTAAAGATAAAAGGTCTCCCCTGTAGGATGGGGATGAGCAGAGTTCATTTCGTCTCAAAGGGTCTTCAGTCTGTGGAATTCTCTCCACCTGTAACAGTGGAGGGTGGGCCATTGAATTTATTCAAGGGCAATTTAGAGAGATATTTATAACACCATGGAATCAAGGGCTATGAGGGGGAACTGGAGGAGATTTGAACAGCCAAGTGACCTGCTTATGCTCCTACATACCTATAAGCTAAATCCTACCTGTGGTAAAAGAGTTTAGGGTCATGGTCAAATGAACAAAGCTTCTATTACAGATGACACCCGCATGTCAGAAATCATTAACCAGGGTGATGGAAGTGGGGCAGAAAGAAGTTAAGATGTGTCTGTGAAAGTGGGAAGGGATAAGAGGATGGAGATAAACATTACACCAACGACCAGAGGAGATGGTGGGATGGTAATAGTATCAATGGTCAAATAATCCAAAACACTAGGTTCAAATCTCACCACAGCAGAAGGTGAAATCTGAATTCAATAAGTGGATCTGGAATAATGGCAATCGTTCAAATTTGAAGTTCAAAGAAAAATCTGCCCATGAAATGACCAATGGCAACTGTGCAACTAGTGTTGTTTATTGCAAAAACCCATCTGGTCCTCTAAGGAGGAAAATCTGCCGTCCTCACCTGGTCTGGCCCACATGTGACTCCAGACCCACAGCAATATGGCTGACTTTTAACAGCGCACTGAGAAGAGCAATAAATGATGGCTTAACATATGTAAAAACAAATTACCACCATCTGTAGCCTTCAAATGTGTTTCGCTTGGAGAGGCATCAGGCAGTTTACAGCAGCATCAGGAACACCAATGCTGAGGCAAAGAGGAAGTCTGAACAGGGTGACCAGACGTTTTACCAAAACAGAGTATTCAGAGGATACAGTTGAAAGGGATTTATTTGGGGAGCTTCACAGAATGGGACTGATCACTGGACTTCACCCAATGCAAGACAAAGCATGTTTACAAAACTGGCTGAAGTGAAAACGAAGGAGAGTTCGGCATGGGGGATGAAAGCTGGATGAACCTGCAGAGACAGGGAGTGGGAATAACTGAACAGGAAACCAACTCAAGCATCAAGAAATCGTTATGGAGTCGGTTGATGACTCCATGGTTTTAAAGCTAGCTTTCAAATCCATCCATGGCTTAGCTCCTTGTTTCTATGTAATCTCCTCCAGTCCTCCAAGATGTTTGTGTTCTTCCAGGTCCAGAAAGTTGAGCACCCCCAATTTCCCCTTTGGCAACTGTTCTTTCCGTTGCTTCAGTTGTAAACTCCGAAATTCCTCTCTAAACCTCTCCTTTAACTCTGCTCTCCTCCTCTGAGACGATTCTTATAGCCTACCACTTTGACTAAATTTTTGAATCATCTGACTTAATAACTCCTGCTGTGACTGTCATTTCTAATGCCTCTGTGAAGTGACGTTTAATTAAGTTATACGCTCTAAATCAAGGACAAGTTGTTTTGTTCAATTACATTTCTGTAAACCAAAGTGTGTGGGAACTTGAGATTGCAGCTTAGTACTATGCTGCATTTCCTGACTTTGAGCCAAGAAGTGAGAGGTCTTTGCTACACACCTACAGTTCTCAACATTCAATGGATGGGTTGGAGGATATTTTATACACGTTGAGACATGGAGGCTTAAGACTTTTCTCTTGTGTCTCTCATGGAGGATGGGTTGTCATTGGAAGCAGCTGTCATGTAAACCATATACACCTGGACGACTGAGGCTCCAAAAGCTTGTGTTTTCAAATAAAAGCTCTCAGACTATAATTTGGTGTCGTGTGATTTTTGACCTTGTCCATTCCAGTCCAACACCGACACCTCCACATCACGTAGAACTTTTGCTAGTCAGAGACACCGCAATCAGGACACTTTGAATCATAGAATAGAATCGGAGGATCCTAACAGTGCAGAAGAGGCCATTAGGCCCACTTGTCTGCACAACCCTATGAAGAGGGCCCCACCCAGAGAGGACCCATCTCCACCAATTCCCATTGCTATCCCACCTAGCATGCACACTATGGGCAATTTAGCACAGCCAATCCACCTAACCTGCACATCTTTGGTGTGGGAGGAAACCGGAGCACTTGAAGGAAATCCACACAGACACGGGGAAAATGTGCAAACTCCACACAGACAGTTGCCTGAGGCTGGAATCGAACCTGGGTCCCTGGCATTGTCAGGCAGCATTGCTAACCATTGAGCTGCATGCTTTCATCGTGATGATCACCAGGGAAAACGAGGGGGAGAACAAGACAAAAAAAATCTTCAAAATCTTTTGGGAATGCTGAATTTTTCCCAAAATGGTTATTATCTCCATGATTTTCTTTTAAAGAAAAGTTTTGGATACATTCTCCACTCCCTCTAATAAAAGTTTTTTTTTTAAAAAATAGTCTGCCCCTCCCAAGATAATTTAAGCTTCATACTGAAAACAGCAAGACAGAAGAGTGAAAGCTGGTAAATCATCAAGCATGTAAAAGGCAACGATAAAGTTGCCATGGCCCAGATAACCAGAGTGCTGCACCCTCATTAGAGTGGGGGGAAAGAAAGGGGGAAGAGATGGTGGTGGGGGCAGGGGGTGCGGGAGAGAGAGAGAGAGAGAGAGAGAGAGAGAGAGAGAGAGAGAGAGAGAGAGATTCACACAACTGTTGGGAGAGTTTAACCTGGAAGTCACCACACCTTTAGGCGAGGTGAGAGGTTGAGAAGGTAGGACCTTCATAGAGTGACGTGAATTGAATCCCTGCAAACCTGCGGTCCATCCAACTAAGTTAATTATTCCCAACATACACCTGTAACCATCAGAGCAACCTGATCAGTTTAAACATAAAGTACTGGTACACAAAGGACCCCAGTCAATTCATCCACATTAGAATCAGGGGTTGAAGTGTAATTTCATGAATAAGGCTTAAATATACATGAAAAGGTGAATAAGATTTCTTGGTATTGATGACATTTTAAAGCTGATGGTCTATATGTTACAGACCTCACTGACCATTCTTATTGCAAAGTCAAATTTTGTTTGATAGCTGCTTGTATGAAGTCTTCATATCCTTGGACTGTTTACTAAGGTAAAGGCACTACATAAATGCATGTAGTTGTCAGCAGGAAATAAATTTTTTTTTGAAATTCAGGTGGAAGAAATCTGTCGGATCTGAAGTTAGAGTGACAAATCTTACAAGTCTCTTACTTCAGTTTCATCATCTCTCTTAAAATGAAAGGTACGGAGCTGGAATAGACTGTACGATTTATCATTTCTTTTTGACAGCTACATTCTTTTGCTTTGACTCCACAGGACCCTACCCAGGTTGTGTACGGAGAATAATACCAGCTTGATGCTCAATAGACTGTTTGTAAGAGAGAATTTGTGTGCAGCACAGCCACTGCTGAGCAGTATTATTACCTATCCAAAGGAGACTGTTTCAAATGACGAGGATGCTTAAAATTCAACGTGGAGGAAAATGTTAACAGTAAAGAAAGGGAGAGATATAAAGAAAAGCTGCTGGAAATCTTAAATGAAAGCAGAAACGCACAGCAGTAAACCAACACCTGGAAGCTTTCTGCTGAAAAGAAATCTTTAACCTGTGTCTCCATCAGCTCTTGAATTAACTTGTGTTTTTCCGGCATTTTGTCTTTTCAAGGATCAAATGACCATGGATAATTCATTTGATTGAAAACGTTTCCATATTGCAATTTATTCAGCCATTTCATTATTGGCATTGCACCTTCTACATCAAGATGAAGACAGGGTGAGTGATGGGCCACAGTGAAGTTAAAATTCTCACAGCAGAACTTTCATCATTTTACTGATCGCATACATTACACTCACACATGCATACTAGCACTTGATCTCTGGTCAACACACACTGGCATATCAGCAGTTCTCAGGAACAGAAACCAGGCAAATTTTTCATTCCACGTACAAATTTCATTTTATCGCTGTGCCCATCATTTCTTATCAGGATGAGATGCCCAGTTCTAAAATTAATTGGCAATCTCAAGTACTGGTTAGACAAAGTTTTGAGCAAGTGCTTTTGAAATGTGATACAGTGGAGTTTGTCATATTTCCCACTCTAAAACCTGCCCCTGACTGACCCTAACCACTTCTGGAACGTGAGCATTTCCGTATAGAAACTTGACACTACTTCTTTGTTCTCGATGGTCCATGTTACAGCACAAACACCGGAGCTCAGAACATTAATCAACTATTGTACATCCAGATGCTAAAGCCCTATCGCTCATCGGAATTTTCTGATTACCTGCCCACTCACAAAATTGTATTTGAATGGTTGAGAGCATTCCAGACCACTTAAATCCTTCAAGAAGCTGCAAAGTTCTCAATAAAAGTAAAGCCTGCAGCATTTAACTACCAAGGAAATCCGGAAATAAAGTCAACAAATCTTGTGCTACAAAATGTTTAAGTTGTGCCAGTAGTTAAAACCGTAATCACACTGGTCACATTGCCATAGCAATGCTTCTCATTTTCATAAACCCCTTTTAGCCACCTTATTTATCAATATACTACAAGGAGGAATGAGAACGAATACATTTACAACAGTGGTTAGTAATGCCTTAATTCAACATTTCCAACTGCATTCACCATAAACATCTGTGGTAGCCCTGTCATCTTTAGTAATTCACCTCCACTCGTCCATCATTCGAGATGCTTATTTTGACCATGTTTAGAAGGACAAAATAGAATTGATAAGGGCCCAAAGTTCACTAAACTACCATGATACCTTGCTGAAAATCTACACAGAACACTGAACATGTCAATATTTTGGCAAGAAAACACTAGAATTTAAATCCAGACATCTCAATTGCTACCATTTTAGTAAATCACTCAGTCTGCCAGATTTTCCATGCTCCCCTTCCCCCCACCCCCCCACACTTTTCTTGTATCCTCAGGAAGAATGCTTTGCTGCTTTCATTACTATCTGGCTTTGTCTTGCACCATTATAACGACTGTCATTTAATTATGAGATAACAAGGTGTAGAGCTGGATGAACACAGCAGGCCAAGCGGCATCAGAGGAGCAGGAAGGCTGACGTTTCAGGCCTAGACCCTTCTTCAGAAGGGTCCAGGCCCGAAATGTCAGCCTCCCTGCTCGGCCTGCTGTGTTCATCCAGCTCTGCACCTTGTTATCTCAGATTCTCCAGCATCTGCAGCTCCTACTATCTCTGTCATTTAATTATCCTCTGTTTATCTGATCACAGATGCCTCCTTTCTTCTCTTCACCCTTTTGTCCTGTTCTTGTTTACAGGCTGCTCATTGGTAAACATTCTCCCATTCCTACGACAGATGATCGCCCTAAAGCATTAACCTTACATTTTTCTTTCTCCAGAGGCTGTTTTACTTGAGGGTTTCCAACAGTTGTTGGCTTTGTTTTCACCGACGATAGTGTTGTGCATTTTCATGGTTTGAGCCAGTGTCGTAAGTATGCTGGGTGGGCAGCACTCTCTCCTCTCAGGTGAGAAGGTCATAGGATCAAGACTAACTCCAGTTCTTAAACATAAAATCAAGGCCAACACTGTCAAAGGGTTGCTTTTCTGATGAGGCACTGAAACAAAGCTTTCCTTACCTCCTCTGCGCATACACTGAAGAAAATACAAGAACAGGTATGCAAGAGTAGTTCTAGCAAAGAGAAATTTGAGTTCCTTTATTTGTTCATCGGATATGAGCATTGCTGGCTGGGCGAGCATTTATTGCCCAAACCCTAATTACCACTTGAACTGACTAGTTTGCTCAAGTCACTTCAGAAGAGAATTAAGAGTAAACCACATTGCTGAGGGTCTTAAGTCACATGTAGGCCAGACCAGGAAAGGATGACAGATTTCTTTCCCTAAAGTAAATGAATGAACCAGATGAGTTTTTACAGCAATGAACAATGATTACTTGCTGCTTTTAAACTAACCTTGTATCCCAGGTTTAATTCAACTTTCATCATCTGCCACTGTGGGATTCAAACCCACATCCCTACAGTATACACCCGGGTGCCTGGATTACTCATCTAATTGACTAATGCACTGAACTGTACCGTTTAGAATTTAGGAGAATGAGGAGGGGGATCTTACAGGAACAAGATTATGAAGGGAATAGATAGGATAGAAGCAGGAGGTTGTTTCCACTGGTGGGTGAAACTAGAACTGGGGGCAGAATCTCAAAATAAAGGGAAGCAGATTTAGGACTGAGTTGAGAAGGAACTTCTTCATCCAAAGGGTTGTAAATCTGTGGAATTCCTTGCCCAATGAAGCAGTTGAGGATATCTCATTGAATGTTTTTAAGGCAAAGATAGATAGATTTTTGAACAGTAAAAGAATTAAGGTCCATGGTAAATGGATCTGAGTCCATAAATAGATCAGCCATGATCATATTGAATGGTGGAGCAGGCTCGGTGGGCCAGATGGCCTACTACTGCTCCTATTTCTTATCGTTACATAAGAACATACCACTACACCACTGCCTCTCCCACTTATGAGGATAAGGAGAGGTTGAAGCTGTCTTTCTTAGAGGGACCGAAGTTGAGAGGAGGTCTGGATAGAGATAAACTAGTCCTGCTTGTAAAAGGATCAAGGATGAGATTTAAAGTAATTTGCAAATGTAGCATATGTGATGCAAGAGAAAAAGGTTTTTCATATATTGAGCGGTTCAGGTCTGCAAGTACGGTGGAGGCAGGGTCGCTGAAGCATTCAACAGGGTATTGTCTCTTTCAAATAATCATCCAATGTTCAAGGGTATGGGCAAAAGGCCGAAGGATGTCATCAAGTCTATGATCATTTAAAGAGCTGGTACAGTGTTGATGAGCCGAATGACATAACAATACTGTAATGTAATATTATTCCCAACCAGAATGGAGATCATTGATACATCAATTGTTTAATTACACTTGGAGGCTGTATAACTCCATGTAGTGTTGAATGACTTTACTCCATATTTTGGATTATTCGCCTACCTGTCATTGACTATATCTTGGTGATTTCATTATCTGATCTGCTGTGGTGAGCTGTTTATTGTAAACTCTGCAGACTGCAGTAAATTTAGACTGCTATAAATCCTGTCGTCTCAAATCTCACCACGCCCCCAAATCATTAGCTCAAAGTACTGCAAATAGATTCAATGCAGATTCTGTTGGCAATATTGGAAGAGAACAAAGGGAGTTTTCTGCACACACTGGCTAATATTCATCTTTCAAACTGTGGCAGCCAACTTGATTGCCTGGATACTGATATCTGTTAGGTAAGAATGATTACATTTTAAAAAGTAATTAAAATATAAAACACCACTGACATCTCTAAGCAAAGAGTTATGGAAAATATATGCTCAGTTTGTCAAGCCTGTACAAGTAGGGCACACTCACCATTTTACATCATACTCTTTGTATGCTAGTGATGCTTGCTATTGGAAAACCCAACTTCTTATTTTAAGCACATAATCCAAACTAATAACCATGAGGATAAAATGCCTGCTGTTAAGCAAACTGGGCAAAAACTCTGGGTATCTATTCACACAATTAAAATGAAATTGGAAAATTCCTGCCTGAGCTGGCCTGCTTCTCCACAGGTTTCACAAGAACAGGACCTTGCGGAGATGATCAGCAATCTCACAATGGAAATGGTGCCAAGTTGGAATGCTTTACCAATGAATTTCTCTTAACATGTCAGAAAAAGTTAGAATTTGTCTGTTAAAATGCAATTGAAGTTGAATTGAGAGACAAATCTTAATTCTCGCGAAAAACAACTTCCAGGCTTTAAAAGTTTACATTTACAAGTGTGGGATCTCATTCCTTCAGATTTTTTGAACTATTACTGATGATTTACAAAATAAAAAATAGTTTTTACTTTTTTCCCCTCATCTCTTTTCATTTCACTTTCTGCATCTGACACGATGTTGAATGAAATACTCTTAGTATCTTACTGTTATGGACCAGACCAGACTCCCTCAATATATTTTAAGAAGGTAGCCTAGAGCCTAACTTTTTCCTTTTTTATAAGGTAAATGTGATGTGTCTGTCCCAGATGCAATGCGACCGGTCAAACTACTCGATGTTAAGCAAAACATAATTTATTTAAACACTGTAGTCAAAATACAACCAAAGAAAGATGAATTCTGACTAACAACTCTATTGAAAAACTTAATAGAATAGTAGAATACAGTACCTATTATTAATTAACTGTTCCAATATAGTAACGTTCCATAAACAATCCTCTTGGTTAAAAGGTGAATTTAGACAGATTCTCACATGCAGTTCTCCAATCCAGGAGGAAAAATAAATCAAGAAAATTCAGAGAAAGTAGCAGCCAGGAGTCATTCACTGAAGCTTCCAATTCAGTTGACAGCCTAATAGCTGCTGATGCTACTGAGAAACCAAAACCCAGAAATCCTAATCTGCAAAAACCGGGCCACATCTATTAAGACAACATTAAAAATAAACTCAAGGCCACCCAAGCTGTTTACTCAAGTCGTCTTCAGGAGCTAGCTCTACACCTCTCATTCAATCTCTCTCAAAATAAAGCAGGACAAAATAACCTCTTAAAGCTACAGCGTCGTCACCCATACCCAGGAAATATAAGCTATGTCTTTGAGGATTATTTCATCTCCTTTCTGGGAGAAGATGTATTATTCCTTGCTTGGTTCTCACAAGGCTTAAAATTCTGTTCAGAGCATACAGCATTGGTTTCACTGTTCTGAACTGCAAATACAAGGAAATCTTTCAATACTAACCGAAATATACCACAAACGTAATTGCTAATAGCAGAGAGACTTCATTTGACAAGATAATTAATCCCCAAAACTCAAATGTTCCTTATACTCTTAATTTTATCGTAGAAGGCTTTGAATTATCCAGTAGCCGATTAATCCAGTGCTTGCAGTTAAGTGAACCACTCTTCTTCACTTTCATATCTTCAAACTGATTGCACTGAAGATTACGCTCTACCCTTTAATTTGTGTCTTGCAACTTACTTACAAGTATCCTACATCATTAGCATAAAAACTCCTGGTTAGGTTTGAAAATTAAGGGTAAAAGGTGTCATGTGCTTCTTGATTATATTTGTGTGGCTGCTTACACCCATTATTCAAGATTAGCACATGTTTTCTACTTGTAAACTCCTGTTCAAGCAGCCTAATGGAACAATTCCATAAGGTTAACAAGCAAGGCTCCTTTCTAAAGGGAGCCAAGGAGCCATTTAAACAGCTACATTTCCGCTTCCAACAAAAATGTTTTGGGCGGCAAATTCTTGCATGCGCTGTCAGATTTACAGATGCTGCATTGGAGGCCACGCAACAGGATAAAAGGGAAAAGAAAAGGTTTCTGCTGTGGCAATGAGGTGCTCCCTCAGCAGATGGGAAATTCTGCCCGTTGGGGCTTTAGGGCCCTGGAGCAACCCTGTAATGATGTCACAGAGCTGCTTCTCATTGGGTATAAATAGCACAGTGCAGGCAGAGTTAATTAGACTTGGAGAGAGAAGCGCATGTTGACAATAATTTTACAATTACTTTACAGCAAGACTAGAGCTTGGTATATCTCAAATTATGAGGTATATATGCAGGGAGTGTTACATTCAGTAAACAGAATTGAAATAAGACCTTAGCAGAGGACAGTTCTTGAGCGTGCCTTTTCCTTTACTGTATCAGTTTTGAACCTAAACTCAGGTACAAGCACAAAACTACAAGAGTAAAAGAGGCTAATGCCTCAAAATTTACCAGATCACTGCAATCACAAGAAAGCGGTCAACATTTACAGTCTGTAAGCCAAACAGCTTCTTCAACAATACACTTGACAAAGATTAACCTGTTACCATTTTCATTTTCACCTTTTGGAGAGGCTGATCACATCACAACATTAAAACACAGCACGGTTGCAGGGCCCATATTCATGCACTGAAACAGAAGGGGTATATTGAACCTGGTTTTACAACATAAGTAGATTAGGTGCAACAATGGCTCAACACCCCACCTGATAGGACTTTTGATCAAAATGAAACAGCCGAGCATGCCACCTTTGTAAAGCCAGTATTCTGCTCGACTCCATGGTCTGCCCACCTGATGACCTTGGTTATAGTTAGCCACGTAGCAACACAATAAGTTTTCAAAGGTAAGAATTTCACATTTTGTGCTTTTACTTTACTGTCAAGAGCCTTAATGTTGGACTCGGAGTTTGAACAGAAAAGAAGCAGCAGGCTGCAATATCATAACAACAAACAACAGCATGGAAATCTCACATTTGGCTTAGATCTAATCTAGGATTTTTTTCCTCTATGTAACAATAATGGGCTCAGCTGCATTATGAACTAGGAAATCTGGTTGACTAATATTAATAAAGCTGTCAGATTTGTTCTCAAGCTTGATAGCACTCAGACACAAAGAGAGCTGAACCACAGGAGAATATAGTAAAAACGTAAAAGTAAAGTTGCTGTAGTCTCAGCAGACTACAGGTTATTCTCTCATTAGTCAGGAGAACACAACAGCCTGACTAACTCTATTTCGATCTTTGGAATGTGAGAAAATGAAATTTTTTTTCCAAAAAACAATAAATTCAAAGGCAAAAAAATTAAACAGTTTTGTCATAGGAGCACAAACCATTATTTTGAAAATCTTCCAGTGCAATCTACTCAAGCAGAAAATAAACGGATGCATACCTGCATCACACATTACTCACACCACCAAGATTATTTTTCTCTCTTCGTTTTCAAAGTCTTAGCAAGCATGCTGCCACATACACGCTAACCACCCCTCTGGAAAATTCACAACTCTTATCTGACTGCTCCCACTTCTGAAAAACTTGTTGAGCCGGTGCCTTTCATCAGTATGGAAATGAAATGAACCATCTTTCTCTGCTGCACTGCTCCATTACCTGGCACAAAAGGATAGATAACAACCTGCCAGTGCAACAGCTCTCTGATTTAATGTTCTTTATCTCACCATTACTTATTTACCCAGAAGTTCTTTTCCCAACAAGATTAATGAGGGAGGATGCAACCATGACAAGCAGCATGCATTTGTGAGTGAACCCACAATCTGTAGCCTATAGCTATCCACGTACAGGTTTATCAGCCTCAAGCATAAGGTTTTCCGAGACTAGGAAAAGCATTAAGACACTGGATCACAACAAATTGGACGCTAACACTCGTGCTTTGTGGCAAATGAACTTTACAGTACATTTCCTGGAGATCCAGTTACTTTTTTTTGTTGCAACATTAAAAAAAGAAAATAATGCAAGGTGCAACACTACCTTTGCAACACCAAATTCACGATGCTATTGTCAGAGTATAGTCCATAATGTTGGTTCAGAAATTTCAAAAACATGATATTAATCGAGATTCAAAACCTGGTTTTAAAATTCACAATTCTGTGCTATGTAATAAATAATATTTGCAGTATCAGACCATCACATGCTATATGTATATGTAGGATATTACTGAATTAGCAACCTGGAGACAAAAGTTCAAACCCCAACACTGGTAGCTAAGAATCTAAATACCTTTAATTAGATACATGTGAGATTAAAAAACAACACATTAGTAATGTGAAAATATTGAATTGTCATTAAAAACTCTGCTAACTCACTCATGTCCTTAAGGGAAGGAAATTAGTCATGGGCAGACTAGTGTCTCTGGATTCACAGTGACCTCTGACACGTCTTAGCAAAGAAATTTGCTTGGTGATCAAAAAGGCACCTTGCCATTTCCTATTTTTTAGAAAAGTGATCAGGGATAATGGAGATTGTGCCTCCAAGAAGGGTCTCTTTCCTTTCTGCTGCAAGAATCATAGAATCCCTACAGTGTGGAAACAGGCCCTTCGGCCCAACAAGTCCACACCTGACCCTCAGAGCAGCCCACGCAGATCCATCCCCCTATAACACACAATCTACACATCCCTGAACACTACAGGCAATTTAGCATGGCCAATCAACCTAACCTGCACATCTTTGGACTGTGGAAGGAAACTGGGAGCACCCGGAGGAAACCCACACAGACACAGGGAGAATGTGCAAATTTCATACAGTCGCCCAAGGGTGGAATTGAACCTGGGTCCCTGGCGCTATGAGGCAGCACTGCAAACCATTGAGAATCACAGAATCCCGACAGTGTGGAAACAGGTCCTTTGGACTTATGTTCTGCCTAGTATCACAAGAAACTAGGCACAGCTCATTGATATGTACAGTAAATTCTCGGTGTCTGTGAAATAACGAATCACAAATTCACCTACCAGGTCAAAAAATAAATAACAAAAGTGAGCAAAAATTGCGTGCGATTTTTAAACTTTTTAAAAAGTATTTAATTATAAACCTTTTCAAAATAAATTTTAATTTTTAAACTTATTTTTAATTAGCTCCTCACTTGCAAATTTCCATCATTTGCGGGGTTTTCAGGAACGGAACCCTCACTGGCACAGAGGATTGATTGTACAAATATTATATTCATACACACATGCTTCAAGCAGAGTTAAGGTGGTGTCTGAAACCTCTATGCCAGTTTTATTACAGTGACAATGCCATGAGCATCTCTCTCAAAAGATATACTGACTGTGGAGCATAACACAAGGGATGGCAACAACTGCTAATCTTCCCAGCGACTCCCACATCCTTTAAACGAATAGAAATAAACTCACATGTAAAACAGGCAGCTGGGCAACAAGCTAAGGGCAGACAATGGCCTAGTGGTATTATCGCTGGACTATTAATCCAGAGACCCAGGTAATTTTCTGGGGATCAGGGTTCAAATCCTGCCATAGTAGAATTGGAATTCAATAAAAATCTGGAATTGAGAGTCTAACGATGACCATGAAACTATTATCAAAAGTCCAAACCCCACCACTGGCAGCTAAGAATCTACATACCATTAATTAGATATGGATATCCCAATTGTTGGGAAAATCCATCTAGTTCACTAATGTCCTCTGGGAAGGAGACTGCCATCCTTACCCAGTCTAGCCCACATGCAACACCAGATCTTCAGCAAAGTGGTTGACTCTTCACTGCCCTCTGGCCAATTAGGGACAGATAATAAGTAATGCTCACATCCTGTGAATGATTGTGTTTTTAAAAACACAGAGGATGCTGGCACTTGGTATCAATAAAAAGTGACTAGAATTGGCGACAACGTAGTACATTTGATACGATCAGATTTCCAAATCATAATCACAGAAATAGTTTTACATTCAATTCCCAAAGTTAATGAAAATGATTGTTACTGTGAAGTGCAACTATCCTGATATTCTCTACTCACCAGAGTTTTTGTCTGGAACATTTAAGCATTCTAAACGACCTGGTGAACTTACACATGCAAGAGTAAATAAATTAAATGGAAAATGCAGCTGATTGGAACCACACCTCATTAAATGGCACTAATTTTACGAAGGGCTTTCACTTATCTCACGACATTTACATTTTTGTATGCAAAATGTCAAGTAATGGAAGCCAATCATCCTAATTATCCAGATGAAGAACCTGTACGGCTGGGCATGTATTGGGCAACCTCATCTTTAAGAGCCCAAAGCACATGCAAACACCTGAGCAGAAACAATTAACAAGACTAAGCAATGCAGAAGACTTTATTCAAGCTTTGTCAACTCACATAAAATTGCACACAAAAAATCCATGCCTTGTCACACTCACCATAGTCATCAGACCAAGTATTGTGATAAATGTCCTTTCCACAGCTAAAAGAATTGACCAACAAACTGTTCTTGCCCAAGTACAGGAAAACAGAATGAAATACTTGTTTCATTGGAAGATTTGTTTGTGAATCTCAGTATTTCATTGCATAATCCTTCAATTCAAGAACACTGCCACATTGAATTAGTGACATTTATGTTTGAAGATAATGCCTTAATTTCCTAGTGTGGAAGGCAACACAAGAAATATTCACCATCGCATCCCCCATCCACAGAACAGTACAGATACAGGCCCTTTGGCCCACCATGCCGCTATTCTAAATTAATCACATTTGCTAGCACATGGTTTGTATCCCTCTATTCCCTGCCTGTTCATGTGTCTAAATGCCTGTTAAACATCAGTATTGTATTTGCTTCTACCACCTTCCTTAGCAGTGTGTTCCTGCCATGTACCACCCTGTGTAAAGATATTACCTCATATCTCCTCCAGATTTTCCCCCTCTCGCCTGAAACCTATGCCTCCGAGTATTTGACACTTCCAATCTGGGAAAAAGATCGACTATCCACCCTATCTGTGCCTGTCATCATTTTATAATCTCCTATCAGGTCACTCCTCAGCCTGACGCTTGAGTGAAAACTTTCCAAGTCTGTCTGATCTCTCCTTGTAGTTAATACATTCCAATCCAGGCAACATCCTGCTAAATCTCTTTCAGCCTCTCCAAAGCGTCTACCGCCTTCCTATACTGTGAGGACCAGACCTGCATGCAACGCTCCAAATGTGGCCTAACTGAAGTTTTATACAGCTGCAACGTGACTTGCCAACTTTCTACTCAATGTCCCGGCCAATGAAGGCAAGCATGCTACGTACTTTCTTTACCACCTTATCCACTTGTGCTGTCACTTTCAGGGAGCTATTGACTTGAACCCTAAAATCCCTCTGTACATCTTCCCTTAAGGGTTCCGCCTTTTACTGTGTACTTTCATCTTGCAGCTACCCTCCCGAAATGGATCACCTCTCACTTGTGTAGATTAAACTCCGTCTGCCACTTCTCTGCCCAACTTTCCAACTGATCTATATCCTGCTGTACCCTTTGACAACCTTCCTCACTCTTCACAACTCCACCAATTCTCATGTTGTCTGCAAGCTTATTAATCAGACCACCTACATGTTCATACAAATTATTTATACCAATTACAAACAAGAGATCTCAGCACTGATCCCTGGTGGAACTCCACAAGTAACAGACCTCCAGTCAGTAAAAACCCCTCCATATCCACCCCCTCTATGACCAAGTTAATTTTGAATCCAACTTACCAACTCAAGATGTATTCCATGTTACAATCTTCTGGGCCAGCCTTGCTTTAGTGAATCAATGTAGAAAACATCTACTGCACTACCTTCAAATCATCTGTCACTTCACCAAAAAACAACTCATTTGAATTTGAGAGACAAGATCTCCCTAGCACAGTCAATCCTTTGTTTTCCAAATGTGATTTTTCCTGCAATTTTCTTTTCCAAATTTTATAAATAGTGATGTATGCACTGACAGTGAAACAACAACAACAGAAATCGCTGAAAAACTCAGCAGGTCTGGCAGCATCTGTGATAAGAAATAGAGTTAATGTTTCAGGCCCCGTGATCCTTGCACAGAACTCAATTCGAGAGTTTGAGTGTGGTTCTGTGAAAGGGTTGCTGGGCCTGAAATGTTAACTCTGATTTCTCGACACATGCTGCCAGACCTGCTGAGTTTTCCCAGCAATTTCTGTTTTGGCTTCTGATTTCCAGCATCCATAGCTCTTTGGATTTTGTTTCAACAGTGAAAAACGATCTAGTTCGATTCCTACCATTCTACATGAGCCAAGATTATGGCGTCACAGAGCGACACCACAATCTTGCCTTGTTCAGTTCCTCACATTCACTGTGGAATGAAGAGAAGATTGATTCATCTGGAATAATGGGAACAAGCACATTCATGATGATGCACAGAATGATGTAAATCTGACATCAAAAGTCCCATCCAATCAAAACTTTAAGGAAAGAGGAATTTGAAAATCCTTTATTCTTAGAACATAGAACATAGAACATTACAGCGCAGTACAGGCCCTTCGGCCCTCGATGTTGCGCCGACCTGTGAAACCAATCTGAAGCCCATCTAACCTAAACTATTCCATTATCATCCATATGTTTATCCAATGACCATTTAAATGCCCTTAAAGTGGGCGAGTCTATTATTTTTGCAGGCAGGGCATTCCACGCCCTTACTACTCTGAGTAAAGAACCTACCTCTGACATCTGTCCTATATCTATCACCCCTCAATTTAAAGCTATGTCCCCTCGTGCTAGCCATCACCATCCGAGGAAAAAGGCTCCCACTGTCCACCCTATCTAATCCTCTGATCTTATGAGCATTCCGTATACAATACAGTGAAAAGTGTGTACTGTTGCTCGTGTATAAGCACCATTCATAGCATAAAATAAAAAAATCTTAGAGAGTCCAACTTTTCCTTCTCTGCTGCTACAGTCCCGCTTCGGGCTTCCCAGCTCATTCCATGCCGCAGAGAGAGTGCCCTGCTCCAAGCTACACCAGCCCAAGCCGCGTTGCCGAGAGAATATCCCAGCCCACACCGCCCCACCATCAGGGGCCTACTCCACGTGGAATCCCAGTCCAGGCTTCACAGGCCGACCAACCGTTCAGGCAACATAGCAGAAAACGCCGCCGGTGCTCCGGAGTCCACGCAAACAGCCTCCTGCTGAAGAGCCCTCTTTATCAGAGGAAGTTGGAGAGAAAATAAAAAAAGGGGGCAGAATGAAATGGCAGATCTGTGGTAGACAGCGGTGATCAGAAGAAGAAAGTAACTAAAGAGTTTACAAGGCTTATGGAGAGTAAGCCAAGAGGTACTCTTAGAAAAAAAAGGCATAGATGCAGCATACTCAGAGCAGAAACTGTCTAGCAAAGTAAAGGAGTCTCAAGGGTGCAGGACAAACATCCAACACTCAGATGCCATGGGAAGCAGAATCCATGAGGGTAGAACAATGCAGGCTCGAGGCTACAGCAGCAACACAATGGTAGAAGCATGTGAATAGCAAATCTCAAACAGGAACAACTGCCCCAACTTCTTCAGCTCCCTCCAAATGTGGGGTAGCACTTCTGCCAGGTTTGATCCCTGGTCTGGACTCAGTTTTCTAAGATGTTGACTCAGTTCAGATTACTCAATGGAGGCCAAAATCTCAAGCTCAGGTCTCTCACACTATGACTCAGTGCCACCCCATTCAGTTGCTGATGAGCCATTCAGGGCTCCATTCAAATCACTGTAAAAGACCTGAAAACTGAAAACCAAGTCTATCCTCTTACCAGAATGAGCTTCTCTCACCACAGACAAAAAACGACAATCCAAAGCAACACTTTCCCTCTAAAGTTAGAAACAATTTATACCCAAGCCAAAATCCAGTAGCACACTCACAAACAGAAATGGCAGCAGAATCTCCTGCCATACCAGCCTGTTGCTCCGTCATTTGCCAAAAACCTGCGCAAAGCCCTCCCTCACTACCCACTAACGAAAGTGAGACTGTGCCCTTAATTTCACCTGCCCAAAGAGAAACCCAGACCTCCTGTTGATCTCACACTGTGCCCAAAGTAGATCATGGACCTTCACACACACACTGCCTCATTAAGCACGGTGGGCCTTTCCCACTTTCTCAGCATAAACTCAAACTTCCTCATCCCAATGCATTTGGGTTTACCCACTTGTGTAAGCCAGGATCTGCCACTTCCCGACATTCCTGCAAGTATCAACTCTCACCACTCCCAAAAACAAGCAAATTCCAACCTCTCACCCATTGAGGAAAAAATTTGTGCCACCTATTCACCTATGCAGATGCATCGTAATTCCCACCCGGTCAAACATCTGCAGGAATGAGTGTATGTGGTGCCCAATCTGTGTTTTCACATCTTTCTGCATTAAGTCCTGGGTGGCAATATGCATTTTGCCTCCAGCAGAGTACCTTTACCTGACGTGGCTTGTGTTATCCTGTGTAACACAGCAAACTCAAAACAAATTAACATGGTATTGTAAGGTCCAAATACATTTATTACACCCAGTTCTGAAGAAGAGCTCTGAAAGAGCTCTGAAACTTGTTCTCTCTCCTCAGATATAGCTCGACCTGCTAAGTTTCTCCCGGTTTTTCAGTGATGATTATCGTATTAACTGAAATTGAGAAAATTCAGGAGTCCAGGTTTCCAATGCTAGCAGTCATCAAAGTGATGCTGGGTAAGCTGTTGACCAGCAAATATAAAAAGGCATTACCATGTCAGTAAACTCAATAGCCTTTAAAGCGATAAAATCTAGATTCTCTGATTAGAGCCTCTCCAATTCAAAACAGATCCTAATCTTTGGATTATATGACATGAGAGTGATCTTCTTGATGTTATCTTCTGTTGTATATCCTAAATGATGAATGCTATCTCTTCAGCAGCGGCTGAAGGTTCTGACCAGACCCCAAATTCAAGAACTTGACAAAATTAACTGCCGTTTTGTTGGCACATTCACATGGTATCATTTTTATTTCCCCATTCAGTTGCTCAGTCTTGGGACTTGCTCAAAGGTGGTAATTTTTTTGTCCGTGGTTTTATTGGTGTCATTTTCTTTTTCCACTGGTCTTTTTAATTAACCAACATAAAATGCGCCCCTGTCATGTATAGGCTTGAAACGGTCAAATGCTATTATTCATCATGTAATTTTATTAATTTCCACACCTCTTGCAAAGCAAGAGCTTAAGCTTGTTTAAGTGAATACATTCCACTTTCTTTCAATCTTGCTCCTGTGTACTCAATGTTGTGCTCTCCGGAGTTGTATTACTCAACACGTGTATGTGCACTCTAATGCTCTGCACCTAGAAGCACCTGTGCACCACAGACTGAATATTACTGTAATCACCAAATGTCTAAATCATTTGCAAGCTTATACCTGAATCAGATTTACATGCAGGAATGACGTAGTTTGTTAAAAAGGCTTACAAAAAACACTCGATGGTACACTAAGACTGGCAAAAAGTTATAATTTCAGGAGATTAAGTGTCAAAACATTTGCTGTTTCCATTACCGTTTTGGAGAGGGCTGAAGCTTAAGCTTTCTTGGTCACTTATTTTGCCCTTTCAATAATATCAGTCTCAAATTTATGCCATTTACATCTTTACTGAGTGATCAGTGGAACTAGCTTTCGCCCACTTTGGCACCCTTCATGTAACGTTTCACACCACTATCAAATTTCCTTTTAAGGTTAAGAGCTGTTTGAGTTATCACAGGCTCAGTTTTTTTTTAAACCTCTCTTGGACAACT
This sequence comes from Rhincodon typus, assembly GCF_021869965.1. Lineage (NCBI taxonomy): Eukaryota > Metazoa > Chordata > Chondrichthyes > Orectolobiformes > Rhincodontidae > Rhincodon > Rhincodon typus. The sequence goes on from NC_063363.1 coordinate 12,166,349, forward strand.
TCCGTGCATTTTCCATGATGACATTTGTGGCCTTTGTGAAAGCATTACTTTTACATTACGGCATCTCAGCTGCGAATCTGCAATGAGTCCAGTATGAGAATGGTCCTTTCAGGCAAACAAAAGGCATATGGATTTTATTCATTGAGGTCTGAAGTTCCTAAATCAGTAATAATTTTATATTTGATCTTTTTCCCTGGAGACAAATTTACAGTCTCTGCATGAAGCTATTCTGAAATCTTTTGAACATTTATGCTTCTATTCTTTTTAGAACCCTCTTTGTAAATATCTTCAGTTCGATATCACAGCCCAACTTTATAATGTAAATACTTCTCACTAGGTAGTGCAGTCTGTTGTTTTCAAATCAGTTCCTATTGTTGCTCTTTATTTACAAATCCTCAAACCCTTTCTCATGATGTGACCTGTGCGCACTCCCAAGGGAGTTGATGAATTTTGCCTGATGATCTATCACCATTCATTCTCACCCACTCATGAAGTGAATCAGGAAAATGTGGGCAGAATTGATTCCACACAAACAAATCACAGCAAAACTGTGCAGACGTAGCAATTTAAATGCAGTGAGTCAGTCTGGGTATTAGCTACACAGCAATTTAATATTTCTTCTGATGAAGGAGTCATCATTCTCAAAATGTCAATTCTGCTTTCTTCCCGGGGACTTGCCAGACTTGCTAAGTTTCTCCAGCAATTATTGTTTTTGTTTCAGTTCCGCAGCACCTGCAGTTCTTTAGGAAAGACATTATTAACCTGTTGGGGGTTCAGATGTTGTCAGGAATGGAGGGTTTTAGTTCTAAACATAGGCTGGGACTTTTTTTTTTCCACTGGAGCAGAGGAGGTTGAGGGGTGAGCTTATGGAGGTTAATAAAAGAACGAGGAGCATAAAGGTGAATAGCAAATGTGGGGGAGTTCAAAAATAGGGGGCATATTTTTAAGGTAAGAGACAAAAAATTTGAAAAGGACATGGGGGCAGCTTTTTTTTTCCCCCCACACTGTGTGGAATGAACTGCCAGAGGAAGTGGTGGATGCTGATACAATTACAACACGTGGCACGGTGGCTCAGTGGTTAGCTGCCTCACAGTGCCAGGGACCCGGGTTCACTTCCACTCTCAGGCGACTGTCTGTGCGGAGTTTACACTTTCTCCCTGTGTCTGTGTGGGTTTCCTCCGGGTGCTCCGGTTTCCTCCCACAGTCCAAAGATGTGCAGATTAGGTGGATTGGCCATGCTAACTTGCCCATAGTGTTCAGGAATGTGTACATTAGGTGGGTTATAAGGGAATGGGTCTGGGTGGGATGCTCCAAGGGTCGGTGTGGACTTGTTGGGCCGAAGGGCCTGTTTCCACACTGTAGGGGTTCTGTGTGTTTAAAAGACTTTTGGACAAGTAGGTGAGTAGGAAAGGTTGGGAAAGATATGAACCAAACTCTGGCAAGTGGGACTAGCTTAGTTTAGAAATATGGTCAACGTGGGCTAATTGGACCAAAGGGTCCATTTCCATGCTGTATGACTATGACTACCCTTGCCTTGGTTGAGTGAACATTGCAAGACACATACTTGAATCACAGCCTCTGACTTTTGAGAGAGAGGTTGAAACTGAACAACTGTCTCCCTAAAATTACTCCTGACTACTCAACCTTTTGGTCTTGTAAAGTTGCCATAGTCCTACTGGACCATCAGGTTGATCTCTTATTCAAGAGACACAACTGGTGGTGGTTTAATCTGACGGTTACTACACCTCAGACAAGGAAAGAGGTTGAAGAGGAGAGTGCTTCATGGTAACCTCAATACACAGATTTTAAGCCTAAATGCAAACTTCAGTTAAAGTGCGATTACAGGCCAGACAATGGCTCAGATTTTGCAGGCCATAGTAAACATCATTCACAATCTCAGAAAAAGCTGCCCAAAAATATCTGCTGCACAAATTTCACCTTTCTCAATATCAGTTTGAAATTAAACACAACATTAGTGAGATCTCAAGTTAGAACTGATGCCATCAGGCAGAGCAAACAACCAATCACACTGAAGTATTCTTATAGGCCAAAAAACAAAGTAAATTGTTCCAATTATTCTTTATTTTTGATCAGTTTTTAAGGGAGCAAAAATTGGGGCAATATTGAACAAATATCAGTCAAACCATAAAAATAATAAATATTAAACTATGCAACAGTTGTTTTATAGAATAGTTAAACTCAACTAAAATTCAACAAATTCACTAATACAAAATCATTTTTGTTTAGGACCTTAGACATTTTTAATCAGTGTTTGTGACTTAATACATCATTAATCTAGTTTTTAAAATCTAGGCTGCTTACAAAAATATTAAAGCCCTTCAAAAAGGAAGTGTTCACTTCGGTGATTTCAGGAAGTTCGCAGCTTGATGCGACTTTAACAGTGCACCCTACAGGGAGGTACGAAACTTTGTGTTTCTTGTATTTCAAAATGGACATTCAGACCAATTTGCAAATGTGCAAATATAATGCAGTCCCCATCTAAAAATCAGACATGCTGTCTTTATTCTTACACTTTCATTATCAACAGTTATGGCTGCATTTATAATGAAAATTACTTAATCACACTTATAATCCAGTTACTGCATTGGAGATGGGTTTAATTGCAGCCTGACAGTTTACATTAACCATCTCAATTAGAAACGCAGGATGTAGAAATTTATAATGGAAAAGTTGGCAGGACGTACAAGCAGACATAAGGTTTAATACCTTAATTGATGAATATGAGTTGCTCTCAAAAAAAAACTCACAGTAGCATAGAGAGTTATTTGCCGTTTGTTCAGAAAAATGTTGATCTCCATTTGTTTGCAGTCAAATTAGCCAAACCATAAAAAATTTAAGACTGGTGCTGCACTGACAACAGGCAGTGATCCCTATTTAATCTTCTATGATGACAGCATTGTGCTATTATTTCCAGCATAGCCCGGACACAAGAAACGTAATACAAGCGCAGCTGCTATCACTGCCGAGTAAGCATTGTACTAATACACCAGGGAATTATTTGAAATATTAACTTGTACACAGGTGAGTTCTTCAGGTGCCTTTGAGCAGAGAGGGGAGGAACTCAAAGCACCATGTGGTACATTTATCCCAACACTAGAGGGAGAACTGGAAGGTTTCTTTCGCTGCAGAGATTAAGATCATACAACAACCAAAGAAATGTCTTGCAAACAAGTGCTAGCAAAGCATACCTTGTAGTCTGCAAATGAGAAAAAAAAGAAAGGCCACTTACAATCCCAGTCACATGACAACTACCACTGTGTGAGAATTTACTTACAATAAGGCATTTCACCTGATGAGGCAATGTTTGGCCATCGCACCTAACTTAAGAAACTGGGTGTAGATAAAGATTGCAACTGTTATACTGACCAAGCATTAAGTATAAACATTATGTTCTTCAGGTACATAAAAATGTCAGTGTGTTAACATCAAGCTAATTTACAACAAAGGAACATACTTACACAAGAGTGTCATGCTTTATGTCAGCGTAAAATGCAGTATGAGATCTTTGTACCCTCAGGTTATGTTCTGATGCACTGACAATAACATCAGCACATCTCCCAAAGGCATCTCTTATAGACTGAGAGACATAATGTAACCACCTTTATTTTTAATTTATTTGCAAAATACAATCTCAAGGTGCTTCATAACAGCCTTACAAAGCACAATTAGACACCAAACCACATAACAGGATATTAGGATGGAAGGACAAGCAGCTTGTTCAAAGAGCAAAGTTTTAAGGAATGTCTTGAAAACAGAAAATACAATATTGAGAAGTTCACATCATTTTATTTTAGGAACAGCCATTCATTGGTTTTAACAAAGGAAGAAGCTTGTTTGTGAAATTCTAGCAGTCTTAGAGAGAGAGACAGAGAGACAGAGAGGGATGGGCGGTCGAGAGAAGGAAGGAGGGGTAGAGAGAGGTGGGGGGAGGGGAGAGACAGAGATACATACACAGATACAGATAGAGACTGAGGGACAAGGATAGAAATGTAACGTATTCATCCGAACAGGTTAAAAGGGCAACTTGCAGTTTTAAAATTACCTTGTACTGCTTTTCATCTGCATGGCCAGGTCCAATTCTCATAAGTTTGAAATTATTTCCCAAAATTTATATTTTACATGCTATTTCAAATCTCACACTGAAAAAAAGTCAGTCTTTTCAAGGTTGAACATTTAACGTTTCTGTTGTCTATTGTCAGGCAGCTAGGTTAGTCTCGCACAGGTTCCTTGAATGATGTTAAGTGCTTGAATAACTCCCTTGTGCCTCAGCTACTCTAAAGCCTAAATGACACTCAAGGAGTCATTGGGAGCATCATAGAATTTCCAATCGTATCTGGGTTGCAAACAAAAAAGGAGGATTGAACCCATTTTTCTGACAAAAGTTGCTTTTAACTTTGAAGGTTTATTCAAACTGTGCAAAGGGATTATGCATTCTGAATTCAATCAAGAGTTAGCTCCCTATGTTGCACCTGTAACACAGACAATTTATTACAGAGAGTAAAACTGGAATATCTAGGATTGTTTAATAGATTGCTTTTTTGCAAAAAGCCCATGGGAGCCCCAGATGCCTGCTTTGTTTAGGTTGGGGTGAGTCTCGAGTTGTGCTGGCAACACATCTTCTGATCAGAGGTGCACCTCAATTAAGGGCAGCTAGACAGATGGTCTGTGCCATATGGGAGGAGAATCAAAACAATTCCATCACTAAGTACAGACACTACCTTCCAGACATTAGAGAATAGGCCGCTCGATTCCACTGCCTAATGAATCTGGCAGTGATTGAGAGTAACTGTGTGGGTGCCCAGTGTAATTACTGACTTCAGTTCATATTTCTGCAAATTGCTTCCGTTCTCCCACAGCTTTTCACATCTAGGTTCATGCTCAGTTTCAGAACTTACAGCATTGCACAAAGTCAGCCATGCTTCCACATAGTCCATACTTTAATCTGTTGATATCCACTTTCTATTTTATTTCTTTAATTTATTATTTCCAACTAGTTTAGGAGAATTCAACATGGAGATGCGGATGTTATGCCATTTTTTTGCCCAACCCTATTTGCCATGGAGGTGGTATTGGTGAAGTGCCTTCTTGAACTACGGTGGACAACGGTGATGTAAACATAGAGCCCCTACAGTGTGGAAACAGGCCTTTCAGCCCATCGAGTCTACACCAACCCTCCAAAGAGCGTCCCACCCAGACCCACTCCTGCATTGCTAATTCACCTAGCCTGCACATCCCTGGACACTATGGGTGATTTCCCATGGCCAATCCACCTAACCTGCACATCTTTGGACTGTGGGAGGAAACCGGAGCATCCAGAGGAAACCCACACAGACACGGGGAGAATGTGCAAACTCCACGCAGACAGTCGCCCAAGGCTGGAATCGAACCCAGGTCGCTGGTGCTGTGAGGCAGTGGTGCTAACCACTGAGCCATTGTGCCATCATAATATGCACAATGCTGTGACGGAGGGAGTTTCAGGATTTTGACTCAACAGCAGTGAAGGAATGCCAGTTAAGTTCCAAGTCAGGATGGAATACGCCTTGGAGGAGAACTCGCACACCATGCTGTTTCCACACATCTGCTGCTCTCATCTTCTGGTACAGACCGTTGGTTTGGAAGAGGCTGTCAAAGGAGAGCTAGTGACTTACTGTAGTATACATGAGGTATAGCAGTCTGCAAGCCGATGTGTGGGCCCTGCTTACTGAGTATTACACAGTAGGAAAAAGACCGCATCACATATCCCTAGCGCTCACATTTTCAAGAAATAAATTAACAGGATATAAGGTATTAATCACCATACCAGGCATACAGAACCTTAGAGATTTGCCTTCTGCACCAGAAGTATCTGGTTTGCAAAGAAAATGTCTTAAGAAAATTAACCTATTAACTAGATTCTTACAGAAACAGTAGGCTTATTGGAGGCTTTAAAAACCTGAAACCAGCAATATATGTAAACGTCCAATCAAGGCCCCATGTGTACAAGAGAATCTCATTCCATAAACTCCTCACGTCCTCCTTGAAAATAGGATTCCATTATTGAACACTGCCCTTTTCATTCTTAGCAAAACCTCTTGTAACATTAAATATTAAAACAGCAATTTCTGCCATATTGAGTCAGAGATGAAACTCCATAGGAAGGAAGAAGCAACAAATCCCCTTCCAACTCTGAGGCTCAAACCTCAACATCTGAAGCAGTTGTATTGTATACAATGGCCGTAAAAAAGTCTTTCAGAACAGTATTATCTTTATACTGTGCTACTTAGCACTCCTAAATCTCAAAAAGGTGCTTGTAATAGTTCTCAGTTTCACCAGATATTGATCCAATTAAGAAAACAAAGCTCCAATATCTAATTCCACTGTTTCCTGAATTACTGAAGATTGATGTGGATGCCTTTTTCTGAGTGGTATAAAACTGGATCAGTTATGAATTGGGCAACAATTTCAACAATGGATACACATTTCGAAGTTGGAAGATTCAATACCAATTAATACAAGACAACTTAGAGTACCAAAAACAACACGCAGTAGGAATAACATGCACTCAATGTCCGTCAGTGAGGCTCAGTTGTAAACAGGACCACATGTGGCCAGACCTGCTGAATATCTCTGACGCTTGTTTTTTTTTTATTCAGTGTGTTGGGGAGAAAACAAATCAGAACAAGTTTTACGGGAGCCTGTTGCAGGTGAAACGTGTCACCCAACCACCGTAAAACCGGGGACAGAGGAGGGAAATGGGAATGTCAGGATAACCATGCACAAAGCTGGCACAGACCGTACAGACTGAAAAGGCCTCCTTCTGTGGCATTGTGTGTGTCTACAACAGGAAAGTGGCGCTTTTTAAATCATCCTAAAACAAATTGCTAACATTGGCACAGATACTCCAATCAGGTTCAAAGCCTCATTTCCAACCCTGAGCTAATTGAAACTTAGCCACACACATTTAAATGATCACTGTGCTAGAGATTTCTGTCATGGAATGCACCAATCCATAAGATGTAGGGGCAGAGTAGGCCATTCAGCCCATCATGTCTGCTCTACCATTCAATGAGATCACGGTTGATCTGATAGTCCTCAACTCTAATCTACCACCATCCCACCTACTTTCCCCAGCTCTACCCCTCCTCTCTATATTTCTGAGCTCCCTTCCCCCTCCCCATTTCTGAAGAAGGGTCCTGACCCGAAACATTGACTTTCCTGTTCCTCTGATGCTGCCTCGCCTGCTGTGTTCCTCCAGCTCCACGCTGTGTTGTCTCAACTCTAATCTCCTGCCTTTTTCCCCAGAACCATTGATTCCCTTGCTGATTAAAAATCTCACAGCCTTGACAGTCCTCCACACGTTAAAGAATTCCAGATTCACTACCTTGAGGGAAGAAACTCATCAGCTGTGTCTTAAGTGGTGGATCCTTTACTCAGATTACACCCTCTGGTCCTAGACTCTCTCACAAGGGCAAGCAAGCTCTCTCCATCCACCTTGTCAAGTCCTCCAAGATTCTTGTAGGAAGGAAGGAGCAACAAATTCCCTTCCAACTCGAGGGCTCAGACCTCGACATCTGAAGCAATCTACTCAACCCCTTCTCAGGGGAAAATCCTTCCCCCATCTACTCAACCCCTACTCATGGGAAAATCCTTTCCCTCACAGAAAAAACCTAACGAACAGCCTCTGGACTGCCTCCAGTGCCAGAACATCTTTCTTTAGATTACAGGCCCAGAATCAATCACAGTGTTCCAGCTGCAGACTGACTAGTAATTTGTATTATTTTAGCAAGACCTCCCTATTTTTACACTCCAACCCTTTGGAAATAAAAAGGAAACATTCCATAAGCCTTCCCTTGAATGGCTGCTATTCGTGTATCCTGGAGTGGAAACCACACTTTCTCTTCCAGCAGTTAGTGGGCTGTGTTCCGAGATTTCCATGCCCAGCCATTTTGGGGTTGATTGTGTTGGGAAGCGGGGGGGGGGGGGGGTGGAATTTCAGTTCATGAGAGGAAACTTGGGTTTATCACGGTGACGAGGGGGTGCTGCCAAGGTTGTGTGGTCAATTTGTTCAGGATTAAGGAGTTGGCGGGGGTGGGGAGGAAGAAAAAAGAAAAGCGGGTGACTGTAAGGGGGTCAGTGATGAGTCAAGGGTCTGTTTCAAGTTGCTCAGCAATTAGTCACTTATTAAACTCGCTACCCTTTCCAGGGATCTATTAAATCTTTACGGATGTTTCCAGACTCTAGTGGAATTGCTCATCGGAAAATTAATTCCTTAGGCCTTTCCCTTGGAGTTACCTGTGCCAGGAAGGCTGCTTGGTTCCAACGCACAATTGCAATCTACTTCTGTGGCCATTGGAATAGCTGGACCATTGTCTCTACTTCTAATTCCAATTGGCTTTGACAATCTCAGTGTTGCAACATATACTTCACTTCAGGATAGCGACTGTACAGATATATAGCAATGCACCAGCATTATACAGCTTTTGTGCAAAATTAAGGAGATTTAAAATGCTTTGATAAAATCTAAAACGTTGACATTCACCTAGCACTGACTTTGGCAGATGTGGTGTCAGTATTTTCACACCTCCCCTGACCTTTAAATCCGAAGGTTCACTGCTCATAATTAAAACTAGTTGCACTATACCCAGGGCCTAGGCATAAGCTTACTGGCTACAACATATGGTTAGTTGAATCTTGAAACAAAACAAAACTATCCAGGGGAGTAGAAGTGAGACCACTTAGATTATTTGGTTATTTTTAATTACAGCCACAACAAATCTTTGTAGTGAAACAGGTTTATGCTGGGAATTTTGCTAGGTGCAGTGCCCATGATAAGAAGTTATGAAACCTTCATTCTAGAGATTTGAACATTGCCATGGTGACTAGCTTAAGAAACAAGCAACTACCTACTCTAGCCTCCACATTAATTAAAGCAGTTCCATCTGATACACTAAGACCTGCAGCCTCCCAGCTCTCTGAAAGAATTATTTCCTAGGCAGTCAGATTAAATGTCTATACCAAAATAAATCAAATCTTATTCTCTATTTGATGTGTGAAACAACGACTGCACTTCAATAAGACAACACACACCACAAAAATTCTCCATGGACAGGTACGGTCACACAGTCTTGGGAGTCATATAGACTTGGGAGACTTCAGCTCGGAGCAAATTACTGCAGATCTTGAATCTGTACTGAAACAACAAATGCTGGAGATCACAGTAGGTCAGACAACATCGATGGAGAGGGAGCAAGCTGATGTTGCAAGTCTAGATTTCTCAGCTCTGTTGAAGAGTCATTTAGACTCAAAACTTTAGCTAGCTCTCTTTGAACAGGTTGATTAAAAAGAACTGTGTACTTCCCTGGTGTAAAGTTGGCTTTTGGACAGGAAAAGGGAAAGATAGCAACTGGTGTTTGTGCTAGACTATCAATTTACAACAAAACTCTTGTGATTCCTCAGAGATCTTTCACTGCCTGTTTCAACACACAGCTTTGGTTTGTAAAACAAGGGATCTGGGCACTCTTAGATTAGGAAACAGGCAATATGGCCAGACTGGGTGGCTCAGTGGTTAGCACTGCTGTCTTACAGTGCCAGGGACCTGGGTTCGATTCTACTCTTGGGCAACTGTCTGTGTGGAGTTTGCACATTCTCCCGGTGTCTGCAGGAGTTCCTCTGGGTGCTCCAGTTTCCTCCCACAGTCCAAAGATGTGCAGGCTAAGTGGATTAGCCATGGGGAAATGCTGGGTTAAAAGAAAAGGGTGTGGGGGCTGGGTCCGAGTGGGATGCTCTTCAGAGGGTCAGTGCGAATTCAATGGGCCAAATAGCCCGCTTTCACACTGTAGGGATTCTGTGATTCTAAATTTTCTAAATGGGGCCAGCAAGTCCTAGTTTAAGTACTCAGAGTTGTCTGGTGAAGACTTTGGGTCTCTTGGCAAGATTCCATTAAAATGGTGCCTTTGTTTGAGGGAGTTTGTTCTCTCTTCGTCTGAACCGAAGAAGGCAAAAAAAACCCTGAAAAGTCAGCAACAAGCAGCTCACAAGCTGGAACATGTGCATCAACAAATATTTTAGACAGAAAAGGGATGAAAAAATGCTCAATGCTTCAAAAGAGGTTTGAACAATAAGTACTCAAGCAAGATCCGCCTGCTATTTGTCAACTAAAAGTACTTAAAACTCTAATAATTAAATAGCTGTGCTCTCTAATTACTATTTGAAAGAGTTTTCTTTAATTGGAGTTTAAAAGGGCATTTGCCTAGCCATTTGCAAGCATTGTGCGCCTGTTAGTCACATCATAAATCATGTCAGCAACATGCAGTTGCCTCGCAAAATGCTGACTTAAGATGGGCTCCTGTGGCCTTTCCTCGATCTGCAAAGGTACTGACATCCACACGAAGATTAGAAATCTGCACCCTATTCTGCAATGAGTTGGCTGATGCTCACGTAATGTGAAAATCTAGACACACAGTGTAAGACAAAACAGAACTGGGAGTCTGCAAAGAGATGCTTTTTAAAATCCCTTGCATTTTGCAGGAATGCCAGAATCATGCTTGCATGAAACACTGGCTAAGTACCTGAAGTTCCCTGGCGTACTTTTGAGAATGACAAGCGTTTAAACTGTCCATCAATGCTCCAAGCAGGTAGAAATAGTGATCGATCAGAACAGGTTTGCAAAAATTTTAGTATACTGTTAAAATGCTGAGGGAGTTGCAGATCAAGTAATCACAGCAGACAAGAGAGAGTGCCAGAGGAGCAAGAAACAGCTAACACTGGCACACAACTATTAAATGTCTCACTCTTCACCAAACTGTGCGTGAAAATAACATTAGTCATCATGCAAAAATTACCAACAAATCTCAAAGATATTCTTTAAAATAAAAGACTAGACATCAGCGTTAACAGAAAATGCTGGAAATATCCTGCAGGCCTATCAGCATCCGAGCAGAGGAAAGGGATTTCATTTCCACCCCTTCAGAAAATTAAACAACTTGCGTGCATTTTTCAAATCTTTTATTACAGGCATTTGGATTTGAAAATAAATAATACTAAAATGCATATCATAGCAATTGCTAAATATTCAGAATACATTAAAAATAGATCTTCCTGAATTACAATGATGATATCTGGGCTGAAGGGCCGTTTTGTTTTTTGAGCGCGCTCCACAGAATGATAATTGTAGCAGATTAATGGCTGAATTGGCAATTTAAACCACTCCTGAATCCATCCAAATACCAATACTGTGTGTGAAGTACATAGGTTTAATACAATTTTACATAAGCTTACAAAAGGCATCAGTAGACAGAACAGCACTGAAAGCTCAGTAACCGCCTTGCATGGGTCATGTTGTGACAAACTCAAACTATGCCAGATGGACAGTGACAAAGTTAACATGCACATATAAGAAACGGAGCCCAATCTCTCAGAAACAGGTTCATCTGCTTCTATTCAAAGATGGGCATGTTCTCGGCTCAAGTCATTAGATCAATTTGTACGCAGATATATCTGTTAATTACCTGGTTCAGTCTACTCGAGAAAAATTTTTAAAAAAATTTTTTATTTAATTGAGGGGATGTGGACAGTACTGGTTTGGGCCAGCTTTATTAGCCATCCCTAAATGTCTTTGAGAAGGCAGCAGTAAGCTGCCTATGTGAACCATTACAGTCCATGTAATGTAGTTGCATTGACAGTACTGTAAGGAAGGGAGTTCTATGATCATAGTGGTGATATAGCTTCAAGTCAGGACAGTGTGGGGCTTGGAGGCAAGTGCATTCACAAACATTTGCTGCCCCTCAGCATGAAGAGTTTGAGGGTTTGGAAGGTGCTGACAAAAGGAGCCTTGGCAAGTTGCTGCAGTGCACCTTGTAGATAGTGGGACCCATCAAAATTCCCACTGAGAAACACAGAAACATAGAAGATAGGAGCAGGAGGTGGCCATTTGTCCCTTTGAGCCTGGTCCCCCATTCTTCATGATCACAGCTGAGTGTCCAACTCAATAGCCTAACCCTGCTTTCTCTCTATAAACTTCGATCCATTCGCCCCAAATGCTACATCTAGGCACCTCTTGAATACATGCAATGTTTTGGCATCAACTACACCCTGTGGTACCGAATTCCACAGGCTCACCACTCTTTGGGTGAGGAAATGTATCCTCATCTCCGTCCTAAATTGTCTACCCCGAATCCTCAGACTGTGACCCCTGGTTCTGGACACACCCACCATCGGGAACATCCTCCCTGCATTGACCCTGTCCAATCCTGTTAGAATTTTCTAAGTCTATATGAGATTCCCCCCTCATTCATCTGAATTCCAGCAAAAATCTCTCCTCATATGTCAGACCCGCCATCCCTGGAATCAGCCTGGTAAACCTTTGCTGCACTCACTTGAGAACAAGAGCATCCTTTCTCAGAAGAGGAGACCAAAACTGAACGCAATATTCCAGGTGTGGCCTTACTGTGAACTTCTCTCACATCTTTGCTCCGACTGCCAGGTCCAGCTGATTGCTTCAAATAGAGTCAGATTTAAAATAATTTTCCTATTCAGTTCAATGTATAGACCATGGGTCCAAAAATCTCTGAATTCCAAGTTTGCTCTCGATCTAAATGTACAACTCAATGAAGCTCCCCATCTTATATGCCAAGGTTCAGAAAGGGAAAGGGAAACAGGTGAACCTCCCTTTTCTTGTAGCTCATTCCACTCATACCCATCACTTCTCAAAACCCTCACTAATGCCTCTAAGTGCATATTGTGGCATAGTGACTAGAATGAAACAACACCAGGGCCCCAGTATAATAACCAGAGATGCATACTGCTCTGGCTAAATGGCCCAGCCCAGCATTTAAAAGTATATGCTCCCTCCCGTACATATACTTAAATTGCTAAATCAACCTTTGCTCCAAGGTTTCTTAGTCTTCTTTTGTCAAATTAATCATATGTTTACTACGCTAGCGTATGTTCCATCCAACTAAATGCAATCTCTCATCATTTATTTGACCATTAACATTCACAATTATTTTCTCTATTTTTCACTACACTATTTTGAGATTAACAAATACACTTCAATTTTGATACTTAGGTAATTCTCATACATGAACTCTTAACTTTCTCTCCAGTTCCCACATTCAGCCAATTCCATTCATTGCTCAAGATATGGCCAAAGGCAATGAATACAGCAAAGGATATGGTCGCTGACAATATCCCAAGTGTAGTGAAGATATGCTTCAGTACTAGGTGCAACTCCAGTACTATTAGTTACGACACTGGCATTCATCTCACAGTATAATGGAAAATTGCTCATGCTGCCCATCTGAAAAGATTCAATCAGATTTATTATCAACCTGTCAGCCTACTCTCTCAATGAATGACAGAGTAATGAAAGGTTTGTCACGTTATAATACGATCAGCTGTAGCCTGTTGACCAATACTAGTTTTCCACCAACTAAGATAGGATGGATCCAGCAGAGGTCCAGTGGGGATGTGGGAAGAACATTTAAGTAACCGATTACAAAATGGGATGCAATTTCAGTGAATACATCTTTCTTTTAAAAAAGAAACTTAATGGGAGAAGTTTTGAACCCATACAAATACAAAAAATCTTTTAATTGTTTCTCATGTGTCTGGGCTTTGCAATGATTTTGCGCAAAAGAGCCATCACCCTGCTTATCAGAGCATACAAAAGCCAGCTTGACCTGACCACTAAGATTCAGGTGCAGTTACCTCCAGTTCTTAGCAATAATGCAACACGTCTGCAGTATTCACAACAAATCTATTATTTTAACTACAAAATGATTGCCCACACCCATACAAACTCAAACTTGAAATATTGCTCCACACAGAATCACTCAAGCTCTTCTTCTGAAGGTGCCAACTCTTGCAGGCTTATTTTTCCACATTGCAGCCATTTGGTACCTCGTCTGAAGAAATCCTGTGGATGTGAATTTAATCCCAGGTCATTGACTTATGCAGGTAGTGGAGCCTGTTCCTTGCCTGTTCCTCAAACAGCACCTGTCTACAAACTTACCAGCAGGGTAAATGAGGCCACTTATCATGGCATCTGCAAAGATGGCGAAACGTGTTGAATTTACTAAGCCTGGCTAATTACTACACCAGACCGGCCAAACAAATTACGCCATTTTTAACTGAGACCGATGAAATAGTCTACTCACCCAGAATAAAAAGTTGTTTTTGGTGATGAAAAGCATCAGTCTTCATCTCTTATTAGTGCCTGCTTTATAGCTGGAAGTGCTGTCTAATTTTGCAGATTTGTATTTTTAAAAAAGGCTGAGTACAGCAGTAGTTTTTACTTGCCTCAACTCAGATGGCAAAAAAAAAACCATAACTGAAGAAGAAGACAAATGAAGCCATCATATTATTGCAATGGTGAACCAGCTGACACACAGTAGCCTTTCAAAATGACTTTTGTGAACATAGGAGTCAGTCACATCGAATGGGTTTGCTTCTGTGCAGCTAGCTACATATGGCTTCACAAAACAGCTCTAATAAGACTTATGTCACAGATTTCTGGATTTATGGCTCATTAGCACTGGACAACTCACTTGTTACTCAGACTATGTTTCTAAAAATTTGGTTGGCAGAAAGAATGCGGTTGCACTGCACAGCTGCATGGGAATTCATTTTAAATACTTGCCAAATGCCAAACTAGATAAAACTAACAAACATTAGCAATTGGCAAAGGGTCTGCACACAAGCTGATAGCTGGACTGTGCCAGTCATACAGTATTCACATTGGCATGCTGTTTTTCATGCTACCAGAAAGCCAAGTTCAACCAATCTGATTTGGTGCAGTGCCAAGTGTCCTGAATGTAGGCTTTCAGTCTTCCCCACAGTGACGCGTACTGAACCTCTGCACTCACAGCTGAAATGAAGCATGCATAGTCTGTGCTTATTGTTCTCTGATTCAATGAACTCCAGACTCCTGACCATTTGCTTTTAAAGATCGTTAGGCCCTAAACAAGCTGTTTAGCTGTGATTTAGGAGACTCCAGAGTGCAATTGGAGCAGAAGATACGGTAAACTTGTATTTGAGAAGCCATTCACTACCTCACTGGTTTACATTTTCTGCAATCAAAAAGCCATGGCAAATTATGCAAACGTTTTGCAGTCCGAGTATTATGTTCACTTCGGATTAAACTGAAAACATGAGTGTGAATGGCATCCTCTCTAACTGGATATGCCCAACATCTTATTCAGCCACATCCACTTCCCGTGTATCCCATCCTTTCCTCAACTGAGGCTCCTGGATGATCAGAGTGGAATGTTTCTGCTCCATTCCCTGGGATCAGACAATTTTAGTTCATTCTCTGTTGGCTGTTGAGGGGACAGAATGAACATTTCATTCTCTCTGTCCAGAGAGAGGAGTTTCAACTCTCTACCTAGCAAAGGGAAGTTACTGCAGCTAAGACACATCAATATCATGCGACCATAAACAATTCTATTTTGTACCAGTTGTATTTTATGGATCATTTACAACTAGAACCTTTTAAGCATCTTTTCAAACATTTATAAAATCAAGCCCAAGAGATCAAAGCTCAAATTTCAGAGCTGCACATATATGTTTCAGTTACCATTTTGTAGAAGTATTAAACATTGGATCAAAGGGCCATCAGCCTCCAGTACCTGCACTCAACTCCCTGCCATGCTGCACTGATTACACCACTGCATGTCACAAAGTACTTCACTGGCTGTAAGGCATTTGGAGACATCTGAAGGTTGTGAAAAGCGTTATATAAATGCAAGTCACTCTTTTTATTACTCCTACTCAACTCTATTCACTGATGATGCAGTGAGACCATTTTATATTCAAAAACGGGTTTAAAGTCTAGGTGAAGACTGTCTGCCAGTATACGTTATAATGTGTTGAATAGTGCACTAAGTACAGATCATTAAACATCATTGCCAAGACAGAAGACAAGTATTCTGCTCTCAGGCTTTCATTGCTTTTCAGGAATTTTGAAAATGTAATTACAACTACCACCATCCTCCACCCCCAGTGTATCTCAGAACAGGCAGCAGAAAAAAATGAAGTACTGAGAAATTCAGTTTAATTCCTAGCTACTTACATATACACTGCGTGAATACATACCAGCAAATGTTTTGTCACCAGGTACACGGTTCGCATAGCAAACCTAAGAAATAAGTAGGAACACCAGCACTGACGTGACGAGTGGGTAAAAGGACACAGAGTTGGCAAAGACGGTAGCGCAGTGGGTAATGCCAGTGGACTGAAAAAAACCAAATGGTCAAGGCTAAGGTTCCGAGGACATGTATTACTGTTCCACCATAGCAGCTATAGAATTTCCAATTCAATTAATAAATCTGTAATATAAAGTTTGTGAGGTTGTTGACTTGCTCACTGAGCTGGCTTGTTTTCATTCAGACGTTTCGTCATCATGCTAAGTTACATCATCAGTGAAGCCTCCGACGAAGCGATATTATTCTACTCCACTTGGAATTTATACTGTCTGGTCCATTATGGTGAAGAGTGTCATTCCCGGTTTTGTTCTATATGGGTTCCAATTCTATAGCTTTGTTGATTGCATTATGGATCGAGAACCATGCCTCTAGGAATTCCCATGAATGTCTATGTTTGGCTTGGGCTACTATAGATATACTGTCCCAGTTAAACTGATGGCCTTCATTGTCTGAGTGTACTGATATTAAGGAGTCTGTTGTGCCGTTTTGCTGCTCGCTGATGCTCATGTATTCTGATAGCTTCCTTCCTGTCTGTCCGATTAAATGTTTGTGGCAGTTGCTGCATGGTATTTTGTAAACTATGTCAGTTCTGCATGTTTTGGGAATGGGGTCTTTAATCCTTGTTAGTGTTAGTCGTAGAGCGGCTATGGGCTTGTGGGCCACCATGATTCCTAGTGATCCTGAAGACCATCAGTTTAACTGGGCCAACGTAACCATTGTAGCCCAAGCCAAACATAGACATGCATAGGAATTCGTAGAGGCATGGTTCTCAATCTATAATGCAATCAACAAACATATAGAATTGGACCCCATATACAAACCCATACGGAACAAAACCGGAAATAACACTACTCACCATAATGGACCGGACAGTATAAATTCCAAGCGGATTAGAACAACATCGCTTCATCGGAGGTCTCACTGCCAATGTCACCTAGCATGGTGACGAAACGTCTGAACGAAACAAGCCAGTTCGGTGAGCAAGTCAACAACCTCACTCACAACCCAGGCTACAAATCTTTGCTAAAACTTTAACATACAAAGTGTGTCTCAGTAATGGTAACCATGACAACTATTATAGATTTGTACAATAATCAACCTCGTTCACTAATATCCTTTCTGGGGAAGGAAATCTGCCATCCTTACCCAGTCTGGTCTACATGTGACTCCATTCCCACAGCAATGCCTCATGACTACCCTTTGAAACAGCTTGGCAAGCCACTCCATTCACAGGCAGTTAGGGATGGTCAACAAATACAGGCCACATCCTACGGGAGAATAAATTCAAAACCTTGGACACAGAATAGAGCGGCAGGAAGTTCAAGTGGAGTGCAAACTCTGGTCTCCCTTCTTACTGCCCTCCCTTCAGTTTTTGTTTATAACATCTACTCACGTCACCAGCTGAGCAAACTTATGGTGGCCAATTTAAGGCAGGTGAAAGTTTTTTTTTAAATTCATTCACAGGATGAGGGCGTCACAGGCCAGGCCAGCATTTATCACTCAACCCTAACCTTCCAGAGGGCAGTTCAGAGTCAACCACATTGCTGTGGGTCTGGAGTCACATGTAGGCCAGACCAGGTAAGGGCATTAGTGAACCAGATGGGATCACCCCCATCCCTACCCCTACCACAACTGGCAATGGATTCATGATCATCATTAGATTCTTAATTCCAGATATTTATTTAATTCAAATTTCCCCATCTGCTGTGGCGGGATTCAAACTCAGGTCCTCAGAACATTACCCGAGTCTCTGCGCTAACACTCCAGCGATAATACCGCTAGGCCACAACATTGCAAAAAGGGGGCAGGATACAATCAACAGCGCCTCCCCTCCAATCTGTGAAACTAGTTGCACAAACAGGGCAATCCCACACTCCTGTATATGTTGCTTTAGAAATGCATTCACCCCTGGAGCAGAGATGATATATAATTTTTAAACCCTGTGATCCTTTATCAGTTGACAACAGTAGGTTTGCTCATTAGGACTATTACTCTCAGAACGCAATTCCTTTTTTTACGGCATCTTATCTTGCCAACTCAAAGTGTTGTTAGAAGACCTTCCAAAGGGTATACACCCTACTTAGTGAAAAATAGAATGAATTGCATCTCAGCACCATTAACTTGAATATGATGTTTGTGGATTAAGAGGCCTTTTACTTACCTACTGGCTTCTGCCAGTTCCTGATGGAAAGTCTAATGATAAAGCCCATTTGCTCTCCTATACTTCAGTATACATAACTGACAGACTGTGAAGGAAAATTGTGCAGTGAACTCAAGATGTGCAGAATGTAGAGTTCACTAATTGACGCTGGGGAATCATAAAAAAAAATCTTTAAAAGTTGACAATGTCAAAACAAATGTCTTCACAGCATGAGCTCTGCGACAAAAAAGATTCTCTAAGCACGGCTGGCTTGGGTTTTGCTACCTCAACTTTCAAGGTGGAATACATTGTAAGAAGCACTTTAATTCAACAGATTTGAAATTCTTCACTTTTTTTCCTTTAGCAGTCTCTTTTCAGTAAATGGGTCTACCATGGATTGAATGCTGCATTTTCTTGATAAGGTTCCAGCAATTGGAAGCACCTTCTCTTGAAAAAAGGAATTACCCATTTTTAAGTTGAAAATGTAGCTGGAACAGTCTTGTCAATAAATCTCCAGTAGCACTCCCTCAAAGTTCATGCATTATTAACCCAAGACTGTACAGATCTTCATTAACATTCATTTTGTTTACCATTTTCTACATTCAGATTTCCTGGGGCTGTTTAGTGAATGACAAAACAGGCTAACGTCACATTTGGCATTAGCTGTTTGCAGAACACACTGACGTGTGCTATTTAAAGGATTCCAGATAAATTATGAATCAAGATATGCACAGCTCCTATGAAGAAGTCAGAATTAAAATTCTGGTACTGTTACCCAACATTACCTTAGATCAATATGTTCTTTCAGATCTAAGTGGTTCCTGGCATTTGAATCTAGTGATTTTGTTTATCTGCAAGATTGTAAAATCCATTTGGCATTTTCACTGATCGGTCATTAAAATGAGGCTGCAAAAGTTGCAGCTGGAGTAACTCAATGGGTTTTTAGCACTTCTTGTTCTCTATGCTCAGACTTGTCTTTAGCAATGTAATGAAAGCAACTGAACAAAACAGGAGTTTGGTGTGTGCGCGTGTCTTGTCCTCAATCTATACAGAACATTTTAATCAATATCCAATTAAGCAATTTAGAAAATTACTTCATGCAAATGTTGACAAATAAACATGCATTCTTCATTACTGGGTATCTGGCAGAATCCCTAGCACAGAGGAAATGCTGAATTAGGATGCAGCAAGAGTATGTGAAACACCCGTTTAGCTTGCTTGTGTCATTGCATCTACTGATGCACTGGGAACCAAGAAAAAGTGTGAAAATTGTATGACTCCAGCACCAAGTATGTTGGTCCAAATCTTTCCAAGTTTGAAGGATTCCATGCTATGTAACGATTGTAAGATTTTTGCCTGAACCCTTCAACTTCAATGTAATTTGGTTTGCAACTTGCTGGAAATGAGAGCTGAGCATTGTCTAGTAACAGACGAAAGGTGACATATGAAAACAGTGAGCAGCAAGAGCCCATCTCCTTAACCAAGAAGGGTTGAGCAACAGAGAAGGGAGGTGCATTTGAGTAACATTGGGTATGGAAAGAAAAAGAGGTAAAGAATAATTGCTTTAGATATTTAAAGCGCACTTAATTGCCTCCCCCCCCCACCTCTATTAATTGAGCTGAGATTTAGCATTGCGAATCCTAAACAATATTGAAGTTATCTAATACTTAAAATTGAACTAAAATGTGCAAGATTACATTTGAAAGTCTTTGTCAAAGTTGGTCAATATGTCAAAAAATGTTATACTTAACCTTACTTATCCTTTAATGGCTAATCAGAAAAACATCACCTCTTGCACAGCATTCTAGCTTTAAACTCATCCAAGTCCCTTTGCATCCGTCAGTTTGAAGCAGCAGCCTGGGTGAATCACTGTCACAATCATTTGTCTTGACACTAAATCCATTTTCAATCTTCCACAATCCTACTTTAAAACTCTGCTCCTTCCTCACTAAGCAAAACGAACGCCATGGTTTAAAAAAGATTTTGCTTCAAGGAGGACTCCACTTGATCAAAAGGAGGTATTGACTTGATCATAGAAGCCCTACAATGTGGAAGTAGGTCATTCGACTTGGCCTCCGAAGAGCATCCCACCCAGACTTACCCCCTCCTTCCCTATCTCTGTAACCCTGCAGTTCCTGCGGCTAATTAGTGTGGCTGGTTAGCATAGCTAATCCAAAGATGTGCAGGTTGCGTGTAGTATGGGAGGAAAGTGGAGCACCCAGGGAAAATCTGTACAGACAAAGGTGCGAACTCCACACAGACAGTTACCTGAGGGTGGAATCAAGGGTGGCTCCCTGGTGCCGTGAGACTGCAGCGCTAACTACTGAAGCACTGGTCCATCTTTTGTTGATCGTACAGGGCAGATACACAACAGTAAAAAAGGTCTGGTCTGGATCGATTCCCCCAATTTCATGGTCACTGTTGACAGAACCTCTCTCTCAACACATGTTCCCAATCCCTGGAGTGCGCTATATGCAGCACGCTTACAGCACATCATTATTCTTGAGTGAAGTGCTTGCAAATGTCCAAGTCATTTTTGTAAAGAATAAAGAGTTGAGTTGTCAGTTTGGCTGCAACAAAAGAGTAGTGGATCATGGAAATGAGCATGCATTCCCTGGAATGAGTTGTACACAGACACAATTGTAAACCATTTTGTTGTGTGGGGTGAGAAAAGAGAAGGAATTTCAGCAAACAGAACTTTCAAGAAATGGAAAAGAAATGAATGGCATTCAAAAGAAAGAATGCACTGGGGAAAAAAAAAAATCAGCTAACTCTTTTCAGAATAAAACAATCAACTCTAAAATGAAAAACTCAAGACCTTAAAAGCAAGAAAGGCTTGGATTTATTTTTAGTTTCTTTGCTTTATTTTAGTCAGTTAGGTCCCACCAGATCTTTTCCAAACATTTAAGCCCTTTGTTTTCACTTTCTGGTTGAAACGACATCAGTGTTCAATTAACAGCCTCACCAATTTCACATTCCTGAACCAATCCGGTCTTTGACCTGAACTGAGTCACATGGCTTTTCAACTCCATTCCAAATTGTTTAGGCACTTAGCGTTCTTGAAAGCCTACCATCAGACCTCACTCTCATGTCTTATTTCTTTCTGAGCCAAGCTGCAGCTGAAGATTTGACTCTGCTTCAAAAATCGATTCAGTATTCATTATACAATTTCAAAAGACATGTTTTCAAAGTTCATTCATGACTCTGGATTCTGGCATACTTTCCATTGTTCATGGCATTTTTGGTTTCATTGGGCATAAACTATCTATATCTTGGACAACAGACGAGTGCAAGCTTATCTGCTGACAATCTAAATATTCTGGAACAAAATCTCTGAACAGAAAACCTGTGGGTAACTCAGTCTCTCTTCATAAACTGAAGAGGTAGAAAGCAACTACTTTCTACAACTTTGCAGTATTCAGACAATTCCCACACTTTACCCATTACGTTAAAGCTGGATTGTTTCTTGCTGATCACTGCCTCAAGTAGTCTTCTTGCTTCATCAATACAGTCCTCTTACATGTTCTGAGGAAGGGTCACTCAACCTGAAATGTTAACTGATTTCTGTCCACAGGTACTGCCAGACCTGCTGAGCTTTTCCAGCAATTTCTGTCTTAGTCTCTTACACATGCTTGAGCTCTCAGTCATCAGTATCTTAAAAGGTGGAAAATTACTTTTTAAAAAAAAAAAGTGGTGATCAGGGAAGATCAGATATTAGGTTGCAGATGACAATCTGATGAGGATAGAAGTCAGTGTATATTTATGCCTCCTTGTGCATATGTCCAATCTTCATGTGGAATTATCATTTCAGTAAGCATTAGATAGTGTCAACAGCATATTTTGCACTGACTGTCCCATTTGTGTACAAAGCTTCCTGCATTGGTAAAGCTGCATTAGCTTATTAAGCAACCCTTGGTTTTAGATGTCAACAAGAAGGGAAATAGTTTGATTTTTATTACTGAGAGTCAAGTGCAATTAATAGTGTTTAATTTGTTTTACTCAACTCATAAACAGGACCACAAGCCAGGACTCTTCAAAACCAGAAACTTATGTCCCCCAAACTCTACATTTCTTGGAGCAAGAAGAAAATAAATTCAAGCAATGACATCCTGTTTCCCTGATGACAATGATGTACAAGAACAATACATATGCATTGAGTAAGATACAAATTGGCTGTATTTAACTCACTAGTAACTCAATGTCTATGAGGTAGTAGGTCAGATCTTGCACGAAAACGAACATCATGTCAACGATACGCAACCTTATTAATGTTCAAATTAGTCAGAAAATTCCAGGGATAAAGACAGGGCAGGAGATGTGAATCTCTGGAATACGCTGGTTAATTTACATCGTGTCATTTGCTTTACATAAAAAAGGACAACCTGCCTTTAGTGTACCAGCTATTTAAAAAAAAAATCTGCATTGGCATATTAATTGCCCATTGCATTTTCTGCAGAAACTTTACAGCGCAGGTAATGGGTGAACAGAATGCTCATGCAATTTCAAATTAACCAATCTATCCCAGAAAGGAAACAATTTTGACAGAGCAATTTTTTTCTGCCTCTTTCCTGCCTACAAAAAAAATGGTCGGGATTTAACAAAAAGTCAAATTTCATCTATTTCTAAAACTTTTTTGACTTCTCTCTCTTTTTCCATATTTCAATCCTCAAATCTCACTGTTAAGCAGAAGTTCTGTCAGTCCCAATATTCATTCGGGACATCCTGCTCCCATTGCCTTGCTGTTGTCCATTCACACCTCCAGCAGGTTATGGCATGAAAATCCTCCAACTGGATGGCACATAGTAACTAACACTGCTTGCCATGAGATGCCTCACACTTCCAGGATCAACCACAGTAATGCAAACTAAATGCAACAAAAAGAAACTTCTGCCTAGTTTGCTGTACTGCAATGAAGGCATTTTGAAATCAATTATTATAAGGTTAAAGAAATGGTCACATCCCAAATGAATCACTAAAGACGCACTTCAGCATAATAGACTGAATCACACAAGAGGCATGGCAACATTGGAAAGCTTTACGATTCTCTAAGAGGATCAGCAGTTCATTACAGAACACCTCGGCATAAAACACACGGATAAATCTGTCCCTCTGTATATTTTGAGTCTTTAGAATTTGATGCACACATGGAGCAGATTTTAGGTAACTGTTAGATTCTACTGGGTTGTGCTTCTCCTGATCAATGCCACAGCAGATTGATTGTGGGACACGAGGGAGTTGTATCAATGCTTCATGCAAGTCCTGCATCATTGCAAAAAAAAAAAAATTGTTTCCTACCTGTATTCCAGTTAGATATTTTTTCCCTTGGATAACTAAAAAAAAAATCTTGCTTTGGTAAATATAAGTCCAAATAAAAACTCGCACTTAAAAATGTGTGCTGCAAAAAGGAGCTCATCCACGACAATGTTGTGAATTATGGATCTTTTAAAGAATGGACAAGGATGTGCTTCGGAGAAACAAGAGAGAAGCTGATGATCACTGGGCCAGATATTTAAGTGGTAGCTTTCCTCCGTGATGGGATTTGGTCAGGAAGGGGGGACGAGAGACTGGAGTGTGTACTGAAAGCCAAAAACGCAAATAAACATGACCTCTGGTTCAGTAAACCGATAACCAGCAACTAAATAATACAGACTACTGTTGGACAGTCTGAGCTGCAGAGCAGAAATTTAGTAATGTGGAGATCTACATGTTCAAAAGGACTAAGTCCTAAAAGCACTGCATGAGATGATGGTTCTGAAGGGGTTGACAATCTTGTTACATTAGTTCCACCTAATCTACTGATGTTACACAGTGTGTAGGTCGAGATGAATTCTACTCTTTCGGAAGAACAGATGCATCGATACAACTCCCTAGTGTCCAAGTACTTATGCCTTACCAGCTGTACTTGCACTTTCTACCATCAAATACTAAAATTTTTGTTGTTATCTAAGAATTGTGCCTCTTCTGTAGATATTCTACAGTGGCGCATTTTTTTGCCACTCACCATAGGATGGGCCTGAGGGAGCCAGGACAGCATACAGGTACGGGTGGCAAGTACCACAAGGTGCCAGGAGTTCCCAGTATCTGGGAGAATATCAAAAAATGCTGCAAAGTTTGAGCTATGTGGAAACTCAGAAGTATCATGAAAGTTGCAACAGAATCTCTCTCAAACATCACTTCATCCAATCCCAAACAGGATAGCAATACATTAAGAGAGAAAACTCTTCACCTGTGTGACAATAATCTACTGTTACAGACCATGTGATGCTTGTCACATTAACAAGATAATAACCACTCAGTGGATTATTAATTCTGCAGTTTAGTTTAAGACAGCGTGGTAAATTACAAAACCGATAATTCCAACAGCACACCTTGCTGGACACAAGCAGACAATTTGCCTAGCAGAATCACAACATTATGTACACGCAGCTCATTAAGTCCTTAAAGGCAAGGTGCACATACAATTATCTAGAATGCCCAATATCATCCACTGCTCCCAAACTGCACGTTTTCCATAAAATGTGAAACTGCCTTATACTGCACAGAGAGTAGGATTAAAGGAACAGTCTCAGGGTAAGGAGATGGCCATTTTTGACTGGGCTGAGGAGAAAGATCTTCACTCAGAAGGGATGTGAATCTTGAGAATTCTCCACCCAAAACTTTGTCATTGAGTATATTCAAAAGTGGAATTTTTTTGTACTAAAGGAATTGAGTGCTATAGGGATTAAGTGGGCATGATCTTATAAAATGGCAAAGCTCAAAGCTTTGTACAGCCTACTTCTGTTCCTCATGTTCTATGATGTATCATTTCCTGCAGAACTGAACTATTAAGTGGTAAGTCAACGATGTAGCAAAAAAAAAAAAAACAAAGATTCCAAATTCATGAACACCTGGTAGCATTGCTTGGAGTGCTACAAATAGGGCTAACATTCTTGGATTGAAGAACAAATACGACCTACCATTACCCCTCCTCAAAGCTCAGATCAATGCGCTTCTCTGGTTCAGTGCATCCCCAGTTTTAATTATTCCATTGACAACCGTGTTTTCAGCTGCGTAGGCACTTGGATCTGGAATTCACTCTGCAAATGTATCCATGCCCCTCTCCTTCTTTAAGGCATCCATAAAACAACTTCTTTTACAAAGCATCCATCCTCAACCCTATTAAAGTGCCTCTGTCAAATTTTGTTCTATAATACTGAAGTGCCTCAGGATGCTTTACTGTGCTCAAGGCTCAATATAAATTCATGCTGTCCTTGTGAGAACTAACCAGATATGCCTCACCTGAAGTTTTCTAGACTGGACATTGTACCCAGTGTTTCTTTAAATTAGTCTGAGATATGACGACTCTGAATGGCTGCCACTGTGGATGAACAACCAGTCACCCTCATTACTATAAACACCTTTCAGGTATTGACAAGAACGAGCAGACGTGAAACTGTATTTTGTGAAGGAGTCAATACTTTTAGAAGAGTGGGGCAGAGACTCAGGTTGGAAAAAAAGATACGAGAAACCAAGCGTAAACGGAGGCATGTGGAGGAGATGCTGGTGTTGGACTGGAGTGATCAAAGTCCGAAGACACACGACACCAGGTTATATTCTAACAGGTTTATTCGGAATCACAAGCTTTCTAAGCACTGCCCCTTCACCTGACAAAGGGGCAACACTCTGAAAGCTCGTGATTTCAAATAAACCTGTTGGACTATAACCTGTTGTCCAACTTCTGACCCTAACCGCGGCAAGCATTCTCACCCGTGAGAATGTAGACATATTAGGATTAATTTTGTTAATGCTGAAAACTGAAACAGTTCAGAATTTTGATGCTCACCGCGTATTCCAAAATGCATCAACCACACTATTGCACACCATACCGCACCCCCTGCCCACCCAACAAACTAAAGCATTATCAAATCCCTTCGTACTCCATGCATCCCTGCTCTACAAGAGTCACCCACCAGTCGCTCAGAAGTAGATTACTGCATAAGAACCAGACTTAATCACTGCATAATCAAGAAAGCACACAAGACCATATTTGCATTTCATTTGTTTGAAAAAAAATTGCCAGTGCACTACAGAAGGCAGGCAGTGATTTCTAGGGCGGTCACAGAATTCAGCAATTAATCTGTGGCTGCTTCATGAACATCAGCAGAAATTAGATACTGAATTAAAGCTCTGAATGCACCAGGCAGATATTTCCTTCATATTGCTGCCCCTCAGAGCTAAATATTCTTCCCTTCTGAAGGCATGGATTTCTTGCTGTGGTGTTGTTCCAGGTCATTCCCCAGCATCTCGTGTAGGTGACTATCTGGGTACTGAATGTCTTACCATTGCTTTCAGCAAGGCCAGCAAGTGTCATACAGAGATTTTCTGTGTGACACTTAAAAAAAATCATTACTCTAAGGGCATTAAGGTTTCTGTAGTACTTCTATTTATGCCGTGGTGGAGATAAACTGACCCAACTAGTGAGCGATATAAAATAAAGCGAAGAACTCTGAATGCTGGGGATCTGAAACAAAAACTCAAACTGGAGAAATTCAGTAGGTCTGATGGCAGCTGCGGGGAAATAGCTGAGTTAATGTTTCAAATCTAACGGCATTTCTTTTGAATTGGTCTCCATCGTTATCTTATGGGGATAATGTGATATAACTGGAAGGGCAAGCTGATAACTGCGTAGAACCTGGCCCTTGTGTGGTAGGTGGTTTGGAACACAAAACCTTTGCTATACCATTGAATAGTCAGAAAAAAAAAAGTCTATACAATATGTTATGAAAACCCCTCTTTTTATTTACCCAAGATACAACACCTTATTCAAAAACACAGACTTCAGAGAAACTAATGCATGAACTCTTAAAACAATGACATTAGCTATAAATAGAATAAAGAAATGATAGCTTGGTTGTTGTCCATACTAGAGTTAGATGCCAAGTGCATCACACATCAATGATTTTCTAGCCATTTAAAAAGGGTCAGAAGTGGGGATGTTTGCAGATGATTGCACAACATTAAGCACTATCCCAGACTCCTCATGTATCAAGGTGGTTCATGTCCAAATGCAGCAAAACCTGGACAACAATTAGCAAGCAACATTCACACCAAGTGCCAGGCAATGACCATTTCTAACAAGACAGAATCTATTCATTGCCCCTTGACATTCAATGGG
The DNA here is from genome assembly GCF_021869965.1 of Rhincodon typus. Lineage (NCBI taxonomy): Eukaryota > Metazoa > Chordata > Chondrichthyes > Orectolobiformes > Rhincodontidae > Rhincodon > Rhincodon typus. The sequence goes on from NC_063363.1 coordinate 12,193,845, forward strand.
GTACCATTATTGAATCCACCATTATCAACATCTTGGGGGTTACCATTGACCAGAAATTGAACTAGCCATATAAGTACAGTGGCTACAACAGCAGGTCAGAAGCTAGGAACTCAATTTCAGATTCCCCAAAGCCTTTCCACCATCGATAAGGCACATGTCTGAAGTGTGATAGAATACTCTCCTCTTGCCAGGTGGAGTCCAGTTCTAACACCACTCAAGAAGCGTGACACCAATCAGAACAAAGCAGCCCACTTGAATGGTACCAACTTGTCAAACATTTCTTTTTTCCCCCATCGCTGACTTGTAGTCACAGCAGTATGCCCCATTTACAAAATTCACTACAGAAATTCACCAAGGTTCCTTAGATAGCACCCTCCAAATCCACGATGACTTCTGTTTCTAAAAAAAAAAGACAGCGGCAGCTGATACTTGGGGAACACCGCCACCTGCAATTGCCATTTCTTCAATATTGCTGGGTCAAAATTGTGGAAATCCCTCAGATACCTACAGTGGTTTAAGAAAACGGCTCACCATCACATTCTCAAGATCAACTATGGGCTGGAAACAAATGCTGGCCTAGCCAGCAATGCCACATCCCATGAATGAACGTTAAAAAAAAAATTCCCTGGTAAGTTGATTTTCATCCCATTTTAGATACTGAAATTCCTCATTGATTAGAATGGGAAAGGAATCCCATTCAAGATCTGACTACTAACTGGCATTCTGTGATCCTCTATAGAAAATGCACTGTGACTCAAAGCAGCTTCAGTATATTGTTCAGATGTTACAGTGCATTTGCACCACTGTACAGAAATATATGCCTTTTCATTCATGTTCAAACCTGTTCACGATGAAACAATGGAACATGCAAGCTACATTTCATTAAATCCTCAGGTGATTTACCATCAGAAGTGATCAGTTACTAGCAGGAACAGTGTCTGGTCTTGGAGCATTTCATCATTGGGAGAGTTCCACTTACCTAGAAACAAAAGAGAGATCTTCATTACAAAAGGTACTTTGTTCAATTAGTGGAAAAGACTTCAACTTTTTAAATAAGTAAATTTGGGATTGTTGTCAACGATGTAAGAAATTAAAACAGATGAAATGCATTTAAATTTCAAGTGTCCATGTAAATGTAGCAATTCATCTGTAAGGGTTCATTTTTACTTATAAATAATAATTTGCAGCATTAGCTGGAAATTCCATATTTGACAGTGAATTTAATTGTTCCTGTATACCCTGCTCAGATACACCACAAATGATGCCATGTAATTTATGCATGTGTTCATTAATTAATGCTTTGTGCGCACAGGCACAATTACAACAAACTGTGCTCTTAAATGAAAGCAAACAGAATGTCAGCATGTAACAATGTACGTTGACAAAAAGTCAAATACCACATACAAAAAAATGGATAAATGGGGAATCAGAACATAAGCAATCAGACCAATGATCTCATCAACACTGAGAAACAGAATTTTGGTACAGTATCTGCTTAGTCTGTTACAATGAGGTGCTCAGGGCATCAGAGCAATAGTAAGAACTGCAGATGCTGGAGTCAGAGATAACACAGTGTGGAGCTGGAGGAACATGGCAGGCCAGGCAGCATCAGAGGAGCAGGAAAGTTGACGTGTTGGGTCGGGACCCTTCTCCAGAAACACTTTATTTTCTGAAGAAGGGTCCCGAACCGAAACGTCAAACTTTCCTGCTCCTCTGATGCTGCCTGGCCTGCTGTGTTCCTCCAGTTCCACATGGTGTTAGCTCAGGACGTCTGAGTTGCCAGTACATCTCAGATCAACCACCAAGTGCTGCAACTTCCACATCATGCACAAAGGAATAGAATTACTGCTCAGGAGAAGTTGCTGAACAAAGACCAAAGCATATCACTTTTCTTTCTGAAGGAGAAAAAAAGGTAAACAACTTCTGATTTGGCAGATCTGTTAATTGGTGACAGCAGTTACACCTGGGCACCTGCAACTGTGGAGTCTGCTCCATGGAAAACAATGTACACAGAATGCATGCACTCACCAGACTCCTCATTAACTCAAAAGACTATCAAAGTACCATTGCACATTATCATCTTCCATTCTGAAGCAAGGTCAAAAGCCTAGGTGTTAACTGTAAGGACAGAGCACAGGGGAGTTGGTTTGTCAACTGTAAGTGAATTAATAGAATTGCAAGGATTTCAAGATCTACGTTCAGCAAGATGCAAGGTCAAAACACACTTATAAACTTCAATTTTCCCTTACTCTGATAAATGTAAGATCTTTTAACATTTATGTTTCAGGACTGTTTATTTAATTTAGCATGAGATGGAGAAACGAGGTGTATCATGCCCCCAATTCTGAATTCTGCTGCTTGGATGTTCGGGATCAAGGTTTGTGAACCGTTGTCCTTTAACAAATTAACAAATTTATTCACCTTAAAATTTGTGGAGAGTAATCAGAGTTAATGTTTCGGGCTCGGTGCCCCTATCTTCAGAACACCCAAAACCTGCTGAGTTTTCTAGCAACTTCTGTTCTCGGTTCTTAGAAGCTAGGAATTGCTTTGGGCAGGTTCCAGGAGAATGAAATATGTACTTAAAGCACGAAGTATAAAAATGGAGGGAATTTAATGGTAAATTAATTTTTGTCTCATTTAAAAGTTGTCAACTAAAATAGTGTTTAGTCAATGTTTGTTGTCTGACCCTTGTGGTCGTTCACGAGCAGTTTGAACTTCCTTTCAAAAGTCATCAGTCTCTAAGGGGATCATAACAATATGCGTTACAGTCCAGTACTGCAATATTTGATCAGCTAAGCATACTCTCTAGACAATGTACTATTACCCAAGTGCTCTCAGTAACCCATCAAGTTCAATTAACTCATGTTTCAGGGAGCCCCAGACTCTTTCTTATTTTTTCATTCAGCTCTCAAACACTCCACTGCTCCAGAGAACCAGTAAAATTCCAAGCAGAGGAATGAAAGACCAAAAGGACCTTGAAGCCTGAACTGCTTTTCTCAAGCCTCTAGAATATAAACATGAAGAGAGATACATCAATTTGGTATGTCAGCACTACAAAGTGCTTAGACCTGGAAGGGCATGAAGGACACTTGGCCCAAACAGAATTAGCAATCGTAGCAGGGCAGTGCATTGTGTGAATATCCACAGATACATTTACACATCTGTAACGCTGCTTTTAAAAGGAGCTCTTCTCCTGTTTCATAGTAACTACTCACCAAAACACACCGTCAAACCTAACCCAAGGGCTCACCATACTTATAAAATGAGTTATCTTTCAAAGAGTAACCACAACGTTCTCTATTATAGTTTCAGGTTTCAACTCATTTCTCCACTGCTCTAGCTAGATATGAAGTAGTAAAGATATCAAGGGCTGTAGACTCCCTGCAGTAGGAAGAGGAGATGATGATGTAACACAGAAGGACTAAAAAACATTGGTGAAGGTTTTCTTGTGGACAATAAATCCGCTGTAGGGAAATCAGATAAAAGTAGGATCACGCCCTAACCCTATAGTTATGTTTACTGTCAAAGAGTTTGCTGAGCTTTGAGACCTTGGGTAACCTCTGAAAAGGACCATAAAGATGAGTGCCAGCACCAACCAAATTATTACCCTCTTCCCAGATCTGCCCATTCCAACAAAGATTCAGAACAAGGAAGGAAGGGAATAAGCTATACATTTCACATGTGCCAAAAATAGTTAGAAAATAGGCAATCACTTTTTTTTTCCTTTATGCAATCATGGGATGAGGGTGTTGCTGACCAGGCAGCACTTATTGCCCAGAGGGCAGTTTAGAGTCAACCACATTGTTGTTGGTTCACAGTCACATGTAGGCCAGACCAGGTAAGTATGGCAGTTTCCTTCCGTAAAGGGCATTAGTAAACCAGATGGGTTTTTCCCTGACAATCCTCAATCAGTTCATGGTCATCATTAGATTCATAATTCCAGATATTTTATTGAATTCAAATTCCATCATCTGCCATGGTGGGATTTGAACCTGGGTCCCCAGAACATTATCTGGGTCTCTGGATTGACAAGTCCAGTGATAATACCACTAGGCCATTGCCTCCCTGCTTTAGAGATAAGTCTATGACCTGTGCTCATACAATAAACAGTCCCAAAATTTCAAAGGCCTTTTGAAATTAACACATGGAAAGTTACAGGTTGTAAACTGCTCTCCACTGTGCCCATGTGAATCCATGTGTACAAAGGACAGAGCTGTAAACAGTATAACATCAGAACTGTTAATATGCAACATATTGAATCTAGACCATTCTCTGCTAACTAAAGGATTCCTCTCAGGTAACAAGATGATGACCATCAATCTGCCACTATGAACAGAACTTACTGAAGCACCATGCCCCCTGCTTGTGAACATTACCTAACAGTAAGCCAAGCAAATCTTAATTATTGCACAAATTATTACACAATAAGATACAAACAGCTGCCCTGGACTTATTTCATAACAGGCACATAAATTTCATATTTGGATGATGGATAAACCATTTGATTTTTACAACGCGAGCTGATGTCTTCACCTGAAACTCAGACGTCTTGCTTTGGTCATTTTTAAGTCATTCATTTGTGTGTATTCTACTACTTTGATAATTAGCACCTTACTGCAGAATTATTAAACTGTTATGAATAACGTACCATGTAACAGAATGCGACAACAGTCAAATACACAGATGCAATGCTATCTGTTAACAGCTTGTTTATTTATTATCTTTCATGATAATGATCAATCTACAGTTGAACTTAATTTAAGATGCATGTTTAACATATTGCATCCTGTATTTAGATATGCAATCATGCAAAATTTATCTAGGAGTACCTCCAGTTCTCGGATCAATTTCTGGTGGTCACCAGATATAAAAATCTGAAATCATTTACCCGAGATTGTCACGATTAAGAAGAACTCCCCCTATTTTTCAGTGTACAATTTGTTTGGACAGCTCGGAGTTATTTTCCGATAAGGTACATGCAATCTTCAGCCTCCAGAAATATCAGCATGGAACAAGCTGTTGGGAAGCTTGGAAATGCAAACTGGGAACCTTCTTCTGTCAGATATTATGGAAGGTCCACTAACCGCTTTTACTTAGTCACCTGGAGGTGTACTTGAGTGGCCAGGTGTAAAATTCCACGTTATTGATGGAAGATACTGGACAAAAGACTAAAGGAAGTATAAATCTTCAATATTTTTGACCAATCTTTGGTTTCATCAGTTGCTCTAAGATTTGCGCGGCTCGCAATGGTAGGGGCAATGCAAACGTGGAACATGAATGAAATGCAGGTTTTGATCTAAAACTATTTATCAATTTGCTAGATTCTGAGGAACACTGCTAGGATACCAACTCTGAAACAAATCTATAGAATTCTAACAAGTTCAGATGTAGATCGACCTCAGTTTGGGATAAGTGCCTACCTAATTTAGGTGCATGGAATAAAGCAAAAAAAAAAAAAAAAAAAAAAAAACTTAATTTATAACCTTTTGCTTATGTCCTCAACTGAAGAGTTTATAAATAAGTCACTGAACCCCACTAGAGAAAACTGAGAAATTGAGTTGTAAAATTTAAAAGGAACAGTAATATTAATCCCAAAATCTGAAAGGTCTGTAGTTCAAATCAGTCCTGTCTAAGCTCTAACTGGACTAAGTGGACCAGTGTATGTCATCCCCAATTTGGTAGGCTAAACCAAAATGATATAGATGAAATTGGGATGGTTAAAAATTTAAGTGAATCTATATCAAGTACACAATACTAAAATGTACACATTTGGAACTTTGAACACTCTGTCGTTTTCACTCCAACAACAATGATGCGACATTTCCTAGCACAAACACCGGATACTTGGTTGTAGGTGAGCACATCTCATTCACCATCCAAGCAGGACTTAGACCAAACACACATTGAAGTCGAAGTAGACCATTCTGCCCTTAAAGCCATTCAATAAGATCATGGCTGATTGGTTTGTGTTTTTAATTCCATATTCCCACCTACCCTTGATTCCCCCGCCTAACAAGAACCTATCCATAGAGGCTGGTCAAGGTGGGAGTCCTTGAACCTATAAATGAATGTGTGTGACTGGACTATACCTATGGTAGCAGTGATGAGAAAATGGATTGGTATGCATCTGCGGTGATTTTAAGATTAAGATCACTATTAATCTGGTACTGTATGCTGAACCTTTAATCAATGACCTATTTGCTGAACTAGCTGGAGGTCAGCTTTTCAATAGAATTGACCTCAGTAGAGCCTTTCTTTAGAGGAATGCGATTCCTGAGTCACAGAAATACTTGATGTCTGTAACACTTGAAGGACTATTCATACACAAAAGATTTCCATTTAGAATCACATATACAGCTGCATTATTCCAATGTGCCATGGATCAAATTTTCAATAGATTGAAAGGAGTCCAGTGTCAGCTAGATGATAATTTAACGAAAACAATTTAGATGTTGTCCTGCAAGCACTTGAAGATTATAGCTTAAGAGTGAGGGAAGAGAAAATGTGACCTTTGTAAATTTTCCAAATATTGAAGCCACATCATTGATCCTAAAGGGACTACAGAAGTCACTTTCAAAAAGTTATAACTGAGGCACCAGCACCTAAAAATGTAAACCAACTACAATCATTTTTGGGCTTGCTAAATTACTATGGCAGGTTTGTCTTAAATTTTGCAATCATTCAAGCTGTTGCACAATTAATTGTGCCAAAACAAGAATTGGAAATGGGAATATCAATGTGAAAAAGCTTTTAAGAAGATATTTACTCCACAAGGCAGTAGGCTAGACTAAACTGCTTCCCTCCAAAATGGCCAATGATGTCATCGTCACATCACTCAAAGTGGTAGTACAACAAACATACATACACACAGGCAATGTGTTTGCATTTTGAATTCCACATTCCCATCTGCCCTGGACTTTCCTCAATTCCCTGCCTACAAAGAATCTACACCGCCTTAAAAAATATTCAATGACTCTGTCTCCACCACTTTCTGAGGCAGAGTGTGTTCCAAATTGCATAACGTTTAGAAATTGTTGCTCCTCATCTCTGTTCTGAAGGGGTGATCCTGAGTTTGAAAATGGTGTTACCTGGTTCTGGTCTGAGCTACGAGAGGAAACTCTTATCCACGGTCACCTTGTCAAGACCATTTAGAATCTTAAAACATTTCAATCAAGGCACCCCTCCCGCCTCTAAACTCCAACCTTTCCTCATAAGGCAACTTGCTCAGGCGTCAACCTAGTAAATCCCTCTGAACTGCCTCCAATGAATTTATATCTTTCCTTGAATAAAGAGACCAAAACTGCAAAAAGCATTTAAGAATTGGTCTCACTGATGGCCTGCATAACTGAAACATAACATCCTTGTTTTTATGCTCTCATGATAAAGAATAGCATCCCATTAGCTTCCTTGATCATGTGGTGTCCGCATACTAACCTTTGAGACATGTATCAAACACCCAATGCAGTCTCTGTTCAAGTAATAGGCTTTTTTTATTCTTCCTGCCAAAAAGTGAACAACTTTACCTTTTCCAACATTATCCTCCATCTGCCAGATTTTTTGCCTAATTCATTCAAACTATCTATATCCATCTGTGACTTCCTTGTGTCTTTCTTCCAAGACAGCTATTCTTTGCATTGACCTTGGCAATCCTTCAGTGACTTTAAAAGGTCATAAAAACAGGTTAATGGGCTTATTCCAGGATCTCTCTAAATTGGGTTAAGGCAGCATTTAGCATGCTTGCTTTCATTGCTCAGACCTTCGAGTACAGCAGTTAGGACATCATTGGTGAGGCTTCTACTGGAGTATTATGTTTGGTTCTGGTCGCCCTATTATAGGAAGGATCATATTAAGCTGGACAGGGTTCAGAAGAGATTTACTTGAACATTGCTGGGTATGGAAGGTCTGAGTTATAGAGAAAGGCTGGGACTTTTGGCACTGGAGCATAGGAGGTTGAGACGTGACCTTCTGGAGGTTTATAAAATCATGAGAGATATAGATTAGGTGAATGGCAGATGTCTTTTTCCTAAGGTGCAGGACTTCAAGACTAGGGGAGCATATTTTTAAGGTGAGAGGAGGAAGATTTTTTTAAAAAATGACATCGGGGCAACTTTTTATTTAAAACAGAGATTGGTTCGTGTGTGGAATGAACTTCCATAGGAAGTGATGGATGCGGGTACATTACAATGTTTTAAAGACATTTGCATAAATAGATGAATAAGAAATGGGCCAAGCAGGTGGGAGAAGTGTAGTTTGGGATCACGGTCAGTGTGTACTAATTTGACCAAAGGGTCCATTTCTGTGCTGTATGACTCTATAGCTCAAATAGGCTATTTGAACTTCTTTCCCAGTTTGTCCTAGTATAACATCAAACCCTTACTTGCACATAAAGCCAAAAGGAAATTAGAATATGGCGTACAGGCAGGTGATGGCCTAGTGGTATTATCGTTGGACTGTCAATCCAGAGACCCAGATAATGTTCTGGGGACCGAGGTTCGAATCCTGCCATGGCAAATGGTGGAATTTGAATTCAATAAAGTATCTGGAATTAAGAATCTAATGATGACTGTTAATCCATTGCCGATTGTCGGGGAAATCCAATCTGGTTCACTAATGCCCTTTAGGGAAGGAAACTGCCTCCTTACCTGGTCCAGCTTACATGTGACTCCAGACCCACAGTAATGTGGCTGACTCTAAACTGCCCTCTGGGTAATTAGGGATGGGCAATAAATCCTGTCTGGCCAGTGAAGCCCTCATCCCATGAATGAATAAAGAATACAGTACATAAAAGACTGCGGGATTAAAATGCTGCAGAAAAACGGTAAAACTGAAAATACTGGCAGCATTTCTGGAGACAGAAAAACTGGATCAATGTTTCAGCTCAACACTTACCTGTCTGAACATCAACTTGAAATTGGCCAGATGACCTTGTTCTGTGTTGTAATGACTCGACTTTATTAATTCTAGATTTCTACGTAGAACATAGACCAGTTCAGCACAGTACAGGCCTTTCGGCCCACGATGTTGTGCTGACCTATTATCCTACTAAGATCAATCTACTCTGCATACCCTACATTTTACTATCATCCATGTGTCTGTCCAAGAGTCACTAATGTATCCGACTCCACTACCACCGCTGGCAAGAGCCTACCTCTGACCTCTGATTCCACAAGTACTGCTAATACCTGCTGAGTATTTTCAAGTCTGATTTCAAACTTCCAGCATCTGCAGCATTTTGCTTTTGAATCGAAACACTGCACAAGCTGAGCTACTTTGCCTTTTCAGAGTCCAAGGTTGAAGCTGATCTAAGGTTAGTGCAATCCCTTGCCCATGTAGGATTACACCTGCTTCTTCAACACATTGTGATTATCACTGACATGGCTGAGACACAAAAAAAGTTAGCACAGAAACTTGAGCAAAGATGACAAGCCAAGAAACTTGCAACCTCGGTCATTCCTTCATTAATATTTTACTTGCAAATATGCACCCAAAAGACATTAAAGTGAATGTAGATAATTAACAAAGATCAGCAGCATCTTTATGATGGTTAATGAAGTGCTTAACCCGATTAGAGGAACCCATTGTATTCACGCAGAAGTAATTAGTCACTGCAGCTGGATCTGAATTCTGCATATTTTATGAACCTGAATTTAAGTGATTTGCTCATGAAACCAGCCCCACAAAGCCAACAGATGAAGAAATAGCGCAAATGCTGCAAACTAAACAGAATTAAATCCAAAAAGAAAGCCAGCCATCTGAAAGGGGGAATGGCTCTGGTGAGACCACTTGTCAGCACATTTCTGACAAGGATCCGCAACCACTATCATCAGCTAATGTCTCCCAGATGCTGAATGACTTGCTGTGCTTTGTCCAAGTTTGCTTTCATTTTACTACCACACAAACTCCCACTGTTGCCTGAAAGTAGCATGTACAGATTGAAGCACAAAAGCTCTGAAACACGTCCCATTAAAATGAAGCCTCGATTTTGTTGCCCCGGCAACAGCAGGCACACTCCGAGGTTACATTCATTGAGAAATTTCCTTTAACGAAGTTGGCAGAGTACAAAATCTGTGGCTTGTCTGCTTAGGGAGGCAGGGAGGCTGGGAGGTGATGGGGGTGGGCGGGGGAGCGGCAAGGGGAAAGGTAAAGGGAAGCAAGGAACTAGGAAGAAGGGAGGAATATTCAGTTTACCAAATTCTGAAAAACAAAAAGAACTCAAACCGACTTTCTTTCTAGCAAAACACAAACATTGCAGGAGGTCACAACCCAAGATCATCGTGAATGTGACAAAGATAAAGGCCTAAAGAAGATCTCCCACGTATTTTACAAATCTCTGGGAAAAACTGTGATACAAGCCATGACAAAGCCACAAATATTTCTGTACGCCGATAGTTTTTGGAAATGGGATCAACATAATAGTGTAATGGAAACCTCAAAGTTACCCACAGGTTGTATGTAACAAGATGCTGAACTGAACTGAATCCAGGTAGTTTTCAACATGGATGTTGACAGATCGCACCTTCCAACAGTGGGAAACCATTCTCTATTTGCATATAGCTGTCAGCAGGTGATACCCTGATCTGACAACTCAGCAGCAGTTTGACTAATCTTGATGCCTAACAGTGCAATACTCTACCTAAATGCCCGCAGGGAGAAAGAAAGAAATTAAGGTTTGCAAGGAGCTAATCCTCTATGACTTTCCATGTTCAATGACAAGAGACAAGAACCTTTGGAGGAATTGTGAGGAGACGAGAGAGTAAAAGCACATTCACTCCAAGAGGTCGAAGATTACTGAATATTTTCTGTTCAGCATCTCAATAAAATAACAGCAAGCCAACAAGAGAGAGTGTGTGTGTGTGTGCGTGCGTGTGTGCATGCGCTGCGCGCAGGTATGACAATGTACTGTACCCTTGGTAAATGTGGATCACCCAATGGTCAGAATTGACAGCTTTGACAAGATCAGAATTTCACATTAGTTGTAACAGGACCTTCTGGGGAAACAGAGCAGAGGTGTCTATTAGTGTCCAAAATGATTTGGGCATTTAACGAGCAAACCAACGACATTTTCACTCAGCTTATAATATTGTCAAGAAGAAAATCTTCTCATGCACTGGTGAAATCAGATTTGCTGCTGGCACATTTGCAGATTTGTCTTTTATACAGATGTCACTCAAAGCATGGAGTGCAAAAAAAATCTCTTGTGGTTTACCAGTTAATTTTTAATTTTGGGTTTTTTGTCACCAAGTATTTAAGCATTGGATACCATATTAAAAAGTGAAAAGCTAGGAATAATAATGGGGGGCAGAAATAGCCAAATAGCTTACCCCTGCTCCTATCAAGCAATCCTTGACATTCAATAAGGTCAAGGCTGCTCCAACCATGCCCCTAATTCCTATTTTCCTGCCTGCACCCCATAACCCTGAACTTCCATTGTGATGATACTATGGCTTTAGGTGGTGTATTTTGTCCTGGATATTTATACGAAGAAAGGTTGAGACGGAGGTGCCAAGCGGTTTGCTTGAAGCCAATAAAGTAAACAGCTTGAGGACTTGGAGTTTTATTTTAAGTTGGAACAATAGAAGCAGCTTGACTGGGTGGGGTCAAGCTCCCACAGAATCAGGACTTTTAGTTTTAGCTTTCAGCACTTGCTGGGTTCTTGAAACTGGATGTGAAAGCTCTTACTCCTCTCTCTGTTACAGCTAAAAAGCTGGGATTCTCTTCCTGCTGCTAAAATTGCACGTGAGAGAATCCATTTTTACTGAATTTGCCTGTGTCAAGGATGTGTTTATGGGATGCTATTATATTGTAACAGATAATTAGTAGTTAATATACATATTTTGCTAAGTATTTTGATAGGTACAGTTATGTCAATTCTTTTATTTTTATTCTGTATTTTAACTGTAGTGTAAAAATAAAGTGCGTTTTGCTTAAAGTCAAGTAGTTTGACCAATCGAATTGCATCTGGAACGCAACGCTTACGTGTACCTTTAAGAATTAGTCTAGGCCTTAACTTTTTCTTATTTTTAATTTTATTTTGAGGGGGCTTGGTTTGGTCTTTAACACCATTAACTGGAACGCTGACAAACTCAATATTGACAATATGCAGTTATCCAAATGGCACTACTTTGCCATAAAGGCCAACACTCCATTTCCCTTCCTAATTACCTGCCGCATCTGTATGCTAACATCATTCAAGGCCATATTACACCCTCTACTATAGCATTCTGCTATTCTGTCCTTTCAAATAGTATTCTTCTATTCTTCCTTCCAAAAATGGACAACTTCACATTTTCATTCCATCTTATAATTCTTGGCCCACTCTTAACCTCTCTCATCTCTTCTCATGCTCTCTGGATCCTCCCCAAAACTGACTATCTTCCTTATCCTCAGATCAACAGGTCAGTAGCCTATAATATAAATATCCAAGTTGTACATTAGATTGCAAATCAAGGCCCCAGCATTAATCCTTCTGACACTGCACTCATTACTGTTTGCCATCCCGAAAAGGCCCTTTCAACCCAACTCTTGAATTTGGCAGATAATCCTTAATCCGAATTAAGGCATCACCTCTAACCTTGAATGACCTTGTGTCACATTATCAAATGCAATTTACAAACTTAAACACGACATTTACCCGTTCCCTTTTACCCCTCTTGGTTTTTACATCTTCAAAAAAGGATGCTAATAAATTCGTCAAATATTTCCCTTTTACAAAGCCACATTCACTCAGCTATTTATAATATGCTATTCTAAACATCCACCTGCCCTTTAATCAATGGATAACATCATATTTCCCAATGACTGCTATTAAAGTAACTGTCCTAAGGACTTCTGCTGATTGCCTCCTTTGTGTATTGGGAACTGGCTTTACATTTGAAGTTTTCCAATCTCCTAGGACATCACAAAACCTAGGCAATTTTGGAAGAATACAACAAACGAATTTGAGGGTCTTGTGATGCAGTGGTAATGTCCATTCCCACAGCCAACAGGCTTAAGTCCCATTTTGGGATAAGATAGCCATGGGGTGGGGGGGCAGAGTCATAACATCTACAGCCACTTTCTTCAAGACTTTAGATTAGAGGGTCCAGAGCACTGGTTACCCTCTCATCCCATTTGTTTGCCTGTTCCTTCCCCTGCCCCCCTCCTCCCAAAGTGTTTGTGATTGCTTCAAGTCGCTCTTCACCTTTTGCCTCTTTAATTTCTACAATTCTTGGGACGCTTTCTGACTTCCAGTGACACAGATGCGAACCACTTGTTCAAAGTTTTATTTTTTGCTTTCTCATTATTAATTCCCTAGCCTCACCCTTTAAAAGGGAACAGTGGCTTTTGCTACACTCCTTTTTACGTACTTGTAGAAGGCCTCACTGCTTTTTTAAAATCTTGTCAGTTTCTCTCATACTTCTTTTTCTCCCTCAATTATTGTTCTTGATCCTCTGTTGGTTTCTGAAACGTCCCCATTCTTGGATGCAAACTAGTAATAGATTTATGGAACAAGTAACCAGGAAAGAGGGATATTTAACACTATAGGATTATAGCATAAATTTTGATTTCATTGTGCTAGAATCCATCACACAGAGTTGGATTTATTAGCACGATCAACTTTTTACCTACTGGTAAAAATAATTTATTCCAAAATGTGTAAAGGTTTCATGTGCAATCTCAAGACAAAGAGCCTTTAGTAACTTGCTGAACTTATGGAATCTTGCTAACTCTCCAGTTTAATTGTTTTGTGGAGAATTCTCTTGTGGTTAACACACGGGGCTGAAGTTTGTAATCGGCAGCAAAATGGTGGTGTTTACCATTGACTTCGGAATTCCCTTTTCGGGGGGGGGATGGTGGTGGTGAGTCCAGAATTAGAGGGCATAGGTTTAAAAGGTGAGAGGGGGAAAGATTTAAAAAAGGACCTAAGGGGAGACTTTTTCGTGCAGAGGGTGGTACATGTATGGAATGAGCTGCCACAGGAATTGGTGGAGGCTGGTACAATTACAACATTTAAAAAGGCATCTGAACGGGTATGTGAATAGGAAGGGTTTAAAGGGATACTGGCCAAATGTTGGCAAATGGGACTAGATTAATTTAGGATATCCGGTTGGCATGGATGAGATGAACCCAAGGGTATGCTTCCATGCTGTATAGTTCTTTGACTGTGTTAACTTTTACCTCAGTCCACTGTAGCAGACCAACTCCCAGCAACTATCACGTCATCGAGCAACCAATTACATTTATGAATTATAGGAGACAAAAAAAGTCACAAAGTAAAATACCCTGAAACAAAAGCAAATTGCTGGAAAAGCGCAACAAGTCTGTCAGCATCTGAGGCAAGAAATCAGAACTAACGTTTCAGGTCTAGTGACCCTTCTTCAGAACTGATGGTAGCGAGGAAAATGATAAGTAAAGCCAAGTAGTAGCTAAGTAAAACACCCTTTTGTCCTTTACTTTTTAGAATTAGACATAGATTGGGGCATATATATTAAAAGGAGAATTGAACAAACAAAAAAAAAAGGATTATTTAATTATAAAGGAGAAATTTGACATTCTACTGCCGTTATTAATGCCATTAAAAACCGACTTATACCTCATTCAAAATTGTGTCTTTTCAAGGGTTTATATATAGCAAGACTAAAAGCCTTAGAAAAAGTTAAAGTTCACTTAAGATCCCTGATATTTAATTGATTTCCACAGCAAGGCCTTCAACAGCATAGTGGTGTCACTGAAAGCAACTTCTGCATTTAACAACATGTGGTCAGGCACCAGAATGCTGCCAGTGTTAGACATTTTCTAAGATATCCTTGAATCTCTTAGGCACAAGGCAGTATGTATTTATTATAAAAGTTGAATTTGCTGGAGAAACTCAGTAGATCTGTTTTTGGTCTAAGATGAAACATTAATCAGGTTTTAAATGCCACCAGACCTGCTGAGCTCCTCCAGCAATTTGTGCTTTTATTTTGGATTTCCAGCATCAGTACTTTGTTCTCATTTCGGTTTATGGCCATTTGTGCGACACCGAGCAGGATTATAGACTCAGTATCTGAAGCAGAGAAAATGCTGACACTGTTGATCACCACACAGAATGCGTGCAAGAGTTCATGCAGAGATTGCATTAAATCCTCTGATGGAGCATGGTACTCACTGCCAAGTCCAGCACTTGCTCACCATCTCTTACTGCCCTTGAATAGGGCACCAGGCCATTTCAGAGGGCAGTTAAGGGTCAAACACATTGCTGCAGGTCTGGAGTCACACAGGAGGTCGGACTAGTGAGTGATGGCAGATTTCCTTCCTTGAAAAGTATTAACGAACCAAGGCTGGGAATTCCTGAACGTGTTAATTTGAATTCCACTGTTGTCAAATTACACTTGTCAAAAATGAACGAACAACAGAAATTGCTGGAGAAACTCAGTAGGTCTTGCAGCATCTATGGAGAGGAAGCAGAGTTAAAGTTTCAGATCCAGCGACTCTACTTCAGAGACACAATCTGCCTGCAAAGCCTTGAAACAATTAATCTGGAAGTAGTACAAATGAGGGAGAGAGAATGAGAGTCATGGGCCAAACAGCTATCCCTTTGTATGTATTCAATTATCTGTTTTCTCCGCAAACTAGGTCAAGCAAGTGAGATAAGAAACAGCAACCTTTTGTGAATTCAAAAGTAAAGATGATTAGGACACATTTTCCATTGGGGTTTAAACGTGACGTCCCATACTATCACATGCACAAAGATTAGTTACAGGTCCATTAAAAACAGTGCTTTTTACACCAAGGAAGAATTCAGTTTCCTTCATATCACACTAATTGATTATTCCAATAATTTTTTTTAGCTGAATGGAGGTTTATAAAAGCAGAGAATTCCTACTAAGCGACGAGGCACCTATTTGGGGTAGAATTTGTAATAGGTTAGCTCTCAGGTGAATTTTGAGTTGGAACACGTTTGGGGCAAGATTATTTTCCCACATTTGGGTATAGCTGTTCTAGCCTGGCTACTTAATTGCCTTGCAACAGGTTCACGACTTTTCAGATTCCCTGTAATTTATTTCACTGCAGTACAACCTCCAAAGTCAGTGTGTGGCAGCGGCTTCTGGAAGTGGGAAGCATTTGTCTCATGGCCCAACGTGTGCAGAGCTACCCAGCTGCTGTGCTGTGGTTGGCCTTGGTTTAATTCGATATTTGCTCGCATTTCAAGTCCGAGTGGAGCCAATATCACCAAAGCCCCATGGAATACTACCAGCCAACTGTTTGTATCCATTTATAAAAATAGTTTTAAAATTTGTGACATTTTCATTGTGCTGGGAATGGCACTGTCCTCTTTCTGTTTGAAATACTCAAGTTAACTTGTCTGTGCGTGTCTTCAAATGTCAGGGCATGTAAACAATAAATTAGTTTCAAATTGGGAAGGATATCCTTTATCAAAAACCCAATTTGCATCAAAGAAGTGAGAAAGGAAAGGGAGCCATTGGAACCATTCTTACTTGATCAGAATACTACCACCTGCTATGGTGGGATTTGAACTCTTGTCCCCCACAGCACTAACTTGGGTCTCTGGATTGCTGGTCCAGTGACATTACTGTCACACCACCATTCCCCCCACCCCAGATTGGCACGATCCAGTTCGTGAAGATTTAAAGGCGGCTCTCACTCAGGTTAGAGGGAAGGAACTGCAGTGTAATCCTCACAGTGAAAGTCATTTTTGACATTAGAAGTTACCTGACTAGGAAAGGGAAAAGAAGTAAGCCATTGTAGATTAGATTTGGTTCCAGTTAAGGGATAGTGTAAAGTTTAACTGTAATGGAACAGCTTTGGATGCAGTTAAATGAGGAATTGGTTACCCCCATTTTGTAGGCAATGTTCTCTTTAGTTAGTAATCATCAAAGCCTTAAAACCTCAAATCTTGCTGGTTCATACTTTCAGGCCAGTTACTGGGAATGTAAATATCTTTAATGTTACTGATCTCTGCAAAGACCATAACACTGATTTCACTGCTGTAATTACAATTAACGCCGACAGTTCCACCAGCTAAACAACAAAATATAGTTCAATGTGTTTATACCTGGCACTCAACCAGGACAGAGGGCACTACACAATACCGTACCGCACGATCCAAGCTCAATTTACAAATCTTTCTTAAAACCCAAATGTGCAATTAGCTTTCATCTTTTAGACTTGTTTGCCAACCCAAGCAACAGCCCAACATCAAATTAAATATAGATTTTAATTCAAGATTACTGGATGAACAGAGCTTTGCAAATGTCCCTACAGCAGTGAGCATGATCAGAGAAATCAAGGAAAGACTTGCGATGACAAAGCACCTTTCCTGATCTTCACCTGCGCCAAAGCACTTCATGATCAATAAAATATCTTTAAACTGTTATTATTGTAACATGAAATATTACAAGTGCTGTCATGTTGGGAGGTGATGATCTAGTGATATTATCACAAGGCAACTAATCCAGGACCCACGTAATATTCTGGGGTTTGAATTCTGCCATGGTACATGGTGGAATTTGAACTCAATTAACATCTGGAATTAAGAGTCTAATGACGACCACAAAACAGTTGTTGTCTTGCAGGAAAATCCATCTGGTTCACTAATTCCCTTTGCGAAAGGAAACCACTATCTTTATCTGGTCTGACCTACGAGTGACTATAGACCCACAACACTACTAAGGCCACTGCTCGTACGACAATTAGGGATGGGCAATAAATGTCGGCTTAACAACTGATGCTCACATCCGATGAATAAAAAACAGCAAAATACTGAGGTATGCCATTGTGATTGGAAGCATTTGCTTTTCCCAATAATCAGCATATTCACTCTCCTGCATACAGTGTTAAAACCTATAACCTCAGCAATTTTATATGGAACAGTCTCACTTGCATTTACAAAGGGATATAGGAATTATTTTGATTAGAAAAATGGCTCACATCTGTTCTTAAAATAAAATGGCACCTGGCTCGGATAATGAATATTTATGATTAGAAAAGCAGGCCTCAATGCAAGCGCGGCTCAGGCTGAATATTTGACAACTTGTCAACCTTACTGTATCAATTTCAACAAAATGATTTTTTTTTTAAATTAATTTTCACAAGTTTAGTCAGTTTTTTTTTTAAATTTTAACAAGACACCCTGTTTAAATCTAATCAACACAGACTTAACTGTGGCATTCACCGCAATAGAATACTGAATGTTATTTTACAAGATAGCAGTCCATAATCCAGTCACTTCTGCAGAAAACTTGTTTATACAAAAGGCAAATTGCTATGTGAAACAAGAAAGAGTTTGAATTGTGTTATGTTGATACCAGACAAAAGAAAAAAATGTTTAACTGTTTTGCACATCATGATATCTACTATTGTCTCAAGCCACAGTTCATAGACTTTGCTATTAATTTACATTCCAAATAAATTAACACATTTCTGGATTAAACACAGCATGAATATCAGTGATGGATGCCGTTAGCTCTAACCTATTATCTAGATGTGTGTCCTGTTTTGAGGTGCTGTTTTTCCTGGTTCATCAAACATAGCCATGAATGAACAAGGCAGCAAAATATATTATTGGGCATCAGTTCTCCCATTGTCAAAAGGTAGGAGCTTCATGTCATAAGAAAAAATAATGGCAAACAAGGGAGGCTGCATCTAGTTCCATCAAACTGCTCCAGTCCTGTCAACACCCATGCCCCACCCCACCCACAGCTCACATATTCCCTTCTTTCCAGATTCTAAGGCCAGGTTTCCCAAAGTTGGAGTGAGAGCTCCAAGTAGGTTCACAAGCTGAGGGAACAATGGCTATTTTAAAGCCCTGACTCAGTCAGAACTGCTGTACTGTGAGTCTAACAGGCCTCACTCTAGTTTCTCAGGTGAGGCTACATGATAGCTTTCAAGCCTCAGAATGGGGTCAGTGGGAAAATGATTGGAAAGCGCTGTTCTGAAGGACTGGGGCAAAACTCATGCTGCGCTAGAAGGAGTTATCACTCAAGATTCCATAGTGAAGAATAAAGGAAATGGAAGCATGGCGAGAACTTGATAGAGATAGAGACACTCCGCTCAATTCGGCACTACTCCCTAATTAGGGTTTCTGAGAGGATGAAAACAAGGTGAGAGCCCAGCAGGGCTAAATCTTTCACTAGGCTTTGATGGGGTGGGGCCTAAAACATTGGGGCTGTTGAGGACCAATCTTTGTAAAGGGGCATGAGCGAAATTTTATTTTTCCTGCTCTTCTATACTTGTCAATTAAGTACTTCTTTGCTTCCAATTCCACACAAGACACCATTTTATACAAAACATTTACAACGATCATTCATCAGAAACAAGTCTGAATGGAGTCTACCACATCCACATTTCATAACTTGACCAGAGAAGCTATGGGGAAGGAAGGTTTTTTTTTTGTATGAAGTTGCACATAAATGGAGATGAGTCGGGGAGTTAACAGTAAAAAAAAGTGAAACATTAATCTTTGCAAATTAATAACACGAAGGAAAATTACGTTAAGTAAGCTCCTCATTCAATGATTTTACAGGTGACCTTTTACTTCAAACCAATGCACAAAGATTGACTGAGCAGCATTCGTTTGAGAAGAACAGGTTCAAGAAACTGAAAACTGAACCCAGTCTGGAACCACAATGATCCGAGTTTGCTAGGAGAAGAATTAGCACATCCTTTCATATTGCAGCAACGGTCCTCAGGCAGGCTAGATTTGAGAACACCATGAGATCATGTCACTCCTGCACCCTTCCTACACTCTGTACAGATGGGTCTCCAACAGCAACAAAACCTATTCCTTGCAGCCCATTCAGAGTCTGGTGCAAGCTTTAGTCCTGCTGGATTCCTCAATGAATATTTCAGTCACTTATTCTCTAAGAAACACTAACAAGGGATTAGAGTTGAATCAAAGGGAATCTATCAAATTCATGCCCCTGCCTTGGATTTCCTTCATTGACTGCCTATTAGAGCCATCATTAGCCAAATGATTTGGGCTATTTTCAATTAGAAGCTGATGGCTTTGAGGTCTCAAAAGGTGAATGCCTACTCCAGTGTGTTGATGAGTTGTGTAGCACACAACTGCAACTTGGGCAGAAGTGAAATCTGGAGAACAGCAGCAGACTATTATGCAAGATTGGAGACAAAAATCTTAAGTAAATAAGCAGCTTATTCAAGCCACACTTCAATTAAATAGGCTAAAATTAGAGCAGCAATAATGGAAACTAAACCTCTAGTTAGGAGGCATATCCAATTAAGCATTCTGCAGTTATGATTATGAACCATGCTGGTTTGTGCTGTTCAGGGCACACTGGTTTTAAACAAAAACGAGTCTCCAGCATACTATTTCAGGGTGGCCCCACAAACAAGTGCAATTCAATGTGGTATTTATGGTTATTTAAAAGTTCGTTCATGAAAAGCTGTAGGATTGCTGTATTTTCACTTTCAGATGCACATCTATGCACCAAAAGGGAACAGCTCAAGATGTATTTGAGATTCTACACAACTCTAACAAATCATGAAGGCAGTTTTAAACTCATTGTGCAGCAAATTATTGTAGATGCTGGAATCTGTACGGAAGATCACTGTGGGTCAGGCAGCATCTATGGAGAGAAAAGAAGCTAAGAGTCTACATGACAAACTCATTGGGCCTCCCTATTCTTTACCTCAGATGTTGAGTTTCTCGTACACAAAAGGACCAGAGAAGATAAAGGGCAGATGTTATTTGAAATGGTGCTAGGCTGTTTTGTCTGATTTCATTTGTCACCAAATACAATTGAAATCTTTTGGTTAAAGACGTTTATTCTCTGGATGTGGATAATGTTGTCAGTGCGTTTATCACCTATCTCTATTTCTACGCTGCCCCTCGAGTAGGTAAATATTTCCCATTGTGAACCACTTGTTTTGAGTAAAAAGAACATATTGTCTTGGCGCATCAGACTTGGTCATCCCACCACTCACTAGACAGAGAGCAGGAACAAACGCATGCAGTTGAGGTGATTAACCTTGAACGTGTTGAGACAGACTGGCCAACTGGGGAGAGGCACAGTGACTCAGCGGTTAGCACTGCTGCCTCACAGCATCATGGATCCAGGCTCATTTTCAGTCTCGGGCGACTGTCTGTGTGGAGTTTGCTCATTCTCCCAGTGTCTGCGTGGGTTTCTGCCGGCTACTCCAAAGATAGATGGATTGGCCATGCTAAATTGCCCATAGTGTCCAGCAACGTGCAGGCTGGGTGGGTTATCCATCGGTACAGGGATAGGGTGGTGGGTGGTGGCGGGATGCTTTTCGGAGGGTTGGTGTGGATTCGATAGGCCAAATAGCCTGCTTCTATACTGTAGGGATTCTATCAGCAACAAAAATCATTAGTCTTTTTTTTTTCTCTCCTGAACAGCTCAGAATCAAGAGTGCCAGGAGGCTTGTCGTGACACTGCCATCTAATTTCGGTAAAGAACCAACTTTTGTAACAGAACAGTGATTGAACTTGGTCTCTATAACTCAGTACCGTGTGACATGTGTGTCTGTATCTTTAGCTGCTGTGGAGTATCTGTTTGTGTCATTTGTAAGTGGTTGTCTTCCCTGTGGATCTTTATTTCTGGATATATCTTCTGCCCTTTTCACGTTTCAGGTTTTATAACCCATGGAGCCGTTTGCATCTGTTTGTTAACTTTGCAAAACACAGTCTGTTGAACTAAAGAGTTATTCAATCATGAATCATCTCTCCAGGTTCCCATTACCCGGAAGATTGTACATACTACCAGCTCCTAGACAGGAATATTCACGGGGGTAAACAGCAAAACTGACTGAATATCCAATGGCTTGAACATCTTTTAGACAGCATGTGTGTTATATACAGAACAAGACTGGCTGACAAAGATAATCCCCAAGTCTTCATCCAGGAGGACAACAAGAAATGCTTGTTCCGATTAACAGGAGTGAGGATTACCTGAACTAGATTAAACCAGCAAAAACAATTTTTAACTACTCCAGTTTTATTGCTGCCTAATGCAAAAGAAATTTTAAAAAGGTGACACCCAACGTATCAGAGAAGTTCATTGGGTGAAAAGCAAGGTGTAAGAGATTAAATTTAAATCACAACCATATGAGAATTTTGCAAACATAATTAGCTCTTCGTGTACAGTCAGGGAGAACTCTGATGGCACTGTACAAGGGCAAAGAGGGTTTTACTGAAAGAGATGAGTGATATCTGGGGGTAGAAGGATGCGGTCAGCATGCCTCTGTCCCTGATTGGGTCTAAGGTCAGGCCAAAGCAGCATCTCAATAAGATGTAGTTTATTGCATGATAGCAATTACCAATAACATGCAACCAACGAATGTAACGTACTCTTGGCTGTTGGGAGATTGTAGATGGCACTCTATTTTTCCCGATTTCCCCGTGCAAAGATGTAGGACTCCACAGATTGCATTCAAACTACACCCAGTCTCCAACATTATCTTTTTCAGAACCGTAAACGTGTACAACAGACAGCAATGAAAACATCTTGTTCTCAACTGGACACACGCAAGGCCACAAGTCACCAAGATTTTTGGAGAAAGGTTCCCGTACTCCATGGAGGTACAGTGTAAACTGAAACCGGTTTCTTGGAACAACGTGTGTGGCTAAGAAATGAAAAGTTTCTATCTTTGCAATTGTGGTGAACCAATGAATAAACCCTGAAGAGAAGTATTTTGTGTTTACTTATTTAAACCACTTATTATACTTCCAGAGGGGTTTAATTTTAAATCGGATCTCTGTTCGTTCTCAGTGATCCCATTTCTAATCTCCTCCAGCTCTATAATCCCTCTCCAAACCTGTGTAATTCTCCAATTCTAGTCTCCTCAGCAATCCCGATTTTACTAGTTCCAAAACTGAAGTTTATGGTTACGGCTGCCAGGACCCAGATCTCTACTTCAAAAACAACAGAAATTGCTGGAAAAGCTTAGCAGGTCTGACAGCATCTGTGAAGAGAAATCGGAGTTAACATTTTGGATCGAGTGACCCTTCCTCAGAACAGGGGAAGGGTCTGAAGAAGGGTTACTCAACCGAAACATTAACTCTGCTTTCAAGAAACGTGCATGTGTTTTTAAATTCACGTGAAATTAAAACAGAGAAATAATGCGGCTAGACTCTGGAAGATGCAATGAACTATATTTCAATAGCTATTTTTGCACAGGAGGGGGAGGAATGTAGAATAAAAAAAATTGTGACAACAGCTGAAACTGTTTTTGTCTGTTTCACTTGTCACTTCAAAGCACAGCGTCCGGTGAAAAAGCAACTTTTCATCAAGAATTCACTATATGTGAATAGGAAAGGTTTAGAGGGATATGGGCCAAATGCCAGCAAATGGGAGAGATTAATTTAGGATGTCTGGTCGGTATGGACAAGGTGGACTGAAGGGTCTGTTTCCATGCTGTACAGCTTTATGATAAGTCAAAGACTTTACAGATTCTGCTCCCTCTGTGGACAAGAGTCTACAATTAAATCAACTGTAGCCTCAGCTAGAAAATTTATCACCTCAAAGACTCTAAGAGCTTTTAAACTGCGTGGCCTTATTTCTGTCTGTACCAGACAGGATCCCTGTTAAGCTTATGTGTCGTGCATGCATTTGATGTTACATTTTTATTATTTTTCTCAGGGTCAGTAGGTAATAAAATTCTTCTTTTATTGAAGAAAGCTTAGTAATTGGCTTTTTTATTTTCTAGTGAACTGCATTTTAATTGAAGCGTGCCAAGAAGAAAATAACAAGTTGCAGTCACCTACTGAGGTGGTTAAAAAGAGGGGCTGCAATTTTCATCTCTTCACCTGGTTGTAACAGCCCTGCCAATATTTTTTGCAGCGAGAAATGTCAGTTGTGGTTCGGAGATTCTTTACAACGTGGTCTGCCTTCCTTATGATTGTGCCATCTGATCCAGTTATACCTCAGGAGGTGACTGACAACAGCCTCAAAAAGAGTTTCATTTACCATTGAATTGGTAGCCTCCAATTAGCCTCTTTCAAACAGTGCGCAGGAGGGAGTCTGGCCGACTGCTCGAGTGCTATACAACAGGCAATAAGCAGCATACAGTTAACATCAGTTGCAGACTGTGGAACATTTATGATCGTACCACATTCACAGCCTGCTGTGCAAAAATGAAAGCCATAAGCATTGGTGTAATTTCCAAGCAGCTACTGATGTTCTGTGTTTTTCTAAAATGTTGCCTTGACTGAACTTGAGCACAGCAATAAACTGCAATTCCATACAACTGAACAATGTTGTACTACTGCTACTAAGGTTGCTTGTGGAAGTGTAGGGAACCATCAAAACAATGATGCCAATAGATATTTATTGTACACTAACATTTCACTCAATTTTAGCTGCCGGAAAGCATTGAAGTGTCCTTTTATTACGTTTCTGGATATTAACACGGAACGGTTAATGTCTAACATCAGAACATCAACTGCCAACTTGCCAGGGGCCATTAGTATTATGCAGGCGAGAGCTGGAACACAAAATGTCTCTTGCGTTTTGGATATTATTTTCCCCCAGTCTCAAACTAAATTATTTTCCCCCTTGCTGCTTTTTAGCTGCCACCAAGTCTTTTGAAGCTGATCGCTGCTTCTTCTGAAAATGTCCTTTGATTTTTTCTTTTAAACATAACATCACACAGTATTCAAAACAAATTTTATTCTGTTGTCTGCTAATAGCTGGAAATTCACCCCGGGTGAAGAAAGCAGTCTGACATAAGAGTTAAACGTCGTCAGTAAGAACTTTACTAAAAGCTGTAAGGTGGCTGCAGAGAAACTTTCAAACTGTTCTCTTGGACGACAGAGGTAAAAAGCCTTTAGCACCATTATTCATTTTGCACGCGTGTCTGTGCGCCTGTCTGGCTGTAGACAGCATTTGGAGCATTAATAGCATTAGTATGAAACACCATAGGGGATGGGAAGTTGAAATTTCAATTCTTGTGCTGAGGGGAAAGAGTAATGGAGTATGCTGCTACAGTGGGAGACAGAAAAGGAACAAACAAGTTGGAGATTCAGCTCAGTGCTGCAGGCGTCTATCGGCCTGATTTACATTGAAAACTAAATCTCTGATGAATCGTTCAAGACAGATCTAGATTTGTATGGTTTACGATAACCACTGTGAGTGATTAAAATAATCTGTCAAATTTTGTCACTTTCATTAATATTAATTATACAGATTTAATATCTTAGTTATTTACAATTTGTTTTCCAAGATCCTTGGCAAAGTCTTCTTTTTAAATGTAATTATCGAATGAATCAGTTCCATACAATGGGTGCTTTTTTTAAACCTTACCTCCTCAACAGATGTTAGCTGAAATGCCCTCAATGATGTGAATGATATTTAGCTGAAGCTGTCAAGATCTTTTTGATGATCTATTAGAAGCTGAATGAACTTTCAGTAGTGGAGTTGCTTTTCTCCCCTCCCCCACCCCTCTCTCTAGTCAGGTAAAATTCACCACAGTTCTACCAGACCAGAGGGCTGCTGGGGAGGGAGACAGGGAAGAAGAGGTAACTGACGTAACCAAGCCCCTGTTCCAGTTGGGTAAAGAGAGAGTGAAGAGAGGAACAGAAAGGTGATTAAAAACAATGAGGTTCTCTGCCATTCCTCGTGTGGCCAGGAGGTGGTGTTCTCATCCAGACTCCATAAGGAAACGATAGATCTTCTGCCAGTTGGGGAAGAGGGGAAAGATATCTCAATCCCCTGGCTTCATTCACACTTGGAAGTTTAAAGCAGGCCAGCGGAACAGGGTTTCTGAAGTAGGGGCTTGTTTAGAAATCCAGAGAGGTTACCACGAGAAATTATTTAATTTGGTTGCCAAGATCTGCAATGTTCTACCTGCAACAGAAATGGGTACTGGAAGCCAATTAACTTTAACATTAACCAGGAACGGGATAGGTACCTGAGCATGTGGAGCTTACAATGTTACAAATATGGAGGACAAGATAGGAAAGTTAACAAGAGATGACAGGCCAAATGGCCTCCCATCAGTGTTGCAAGTTGCTGTGTTTCACAATGCTGTGACCTTGCAAACATTTCTTACGATCGCTGCTTCGAGGAATGACTTGAAATCCCCTTTGCACCAACCGAGGATCTGACTGCAGAGTTAACTAGCTGCTACACTGTAGTGGCAGACTTTAGAGCCAAAACTGTAACAGGCTACAAATGCAAAACAATAGCTAGCTACTAATAAGTTGATGTACAGGTGACAGACTGTGTTTCACCTCCCCATCATATACAGTCCCTCCTGTACTTCATAGATACCACTCCGCTACAAAATTACTGCAAGTATCTGGCCTTTTCCAAGCAAAAGTATTACATTGATGTACAAAAACATCAAAATTTTTTTAAGCTGGTAACTGATACACACCAGGCTCATGGCATGCTTTGCTATGCCACGCCACATTGGTTCAGTTACTTTAGGGTGCACACTGTATAGTAATAATTAAAAATCTTACAGCCCAAGAATGAAACAAAGTTTTTTTTCCCCATTGTGATTCTATTAAATCAAATTCCATATTTAACTAATAGATTCTGGAATTTACCAATAATTGGAAAATCTCATGCTTCTATTTAACCCAATTGTTTTTCATTTTCCTGTAACTGAAGTCAAGACAGGAGCAGAATGAGGCCATTCAGCCCCTGCGAGTCTGCTCCATCATTCAATGGCATCATATCTGATCTGACAATCCTCAACTCTACTTTCCTGCCTTCTTCCCATAAACTTCAATTCCCTTATGGATTAAAAAAAAAATCAGTCTTGAATACACTTAAGCCAACCTCAACAGCCCTCTCTGGCAACAAATTTCATAGATCCACCACCCTGAGAGAGAAGAAATTCCTCTTCACCTCCGACTTAAACGTGTCACCACTTATTCTCAGATGTTGCCCTCTGGTCCTAGACTCTCCCAGAAAAAGGATACAGGCTTTCAACAATCTACCCTGTTAAGTCCTTTAAACAGAAGAGAGTTCCTTTCACATTACCAGCCTTTCAGGTATCATATTCTTGTTCACTATTTCTGTGCAAATCATAAATCAGTGGCCTTGTCTATGACTTTTGAGAATTCATTTATGAGACAAATGAACCAGGATCATACTCTCCGTTATCCCTTTTCTGCTCTCCCCTTGCTCCTGTTGTCAAATTCCATTGCGTCAAGAGGCCTGTCAGCTCCTGAGCCAAGGTGACCATTTCTCATGTTGCAACATTAGCAAAGAGATTTGACAAGTTTTTTGACCCAGTGAGAAAGGCAGAGTACGATGTATTCACGCACAGCAGGGAAGTAATTCCCAGCTCACTTTTCATCTCAGTATCTGTTGTATAACTTTGCTGACCAGCTGCCTCAGGTTTTTGGGTTTATGCACACAGCCGTTGGTGCAGGTTCAATCCTCCCGAAATCCGCTCCCTACTTAACCAGAGGCTTGTCCACCCCTTGCAGCTCCAATGATTCACTGCCACCAATCTCCCTTCTGCTCAGGAGGATGAAGCAGTCAGAACAGCCTTCCTTATGGACAGATTGCTGTTCTACCAGGTCATGAAGCTCAGGCATTAAGTGGCATGGCAGATGATGGCAACCCATTCCTTTGGCAGTGTTAACGTGTATGCTTAAAGCAAAGCAGCGTTGCATAGTCTTGCCTTATTGTTGTCAGTACTGCAGTGATAGAGTTAAATCTCAAGTTGGTCTGGTGTCCCAGAACAGTTTCAATCTCAAATCAAATTGGCATTGGCAGATTTGCATACACTGACTGGACCACTGCAACAAAAATAGCTGGTGGTCTATAACCACCTGGTGCTCTCATCTCTGCTGTCAAAAAACCTGCCACTTGCATGTCAAAAATTAGACTATGTAAAATGAACAATGATAGATGCTTGATTAAAGTAATTTATTAGCCCAATTTAGAGGAGAAATTTATTTGGCGATTAATGTCTCAGCCACTTTATGTCTTGTTTATTTTGATGGTAGCAAGGTGACCTCTCCCAGTACATTAAAGCAGGCCAGTGGACTCAGCAGCCAGGACTTTGGTTAAAGTTCCCAACAGCAGCCCCAACACAGTGAGTTCCTGCAATTCGTCATTAAAAAAAGCTGTAAGACACCATTATTCTTGGTTTTTTGATATTCATCATTTCATAGAACCATACATCAGCTGTCAAGGTTTTTCTTAAAAATAAAATGCAACGTGACAAATAGTTACCGGTTTAACAATTCATTAAGATTTTTGTAGCAGCATGAATGGGGTGGTGTGGAAATCAGAGTACTTTGGAAGATATTAGAAAACCAACAGTCGAGTGAACTGACGTAAAGCCAAACTTTCAACCATTGGGTGTTTTTTTTTGGAAAAAACTTGTTTTGGAGAAAAAGCCAAAAGCACTAGAAAATTATGAATAAGTGTCTTGCAATCATTTTCCATCTTGTTCACATTAGTCAACTGTACAAACACATCAAAGACTAAACATTAGCGTCAGCTCCTTGCCTTTGATAGAGGACTCGTACCTGGAGCTGTTACACCTCTGTTCTCACTACAAGTGTTGCCTGATATGCTCAGTGCTTCCAATATTTTGGGTTTTTACACTTGCACACAGTCCGTTTACATCCTCTATCCATCCCCAACTGCCTTACGACAAATGAATGATGCTAATACAGTTGTTGTTACACAGGAAAACATAGCGGGCAACGTACACAGCGAGGTCCCACCAACAGTAACTGGGCTGACAGGCGAGATAATTCTGTGGGTGTTGATTCTTGGATAAATAAGGCAGAACATTCCCATTCATCTTCATGGGACCTTTTACATTCACCCATCTGAAAAAGAGCATTGCCAACAACCCTGCAAGTATTGCACAGAAGCATCAACTTCTAAACATGGGACTTGATCCCACAGGTCTCAAGCTCAGAGCTGGAAGGAGAGCTAATTCATGAACAATTTGTTTAATATTTTCATCACTGTCAGTTACGTCCTAAATTTGCAATGTGGACCCTTCAACAAATCAGGGTACGCACGTCTGTCATAAAACACACAATAACGGCTAACATTTGCAGCTACGTTAAAGATACCAGACTGTAAATGAAATTTAAGATTACAGTAAACATCAAATCTTGCACACTGCCCCACCCCAGATGAGATTACAGCTCCATAGGCAGTAACTTTGTTTATTATCACAACATTTTAGCTGTGCATGGGGGAGTGTGATTGAGTTCCCTCGCCTTCAGCCACGTCCGTGTCCTCGACATCTGATAGAGCGTTCCAGAAACCCACAAGGCAAGCTCTGAGAAATAAACTGCCATGGATTACGAAGAAATCAGTGTCTAGTAAAAATTCCTTTGGGATAGATTACATCAGCATTATCTGTTAACTCGCGCTGCAGCTTCAGAGGAAAGTTTATTTAAAAGCCAAGCCTCTCACAGCCAAGTTGACTTGAGCCGAATATGAAACAATAAGAAACAAATCAGGGCAGAATTAGTACAGCGAGACAGTGGAGGTGGTGGAAGCAGAGAGAGAGAGAGAGAGAGAGAGAGAGAGAGATCTGTAAGGCTATATTTCCAAACACCAAGCAAACCTCTCGGCCATAATCAAACAGGTACATGCATGGAGAAGTTTCTAAAACATTGCTCCAAGCTTGCAATCACAGGGAACAAAACCCAGCCGAAAGATGGTTTATAGGTTAAACTGAGAACTACGAACTCATTCAATTGGAGGAGCATAGTTAAAGCTGTCAAATTTATTCCCAAAATAATTACTCTACAGAGTTGTTTAATATTTTAAACAGACAACCTTAAGGATTCTGAAGGCAGAGATAACAATGTGTAGAGCTGGATGAACACAGCAGGCTAAGCAGCATCAGAGGAGCAGGAAGGCTGACGTTTCAGGCCTAGACCCTTCTTCAGGATTCTGAAGGCAGTTGAGCAATTTGTCAAAGTTAGCAGAGGATTGAGAACACCGCTTGACATGAGAAGACAAGTAAACACTTCCTGGAAGGTCCTACACACAGTTTATAACTAAACAGAACTCATCAACTCCAAATGGAGTTCACACTGAATCCTTTAAAATTCTCCCAAATATCAAACACATTGCAGCTGCTTCCAGCAAAAGAATGCGATTATATCACGGAGCCAGCCGTTGGAATAGTTGGGAATACCCTGGAATAGTCGGGAATACTCTGGAATAGTTGGGAATAGTCATGAGAAGTTCGTGGGATCAAATCCCAATTGCAGAGATTGGGCTTTCTGGTTGAGTATTGACGGAGTGCTGTATTACTGGAGATGTCATCTTTCCATTCAAATGTGATTTCACTTTTTTTTTTTTTTTTTTAGGTAGACATTAAAGACTACATGGCAACATTTGGAAGAAAGGCAAGGGAATTTATTCCTGGTACCCTGAAGGATTTTTATCCCTCAAATAAAGATCACACAAAAAGCCCTAGAAAAGTTAGTCAGGATCACATTGCTGGTTGAGGGTACTTACTCTGGGCCACAACATTAATGCAGACCAAAATTGTGAAGTGCATTACATAATGCAGGTCAGTTTTTTTCTATCAATGAGTACCATCATTTCAGATGTAGCAGAACACGGCTGGCTGACTCCATCGAGGACGGTCCTACATTCCAACATTATGATCAACGTCCCAGAGGTATTGACTGAACAAAACAAGGGACATAATGGCACTTAGGGGTCCTCAAATTCCTAGCTTCAAGCTGAAGTGCTGTCTTCTAAAACTGCACTGAGCCAGGGTGATTAAAAAAAAAACAAAACTTTGTAACATTCCCAATCCAAGTTAAGCCCATGTTGTACATCTCATTGTCTAAATGGTTTTCCACCATGAGTCAGACTGGCAATAGAATGGCTGTCTTGCTATGGAGAGACATTCAAGGACAAAGTAAATATGGGGGAGGCCACTAGCCATTTGGAGGTTGGGTGAAGTTAGTATCTTTGCATCTGCATGAAGTAGCAATCAGCAAATTTTACAGACTCTGCAAGAGCCAAGTGCGAAGAACATTACAGTGGCTGGCACAACCAATAACCTTGAATTGGTTCTTCAGTTACAAAACTGAAGCCTGCTCTAATTCAGTACAGGGCAATTCAACAGTTGCTTGAAGTGATAAAGAAATTTGTTAACACAAAAAGGATGATAAGAATACAGAATTCACTGCCACACCAAATTCAATGTTCCGGCATCGAACAAGAGAATCGCTGAGCTGCAAGAGCATCCATAAATTTATTTAATGCTGTTTGAAAATAGCTGACCCGAAATCCAAATGGGCTGAATGACTTCTTGCTGTGTTGTACTATTCTACACGCGCTGGGGAAACATGCTTGATAGAGAAACAGCTTAAGAGCTCTGGAAGGTGGGTGATAGTTATGAGAAGCACTTCCACTCTGTCAAGCAACCATGGCAATTTCATTGTGAAGGGTGTTTCATCACACACATACATCCCTCTGTCTGACTGAGGAGCATAATATTCGTAATGAAATTGGACTGAAAGCTAGAAACTCCCATGATGATTTTTGAATAATTAAAAAATAATTTCTCACACCCAATTAGCCAGCAGGTGTCTTCTTTTGGCCGAATTATCATGTTGTTAATTAAGTCTGCAGAATGGTTTGGAATTAGTCATCAAACTGACACCCACAAAATCCTATTAATAAGACAGGAGGGTGAGGAAAAAAAAAATAGTTTTTTAAACTAAAAAAAACTTTCAGTCAAAGCCAACAGATGTTTTTATGTTGTCGTCTTGTTGCTTGATTTCTGATGAGAATGCAGCCTTCATACAACATTTACTCAACTCTTGTAATCTGCACCGATTCCTGTGAAATGTGGAGATGAACTCTAACTCCGGTCATTACCCGAGTTAGTTTCTGTACTTTGGTAGTTTTTTTGTAAACTTCTAACACTGTTGAGGCTCCCAGTGCAGCGCCAGGGATGTACTGGAACATGTCTGTTCTGTATCTGCACTCCACCGAAACCCCTAACAATGTCTTCTAAACAAAAAAAAAAAATCAGTTTTGAAATTTCATGAAACGAGGCTCAACAGCAAACAGTGGTGGTGGGGTGCGGCGCGGCGCAATATTCCACATTTCCATCAATATTAATGTAAAAAGGAGCGTTGCCCAATTTCAGCCCCAATAGTCCCACTCTAACTTTAAGATAGAACAGCAGCTTGGTTGGTCAATGGGCGGGTGGTGGGGGAGGGCGCATGGGGGGTTTGGTTAGCTCAGTTGGCTGGTTGTGGTGCACAGTGACACCAACAGCATCAGTTCAATTCCCATGCTGGCCTGGGTTACCATGAAGGACTGTCTTTCTCAGCCTCTCCCCTCTCCTGATGCATAGCGTTCCTCAGTTTAAACCACCAGGTCGTCTCTTCCTAATGGAAGAGCAGTCCGACAGTCTGGTAGGACTCTGAAGACTTTACCTTGGTCAGAGCACTCACTGGGTTCCAGGTTCAAGGCCACTCCAGAGGTTGAGAGTGAAGAACAAGTCTGACACTTTAGTGCAGCAGTGAGGCAGCATTTTACAGTCAAAAAGGTGCCACCTTATAAACAAGGCAATACGTACTCTGGTGAGTTCTTTATGACACTAGTCAGCTCCTGAGAGAGACAGCCCTTCTTAGCAGCTTCTCTTGCACACAGTCAGTCAGTTAACCCTTTCTCTAATAGAATACTGAAAGTGTTGGCCGAGCAAGCACTGCTCACATCCCACAAATGGACTTTTTAAAAAAAAAAAATGCCTCCGCAAATCAGTAGCTTAGACAGATATCTGCCGAGAGGATTGGTGACAGTAATTCTACCCAAAGCTTCTCAGCACGATATTACAAGATGGTGAAAAGAGCAGCGAGGATCTTGCTTTACAAAGATCCTGACAGCGTTGGACATCTCTACTTGTCATTTAGGACCATTTTAAGCCAGTCACTGGGCCCAGTCTCTGTTCCATTGAATCGTGATTGCCAATCAGTTAATCTAACACAGCTCACTGGTCAGGACAGAGCCAGTTCCAGCTGGTGCAAAGTCCTATAATTTCCAAGGAAAAAGGTGGTGATCAGGTAGGATGCTGTATGGCGTAGCTGAGGACCAAAGTTCCAAATCTACAAAGCAAGATACTGAATAGAATTCAAAGCACAAGCAGATCAGCCACGGTTTTATTGAATTGCAGGGTTGGGGCAGGCTCAAGGGGTCAAATGGCCTACTTCTGCTGCTACTTTGTCTGTTTGTATGAGCAGGCTCCGACAGTACTTTAAACAAACAGAAGCACAGGTCAGAGCTTGTACTGTGCAGAGAATTCCAACTTGTTAAATTTAGGGAACCGGATTGAAAAGTGACATAGCTGACTCCCTTCAAATACCGAAGTAATGCTTGTGCATAATTAAACCAAGGCCTGACTTTAACAGTGGTTCGAGTTCCCACTGCTCTGTAAATCAGTTACTGATGTGCCCATAAAATGGGTGCAATCATGTTGATATCTTTTTTTTTAATAAAGAAATGTCTCTTCCATTTGAGAAAGAGAGGGGATAAAGTTGACATTAAGGTCAAAAACACAGAAGCAAAAGGTCGTACAACAGTAAATGCATGAATTAATGCTTCTTACTCAAACACATGTAAATAAAAAGAGAAAGATAATGGCCATGAATCAGCAGTCAGTTTGAGAACACAAGCAGTCTGTCAACTTGATGCGC
This sequence comes from Rhincodon typus, assembly GCF_021869965.1. NCBI lineage: Eukaryota > Metazoa > Chordata > Chondrichthyes > Orectolobiformes > Rhincodontidae > Rhincodon > Rhincodon typus. Next base: position 12,227,473 of record NC_063363.1, read on the forward strand.
CGTGAAGTGGTAAGATACCATTAATCCCTATTAAAAGCAGGCAGTGCGAGACTGTTGTGGAGTGAGGATTTACATCAAATTAAACGAGCAAAGTCAAGTCTTGCAATGGCTGATGTCAGAGCATCATCTTCAGGTATGCTGAAGCAGGTCAATGATTCAGCTGCTCTGAAATAAAAGCTACAGGGAAAACAGGAATGATTAACAGGGCCAGATCAGTCACAAAAGAAAATCATTTAGTCCGCAAAAACAAAATCCATGGGAGAACAGTGCATTAGTGTTAACTTACAGTGAAAACTCATGCATTATTCCCTTCTCTTGTTGTATGCAATTGTTTTGCTCACGTGCTTCAAATTGATTTGGTCTTGCTAAGTTACCGATTCCCAGCAGGGGTGTGATGCGCTTGGTCAAGGCACTGAGCCATGGCAAGGTATTACCTACCGGGAGGTGAAAATAGCAAATTGGGACAGAGATCTGACCCAGAACAATTTTCGAGCGGTGATTAGCAGCAGGTTAGGGGTATGCATTGGCAGGAATCACACCTGTGTTCTCAACCTGAAATAATGCTCGATGCTTCCAAGCGAGTTTCTGCAACCTCAACAGTTTTAGAACCTGCTGCTTAACATCTGCGCTAGCAATTAATAAAAACTAAATAATTTATTTTCTTAAAAACCAAAGCAGAGTGATTGGAAGCATAGAGAATTACAGAAATCACATCAAATGTTTATCAAGAAACCAAACAGTTTATAAAAGGCATGTGCACTGTTTCATAAAAGAAAAAAACCCATTTTAAAATCAGGAAACCTGACTATCTGGCAACGAGGACTGGAATCACAAGCACAGGTTGAAGACGCAAATTATTGTGTGTGAAGTTTCCAGTTAGAGATGTACAATTCAACATTCTTTTTCGAGGCACCCTGCTGCACAGATAGGAGCAGCTGCCAACGTTATAAATTACTCCTGCTGCACTCGTGTCAGGCATCAAAAAGCTTGGTCATCATCAACCTACATTTCGACCCCAAATTGCAGAAAACAAAAGCAATAAATTTGAAAAAAAAAATACCACTTGCTGTGATTCAGAGGTGAGCAAACCTGGATAAACCACAAAGAGACATTGTGCAGCAGCACCACCTGTGGACTCAATAACCAGAACTCTCACTTCAGAGCTGTAATATGTGGTCAATGAGTTACACACAGCCCCCACTAAATCAGTGCACTGCATCTGTTCATTAATTACTTCTCGCACACTTACAGATAGATACACTCGGAGTACACTCACCACAGGGAAGGCTAGGATGATCCTGTTGCTTCTTTGCATTTGCTTCCCCATCTTGTATGAATAGGTGGACACTTCCTTTTATTATTTCCTCCCATTTCTCTAGTTAACAGTGTAATACCCAATGCATTTTTTGTCTTCCTTCATTTCTAATTGAAAAGTCAACTGTTTCTCTCTCCACAGGCACTACCAGACCTGCCGAGTTTCACCAGTGCTTTCTGTTTTTAAAGACAGAATTACAGAATTCATTTTATTTCTCCAACTGTGGCAGTTGTTGAAAGATAGACATTTTGTCCATGTTTTTTGACTTGCATTCACCAGGAAAACTCAAGCATTTGCAAGTAATTGCATAAAACAACCAATTTAGGATTGCAAGCCAAGTTCCAAGTTCATAGTGTGGCATTTATCAAGAACTGCTGATTGACATGTGGACTCTGGTCGAGGTGCTGCCAGGTAAATGAACCCATTAATGCTGATCACCAGTTAAGTGCCAACCTTTAAATTTTAGCTCTAGCAGATTGACTGACTGATTGGTTCAATTCTCAGGACAGTGCCCTGAGAATTGAACCATTTATAGGGCATGTTCTTGCTGCAGACGAAGAAATTGCATGCATTGCACTTGTTTCAACACAAAATAGATGACAGCCATTTGCTGATTCATGACATTGCCTTGTCCATTCAACCTGCCTGGGCTAAAATTTGAACAATGCCAGGTAACTGCCAACCAATCAGTATTAATGGTTCATTTACCAAGGAACACCTTGACCCAAGCCCATTTGTCAATCAGCACTTCCCTCTCATACAGGATAAATTTTCATCTTAGAGTTCTTCTGGTGCAGTGGTTGCGTCCCTCTGAGGCAGAAGGCTCAGGTTCAAATCCCACTTGCTCCTGGTGTGCCATAACATCTTCAAACAAGTTGATCAAAAATATCAGAGATTGTAAATATTCCCCCTTGAACTGGTATTTTTGCAATTGTATTGCTATGAGCATAAAACTGAAAGTTGACAAAATTAAAAGTTGCTGGAAAAAGAAACTAGTCCTATAGTAATATAATCATCATGACAGCTGGTATGAAGGGAAACAAAAAGCAGGACAAACACCAACTTAAAATCATCAGGGCTCAGAACAACAGGAAGGTCCATACGTAAAAGCTAATGTCAATTTTAAAAAGGGAATAGCTCTTCCTGAAACTGCACAGAGTTTGAAAGGAGAACCCAAAGCAAAACAGAGATAGATAATTAAAAATGACCTTTAATGTGGTGCTATTCCAAATCAAATATCTTAAATACACAAATCGACTTGGTCATTGCTATTACAAAGTTCCTTACTGGTTGATGCCAAATGAAATATCAGGGTAATTACTTGGCAATGTTATTGCTGAACTGAAATGGAACTAGAAAATAATTGTCAACCTACTTAGTGACGCCCACGTCCCATTCAAGAAAAAAAAAGTGCTCACCGAGCTTTTGTTCATGTTTTCACACTAAACCTCAGAATCTAGTCCCAACCTTCTGTTTCCATTTGTAAAAATGGCAGTTAATTAGCGTTCCTTTTCTACATTTTGTTTAAAACTGCCTGAGCACAATAGAAAGCGGTACTGGCTGTCTCGTTGCTGCAAGGTAAAGTGTTTTAAGAAAATTACTTGTTACGTTTAAATAGAAATTTCTCTCATCATTTTATTTGTTCAATATCTTGAGGCCACAAAGCATTGACATTGCTGCTCCTAATATTAACAGTTCAGTTCAGCATTCTGGTCAGGAGGGAGGAAAAGCAATCTGAGCCAAATTATCGTTAGCACGTAGATGTGCATTTCAGTTTTTGAATAGCCTCACTTTTTCCTCGGGAAGGAATCAGCTTTCCCTGTGCAATTTCACCCTGTGCCAATTTTCTCTGGCCGTTTTTGAGAGGTTGGGAATGTCTAGTGCGTGAAACAAACACACTTGCCCCAACGTCCCCCACTGCCCCGTAGTCAGGTTCCCTATTTTAAGTGCAAGAAAAAAACTGGATTTCCTTCCATACATACACTGCTGATCTGGTGGCAAGGTGTTTTGAACACTCATTAGAAGGAGGTCAGATTTGAGAGTGAGAGTCTGCACATAAAGGTAAATGTATTTAGACCATCATGTTATTATCAGGCGCTATGTTGGAAATAGAAATTTTTAACACAATCATTCACCATGCCCTTTACATGGATTAGTGCCTTCCCAATGGAGGAAGCACCACAATGCAGTGAAATAGGGCATCTTTTAAACTAACAATGTTGTCAAACATTCCACTTAGGTTTTATTGTCACGTTTACTCAGGTACAGGGATACAGGGATACAGGAATACAGTGAAAAGTTTAGTGGTGCCATTCATGGCATGATCTTAGGCACAAGGCACCTAGGTACAAAATCTTAGGTGAAATGTAGAAAAATAAAGTAGTAAGTTAAAAGTTCAACATTACTACTTTACAGTTCTTATCAGTATAAAGTTAAAACATTCCAATTACAGTCTTTCTTTAGCCATGGGCCTGTGGTGACTCTAGCTCTAAATGGATCCAGGTGATTAAAATTTATTTTTGACACTTCTGGGGGCAGGGGTGGTGTGCCCTAATCTAACCACTTACCCCCTTTTAATGATTGACGCAGAGAGAGACTAGAAAATCTTAGATTGTTTTCGCTCGAGCGTCAGGCTGAGGGGTGACCTGATAGAAGTATACAAGTTATGAGGGTTAGGGACAGGGTGCATAGCTGGAGTCTCTCTCCCCAGGGTGGAAATGTCAAATACTATAGGGCGTGGGTTTAAAGTGAGAGGGGGGGTGGAGTTCACAAAAGATGTGCGGGAAACTTTTTGGGTGACAGTCACCTGGTACTGCTGCCAGCAGAGGTGATAGAAGCAAATATGATAGCAACATTTAAGAGGCATTTATAACAGACGCATGAACAGACAGAGAAGAGAGAGATATGGAGTTTTCCAGGCAAGTGGGATCGGTTTAGGATGACATCGCCGTCAGCACAGACATGATGGGCTGAAAAGCCTGTTCCACGTTTGTTCCACGACAGGCACACTACTTTCAAATAAAAAAAGCTCTTCTTTCCTTTCCAAAGTAAAGGAAAATTGCCTGGGCAAGCATCACTCCAGGATTAGATGAATTTACTACAGTAGACGTCCCGTTCATCTAAGAATGAACAATAGTCTAAAGATGTGCAGGTTAGGTGGAATGGCCATTCTAAATTGCCTGTAGTGTCCAGGGATATGCGAGATAGATGGATTAGCCATGGGAAATGCAGGATTATGGGGATAGGCTAGGGGAGTGGGATACTCTTTGGAGGGTTGGTATGGATATGATGGGCCGAATAGCTGCTGCCACACACAAGTAGGGATTCTACATGAGTTTCATTTGGTTTCTATTTTGCTGACACAATCTAACAGCATTACGAGAATTGAGGTTTTTTCACATGACAGTATTCAGGTTTTTCCCCCTCAGAATCGATGATATGGATTCCTTTACTAGAAGGAAAGTGAGATGTTTGTTTTGCCCTGTTAAATATTTTCCATTGACTTTAATTGTAATCCGAGAACTTTATATGGTGCAAACTGGGATGAGTGGCTATGCAAATTTCTAGTGCTGTCCTTTCCAGGTTGACTATGTCTAACCAGTCCAGTACCTTTCGCAGCTTCTCACCACCGATGGAATGAACTTAATTAACCTCCCTAGTTGGCTGCGCTCCCATTCCGAGCAAATATTTTCTTGCACTGTAATTATGTTAAAATAAAAGTTGATGGATGTATGTATCAGGATTCTAATTCAAGCCCAAAGGAGCCAAATCACTAGTTTTATGGCGCTTGCTCAGATTATAAACAGTTCCAAAGCTGACAAGTGGACTGAAAGACACAAGAAAATTCATATTTGACCTCTTAGATACAAGCAATATTTGCTACATTACACTGAACCAAATCTGAATGCCACTTTTCACCAGCACTTTTGATGTTGTTCAATCTCTCCCACACAGATGTAACCGAAGATGCTCAAGTAAAATGCTTGCAAATTTCAGTGTTAAAATAAATGTCGAGCTCCTACATGTCACCAACAACTCCCACATTTACACAAAGGCTGGAATGTTGGATCCAGTACAAGTTAATAAATTTAAAAAAAATCAGAGAATGTTTGAGAGAACATTAGACTCATGTCTCAAAGTTCTAGACAAATCCCAAACAGCATTGCAACAAAATTGTCGTCAAATTCTTGTTGCTCCTAGATTTGAAAATCGTGTTCCAGTGGTATAAAAGCCTCACACCTACATGTTTATTGCAACCAATATATGAAACTCACTTTGTTACATACAAGTATTTTCTTTGTCACAATTTTAACCTTTAACCAATAGTGACAGTCAAGCACTCGATCCAATTATTTTAATCACATGCCTAATCCATTACAGATGGCAATTTGACTAAAGACCAACAATGGCCAGATTTTTCTACAAATTTCTATTTTAGATACTGTAATTTGAAATAAGGAAATCAACTGCTCCAGTCCAACATTCACAAGCTAACACCTGGTGTGTAATATTTAGGACTTTATTCTTAGACTCTCGCTTGAAGTCAGCTTCAAAAGAAGTCAGATCTTTTGGGACACTGCATTCCTGGATGGCCAATAAAAACAGATAAGTTTGAGGCAAAGAAAGATTCAAAGAGCAGAATGCCGTCATCCTACAACCTGAAATTGTTATGAATGCAGCGTTTTTTAAAAATTGTTTTAAGCTGTCTCAAGATATAATGAAGTGAAGAGGATAATGCAATCTGTTACAAACTTTACCTGATGACAAAATTGCGCATGGCTTGGTTACTATGGAGAACAGGGGCCTCAAGTTGGGACTTACTGAAATCAAGATACAAAGTATTCAAAGCTGAAAATAGAGTCAGGAGCATTAGACCTGACTGTGGAGTGAGCAAAAAGAGAGAGAGAGTGTAAGTTCAGTGAGAGTGAGAATTCTCAAAGTTTACAGTCAATATGGGCAGGACAGAGAAGGGCATCTGTCCTCTGAGCTACGAGGTAAACTGCAGGCGAGAGGATAGTTTCTGGTCAAAGAAGAAATGCATCTTATAGAAACCTACACTCCCAAAGATTTACCTGTAATGCTGGGAGAAGAAACCGGAGTGGACCTTACTGCTAAAAGAATTTTGAAAGTTCCCCTCCAAGCCATACACCATCCATTTTTGGAACTATATTCATATTCTTAGAGTCAAAATCCTCAAACTCCCAAACAGTGCTGTGGGTGAACCACACTGATTGCAGCAATGTGAAATGGTAACTCACCGACAACCCCAAGCGTAGTCAGGGATGGCAATAGTTACTGGCCTAGCCAGTGACATCTCACCAATGAATTAAAAAAAGGAAACTTCGGGCAAACATCTTTGACCTTTGCACGTTATTACTTAGCAAAAATTAGGCAAAATGAATGCATTGAAAGCCAGGAATGACTGAACTGTTTCCTATAAAGACTGTAATTACATGGAAACCCAGCTGTAAACCATACACAGTTAGCAAGAGGAACCAGTCATGTTAAGAGATTAATAAGGGTCATCTTACCTGTAGTTAAAGGTATTACTGCTTGCTAGGTAATTTTTAAGTCAAGTAATGTTGCTTTTTGTTTGTTTTTATATCATGTGGCGATGCCAGTGTTAGACTGGGGTGGACTTTGTTTTTACAGTAATAGTCTTAAATCTTCTTGTGCAATTCCTGTAAGTCAGTCACAGGAATTCAAATGTTTCTTTTAAATTACTGTCTCCATGGTATCATGCAATTCCACTGCAAATGCTCATTTCCAAGAGTTTTATTTTTAAAAGTATAATCCTCTTGCATTATAGTTTCAATACAGTACTGTTACAATCCAGATTTGAAGGACCGACTGCAGCTCTGGCTGCGAAAGAAACAAAAGCTGATCTATAATCTCATTTATTACGTTGTATTTATCCGATAGGAGTGTTGGTTAAATTCAGGTGCAACAGAGCACCTTGGAAAACCAGACTGGCACAGGCCAGATGAGCTCAACAGAATCCTACAATTTATTCATCAGCTGCAAGTCAATTTTGTGAAGTTCAAAAATCAATGCTCCCCGTTTATGACTGGTTAAAAACGATGATAAATATTCAAAATGTATTTCTTTAAAATTACACAATACCTTCTCTCATCTTTGCCCTCGCATTTATACAATATCAATGGCCAAACTGTTTTATGGCCACATTATTTGATTCAATCCTCTCTCAATTCCTTGACTGTGTTGCTGCCATTAAAATCCACACCCATCTCTTGTGCAGCATGTTTGAATATTTCTGAACTTCCACAGCACCAAAGCCAACAAGTTAACCAAAGTCACAACATGTCAGTAATTGTGGTGCCTTAGTTTTTTTTTAAAAAGTTACATCAACATGAACTACAGCACACAGCACTGTCCACCAGCTCAGACAGAGCCGTTGCTTAATCTTTTTCTTGTCCATCTATCCACAGCTACACTGTTCGTAAAAAATGGTTTATCCTTCAAAACACCACCTCTTTCTTCACCTACACGATCTCCTTTGCAAGATGATCCACAGACATGGGAGGATAGTCATCATCCATGCAGAAAGTGATGGCTCTCAGCTATATTCGTAGAGTCATAAAAATTAGGAGCAGGGTAGGTCACCTGACCCATGGAGCCTGCTCCTCCATTTACTAAAGTTATAGCTGATTGAAAAGGAATCTGGTCTCTCCAATGTTATGGGCAATTAACATTCACACTCAAGCATCAAGCAATGACCATCTCCTGAAAGAGAATTTAGCCATCCCTTGCTACTCATAGGCAGACCAGCACTGAAGGCCACACTAATATCGTGGAACTACCGTTGACCATAAACCGCGCTGGACCAGCCATATGAAAACTGTGGGCTACAACAGCTGGTCAGAGGGTGGAAATTCTGCACCAAGTAGCTCACCTGACTCTCCACATTCTGTTCACCATTTACAAGGCACAAGTCAGAAATATGGATGTAATACCCCCCACTTGCTGGGATGGGCATGGAGCACACAGCTCAACACTGCTCAGTACAAAGCTGCCTGCTTGTTTGACATTGCATCCAACACTCTGAACATTCAATCTCTTCACAAATGATGTAGTGTGCGCCATCTGCAAAATGCATTGAAGTAAATCACCATAGCTCCTTTGGCAGCAGCTTCCAAACTCATGAAGAATAAGGGCATCAGGTGGGTGCAAATGTCACCTGCCATGGACTGGTCAGTCAGTCATTTAAAAAGGCAGTTCACTACCATCCAGGGCAATGAGAGATTGAAAGCTTGGGCAAGATTGCCCAAGTCGACATCTCATGAATGATTAAAGAAAAAGTCGCATGGTTGGCAGATTGCATCTTAGACAAAATTATGCACTGAGCAACTTACTTACGACAGGACTGCATTTCACATGATTTTATTTTCACAGGCAACATGGACTAATGGGAATAAAGGAACTGAAGCAGTTTCTGTTAAAATCACTAATTTATACAGTGGGAGAAGAATTTTCAAATTCTGTTAATAACATTCGCACCTCTTGGGCATTAACATTGTTATTTATTCATCTTATCTCACCAAATTTCTGCCTTCTCCTCAAGGCTAGTTCCACAAGCTGTGGTAGTGTATGAAGGCGGCACACGTTCACATGCGATATTTGACGGAACATCTGCAGGTTATTTGAACATCAGATTGTTACGAGGAACAGGTTGCAGGAATAACAAAGCTGCCTCAGCCTGTGCACACATGTACTCTTCAAACAGGGTTCTGACAGCAATCGAACACAAACCTTGGTTGTTTTTTCTTTCGTCATGCAGTTTTGTGCTTCCAGTTTTAGTACAAGACAGACTGATAGAAGAGAAGGCAACATCAAGAACTGGCTTCACACTTGTGCATCTAACATTAATATGAAATACTACCATACTTGGTAATCAATATGCAATAAACAGAGGTAAACCAGGCTCTGTTACAATATGGAAAAATTTTTCCATAAACTATCTAATGCTGGTTGGTCTAGTCCACATGTTAACATCTAGTCTATTTAACTCTGCCCAAATTGTACTGTTTAGTCTCAATGAACAGCAGCTGTGACACCATCACAAAGTTGTTGCAGCTACTAAAGCCCTTACACTACGTGCATTGCTTAACAATTATATGCATTCGCAAATGAATTACCGAGATGTCATTTCGCAAGATCTACTGAATATTTTTTCCTGATATAGCCCACCCTTGCCAAGTCTTTGAATTGATTCATCCGAGTCAATAGTTGCATCTTTGACAAGGTACAGAGCACTCAAGCTAAAATCAGTTAGCTTAAATTTTCCCCACAGACTTTTATTAGACAAGCAGCGCCTGAAGTGTCTTTCTTCAACCTAACTGCAGGAACATACGGCCAAAGTAGATTGCTGTTTCTTCTCCATCACGAGAAAAGTAATGCTGTTCATTGATGGATAGCTGTTCCTCACAAAGAATCTTGTTTCACTGAAACATTGATTTGTTGAAGGTTCTGTTCCATGGCACGAGCATATACGTGCTGCTTGGAAACAATTTGGTTGACTATCTTCTTTAGGCGAGAGCACATCTTCTAGAAGTGACTTCTTCTCCTACAATGGTAAATAGCTGATGTAAGGCTGGAGAGTTTTGTCTTTGCTGGTGTGAGGTTTTGGAACCACACGCTTGTGGCAAGGCTCTGTGGCAGTAAATTGCTTAGGGTTTCATATCGTCACGTACTTTACCTTTTCAGACAAGAGGTCCGTTCCCTCTGATCATTGGTCCATTGTGCTTAAGTCGTGAACATTCTCTGTAGAATGTATTAAGTGAACTTCTGCTGTATTTCTTGAAAAGCTTTCTAGACTCTGCATCTATTGCTACTTAGCCAACTCATTCTGGAGTTAGATCCTCTTCGGATTGAAACAAATTCAGCGACTGACTTAACAATGGTGACCTTCTGTCAAAAATGACCCCTTGTAAGTTTCAATGGTTGCATGGCTGAGATAATAATGACAGATCATTCATTAAAGCTATCCAGGGACTGTCCTGGGAGTTGGTCTGATATTGAAGCATGATCAAGGGTTTTTAAAACTGAAAGTGATCATAAGCTGTAAGATTGTCAAATAAAATTTCCCTCTCAAATGATCTGTTGCCTACATAATACATGATCTAACGTTTTTGCCCCACATGGCAGAGAAACGTGATATTCTGTTCTGCATTTGGTTCTGTGTCCGATCCCGAAGCAATTGGAAATTGTTGGAATTCAGCCTTCCTGATTTACGAGTCTATCAAACAAATCTGATAGCCAAACTTTTTCTGATGGAAAGATTGGTACCATTGAACTTTGTTGGATTGGCTGGCTGTTAATAACACTTAAAAGTTTTGATTTGATAATGATAGTTTTAATCACCTTATACTACAATTAATTTATATTGTTGTATCCTTATTTGATTGAAGTTACTGCAAAACCTTTGCTGTTGCAAAGATCATTGCTGTTGCAATACAAAGCTGTTAAAGTTTCTGCTATTATATATAGTTTCCAAAGTAAAGTTTCCTTTCCTTTATCATCTGTGAAATTTTCACATAAAAATGAGGGTATTCCTTTTCCATGATGGCTGTAGGGTTTTGAAAAGATTTTGTAATAGCAGCCTAAGTGGAAAGGAACATCATCTATTGGTGAACACCAAATCAGAGCCACTACTCAGTGTACATGGGTTAGTCCCTGCCTGAGGCAGACAGTTTTGCAGTCCCATTCCTGGCTCTGCCTTTTTTAAAAAATAACAAATATCCATAAGTGCTCTAACACACTGGATATTCTTTTCCCCCCCATCACCGAATCACTGACTTTTTTTCTCCATGTATTAAATCACCGACAGGAAATTACCTGAGTGGCCAAATAAACATTTTGAAGCAAAGCTCGTCAAGGGCAACGTAAACCATCAAAAAAGGTGAGCTAGGAAGAACAGGAAGGTGCTAAATCAAATTGAGTTGGAGGAAGAAAAAAAGCACTCCACACCCTGCAGTGCCCCACCTTGCTCTAAAAGATTATTGGTGGACACCATGAACTAACACCACTCCCCCCCAACCCTTCCAAAACCCAGGCACGAATCTATTTATTGAACATGGGCAGGCAGTTGGCAGAGACAACCCCCACTACAGCCCGCTGCCCAGATATTTTTATATCTAGCCTGGCCCAGGAGCAGACCCACAGGAGTTCCTCTGATCTGCCACATCCCTCTGCACCGGGTACCCAAAGGAGTGAAGCGCAACTAGAAGCACAAAAGACGTTTTTCCAAAGAACTAAAAAGGGAGTGCAACTGCCTACAACCAACAAGTACATGGTCCACACACTCCACATCACTGAAAAATTAACAGCTGGGCTGAGAGCCTGCAAATCGTTACAAACTAATTATTTGGGATCGCTGCATGCAACACCCTCCTCCCCATGTCACCGATGATTGACAGGAGGACTCCCACATAGACAGCACTCTACTGGGGACCCCTGCCACCTGCTTTATATATTTTGTAATTAACCTGTTTAGAGATGCACATCTGAAGCAGATGGAACTTGAACCCTGGTCTCTTAGTCATGAGGTAGGAACATTACCATTGCACCTCAAGAGCCCGTCTGGATCTGCTTTATTTTTATCATTTCCTAATCAACCTATTCAGAGATGTTATTATACACCTCTGGAGCAGGTAGGACTTGAACCCTGGTCGGGATTTATCATAGCTCCACTGGGGTGGGGGGAGTGAGGATGTCTGTCCTTTCAGGTCTGGCAAGTAGACCACACCATTGTTCTACCATTCTCACATTTCAGTCACTTAATCTGAACTATCAACATCTTTTCTCCACCAGCACCCTACACCTACTACTCCCACCACACCCCTTTTCTTCCACCCGCCCACCCAAAACTATAGCATAAATGTTGTCCCTTCCACACATCAGCTCTGATGAGGAGTCATCTAGACTCAAAATGTTAGCTTGGTCTCCATGGATGCTGTCTGACCCACTGTGATCTCCAGCATTTGTTGTTTTCAGTACAGATTCCAGCATCTGCAGTAACTTGCTCCTATACTATGGTTGCCACAAGATTGTTCCGCCTGTTCTTTTCTGCTACTCAGATACTTTGGAGTTAAATTCAACATGACTGATTTCCCAATTTTTTCCCTTCAATTCCAATGCTGTTCAAATGATAAAATAGTAAAACCTTCTCAGTTACTGAATAAAACCGGTGCTTATTGCCCAAAGCCAAAATAAAGCTTTTAACTAACATCACCATTGAAATTTTGAATTCCAAGGAATAATTTTTATTCTAAATGTTTCAAATCGATTTTTAAAACTTCTGTAACTTGCTTGTTGTTACTTTTTCCAATGGAGACACACAGACACACAGACACACAGACACACAGACACACAGACACA
>NC_063363.1:12240194-12301047 GCF_021869965.1 Rhincodon typus
ACACACAGACACACAGACACACAGACACACAGACACACAGACACACACAGACAGCTGCTAAATCACTGCCAAAAGTCTTGGTTTTGCATCCGAACCCAGTTTTTTTGTTTTTTTTTTCCTCCCAGGGATTGAATCTGTTTTAAGTGTCCAGCAATCAGCATCTTTTTGCAGTTGCTCAATCTGAATTTATCAGCTTGGTTGCTTGTGGGCTCTCTCCTCCTCCAGCCACCACCACCTGCACCCCCCAATAGCTTGTTTCCCCTATTAATGTCTTATATGGAGATTTACAGTAACTTTTGGTAGTTTGGAAGAGGACTTATTTTCCTTCTCAGAACGATTTAGCTCTCTGGTTTTTCTGGCTGGTAACTGCTCTTAAAGTGGCATTGATAACTTTTGAAGTTAGTGTTTTGGGAATCTTCTCTTCTCCAAATGATTTCAGACCAGTTTCTTGATCTTCACTGTTACCATGATTTGGGGCAATACATCCTGCGCTGCCATATTGTTTGTGGGCATAAACTCTTGAATGTCTTGTGCCTTTAAGACAGATCAGACAAGGAAAAGACAAGGCTAGGAAGGGTTAAGGTTTCTTGATACATCATAAAGACTACTATAAAGACTAAAATACTACAAATACATGGTAATCAGATGAACAAGGCTGTAAATTGAACGGACATACTTTTGAAAGACTATTCCTAAACACACTCACCTAACGCTAGTTGGTCTACTCTCTCCCAATCCACACCCACCCACACGTGGACTCTATGCCCAGTGAAGAGTAGCACCATGACATCACTGCAATGTTACTCCAAAGTCCTAAAGCCCTTACATACATTTTTACTCTGAATCCAGGATTTCCAGAGACCTGGCAGAATTGCCTTGCTGCTTTCTCACCTGGTATCACGTCGAATGGAACAGGGTCTAGAGACTTTTCCTGGCCTCTAAAACACCACATTGGGGCAAGCACCAAATTATTACCCAAAACAATGTTACTGCATTGGCTAATACTCAGATGCTTTCAACAGCATTTACAGAAATTAAAAGGACATTTGAATAATACATTCTTGCTTTTGGCCGAACATGTTGCATTTCTCACTTTCAACTTGTGATTGGAAGCAGTTCAAGTATCACTTGAATCGCCTTCATGTACACTTGTCCATAACCTTAGCTTCCTCCCCATTGAGGGGGAAAATATGAACCTTCCCAAGTAGAAGGCACTCTATTTATCCTTTACTCCACCAACCATAACCTACAGAAAGTACATCACTGAAATGGGCACTGGGTAACTAGAATAGGGCAATGTGCGCAGACTATGGGGAGGCAGTAGCCTAGTGGTATAATCGTTGGACTGTTAATCCAGAGACCCAGGTAATGTTCTGGGGACCTAGCTTCAAATCCTGCCATGGCATATGGTAGAATTTGAATTCAATAAAATATCTGGAATTAAAGAATCTAAAGATGACTGAATCCATTGCTGATTGTCAGAAGAAACCCATCTGGTTCACTAATGCCCTTTAGGGCAGGAAACTGCCATCCTTACCTGGTCTGGCCGACATATGACTCCAGACCCACAGCAGTGCGGTTGACTTGTAACTGCCCTCTGGCCCAGCCAGTGGCATCCTCATGCCATTCGAACTTTCAGACTCACTGACAGGGAGGAGAGAGGCATCATGAACCCACAAAGGTTCCACAGCACCTGTCAGCAATTCCCACTTACTGCAAAACATGTTCCCTTTCAAGGTTCCTACCAGCTCCTCAACATGCCAGCACTCTCATCTCTTAACAGGCTGCCTGTACACTGTTCATCTTGATAGATTAGAAGGTTCCACCTACCAGCTCTGTGCCATCTCAATGGCTACAGACAGATGGCATCTAGTACGTAGCAGCTTGCTTTAACTTTGTGTACAAAGGGCCCTTCAAAGCTAATTTTGCAAAGTTTACATTGGCTGGCATGGAACTTGATGCTGAACCATGCATTCACTCAGCTTTTGCTGTTTGTTGCAGTTAGCAGGGCTCAGGACTGAATGCACGCACAGTTTCTCCACCTCAATGGTAGCAGCAGGTTGGACTTTTGGGGAAGTGAGGGGAGAATTTAGCAACATCCAGAATGGTTGAAGATGGATTGGCAAACTGGTACCCACCATGCCAACTTCCCAACATGCCAAATGACTTCAAATAGAAAAGGAATTCTGATAAACAAAAAAAAAAAGTTTATACAGAGAAACTCTTCTGCCTATTTTCCTTCAGGGTTGTCTTCTGTCCCACTGTTGCTCTGTTCTTGACCTTTTTGAAGGAAAAGTTAATCCATGGGGGGGAAACAAAAAGTTAAAATCCTGGCTCTCCATTGTCCTGAAAATCCTGCCTGTGATGCCACTGGCCAAAGGTTGTTAGAAATGTCACAGAAGAAATCATTAAGAAACCCCCTTTGGCTTCTTTTTCAAAAATGACCATGGAATTTATAGCAACAGATTATTCAAATAATAAAGTGGGTTTTTTTTTAAAACACGATTGTTGATGCACTTTAACATTTTCTGTTTAGATTGACTAGAGTGGAGAAATACCCTCAAGTGCTGCAAGAAAAGACTGTGAAAAATGACTTAAAAAGCAGTCAAAATGTCAAAAGAAGATTGCAAGATGTGCAAATGTCATGGTAAACAACAATGGAGGGATTTTGCAAAGAAATCATCATCAGAAAATGCGACCTTCTGTTTAGTCCCCACAGAGTTGGCATTATTTTTTCCAATTTTAAGCAAAGGATGAACAGAACTTGTGACAGGCATCAACAGCCATTGCATTCTTAAACAGAATAATCTTTTCTTTCCTCTTCCTTTTAATTAAATCTACTCAAGACTTACTACAATTGCTACCAGCATTGTCAAGCTGGTGTGGGATGGGGATGGGGGAATTTTATGTACAGTACCCATCCTTGTTCATTTAACAGGTGTACAGTACCCATACAGGCATAAATATTGATATTAAAAAGTAAACTGAAAGACATAGAATAAGAATGCTTGACAGGTTGATGCAGTCCATTCTCTTAGATATCAGACTGTGACCACCAATCCAAAGTTCACAACTTCAATGAATGACCATGAGGATTTTATTTTCTCTTTAACGGAGGGAAGGAAAATATGGTAAAAGACCGGCATGATTAACAAATTAAACAGTCGATCTTGCACTAGTATCTTGAGCAAGAACCTTTTACTTTCAAGACTTTTTATACTTACAAACAAAATCGCTTGGTAGTACAAATCTGGATAATTGCTGATTAAGAAAATATTGTCAATTTTTTTTCATCTTCTACTCATCAGGATATTTTACAAGAATACAAATTCAAGGGAAACCCCAATATTTGTACCCAATACTATACAATACTAGAAAAGTTAAATATCAGATGATGTGGGTGAGGGGGTACACAGTTCAGCTTCCCATTTATAATACATGCTAAGTATGTGAGGTAATCCATAGAATAAAGTGGAAATCCATAATCTGATGTGCACTCCTCCAGAGTGTGCTTAGGAGATTGGAAATTCCTTAGTGGAAATCAAAGAAAGAGATGAGAATTTCCACTCTTACACTGTTAGTCTTGTGATACTAACACTTTAAATTTACACTTGGTTGAATCAGGTGCAACTGGGCTTTTAATAGTATATCAAATTCATAATTACTGCAAAATACTCTCACTAGCCCTGCAAAGCAAGAATTATTTTTGTGGAATGCTAAAATTTATCCATTACAAATGAAAACTAAATTCAAAAACCACTTATTTTGAAAATTTATTTAATTTTAACCTTAGCTTCTGCATTAATCTACCCACAATCGTTTATTTCCCCATCTAAATTAAAAGGAGTGACAGATTGCAAGTGCTTTCAATGTCCTGCTTTGTAGCACATGAACACTTTAATGTGATGGACACGTGCACATGGATGGCCTTGACATGGTTCTAGATTTAAGTGGTATTAGAAGAGGGGGAAATTGTGTGTCTAGCGATCACTAGATCTTAAAACAAAATGCAAGAACTGCGATGCTGGAAAAATCAGAAACAAAAAAAACAAACTCAGCAAATCCACCAGCATCTGTGGAGACAGAAACTGAATTAACGGTTTGGGTCTAGTGACCCTTCTTCAGAACCGGGTCCAGCTCTTTTTAGAATTTAGAATCCCTACAGAGTGCGGAAACAGGCCCTTCGGCCCAACAAGTCGACACCGACCACTGGAGCATCCCACCCAGACCCATCCCCTTATAACCCACCTAACCTACAAATCCCTGAACACTACAGGCAATTTAGCATGGCCAATCCACCTAACCTGCATTTCTTTAGACAGAGAGGAAACCGGAGCACCCAGAGGAAACGCACACAGACACAGGGAGAGTGTGCAAACTCCACACAGTTAGTCGCCCGAGCGTGGAATTGAACCCGGGTCCCTGGCACTGTAAGGCAGCAGGGCTAACCACTGAGCCACCATGCTGCCCTTTCTGGGAAGCTTAGACGAAGGAAAACTGGAGTAGGCCATCTGACTCTTCAAACCTAGTCTGGCATTCAGCAAGATAATGCCTGACTCACTTCATTTCAAGCATCTCACATTGACCCTATATCCCTCAAGGTCACTTAGCAGCCAAAAATCTATCAACTACCAACCAGACTAAGAATCTACAGCTCCCTGCAGTGGTTATTTCCACACTTACTTATAACCCCTCAGAGGGAAGAAATCTTCACTTTATTTCCATCCTAAATGACTACCCTTTGACAGACTATGAAGCCACGTTCTAGATTCCCCGGCCAGGGAAACAACGTTTGCCGTGTCTACCTTTCCAAGCTGTTTAAGAACGTTATGTTTCAATCTGATCAATTCTCCTTCAAAATGTCTGAGAACAGAAGGTATAGTCTAAGCTTTCCTCAGAGAGGGATGCATGTAGATCATCCACAAAAAATTCTACAGCATTTCATGTCAAATTGCCTGACATTGCACTTTGTTTCTCACACTGGAAACTTTCATTACCGTTTGATGCATTGAATTCAGCAGAAATGTAACATGACAATCTGGGGCAGGCAGGCAGAAAGCTAACTTTGTTCAGCAAGTCATCAGAAACCTTTTCTCAAGGCATTTAAACAAAAAAGGTAATTGACCCCATTATTTTGTATACTTTGTTCAGATTATTCTGCACTGCAGTTATTTGCCAAATGGCTTGTTCGATAGTGCAGTTTAGCTGTAAACAAAAATGAGCATGTGTAATAATTGATCAGTGACCACATGAACAGAGTGCTTCAAGAGGGGGTGGAAGAATGCAACATTAACAACCATTCCAACAGTCGTCATAGTATCCATCCACCACTGCATGTTTTTAGGTTTCTAATCAGACATTAAAGTTTAGGTTCCAAGTGTGAATTTGACATGGCTCTTTGCAATACAAGCAAATATGAGCAAATTGAGGATGGGCAACTTTAATTACTGCAGTGTCCGTTTTAAATTATTAATTTTTGGTGGTTTTCCTAAGAGTTTGCTATATTTGCTGTTTACTTATTAATGTTATAGCTTTCACTGAATAGTCGGAGAGATTTAATAGCAGTTCTCAATAGTGGAGCTCATGCAGCAAAACAAATCTCAATATTAAGAGATTTTTCAAATTATTCACAAGGGTCATTTTTGTGTCCATTGATTTACTAGCATCATGTGTTACAGAAACCAAAAACAATTTTCCACTCAGAACAGCTACCATTTACAGAAGGTATGGCAGAGGATGCCTCATAGGTATTGAGATATCATGATTTTCCTTACTAACTCAGTCACACGCGCTGTTTACTATACCACATTTCCATTCATAACTCTTTACTAACTCATTCTCGAACACTAATGCTTAATATATTGCATTTCCATTCGCTCATTCATAATGAGTTTTTACTGTACATTTTACTCTTACCAGATAAACTAAATTAAACATCCCTTCCAATCCATCACTATCTCTTTACACCTTTCAATTCTAAATCAGCCCCATGCTGCAAGCAGCGTTTAAACCTGTTTCTGCATCAAAGGCTACCCCTGAACAAGTGTTAATACCGTAACCTACTCAGAACAATGGCATCGCTGCCAGCGTGTCTCCATAACTAATTCAAAGATTATAATATTTATTATCCCTTAGCAACCGTCTCTCAGGACCTGAACAGGTTGCAGGACAAACAGTTTCTTCCACCTGCATGTCCCTTCAGTTTGCTGCTCTTTATCTCTCAAATTTTCTTATACCCTACTTATTCCTATAACACTGTACTATAACTTTTATTTAGGCTACCGTCTTGTACTAATGTATGGATTCATACTTTTTAAATACATATTAAATAGGGCCACCACCCCCTTTAAGGAAGTTATCAAAACAGTGCTTCCGTGAAACTGCACGAATGAATGTGTAAGAACTGTCAAAACTGGCAATAGTAAATGAAATCTCATGACTCAGTTGCAGGAGATCAGTGTAATATCCTCTATACATTTATTTAGTACACATAATTTTTCACTTTAGATCATATAGGTCTAGTATTTTTACTAACATTACTAACTTTAAAAACAAAATGACTAATACCTCTGAATTTTGCAAGCTCAGACCAGACAGACATTCTAATCCCATCAGGATTAAGAGCCAGCATTTGGCAAGTGCTTAAACCATCTCCTGCTTCCCTAGGACAGATGACACGCAAATAATAGATACAACTATGTGACAACATAATGCTAACATTTTAATGTATGTAAAAACTATACAAGAGGGGCTACTGTAAAACTGTACTTTGGATTCAATCACCATCTCGAACTGTGCTCAATAAAGAGGCTATTTTAGCCACTCACTGATCTCTGTTATTGAGCGCAACCCCACAGTATCAACTGTCATGAGAAATTTAAAGACTTCTGCTTCGGTGGGGTACATGTTAAATATTCACTTTTAGCCTACTTGCAGTAAGCTGATGTGACAAATTCTCTTTGGGAATAGTGATGCAGCAGGTCCAGATTTTACAGACTAAAGTAGATAATAGATGCAAAAATGAATATTTTAATACTTTTGTATTACTGGGGTGGAACATTTGGTTGTATGAACCCCAACAATCCCAATTCCTCCTTACAGAGCTATTTGGAAAGGCTAATGAAATACTGATAATATCAAGTGAGACGGAATACAAATCTTAAAATCAGCTTTATTGTCACACATACTTAAATGAGTACAGGGAAGAATTTACAAAGTCACCACTTATGGCACCATCTTAGGTACAGATTCTTCAATACAAAAATGTTTAGGGAAAAAAAAAATAGAAAAATAAAGAAATAAAAAGTCCAGCATTACAGATCATGGGACTAAAATTAGAAAAGTAAAAGAAATAAAAAGTTCAGAGTAACCGTTCTTCCAACCTTGTCCACACTGGCACCTTGCCTCTAGACAGCATTGGGCCTCACCTCAAGACTCTTGGAGTTGGGAGACTGCTCCAGACCATCACAAGGCTGGAAGTCCACACAGAGGCCACACCCTGCCACACTGGGCCTGCACCGAGGCCGGAGATGAAGATGACAGACTTCAGTTGAAACAGAGACCTAGTCAGACCCTCGCTGATAATCGCATTTTAAGGTTGGACAGTAAACCTCAGCAAAGCTGTATTGGCCTTGGAAGGGTGCAACACATTCGCTAATCCGACATCAGAGTTCCACATCTTAAATTACAAGGGAAAACTGCATAGAGTGGCTTGGATTTTCTGCCAGTTCAGAAAGTTGAAGGTCAAATTAAAACATTTGAAAGATAGAAATTCAATAGCGATATTAGTTCCACTGATGAGGAAATCCAGAACAAGGAGACAGATAAATTACAGCCAGGCCAGTAAGAAACGAAATCAGGAAGCACTTTCTCTTGCATAGCTGTGTAAACTGGAACTCCCAGAAGGAAAGTACGAGTCCACCTAAAGGTGCAGGGGCCATCAAAATTTAAAATCAAGACTAATATATTTTATTTAAAAATTATTTTGCATAACACAAAAGCAGATGATTGGAGTTGAGGGGCAGGGTGACTCTGATGTAACTAAATGTTAGAACAAGGTTGAATAGCCTCTATCCCTATGAAACCAGTGTATGCAAAATTCAAGAGACCAAGCAGCATCAGAGGAGCAGGAAAGCTGACATGTGGGGTCTAGACCCTTCTTCAGAAAGAAGAATTTCTGAAGAAGGGTCTAGACCCGAAACATCAGCTTTCCTGCTCGGCCTGCTGTGTTCATCCAGCTTACACCTTGTTATCTCAGATTCTCCAGCATCGGCAGTTCTTACTGTCTCTATGCAAAATTCAAGTCAGTCACTTCCTTTTATGTGCAAGATAAAAGCACCCCTTTTGCTAGCATTTTTAATAAGTCCAGACAACAGCATACACTGAAACCAAAATAATTTATTATTTAAAAAGTGAAGTTGAGCAGAAAAGATAGGTCACATTTGGAGGAGGAAATCAAAAAGAATAATGGGATTCCAGGAGCACATGAAATTCCATACTACAATTTTACTTTGTGCCAGTCATCCTTACCTTAAGGGGCCACATAAAATGAGTAGGACAGCAGTTTCCTAATCCTTGCTTTGGGATACTATGCAGTGCCCTGGGTCAGCGGTAGGTTTATGACTGTCTGAAGACAACAGAACAAAAACACAACCTTCCGAAGATATAAAAACTAAATTAAACAAGCTGCAGTGTAAGCAAACACTTGAGTCTTCTACTGATATCACCCTTTTGCTTCATCAACAACACATCTCACAGCAGCCAACACAATAACATTTTTCGCTTTCCAGTGTGGTGACTGTTGCTTGGGTAAAATAAAACCGGCTTCAAAACGTCATTCTTTGACTGAACTGATAGTGTTTGAAACCGTACAATGCGGTGGCATGTTTTACATTAAAGAAAAAAAATTATTTAAAAGGAAACAGAAGTGAATTTCAGCACAGCACATCACAGCTCAACAAGATGACAAATGGAGCTTTTTCAACATTGAATGGATTTCTCATTGACTGCCAGCCCCCGAACTCCCAGAGGCTTTTATTATTGCCCCATCTAGGATTTTCTTTGATATCACAACTGATTCAGTTTAATTTATTTACAGTAGGAAACAGATGTGGGTAAATTGGCCTGAATCCCCCAATCTGTTGCTGGTCTAGATTTTCAAATTCATTTGAATGGAGTCCAGATTATTGCACTGATGCTCAACAGTACAACAAGAGTACTTAACCTGGTTTCTGACAAATCTGGACATGTGAGCCAGACACATGCTGGGTAATAGCAATCTGTGCAAATATATGAAGGCAATTCATGCAACATATTCGCATAATACTGGGCACATCTTGAGCAACGCTACGGCCATTAGAATAGGGCATGATCAACTAACAAATGACGCACTGTATAGAGAGTTTGGTGATGCCAGGAGACTAGTTGGGTGTTCAAAACTAAAATGCCAGGACTTGTGAACACGAGACATCCTTTCATGCCAGGTCGACAGCAATAACTGGAAACAGTTCACCAACAACCAAAACATTTAGCCCTGAAGTCTCCATATTGAAGCATAAATAAATGTTTGATAAATTCTCTTTAGAATGCCATATAAAAATGCCAGCACTGGAAGGAGTACGCCACAGCAAACAAAGTCCACACCACAATGAATGAGGCTTTGCTCAAATTGGACTGTACTCCCACCTGACAACGCTCAAAACAGTAGATGCAAGCCATTGGCAACAACAATGCAGAGCCTAAAGAGAAGCTCAAGTAGGTTTGTACTAAAAAAAGGGGTCACTGGTTTCATGTATAAGCTTTGAAACTTGCCCCATCTGCTCACTATAGATGCACTACAGCCATAACTCTTGCTTTCCCCTGCAGAAGTTTGCAATAAAACTTCATGGAGACACATCGTAGCACTGCCTTATAACAGTGGATTCTGGCTCCAGAATTCATAAATGACTCAGATGCAAATTTCCATTCCAGTACTGTGAAGTGAAAGAACAACGTTCATAGTCTAACTCTGCTTCATGAAGAACCCTCTTCAGGCTCTCTCCCACCTCACAGTTAATCTTATAATTGCATGCTTGCCACTATGTACCTCATTTCAGTATGTTAAAGCTTTATGCACTTAAGACATTTAGAAGGTTAAGGCCTCAAGCTGTAAAGCTGTAGTTACAGGGCACCTTGGTCAACAATGAAAACAAAGTAACTAAAACTGAAGTAGATATTAAAGGTATTATAAATTAATTCCACTGTTCATATGGACTCACCCTTCAGGATTCAGTGTGCACTCAATAACCTTGTTTAAAAACTGTACACAATCACATCTACTGCTGGAATTTAATGGCTCATTGTATTAAGCTTTTAATCTCCAATAAATCTCAAGTTTTGCACACATCAATGTCATACAGTTTCAACCTGGCTCCACAAATCACACTTAATTCCAAATCAGAAGGCTGTGGAATTGAACAGAGCTCCAGGACTATTATTTTTCAATTGTGACATTAATCCAAGCGAGTGCTGAGAGGAGCAGGGAGTTAACCTGATGAGGGACAACATTGGCCAGGTCAAACAAAACAGTCAAAACTGCATTAACCCATTTATCTCGTTAAGGTCTGTGGGTTCTTCCCAATTTCTCAGATGAGCCATGCGGAGACATCTGTGGGCCATTTCAGACCTCTATGGGCTACAGGAGACAGGTATCTAGTCACCATTTAATTTACAGGTGGACGATACATGGACTCTGAATAGCCTGCTCTGAGCCGGTCCCTAGAATGAGGAGAATTGGAAACTCCTGTTTATTTGTTTTTAAAAGCACAGTGTCATGGCTACTTTATTTTAAATAATTTCATCTATTTATGAAATAAATAGATAAGACCATAAGATATAGGAGCAGAATTAGGCCAAATCAGCCCATTGAGTCTGCTCCACCATTCAATCATGGTTAAAATTTCTCAATAACCATTCCCCTGTTTTCTCCCCATGACCTTCGATTTCCACCCGCCCCCCACACCTTATTAATCAAGAACCTCTCTCGGTCTTAAATACACTCAAGTGACATGCCACAGAGGGATGTGGAGGCCAATGAGTCCCACAGATTCACCACACACTGGCTGAAGAAATTCTTCATCTCAGTTCTAAAGGATCATCCTTCACGGAGGTTGTGCCCCAAGGCTATTACGAGTGGAAACATCTTCTCCACGTCCATTCTATCCAGGCCTCTCGGTATTCTCCAAGTTCTAATCAGATCCCCCCCCTCTTTCTTCTAAACACCATGGTGTACAGACCCAGAGTCCTCAACTGCTCCTCACATGACAGGCCCTTCATCCACTGGGATTATTGTTGTAAACTCCTCTGGACTGCCAAGGCCAGCACATCTGTAGTGATTGGCCTCAGGGCAAGGTGGATCTCATTGATTACGAGTTCCCTAATTGGCCCAGGCTAACATTCCCAATCAGGGTGCCCTGGCTGACAGGATATAAACAGGAGTTGGGCCGTCCTACGTTGCAGTGGTAGTTTCCCTACCCCTGAACCAAGAGGCCTGGGTTCAAGTCCCACCTGCTCCAGAGGTGCTCAGAAGTTATTACACAGGTTCATTAAGAAAAAAAATAGATGAAATTATTTAAAATAAAGTAGCCATGACACTGCTTTTAAAAACAAATAAACAGGAGTTTCCAATTCTCCTCATTCTAGGGACCGGCTCAGAGCAGGCTATTCAGAGTCCATGTATCGTCCACCTGTAAATTAAATGGTGACTAGATACCTGTCTCCTTGGAGTTATTTCAACAGCCCAAACCTGCTCACAATTTTCCAAATGTAGTCTGAACAGAGCCTTGTACTGCTTAGACTGTGTTTCTTTGCTACTCTATCTCTTGAAATGAATGGTTAACATTGCATTTGCCTTCCCAACTGCCAAATAAACCTGCATGTTAACCTTAACAAATCCACCACTAGGACACCAGAGTCCTTTTGTGCTTCAGATTTCCGAAGCTTTTCCCCTTTAGAAAATAGTCTACGCCCCTATTCTTCCTACCAAAATAGGTAACCTCACACTTTCCTATGTTGCACTGTATCTGCCACTTTTTTGCCTACTCTCCTAGCCTATCCAAGTCGTCCTGCAGGCTCCCTTCTTCCTCAACACTGCCTATCCCTCCACCAATTAGTCTCATCTGCAAACAATACCCTCACAGACCCTTTATCCAGATCATTAATGTATAACGTGAATAGCAGTGGTCCCAACAGTGACCCCTGGGAAACTCCACTAGTCACTGGCTACCATCCTGAAAAAGGCCTATTCATCTCCACTGCTTCTGCTAGTCAGCCAATTCTGTATTCATGCCAGTATCTTGCCTCCGACGCCATGGGTTCTCGTCTTATTTACCAGCCTCCAATGCAGCACCTTGCCAAAGGCAGTCTAGATATGCAAATAGATCGCGTTCACTGGCTTTACTTTGTCCAAATTGTTCGTTGTTACCTCAGACTTCCAATAGAATTGTCAAGCATGACCTCCTTTTCATGAAGCTGTGATGACTCAACCCTATTTTACCATGCACTTCCAAGTACTCTTACAATCTCATCCTTGACAATGGACTCCAAAATCTTACCAATGACTGAGGTCATGCTACTGGCCTATAGTTTCCAGTCTTCTGCCTCTTCTTAAACAGGAGCGTTATTTTCCATTTCTCACGTCATTTTCCAGTCCTCTGGAACCCTTCCCAATCATCCAGGAGTCACTACCAATGCCTTTACAAGCTCCTCAGATATCTTCCTCAAAACTCTGGGGTGTAGTCCATCTGGTCCAGGTGACTTATCCACCTTCAGACCTTTCAGCTTTTCCTTAGTGACGGCCACTACAGTCATTTCTGCCCCCAACTCTTGATGTTTTGGTATGCTGCTGGTGCTCACCACTGTGAAAACTGATGCAAAGTACCCATTCAGTGCCACTGCCATTTCTTTGCTTCCCATTACTACATAGAGCCTCATTTTCCAGCAGTCCAATGTCCACTCTTCTGTCTCTTACCTTTTAGACATCTAAAACTCTTGCAATCTTTTTATTTAATGGCTAGCTTACCCTCATTTCATCATAATAACATTCCTGCGCTGGTTTTTAAAAGGTTTCCCAATACTTTGGCTTCCCACTAATCTTCACTACACTGTACAGCTTTTCTTTTGATTTTGTGCTGTCTCTGACGTCCCTTGTCAGCCACGGTTGCCTTGTCCTCCCCTCAGTAGGTTTCTCCTTCCTTGGGATGAATTTCTGCTGGGCCTCCTGAATTACCACCAGAAACTCCTGCCATCTTCCCTGCTAGGCTCCTCCTCCAATCAACTCTGTCCAGCTCCTCCCTCATGTCTTTATACTTACCTTTACTCAATTGTAACACCATTACATCTGATTCAATCTTCTCTCTCTCAAGTGGCAGAATGGATTATATCATACCAGGCTCAGAAGTCGGCTAATTTATTCCAGAGGTTAAAAGAAATTTTGATCCCAACTGATTGGAGTCTGAATTGTCCAGTATCAGAGTGAAACATGGCTTCATAGACCATAAGCTTTATTCTGCTTTCTCATCATCATGGTGATCAGTCAGTCACTGACTATAAATCACACAAGGCTGCCAACGTGTACTTAAAAAAGCTCAAGATACAGAAAATGAAAACAAAGCTATGGACAATTTAGAAAGTTCTTATTGTAAGTAGCAAATAAAATAATTCAACACTTTATTCCAGTTTTTTTTTAAGACAGATACTCAACACCATGAAGTACCGTTCTTATATTCACTTTGAAAAATCTCTCAGCAGTAAAGGCCATTCTCGGTTCCTTCTTACCGATCCATCCAAGAATCTCAAACTTCAGTCTAGAGACAACCACATTGTGTTCACGAATACTGCTTCCATAGCAAAGCCATTTACTCTTTGCACACCCTTTGCTATTTCCCTTAAAATAATTAATTCCTTCTTAAAATATCAATTTAAAGAGGTGCTTGTGGCAATGAATTCCATATTTTAACATTGCATTAAAAGCTGCCTGTCTTTTCTGAAAAGAAAATTTCAAAATGCTCAAATAGAAAGCCTGAAATGGAGGGACAACCTTGTGCTCTCAAGTTTCTGACTTTCTCTGATATCACATCAGATTTTTAAATAAGCTGTGAATAAGATTCAAAGTGCAGTTTTCTTAAGTGAAGATCATGTTCGAGAATCAGCTGAGATTTAGCGCCAACTGCTACATTTCAACTTTGAGCACAGCACTACACAACGAAAAAGGAAAAAAATTTGCAGGTACTGGAAATCCGACATTGCTGTATGAAGCTAATAGCTCTGGAAGTGTTGAAATTGCATTAGCCCCATCCAACATAAATGATGTCTCACTGGGCTTGTGGAGAAACAGTTATCCATTCAAAAAGTCCCAATGGAGACAGACATGACATACTCGGAAAATACCCACGCAGACACAGGGAGGAACATGCAAACTCTATGTAGATAGTTGCCAGTGGGTGGAATTGAACCCAGGTCCCTGGCACCGAGAGGCAGCAGTGCTAACCACTGAGCCACCAATAAAACTACATAAATAAACAAACAGACTACATCTCAATTTGAAAGAAGTGCCTCTTCTAGTCCAGACTCTGTTGGCTTATTCTGTCCCATTGATTGGGAGGTTCTTAGAATAGAATATTCTATAAAATAGACCAAAGGAGGCCTGGGGTTAACTCGTTTTTGGTTTATTTAAATCGAGTAGAACTGGCAAATTAGAAGCAGTGAACTATCCTGACCATTTCCACCAGTGGCAGGTAACCACAGCAGGTGACATTCAGGTAGCACTAGTTCCTGAAAATACAACAGAAATAAGAACAAAGTGATACTGCAAAACCTCGGTAGGTCAGAAATGAATGTCAACTGCATCCATGTTGCAGGAATGCCCAGTGGTTAGTGTGGGCTCCTGTCTCTTAGCGATACAGTTGTGTGGAGAAGTATCACACCTTACAGCTTACTATACCAAGTGACTGCATATCTTCAATTGCTTCAACTTGAAGACCTCATCTATCATGGTCAGCTGCATTCATTACCATCAATTCCCCAACCCTCCACACGCACTTCCACCATCACCATCTCTTTTCCCTAAGACAGACACACACACACGGTAAGCCAACACCTGAACTTGGTATATTACAAAGTTCTTACTGCTGAACTTAAATATAGGCAAAGAAATATTCTGAAACATTACACAACAATGTGTAACAGCAAAGCTGGAATAATTTCTGGATTTGGGTCTAACTTACAAAGTAGATGAGTAGTGTTGACAGTTTTGATTGAAAAGGTGGAATCAATTAGTCTACACGGAATTCTTGGAATAGTGAGTGCGTGTGTGCGCACACACGTGTGAGAAAAGGGGAGGTGGGGGGCACAGCAGCAGAATGCAAAAACAATAAATCCTTTGCATCCAAAAGGGAATTTTCTTTTTAACTGAAAAAGAAAAATTGAACTAAAGATCATGCCCTAAATCTGTGAGCATTTTAATACAATAGTCATCCACATTATTAGTGTAATTAAAGAACACTTTCACAATGTAATTGAATTCTGTAAGTTGATAAAGTATATTTAGTGCTGTAGGACTAGAGCAACATGTTGCACACTTTGTACTATAGTAATAAAACAAAAAAGTTACTCTAATTAACTCAAATAATCAGCTGAATCCTGATAGCCAAATGTTCATTAACATTTAAAATGAGTAAACAACACAGAAATCAAACTGAAAATTGAGTCTTAATGTCCTTGACTATGTTTCGCAGAAATATTAATTTCTCATCCTGTGATGCATTGCCCATATTAAAGCAGACTCCAAGGAATCACTCCATCCAATTTTGGGGCTTGGGAGTTTAAATTATCACAGATTTTTTTTTTTTTTTGAAAATCAGGGACCATTTATCTTTCTTCATCTGGGAGAGGTAAGCCAATCTGGTCAAAATATGTTGAACACACTAGTGCCAAGGATCACCTACAGTGCATGAGATCTTTCCTATTTGCAATTCAACTGTTAAGTTGGGAAAGAGTGAGGTCAAGTTCATACAACATTTCAACACCTCAAATTTTCATTCAAAATCTACATTGAGTTTTAGAAAGTACAGGGATTCAGTGATAACATGTTGTGTTGGCAGTTGTGTTAAAGTGGAATCAAGTTGGCTGGTATTGGGAACATGGGTGAGACTCCCATCAAATCTGAATTGTCAAACAGTGAGCAATGTTGAGGGAAAAAAATTAGCCAAGTCACTAGCTAGCTATGTCAAAAAAGAACAATCAAATGCACAACTGTATGTCCAACAGATCCAGGTTTAAGGCAATAGTGATATTGAAAGAGGGAAACAAAAAACAAACAAACGTTCTCCAAATTTACAGAAGGACTAGTCATCTACATCCAATGAAAGTACAGATAAAAGGACGCTTGAAAACATGGCTGAGAAAAATTTGAAGTTTTCAGCTAGGACCATTGTGTGAAGAAAAAAAAAAGTCGTGTCATACATGTTGAGCTGACACCTTGTCAATTGCTACAGACCAGTCCAAGCCTCCTCAAAATATATTAAGCAGCTTGACCCCAACTTACTTTCTTTAATTTTTTCAAGGTAAGTGTAAGGCATTATGTTCTGGATGCAACTCAACTGGTCAAAACTACACAACTTGAAGCAAAACCCACTTTATTCTTACACTATAAACCAAAAGAGGAAGAATTGGAATAACTTAGCTCTGTTGGAAAATTTAAACAGAATAATAGATTATTTAACTACTAAACAGTGACTGTTCCAATACAGAAACCATCTCAAACACATCCTTGGCAAAGGCAAACTCGGTAAAAGAGATGGTCTTACATGCAATTTTAGCAGCAGGAAGAGAACCCAAGCATTTAGTTGTAATGGAGACAGGGGAATAATAGCTTCCACATCAGTTTCAAGACACCAGCAACTGCTGAAAGCCAAAACTAATATCCTGGTTCTGTGGGAGCCTGACCCCACCCTTTCATGCTGCTTCCATTGTTCCATATTTAAAAATAAACCAAAGCTGGCTGGGCTCAGATCAGGCAGCTTGGCTCCAAGTTTGCAACACTTTCTTACAAATGAAAGATGACAGAACAAATCCTCCTCATTGGTTCATAACACAATGATATTGTTGTTGCAGTTAGATCACAAAATAGTGACATTTCTGTGATTCCATGTGACTTTCTTCACCTATTGGATGCCTCTCCAAACAAGCTCTTCAAGGAAAGCTTGAGAAAATAGTTGAAAGACTGATAATTGGAGACGACATGCTCTAATGTTAGAATTCCCAAGTGAGTGGGTTGTAGACACCTGGGCTGAAATCAGAGGAGATGTGGTCATCAAATCGGTTATGAAATGTGGGATATTCAATGTATACAATGGCACCGATGATTATTTGTGGCCAATAAAGATGATGACGATGATCCATACGATGCCACCATTCCATAAGTAGATCAGGATGCATTGGCTCAGAATATGAGGTGCGTTTTTACAGATTTTAATCCGTATTCAGTGTTGCTCTAATTTTGAATGGTCTTGTGTACTGAGTAAAACGGTATTGAATTTATCTATAGTTTATATATATGGCTTCAGAATCTGATGTATTTGATAAATTTAAATGAATTTAGTGTGCAGAATTTAATGCCAGTTTCCATGGTGGTTTTAAATCAGTAAAAATTCAATAAAACACTTTTAATGTATTTTAGGGATAGGGTCAGCAGCAAGTTTCTGAGCCAGAAGATGCCATTGAGAGGTAATGG
This sequence comes from Rhincodon typus, assembly GCF_021869965.1. NCBI lineage: Eukaryota > Metazoa > Chordata > Chondrichthyes > Orectolobiformes > Rhincodontidae > Rhincodon > Rhincodon typus. The sequence goes on from NC_063363.1 coordinate 12,257,962, forward strand.
GAGATGGTGAATTTTCCTCGAGAAATAATACAAGAGTCAAGCTCCTACTTTGAGTAAAGATTTAGTCTTAAAATTCAACCTCTACGTCAGCATTTACTGCAGTTGTCCACAATTCTGGCTGTGTGCCCCAATTGGCAATGATACTGGTGGCAAGCCCATCTCTGCTAACAGATTGGAGGACAAGAACTTTGCAATTAATGATCCCGAAGATGGGTTTGTTTTTCCAAAATTAATGCACCCAATAAAAACTGGTCCCTGTTCTTCACTGGAATTAAAAAAGGTGATTTGCATAATAATTCTATGGTAAGATCCTTATTACTATTCCTGAAATCTTTGGAATCAGGCCCAATTTTGAGGAGCTCCTGCTAAAAGTATAACGAACCTGCCTGCAAAAGGTTTCAGTTCAGAAACTGAAACCTTGGCAAACAAAAACTGCTCAACCAGATCGATTCCTATGAACAGTTTAGAGTATGGCTCTTTTGGGGGAAAAAAACCCCAAAATCCCTGTAGCATTTGAGACAGTATAGAGACAGGACTATTGAAACCTAAAACGAATAATTGAGTTATTTAAGGGAGGAAGGGTCCAATCTGGAAAGTAAATCTCACTGTCTAATGCGGTGATGATGAAATACAAAATATAAAATTGTTTATCATTCTCAATTAAATTTAGCTACTGCTTAAATTGAGAAATATCTAAGCTATAAAACCTAAAGTTGTTTTCTGATACCCCAACTGTAGTCGATCACATAGATTTTGCTGCTTTTCCATTAGAATACACAGAAGGAAGGAAAGGATTAAAACATTAAGCTAAAATATTAGTCCAGAAGGTATCCTTGGATGTTTCACTGGATTCGACAAGAGTTGAAGGAACCTCACAATCTGACAGGGGAAAAACTGTCATTTGATCGAATTAACAGTAGTTACATTTTAACTTGAATCACAACTCCCCTGCTGGATGTGAAGATGATTTCTGTTCTAATCCAGGAATTTGTTGAATGTTGGGAGCTGAAGAACTACAAGTTGGAAGACAACAGGGTATTTTCTGCAATTTTCTACATCAAAGCCTGAAGGAGCCTCCAGAAAGCAGGATTAGGTAACTGTAACAGTTCGCTTGGCACTTCTCATTTTAAGCATCACTGGGCCTTTTAGAAAAGAAAGAGTAAAAGCCACAGAGCCAATATGATTTAGAACAGCACTGCACATTGTCAGTCCCTGGTCGCTCCAATAGCCTGCAAAACAGTGTACAGATTGAGTAATAAAGTATAGAAAAATGTGGAAAAACATTCATCTTGTCCCAACTGCTACAGATATTCATTTGTGTGGTAGGAGAAATAAACCAGTGATGAATTGGCAGGATATGTTTCAATAGCCAATTAACACCAGAGGAAAGTTCCAAAGAGGCAAATACAGAACAGTTCCATCAGCATCCATTTCCTCAAGCAATTTCCCCTCACATTTTACATGTTAATGGACTTTTCCCACCAAGTACATCTGTATAGGTAAATATCAAATTAATTTCATTATATCACAATACAACAGAGTTGAAACTGTCATCTCCACAGATCAGGAGGATTATCCAAACCCTCGTAGCCTGAGTGTGGCAATTGACAACTCAATGCCAATTTTCCATTCTTGCAGCCATCTCTCCACCGCATTTCTCGTAGAATCACATGGAATGAGACACTCTGGGATCTTCTGGTGTTCGTGTAGCTAATGCCACATTTAAAGCCCAGTTATGTGCCAGTTTAGATGATGCAAGCCAGGAACTGCCACCCATACCGTAGGGCAGTGGCGCCAACAGGGAATGCTCACGCCCCACTTCATGGACAGGGACTTGGAGATGCTGATGGGCAGGGCGGTGGAAAGGAGGATCGTGCACCACAGGAGGCCACATGCTCCCGGCTTGGTCCCAGGTAGCAGCCTAAGTCAGTGACGCTCTGATCAGCAGGAAGACAGTCAATGATCTTCTGTGCTCTGCAAGGGTGAATGTCACTGTCTTGTCTGCCATCTCAAGCTCTTAGGTCAGCACTTACTCTAATCCTGCTGCTGCACGCACATCTCTCACCAAGATTCACAGGCTACTACGCTCAGTACTGTGCGCATCACATCCACTCCACTGTTCCCATTCAGCTCATCTTTTCAAATTGCCTTCCTACTCACCTCACTGGGCACACCTCAACACTCCAGCTCCTGCATCATCACTAATTGCTCTTCATCCCCTTCCATCTTGGCTCAATCCCTCCATTTGACTCACTGCAGGGAAAACTGATATATAAACAGGACTGAAAGCATTTTGGCGGGTGAGGGGTGATAGTTAACAGATACCTTACACCCCAACATTGAGGGAGTAATTGGGCTGAATGGTGAAGAGCACCGCTCATGAGGGAGCTGGGAGACTATGACCAGTGAATCCTGTATGGTTCATTGAGAATGAGTTGGTGCTGGTGGTAATGGGAGAGCAGCACAAACAGAGCAAACTGCACAACCTTTTACCTCAGACAACTGATTGCCTCTCTTCCCTTATACACAGGGAAGTGGCCCCCAGCGAACCTCTGAAGAGGAGCCCAGGGGCAGCGACCTGCAGCTCCTTCTCCAGCTCAGAGGAGGAAGCCACTCAACCATCAGCGAGGCTTCAGTGGTGTACCTGACCTACATTCAGGGGCACAATGTGGTGAACATGTCAATGTCACATCTCCACAGCTGACCGAGGAAGCAACGCCCCTGTTCTCTGGAGTTCTGAGGATTTAGTTAGGGGCTCGTTTTTGACTGGCATAGCAACAATGGGTAAAGAAGGACCTTCTGCTGTGCTGCAGATCTCTACAACAAATGGAGAACAGGCAGCTGCCCAGTCCCAGGCAGCAGATAATCACAGTCTCAGCTATTAATGACTTCCCCAAAGCGGAGAACAGGAAGAGCAGACAGATTTTTTTTTTTTAAAATCAGAGACACTCAGTAAGCAGAACCCATTAACTTTCAGTACTGTCCTGGCTCTGGCATGGAAGAGTCTGTCTGTCTCCGTTCATATACTGGCCAATGCCATGGAGACCCTGGCCCAGTGGGTTCAGTGTCTGATCGATACGTGCATAAATTTGCATCCAGTTCTCTAGCCGTAGATGTTTAGCATCAATAACTAGGTGAACCTCAATTTAACTCCTTGCACCAGTTCCTCTTGGATTCAGGATGGTGCCAGCAGACACCCATAGGTAGGAGGGACCTTACACAGGTACCCCATGTGCTTCCAAGATGCAAAAGTATGGAAATAAGGTTGTCACTACTCAAAAGGCAAGATTCTGGAGTTGCTATTTAAGGCTCAAGGAGAAAGTTGCAAAAAAATTTTTGCTTTGATGTCAAGATAGATTGCCCCTCACTTCTGTGTATTTCCCCCAACTTCCTCACCATTGCTCACATAACAGGGAGCAGAAGATTCCACTCCCAGTTCTAGTTCATTTCAGACCAACAGATCACTGATCACTTTGAGCAAGGCAGACAGCCAGGACAATATGGATCGTGCACAAGTCTGCAGGGCTTGGGGCAAAATTAGTCACCCCCACGATGCAGCCAAGTGAACAAAACAATTAATGAACATGCCTCCTACATCAATACTGTTCATTGAAATTAGGTGTGGGCAAGGACCATCTCCCCACAATCCCAAACAGCAGCACAGCAATGCCAGCCACTGCCAGATTCACTGTTTTCATGTGTTCCTTCAGAAGGTTGGGTTTTGATTATTGCAGTTTATATCCTCAACATCTGATTTTATTTTACCTTGTTTCAAATTAAAGTACGATATTTCTAATCCATAAAAGTCAGTATTTTGAGCTAATATTCCTTGAGGCAAATAGTATGGCAGGATACAACACAAGGTCCAATGGGAAGATATTCATACACAGATGATATCTTCCTGGGTAATAAATATTTTATCCACTAATGCAATGGTGTGCACTGTTCTAGTACATCCAGTCTGCAAAAAAGACTGACAGATGGCAATACACTACTGATGGATTTGGATTCAATTAGCTACATATTAGCCCCTTTAGTCCTAATTGTTTCCAACATGTACACTATTGGCTTGTCCATGCAAAACTCAGTTTCTTCCAAATGTCAAGACAACATCCATCTCCATCTATTAACAGAGCCAAATGCTTGAACTTTGAGGTGTGCTGGGGGGCAGGGTGAAAGAGACACATCAGAATGCTATTTCTGAAATAGTCATGGCAGATGCATTAAAATCACTCACCAAACAAGCACTAATTCTACTGGAAAACTACAAAAATAAAGTCTTGATTTATTAAGAAAATCCTTAAAGATGTCTAGTTTAACATCTAATACTTAGCCTCTGCAATTACCAGATATATTTTTGCTACTGTTGAGTCTCCTACATCTTTTCCCCCCATCTTTATGCTGTTTCAATCCAAGACCACAGAATTAAAAGCATTAGATTTAATTACCATCTTTTCAAGTAAAGCCATGGAGACTGTAGGAAGCCAGCAGAGCTTTCAAAACAAATCCTTCTACTGCTAAGCTAGTTTACTTGTTGTTAATGATGTAAAGCCAGAGAATCTTTCAGAGCTGCAGTATGATATAATGTTGGAACACTATATGCCAAATAGTTACCTCAAAGTAGTAAACATTCATTTAGTAATTGCATGAAGAAAGCAAACACTTTGAGACCTGCACCTTATGTTTTTCAAAAAGGTTTACACAGGCATTACATGTGTTCCGTTGGAATAACCTCAAAATGGACAATTCATGAGGATATAAGATTCCAAAGGTGCCGGAGAAGCTCTACGTGCTTAGTAGATCTAACATTCTGTAATGTCATAAATCATTGTGTACTTTGCTCTTCCTTGTCATTGATGTTCTAAGGCCAAATACTTTATTCTGTATTGCATGCAACAGCCCCTTGGAGAAGCTTCAAGCATTCAAAGGAACATTTAAATCTTGGAACAAATGCTCCTGACATTCATGATCTTTAATACCACAACCTTCAACAAGTGTACTCATCCACCTACAAAGAATGCTTAGTTTCACAAATATTGTGTTTGCATGATCTGCTGGGATCCAAAATTTGGACTAGAATATGCTTTGCATTATGGATAGCAATGAAAAGCAGAGAAATTGGAAGGATGTACTGGCTTTCCGGGGAATGCAATGTGCATTTACTAGAAGAAAACCTGGACTCTGAGGTGAAATTACAAGGAAAGATTACACAAACCAGGCAAGTGTTTCTGATGAAAGGCCATCAATCTGAAGTGAGAATTTGATCACCAGTGATATCAGGCCTGCTAAATATTTACAGCATTTTCTGTTTTCATAACACACAATCTAGAATTGTATTCCCTGGAATTTAGGCAGGTGGCATTTGACTTGATCAACATTTTTCTAAAACAAGCAAATCTCTGCACCAACCCTACTTGCGTGTTCAACCTGTCAACAGACAAAAAGATCCGCAAGCAAAATGCTTGTCCACCCTTGAGTTAAGTCACGTAACCTTCACAAGAAGCAAAGGAGAATTATTTTGAGAAAAAAAAACAAACTTACATTTCCCCTTCACACCTCAAAGCCATTGCTTGCTTTTTCACACTGGATACAGCATTTATATTTTAAGCAGTTATCTGTGTAATGAACTAGGATTCAGTTATCTGTTCAATCATTAAATAAACTCAGTAAAATCTCAATAAAAAGGAAAGAAAAATGTTGAAACTAGATCCTCGAATTCCAAAAAACAGGAAAACTGTATTGGAAGCTGGGCAAAGACCCTTCAGAAGTGGGAGGAAACTGTCAGCAGTGCTGAGATTCGCTCACCTCGATGTTCGATGGTATCATAAATAGGAATTGTATTACAAAAAACTGACGACATTTGTGCATGATGGAAAATAAATGCTTGCAAATTGAAGGATCTATTTATTCAAATTGGTTAAAAGCAAGTTTTTACTTTTCTACAGTATCAAAGAATATTGATGATTACAGATATATAGGAAAGTTCTTTGTAAGGTTTGTATCTAATATTAGCTATTCCTAAACTAGCGTAAGGTTTCAACCTGAGAACTGCCCCAAATGAAATCTGCAAAGGCACAATTTTCCTAAACTATTATTCCATACAATGGGGATTTCCAAAAAAAACGCTAATACAACACTAACTCACATTATAACAATACGAGGGTGCCCTTGTTCCCATGATGCTGCTCAACTTTCCGCTTGTCACACAGACTATATTTAACCAAATAAATGTACATAAACAGGAAAGTGTTCCAACAGGCCATTTATTTGCTTTCCTCACTGAGAAAGAGGATTTACGATTTCATTCACTGTGCAAGCATTTCAGTGAGGCAAGAAAATAATGGCACTCATTCTACCACTGCAGAATTTATGGTAAGTATTTATTATATTTTAGGGAGCAGCTGCAATTTTTCATCCAGGTTCCATTTGTGCAACAGGACAGGTAGCTCCGAGAATCAATGGTTCTCAAAAGGATTTTTAAAAATTTGGACATGGGCAGATCCCAATTTGTCAACCACCCTCCTCAGGTTGACTTTGTTACACTTGATCACATGGGTACTGGTCATTCGTCATTTGGAAAGGTGCCATAAATCTACCCATTCCTATAATTAAGCCTTTTTGTGTACAGTTAAGCATGCATAGATAAAAGGTTCTGCTGCATCATATACATAACACATTACTCAAAACAGGTCACCTATAGCAACTTATCTGAAGAGAAGAGTGACAAAATGAAAAGGTTGGGAACAATTATTGAAACCATTTACAAAGTGGTTACTCGGCAACATTCAGGAACAAGAAATATTTTATTATTAAAAAGCAACGGTAACAGGATCCAGAATCTTCAATTGCTCCTACAGTCAATGGTACAAAGTAGAGATGAGACAGAAACAGCAAAATTCAAAATGTTGGGAGACAGCAACTTATTTCCATATCGTTACAATCCATATGGAGACCAAAAGCTTAGAGACCTGAATTTTCCAATGGTCTATGCAAAAGGATCAATAGATAAGATTTCACATTAAGATTTCTTAAACTAAAATCAACATCAATGTAACATCATTTACTAGAGTACAGGGCTCATGACACAATGATAGAATCCATATCTCTGAACCAGAAGACCCAGGTTCAAATCCTATTTGCACCAAAGCTGAGTAATAACATCTCTGATCAGGTTGATTAGAAATATCTAGTATGTAATTTGTGGAATAAGTAAACTGCAGAAAAGGGTACTCCCTTAGCTTATTAACTGACAAACTAAAAATACTGCATTGATGCGCCATGCAGCAGAGTTAAAATTTAAATTTTCTCTTGACACTAAGCACATTTATTGCCCTGCTTTACCTGGGTGAACATTCCATTGGCCTTTTAAACAGAGTCCCCCTCATCTAACCTTTTGGGCATAAATGAACGAACTTCTTTCTGGTGATTCTGCAGTCTCCAACATTTGAGAATCCTCATTCCCTGAATATTGGTTCACCTTCACCTCGACTTTGTGGTTATCCCTGAAGCTTCTGCCTGGCAATGGCAGTACTTATGGAGGGTCACCTTCCCTCAACTCTTTCAGTCCGACTGCCCAAAGAGTCTGCAAGCAGCAGGTAGACTACCTTCTCCTACAAAGCCGACCTCTCACTTTTCAAGTGTTCAACATGGGCAAGATCACACAAGCCTGTTGTGAAGCAGCGTTCAGTCCAACTTTGCACCATCTCCCATTCCAAGGCAATTTTGATCTTAAAATTTGCTTTCATATTGATCAGTCACCATTTGGCTCTTATGGCGCATGTTTCACTCAGCAATAACAGAGACATTAACATACCACTTAATAACGAAACATTGGCTACCTGGACATTATGATTTTTTTTTTTTTTAAAACTGAGGGCTCCCCATTGCCAATGCATTTGACAAATAGTCAGGGCCAAATCTCTGAAAAGATGGGTGGAGAACCTCAAAAAGTGCAGTGAGTTTATAGAAAGGCTGACTATATAATCTACTGGAAAATACAGGGGCCCAGTTACTCTTCCAAAATCTAAAATCTAAAATGCATGAAATCCAAAAAGGTAGCTCAGGGTTAAAAATCAGTTACTTTTGCACCACACAATAGCCATCTATCGTACTGCAGAAAAAGCTACTGTAACTGTTTCATATTTATTTCAATAGAAACATGCATGATCATGTTCCCAATCCAATGGTTGTTGTATTATTTCATTAAGTCCCAAAGTATACATTGTTCAAAAATCCATCATTGGGTCTTCAAAGTAGGACACTATTAGAAACATGAATTGAATGGCAGAGCATAAAATTTCTTATGAGTTTGAAGTACATTTCAATTATACAGGTGCTATTGAAAAATGTAGGCTGAACTTGTGAATATATAGTTTTCAAGCACAGATAAAAAACTTAGCCTTCGATAACAGATACAGATTTGCTCAGAAACTGCAAGGTTCACACATGGAATTCACTGTCAAGAAAGACTAATCTTTGGGATAATCTCAGCTTTTGCAGCAGATGTTTTCCTTCTATTTTTTGAATAATTTCAGCACAAGACATCTGTTTTTCCACTGTCAAGAATTCCCTTTCATCCTTGAGAAATCTGCTATGCAGATGTTGAGCAATTTTCAAACCCCAAGCTAAAAAATGTTCCAGTTCAGTGACAAACGCATTTTTACCTCATTAAGGCTTCTAGTGCAATTTTACATTCGCACCATCACAGGTAGATTAAAAAAAAACTGGACTCTTTCAAAATCTGAACGATAGGCTTCCACACTTTGTTCATGCTTGGTTCTGAGGATCCAAGCCAAGTCAATTTAGAATACAAGCAAAAACCAGTTAGCTATAATCCACACCAACTGTTTCAAGTTATGTAGACAGCCATGTGATCATCCCCTTTTTGAGTGATCAACACTTCACCAGTTTAGATAAGTTACACACATTCACTCTTTCATTGCATTATGAAGATACAAATCAAATATAACCTTTATGGACTCATAGGGATGTCAGTATCTCTGGCAAGGCCAGCATTTACTGCCCATCCCTAATGGGCCAGTTAATAGTCTGGAGTCACATGTAGGCCAGATCAGGTAAGGATGGCAGATTTCCTTCCCTAAAAAGTCACAAGTGAACCAAAATGGGTTCTTTTCTCCCCGAAAATCGAGATGGTTCTAATGGAGACTAATTCCAGATTCTTCATTGAATTCAAATTCCACCATCTGCTGTAGCAGGATTTGAACCAAAGTTCCCAAAACATTAACATAGTCAAGTGATAACACTACTGGGCCATCACCTATTTTTTAATATAATATTATCATAGACTTATACAAGTTGTCATGACTTCAAAGTCGTCCCCAAAGTGTCTTCAGGCAATTAAATTGTTGAGAAGCATAATCATGGCTGTATTGTAGCAAATACTGCAACAAAATTGCACAGTGCAAGCTCGCACCGATGTATTAATGATTACATAATGGAGAGTCGATGGATAACTACTGGACCAAACACCAGGAGAAAGCTTCCAAGCCTCTTTGAAGTAGTGCCATTTTACACCTAAACAAGGCAAGTTTCTGTCTAATCTCTCATCCGAGAGGGCACTTTTGTAAGGACTCCAACAATGTCAGCCTGCATTAGTGCTCAAATCTCTCGAGCAGGAGTTGAACCCCTGACCTTCCTGACTCACAGCAGACAATGCTGCACTAAAACCAAGGCTGCCAGTTTACAATTACACAAGACATTTCCATTAAAAACAGTGTGCTCTTGGGGTTTACTGCCACAAGTATCCTCAGATGATACCCAAATTCACTCGTTTCTAAAAAGAGACAACTGAAAATTCCACTTTTATTTTGGTTTAAAAATGTTTAGCTGATTCAGTGGCCCTGGTTGCTAGGCAGCAGAACATGCTGCCTATCACAGGGGCTGTGTATTCCATTCTCTCAAGCAGATTCAACCTTCTCAGTGATTGGAGAACTCCATCTCACATCAGTAATCACCACTGCCACTGACTCAGTTGCTGTGACACATCGACTTCGAAGCATCACAAAGCCGAAAAGACTGGCAACTGAACAGTTCAGTTCCAACCTGGATTCTTTAACTCCTCGTGAGCTCATCTGGTCACCGTCACATGTTTCAGACTGTCCACCCAGAAACACAACATACCAGAACGCTACACAGTACTGAGCTGTATCGTTTCTGCGCAGTTGGATGTACCCAAGTTGCAGAAATTCTAACCCAATCTAGCACAACCTTCACGATGCCTCGAAAACAGCGCAGTCAAAAACATAAACCTTGCCATTGATATTGAAGGGTTACACATGATTAAACAAAATCCAAAAAGACCTGGCCAAGTACAAAGTGTAAATTTGGGCTCAGATGGGAAACTGCCCTCCCTCTAAGCAGGATATTTGCTGCAAGTACAAATCACAGTCAATGGGACAAATTGTTGGGTAGATCTGCACAAAACAAAAAAGTAAAAGTAACTTATATGAACACACCATGCAACACCGGCTGTTTGAAAATGTTGAATTTTGTTTGATAGTGAGAGGGAGAGATAGCTTATTGGGTTCTAGTGATTTCATTTTGGCAGGTTAAAGGCCACCTTTTAATAGCATTTTGTTTCAGGTTTGAAACAGCTTCTCTCATTTCAAAGACAGCATTTTTACTGATCTCATGCTTTGCAAAGCTTTCCCAGCAAGATGGTCCTGATAGACAGGGGGGGGGGGGGGAAGATACTGCTTCAGATCGAAAACTACAAGATCAATTAAAGTCATCAAGGTACTCAACAGGAGTGTCATTCAACAAAATTTAACAGCATAGCCACAAAAAAGGAGATAACCGAATTGGTGACGGAAAATTAACCAAAGAGGACAGTTCAAAGATGCATCTCAAAGAGGAGGACAGGGACATGAAGATGCCCAGGAAGGAATTCCAAAATTAAGGCCTTGGCACCTGAAGTCACGGCCATTGTCAGAGAGGAGTAAAATCAGGGATGTACAAATACATCAGAAAAGAGGAAACAAATGTTCAGAGCTGTGTAGAACTGGAGACAGGAGAGCGATTGACACGTTTAACTGTTAAACAGTTCTGAACAGACCTTAAGTTAATGGTCTGATGACTGGAGAGATGAGGTGAGCCTTTGACTTAATTGATGCATGTCTACCTCAGAAATTGGAAAGGGTGGCTTTGATACTCACTCTGGTGATCAGAGACTTATTAGCATATGTTGGTACCCAGTTTGAGGGATATGGATGATCCCCATTTGCCTCAAGGACAAGAGATTGGCCATTTGTTATCCAGGGACCTTTATTGAAAAGGATGGGTCATTGTTGGCTGATGATAGTTGCAGCTTTGAGATATTCCATAGCATGACCTGGCAGCCCTCACCAGCACGATGTACATTTGTTTATAACAAATAAATAATTTGTTTATAACACTATATACATTAGTTTATAATAACATGCGGACAATGCACATGGAGTCCAAGAATAAAAGAACCTTTAACACAAAAGTGAAAAATTTCAACACAAGGGAGGGTGAAATAACTGAAGGTGAGCATTTTATAACAATGCTTGAATAACCGTTGACTTTGACCCAATCTCCAGTCAGTTTCTGATCTTCAGGACAAGGCAACAAAATACATTCAGCTCTCAACTGTACACCTCAACTGCAAAAGTCATCTGACGTTTATCACAAATTAATCCAGAAATTCGAGAACAACACAACAGACCACACCAACAAACAAAATACTGTGAAACCTGGAAGTTTGAAGAGGGAAACAGAGTCAAGATTGAGAGATTTGGGTGAAAGGTCACTGGTTTGAAACTTTAACTGATTTTCTCCACAGATGCTGTCAAAGCTTCGCTTCCCCCTCCCAAACAGACCATACAGCATGTTGAAGTTAGCTTGCCACTTACCTTGTTAAGAAATAAAGAAAGAATGAGATACAAGTGGGAGTAAAAAATGAAGTTCAGGGGACCAGCCTGAACAGCATTCTATGGAAATTCCTGGTGAATTTCAAAACATTTCTGTACAGGTCGTTTCTCGTTTGTGAGGTTTTTTTTCTGTAAAACTCATCACAGGGAACAAAGCGGTCATTAGCAAGGTCAGTCACGTTGTTTTTTTGCTGAGACTGCAGCATCCGGCAAATGTTAAACTACCAGCAACACTAATGACCCACTCGAGTCATCATAAATGATCAGATTCTAAATCAGGATTAATCAGGTACAACTCACCTGCTAGAATTGTCCATTTTGTGAAGGGTTGCGTCCAGCAAGTTTTACATTCAGGATTAGCAGCATCTGCATTAAACAACGTGATCACTGGACCACTTGCTGCTTTGCAAATGGTTATATGAAACATATTAACTTCCAAATCCAAAACAGAAAACTATTCTATTTATCCATAAATACAGCACATTGCTGAAGGAAGCATCAGTCCAACAGCAAAATGGGACAAAGCATCATTTCATACAAAATGCTGTCTTCACTTCAGGCAGGTTTAGCAGTAATTTGAATTACAAATTACAAACTGGAACCTCAGGCCAGGGCAATTGCACAGATGTTAAAACTGGAACATGTACCCCACAGGAAACCGAGCAAGGTTAGTCTGCCTTCAGGCAGAATCACAGGATCAGCATACACACCAGCAATTGTTTTCAACCAAGATGCTCTGCAATTGTGAATTGTTAAAACTTCATCAAAACACACAATGCTCGATCATTAAACTTCTTCCAGCTCCCTTGGGTGGGGTGGCAGAGCTAGTGGGTGAACAATTCATCTCAGGAACATGAGGCAATACAAACGTAGCACCCCCCACCCCAGCCACCACCACTCCCAATGGTTTCAGCTGGCCATGTCCAAGTCGTCACGTTAACGTAGGCACAAAGAGGCCAATTCGTGAACAAAACTGGATGAGAGAAATGTTGGAGCAATCGATTCCTCATCTTTCCTGTCCCCCGCTTCAAAGTGCCTATTCATTGCTGAGAAAAGAGGTACTAGAACACAGCCTAATTGCTTCCTCTTGACAAAGATGCACTAGCTTCCATTTGTAATCTGCACCATGTCATGGAACACAGTTTATTACTGCCATCCCCCTTTGTGACACACATTGGGGGCATATGGACACAGTAAATGTACATTTTAATATCATTTATTGCAAGTTTAAGTTGCAAGATTCTGGAATGGAGACAGAAATACTTCCTCCTCTGTGCATTTGAAGCTAATAATTAACTCAAGTATTTCTGTAGTGATGGTGTTTTCTTTTAAAGTAGTTTGAGGCCAAGCTCTATAATTAACTGGTTTTTGCACATATTGGTAGAGTTTTAAAAACAAATGAGACAAACAAACTTCAGTTTGGAAGATCAGGAGAGTTTCTTTTAGGCTTAAGGGAAACATTCAATACTTGGAGAGAGTTTTGTTTAGTTTAAGTTTTACTTGGAGTTTGAAGCAGTTGAGCCAAGTCCTCTGATTAGGACAGCTGTACAGAGCAGAGCTCCTCAGCAGGGAAGGATATACAGTAAATTTGCTTTACCGTTAAAGTAAAATAGTTATGTTTCAACGAGAAACCACTTCATTAAAACCAAAATATGATCCATCAAGCCAGGTTTCTGTGTGGGATCTGACTTATCCAGTCATAACATCCTTAACACCATTTTAGTTCCCAATATTGAACACAATGCCTTGGATTCTCACATCACTGCACTGAACATCAAGTTGCTCTTGTCTGATGTCTCATGGGTTTTGTAACCCATGAGGGTTACACCAGAGAGTATCCCACCTTTATCATAGGAGGTTGAACTGACAGTTGGGGTAGAAGTCAACATGTTGGTGATGACTGGTGGGAATGTGTGTGGTTGGTTGGCAGGCAGAGACAAAGGAGATGTGGAAGCACTTGGATGCCCCCCTTCACTGCCACCCTTTGCACTGCCACCCCTTGCATAGCACACTCACTTCCCTGCTAACAAATGTGCCAGAGAACACTGCTACAGATAACATTTATTCTGCTTAAACTGGCAATTGGAATGAGCAGGCCACTGCTGAAGACCAGAATAAACACACAATTGCCATGATGTGGTCTATGCAGATGGACACTCTTTCCGAGAAGTCGCTGCCAGCAAAAAAAAAAGCCTACAGTATTGCACCCTCGTTTCTCTAGACACAGACTCCTACAATCTCTCAACTGCACAGAGTGGCTGGAAGTACTTCACATATCCCAGTCAGTCAATGACAGCAATGCCCCACTCCATTAAGAGATGGTATTAAACCAAACTTATTCACAAATGTCTTCGAAGGGATGGAAGTCTGCCACTGCTGATGTGTGACTCTCTATCCACAGCAATGTGCCCTCCACAATGGGCTAGTAGGCCACTCAGCTCAAGCATAATTAGGAATGGGCTTGCCAGCAATACCTACATCTCACAAGAAAGGGACAGGATGCCTCCGTGGAGGAGCACATGGCTCGGGGTGTGCTGTGGATGGGCATTTAATTTTTACTGAGTGTCCCAATAAAAATAATACTGAAGAGCTGCGAAAAAATCATTTAGCTCCTTTGAGACTCGGATTCTGACAGATTTTTTTTTTTTTAATATTATCTCTTTAATGAGTTCCTGGTTAAGAGAGCACACTGATTTGTTTTTGTGAAGAGGCCAGTAACTGACCACCCATCGTTGCCATTCTCTCGCGGAGGAGTCTGCTGGCTCTGGGCTGAGCCACCTACATCTAGCTTATTTCCAAAGGCAGAATTGTTTAAAACGAAAAAAAAAAATTACTGTCACTTCGATGTTTACTTCTACCCAAGGCATACAGAGGTACCCAACAACTAATAGCAAGTGAATGCTAAAACTGGTTCCTGGGAAAGTTTAGAAAGTTAAATAAATCCTAATTGACCAACCTCAACTGTCTGCAGTAAAAATTGCCCCTCTTAAATCAGCTTCTAGTTAGGTCAGCTTTTCTATTACCATACACAAGTAATTAAAATCAAAAAGGATGTTCAGTATTTTAATGCACTCCAAAAGCAGTCTGATGGAGGGAGAGAATCAGGTCACACTGTATTTAGTGCTAAAGACAATAGCATTAGTGATACAGCCACAACTTACAAAACATCAATTTAGCATTTTGCTTGTTCATCGCTTAGGGCATTTTTCAGGCTATACACGCCAATGGGGGCAGGCAGCAGAAACAAAACACCGTCACCCACAGAATTGACAATTTCAGTCAGACTGTGTACACAAGACAATAAAATGTATTTAACTCAGCGACCAAGTCTGCACCTTTAGTGATAATTTTATTTGAGGTAACCATATTCCACGTAAAGAAAGACTTACCATTCTGGTTACTAGCTCCCATATTTATATAACCAAGACACAACCCATTGATCCTGAATTAACATTCCTTGTTCCCTCATTGTGTTAGGTCTCAGGCATCCGTTTCGACTATGTTGTTAGATGATAATATTTCTTTGTCATTTAAACAAAAAAATCAACATACAAATGGGCACAAACAAAACATATTACGTTCTCATTATTTCTTTGCACATTAAAGTTCCAAGCATCCTTTTACAGAATGTCAAACAGTTTAAGAGCTTGTTCTTTTCTTCCTAAACAGCCAATCGCAACTTTCCTCTCATTTCAATTCAGAGTTTTCCCCATTTGACGACATCGGTTTTGAAAGCTGCAATATCAATCCTCCGTCTTTTTCTCATTCACATGTTTTGTTGAGTGCACATGATCCTCCAGCAACTTACTATTGATGTACCACTCAAATGGATGTTGCTGCTCAATCCCTTTCTAGCACATCTTCAGATACTTTTGCTGAGTGTCATGACAACTGTTGCACCAAGAATGAGAGATTGTCGTTAAGGTGCTTTATACTACACTTCTGATATTTAAAGTTTCCCAAAATCAAGGGCAATGTTTATCTCCATATTGCAAGAAAAGTTTATAAACCCTCGAGAACCTGTCAGTGATTTTCATTAGTACTAGGACTAAAAACAACAGAATTCATATTCCTGGCATTGCCAAAATGACGGAAATCTAAAAACAGTTAATGTTTTGATTTTTAAAATCTTATGTTTATCCAAATATCTTCCACCTTTGATAAATCCTAAGCTGTGCATAATTCTAAATACTTCAAAACTGGCTTCTGGTCTAGTCTGAGCGTCCAGCCAATTCAGCTGTCCAATTAGACTTCTCAATTTCTACATTTCAGCTTCGAAAGATGCTGCATCAGTGTGGTCCTACTTTGACTAATAGCAAGGAGTTTGGCATTTTCCAAATAAGATTGCTAATGCAAAGGGACCCTTGATTCATTTTCCCCAATTTCCAATCCAAATACACTTAAAAGCCCAGAAGCCTGACTTACAATTTGAAATTCCAGTTTAAGCCAAATGATGACCTATTTTCAAATTCACTGCTCCAACCCCTTAAATAGAAATTTCTACTTGCATCATAAGGGTGCACATGAAACTTTGACTACCACCTTGAACATTTCTCGCATTCTTTTACGGTAAACTCCAAATTCTGTCACTCTAAATTATCAATTGCATTTCTGTCCTCAATTCACTTGATTACAGTTCTTCTTTTATATTGTTGTCAGTGATCCGTACCTAGATGGCTTCACCATTTGTTAACATTATGCTATTCACTTTCTGCTGTGTCACTGACTGGAACAACACTAAAACACCTTCATGGAACTCTTCTTTGTGCTTGCAACATTTATTCCAACAGCATATGTTTATCTGCAAATTTATTTCCTGCCAAAACTGGCAGTCTGTCCATACTTGATACTTTGGCAAAGTGCAATAACTTTAATGCCAGTACAGATTGGCAAATTTCCAAATGAAATTTCTGCATTCAATCTGCTGAATTCCATTATGTGCCCTTCATGATGTTATCCTCAGTCTTTCTAAATTTGAGAAAAATCTGACTAAGCCTCATAAGCAGTCAATAAATCACCCTTTGTTAACATTCCTGGAAAGAATTTACCAATCTGTTCAAACCTTCATCTATGTTCAAATCAAGTACCAATTCTGAAAACCTTAAGCTCTTATCCAGTTTCTGTATGTTAACAGACATGCTAAGGCCATGTCTTGTTTCCCCTTCGGTAAAGAAGCTTCAGATCATCTTAACTACTTCATTCTTCCATGGTCATAAGGTTCACTTGCAAAAAAACAGGCAGGGGTGGGTAATCATACACCAAACTTTACGTTTTGACTCAGCCATTCTGTGCTATCGACTATTCACTAGAAGACAAATGCTTTTGAACACAGAGTTCAAGTTCACATTTTAGTGAGAGCTTTATCTCTTAACCGCAGACTATAAAACCAAAATAAAAACTGAATGAACTGCAGTTGCTGTAAATCAGAAACAAAAACAGAAATTGCTGGAAATGCTCAGCAGGTCCGACAGCAATCAGTGAAGAAAAATCAGAGTTAACATTGAGTCCAGTGACCTGGGGGCACTGGAGCTGTGAGGAAGGGTCAATGGACCTGAAACATTAACTGATTTCTTTTCACAGAAGCTGCCAGACCTGCTGAGCATTTCCAGCAATTTTTGTTTCTGTGTCTGTAAAACCTACCCCATTAGGAGACCAAACAACAACAGAAGCGAAATCTGTACTTGAAACAGTTAAATGTTATAAGGCAGGCACTGAAACAAAGATTTCTTCAGATTTTCCTGAGGATTCCTGTCCTCCAGTCCTTGGAGATGTACCCGTCTCTCTGTCTCTCTTTCTAACTACGGAGCAGATGACATGAGCAATTTCGATTTGAGCGTACACCGCTAATCCAGTCTTCCTGCTCCTTTTGTCCAGGGTTTGGGTAGGAAAGGATAGAGGATAATGTGGATGCAAAATAAAAAGCATTTCTTAAAGGAGACTCAATAGTCAGTAATTGTCTGCAAGTCCATCTCTGAAAACATCTCAGATATTACTACACCTTGAAGAGAAAACTTCACAACTTTGGTTCAGCAAAACTGCGTTCAACTTTCCACTCACCTTACTGAAAGCACATGTCGATGCCTGCATCGACAGGAGCCTTAACAGGTCTGTGAGAAAGGTTTTCCATTTAGAAAACAAGACTCAGATGGACACTGTTCTTGTAGTGGAAGCATAGTGAGGAAGAAATGCAAGTAAGCTAGCATTTTAATCATGCGGAAAAGAAGAAAGGGCAGCACAGTGGTTAGCTCAGCTGCCTCACAATGCCAGGGACCTGGGTTCAATTCCACCCTAGGATTACTGTGTATGGAGTTTGCATATTCTCCCTAGTCTGCAGGGGTTTCCTCCATGTGCTCCAGTTTGGCCACATTAAATCACCTGTAGTGTCCAGAGATGCGTCGGTTTGGTGGATTACCCAGGGGAAATGCTGGGTCTGGGTGGGAGGGAGGGTCAGTGCGATTCAAATGGGCTGCTTCTGCACCATAGGGATTCTATGATTCTAAAGTTTCAGAGCAACGGCCAAAATTAGTGACAAATTAAACTGAACATTTCAAGAATAGATGATGTTGAGAATATACTTTTTGCCCAACTTTACAACGGGCATTTCTTTGCAAATAAGACAAGAACATTCCACTTAATCTTTCCAAGCACTTAGAAATCACAAGAGGAAATCATTAGGCAGCTGGCTGATATGCTGCTGATACTTTAGCACACATTGGGAAAATCTTTTAGACCCATTTGATTAAAAGCCTGCTTCCAAACTTGACAGAAAGCTTTCTCAAAGTAAATTGGTTTCAGACATATTGTTTTGCAATTGCCATTTTGCAAAAATATAACTGTAAACTCAAAATCATGCACTTTTAGCATCAAAGTACTCTCCATGGCTCAGTTCCTCAATTTTTAAATAATTGAAATAATGACTGGATACATAACAAGTCCGCACTTTCCACAATTTCCACATCAATATTTTACAAAGTTGTGCAGCATGAGAAGCTATG
This sequence comes from Rhincodon typus, assembly GCF_021869965.1. Classification (NCBI taxonomy): domain Eukaryota; kingdom Metazoa; phylum Chordata; class Chondrichthyes; order Orectolobiformes; family Rhincodontidae; genus Rhincodon; species Rhincodon typus. The sequence continues at coordinate 12,276,869 of NC_063363.1, forward strand.
CAATTGCTGAATTCACGTTTACTTGATTAAAATTCTGAATGGTCATACTCAGCTGATGATAGAGAACAAAATGTCTCGCCCTTTCTCAGAATTATATCAAGTATATAATTGCAGTCATGAAGTTTTCTTTTCAATTTTGGCATCAGTCGAAGTCTCTAAATGTCCTGCAATTGTCAGGGACAGGTTCTACGAAAAGATCCAGTTGATAACAATCCTGAAAAATTGGAGTTTTGTATTTTCATGAGCACAGGAAGAGTTGATTTGTGTGCAGAAATCTATGTAAATAACTGTCTTAAACTATTAACCTTCATGAACCCCATTTCAGATAATTGAGCTCAATTAGACTGAAGTCCACCAGAATTTGCCAGAAATAAATGCAGTGAACTTTGAGGAGTGAATCTATAGCTTATATTTCAAGGTTTGATGTTGGAAATGATGCTTTAGATAAGTTGTTACTTGGAAGCCAGTTTTCTGAACTAAATACAACACTTTGGAGCTTGTCACTTTTGTTGCTATTTTTAAAAAGAGATGTGAGCAATTCAGTGAAATTTCCAGTATTGAGAGTTCAGATTCTGGTAAATTTAACATTCGTGAAAATCAAGCCTAATAACTTTCACTGTTGCAATATTGTTACAAACTTTTATAGTTACTAACTTGCATTTGACATCCAGTAGAGTTTCCAGTCTCGGCAGATTTGCAGTGCAATTGCACAGTAAGTAAAGACTTTTGACATAGCAGCGAAAAGAAAGGCAACATTTCAGCCAATGAACTATCAAAAATATATTTTGGATTGTCTGGACACCACAGATTTTTGATGAAATATACTGCACTTACTGCAGATTGAAACCTGGCTAGAAACAAGGGCACAGAGCAAAGTTTAGTGAAATGGCACCATCGTTGTTCTCACAGGATAAGAGATATTAACTTGAATTCCATTGTTCAGTATGTAAATTGAGCACAAGTACTGGACAATTGTGTGGTGGGGGTAAGCTTAGCTTAGTTTAGCTTACTCCATGTCTTTAGTCAGCAAACTTGATCAATATCCTCAAAAGGTGATGCGCAGACATTTATTTTTATTCATTTACGGGGTGAGTGTGTCACTGGCTAGGCCAGAATTTATTGCCCATCCCCAAGTGCTCAGAGGGCATTGAGAATCAACCATATTGCTGTGGATCTGGAGTCAGATGTAGGCCAGATCAGGTAAGGATGGCAGATTTCTTCTCTAGTGGACATTCGTGAACCAGATGGGTTTTTACGACAATCGATTCACCGTCATCATTAGACTCTTAAATCAAATTTCACCATCTGCTGTGGCAGGATTCAAATCCAGGTCCCAAGAACACTCCTTGGGTCTCTCAATTAACAGCCCATTGATAATACCACTAGTCCCACATGTTTGGGCATTGATTCATGGCAATCATGAGACAAAGGCTGAAAATCGAAGACTGAAAAGAAAATCAGGCAATGTAATTGGATAGTCATCCTGTGCAGCGAATACACTACTTCAGAAGTAATCTTGTTTAGACGGGAATGGGAGCGAGTGTTTGGATGAGCAACACAGGGAACTTGAAATTTAATATTGAGCATTGTTTGTTGTCAACTTCAAGCTGATATCTAAAACTTTCAGATGCCCTTGGTTGCTAACTTGATGGCAGTGGTTAAGGGGGAAGGTGGGAATGGGAAAGGGAGGAAGTAGAGGTGGGCAGGGGTTTGGGGGGGGGGGGGGGGGGGCATGGGAAAAAAGAGAACACCTCATCAAGTATATACCTTATTACTCCCCATGTGGGGAGTAATACGACTGCATTGCTGCACTGAGTTTATGGCACCCCAAGATACACATTCATTAGTTGTTCGTTCTTCACAATACAGTGTCACATAAACAGCAACTACTTTAAAGTTTTGTAGAAAGTTGCTGAAGTACAGGTTCCTGATCATTTTTTCTTATTAGGGAACTGAACATCCCACTCTGTTTTGGATCAAATGACTTCCCATATTTTATTCCTAATTCTAACAACACTTGGATGGGCAGTGATTGTATTGGTCAATTCTGCTGTTGTCAGGACAAGACAACTCTGCCAAATTCGCTGTTGCACACTTCCAACCTTGTCAGTTTTCATAATGTAAAATATATGCACTTTCTGCTTTATCAGTCAAACACTCTACATTCAACTGTCAGAATGGATGCGTGATATCTGAAATAAACACATGGACACAACTTCCCAAAGGAAAAAGGATGGAAAGCACTCCCAATCATTTCAGTCAACAAGTTATTAATCAATAGATCGAAAGAAACTACTGCAGATTAAATCATGACCCAAGGAGGCAATGCAACAGCATTAGGGTTAAAATGATATTTGTTTATTCATGGTTGAGAATGTCCAAATGCATTTGTTACAGCTATGTACTGCATCCAGCTATAAGCTACTCTCCACAATTTGTTTGAGATGAACATATCCCCGTTAATCTACTACAGATTGCTGTGTAAACCTGCAGCAAATATCCTTCTGGAGATGTCCTACAACACTCCTCTCAGCTTTCAGATTACCACTGAATCCCACATGGGACCTGAAACACTAGCCAAGCAGGACCATCACAACGGCTATGTTTCAGCTGCTTATCAAGCTTATTTCATTAACTTAACAAGAGGATCATTTTGCTCCGCCAGCACCACGGGATAGAAACTGTAAAGTGTGTCCTTCCACTAACAGCCACAAACATTGCCCTTCACAACAAGAAGCGCAAATATACATTGTATGCAAAATTTTCTATTATAAAATGCTGTAATCAAATCACCAGGCCTCTAAACCTTGATCTTTACCCTCAGTTTAAGAGCAGCTGAACCAATTGATTAAAAATCTCAACTCTTTGCTTCTGAGGATTCTATGTAAGGTCCAATATAACACAGGTCAGGAATGCTTTACCCAAAGAGCAGGAGACTAACTGCTTTTCAAATAAAGAATAGTGTGTGTGTTTGGAAACATTTACCCTATAGATCCAATTGGGTTGATTCAGAAACTTGGCCGGGGCGGGGGGAGGAGAGAAGGACTTCGCTTTTAGGTCGCCCCCTCCAAAAAAAAGGATCCATTCAGGTCTGCTTTACAACAGACCTTCAAGTTCTTTTTTCAGTCTTTGCAGTTTTTCAGAAATGCAGGTAATGGATAGCCAGCCTGTAGGACAAGTCGGTCTTCTCCTTCCAACACAAGACATTGTTGGCTCTGTACTGAACTATCTGGCCAACCCTGTCATTTGCCAACGGCAGAACTGATTGAAATGTTGGAAGTGGCACTTTGGGCTGTCATTAAATGTACAAAATCAAGGATTCTGACAAAATAAACTTAGTCAATTTATCCACAATGTTAAAATGTGACATAGAAAATGACTGCCATTCCCATCTGTTGCAAGATCAGGTTTGTGCTTCCGTGAGTGAACATGGACAGGTCTTACTGAACACAATATACATGGGATGGTAAGTGAGGACATCATCTTGGACCCTACAAACTGTGGTCCTAGCACCTTTATGGTCTGATACCATCATGATGTAGCTCCTTACATCAAGTTATCCTTTGAAAGACTGTTTGGTTGATCCTTTACTCCACAGGACCAAATCTTCTTGAAAACAAACAGTGCAGGGTCAGTGGAAAGGGCCACTTTTCTTACTGAAGCAGAAGATTGGATGCAAACAGCCTGCAAACAGACAGACCCTCATTTCTTCAGGACACCAATCTTTCCCAGAGCCGGTGCAGTAAAAGATACTCCAGCCAAGATTACAAATGTCCTGACAATGTTAATAGTACTCTCATTCAACGTGATCAATTTCCAAAGAGTACAGCACCATCATACACCAAATAATGGCACACAACTCACAACAGTGAGATCTATGTTGCAGGTGGAGATATCCATGCAGATTCCTTGGAGGAAGGCTCTCCTGCAGTATAGCAGTGAATAGAATTAGAGGCTCCATAAACTGGATGTTACCTACACTGTTGCTCATGTCTAACTCTCAGCAAGATTTGTTCTGCTAGCCTAACTACACTGGTCCCTGGCCAAGCAACATTGCTATTTCAAAAATCTAGTTTTTAAATCCTTCCATTCTCTCTCTCTCTCTTTCCCCAAGAACCACCCTTCCCTCTTTCAGTCTTACAATCTTTAAAGATATCCACACTCCTAATTCTGTCCTCAAACACATTCATGTTGAATTGGTCCAGCATTGGCGGCCATGCCTTTAGTTGCTTCAGCATTGGAATACCCTGCCCATAGCTCTCCTTTGCTTTCCTCAAAGACATTGCTTAAAACCTACATCTTTGACAAGCTTTTATAATCATCATATGCAGCTTGGTGTCATAGCTTTATAGAATTACTGTAAAATGTCTTGGGATGTTTGATTGTGTTAGAGGCACTACTTAAGTAAGTTGTTGTTGCATCAGTACCCTTTCGTCATTGAAGTAAACTGCAGCCTGTGCAGACGAAGTGACTTCCAAAAATCACATTTTTTTAAAAAAATCATTCATGGGATGAGGGCATTGCTGACAAGGTCAGCATTTATTGTCCATCCCTAACTTGTTGTTAGGAGTCAGCCACATTGCTGTGGGTCTGGAGTCACATAGGTCAGACCAGGTAAGGATGGCAGTTTCCTTCCCTAAAGGATGTTAGTAAACTAGACGGGTTTTTCCAACAAATCAACAGCAGACTCATGGTCATCATTAGACTCAATGCCAGATTTTTCTTTTTTTTTCAAAAATTGAATTCAAATTCCACCATCTGCCATAGCAGGATTCGAACGTGGGTCTCTAGAACGTTACCTGGGTCTCTGGATTAATGGTCCAGTGAAAATCCCGCTCAGCCATCACCCCCTACCCCCACCAAACAGAAGGCCAGAGCAGACAGGATTGCACATTTGCCACAATAAATGCTCAGGAATGATAACAGTGAGGTTACTGTAATCTCATTATTAACATATTTCAGTTGTGACTTTATTAGGATCTAACTTGTATGCCATTATACTACAAATGGCAGAGAGATTAATATGGGGAAGCATACAACTCATAGGCACAACCACAAACATTTATTTGGAGTTCTTATAGTGCAAACTCCAATCACTTTGCATTTCCTTAAGAGTCACAATCCATGTCAAGTTATGCAAATAACTTTTACTAATTATCTCCTGTGATATCCCCGATAGCAAGCAGCAGTGGATGAGATAGAAAAAACATCAGAATTACAGCATCTCAAAAAAGCTACCTCTGCACAGCACCGTCGTTTTTCAAACTGATGGAAGACACACTAACCTTACGTACTTCTCAATGGATGTCAGTTATAATTAGGTACATCATTCTGAGACCCAGGATTAATTCAACGTTGGTCATAATGCACTCATATCTAGTCAACTCAGGACAGCACACAGGTTTAATGCTGCCACATTGTTTGTTTTACACGTAATGTCAATGGCCTCCCAAGAGATGACAAGCAGAGGCTGTAAAAACATTCAACATAATTTTAAACCTCTCAGATCCCTGCAATACACAAAAGGTCAGGCTGCACAATACACAGTGTATAAATTTAAAAATAGTACATGTTTAAAAACAGCCAGTTGACCCAAAAGCCAATCCACCAAGGAGTGGTAGGACTTGTAAAATGTACAAAAGCTAAAAGCTAACAAGATACAGAATTCAGAAAAACGGAAAGTTTGCATTTTACCAGTTCTATGTTTTGCTGCGGCATTAGATTCACACAAGGTTTTCTAGGATCCCTATATTAAGCAGTTAAATATCTTCAAATAAAAAAAAAGTTAGGGAAGATGTGCCTGTCAAAAACAGAACCACACTTCATATTATAACGACTTGATGGTTATGTCCTATGTCAGTGGTTAATGGAGCAGGATTTCCTCCCTCACCATCTCACATTTCAGTATATCCACTTCTCTTGCTTCCTTTAAAATGAACAGAGACATCTATGGCAGAGTAAAAACTGAATATTCATCATTTCTACAGAGAGAGAGATATAGACAAAAAGTGAAAATCTATCCACAAGTTGGTCCTGAATAACAACTCTAACATGAAAGAGAAAAGGAGTGTTTTGTTTTAAACTGGTGAGCCTAAAAAGAACTGAATCTATTATTATTTCACACTCAACATTAAATTCCACTTATTCACCCCAATTGTTTTGAAAAGCAGTGCAAGGTCATAAATCAAATCAGAAACTCAACAGGATTCCCAGAATGGCACCTTCCAAATCCACAGCCATTATGGTGCAGAACTCTGACCAAGGTCAGCAGGTACATGACAACATCATCCACCTGCAAGTTCCCCTCCAAGCTACTCCCCATTCTGGCTTGGAAATATATCACTGTTCTTTCACCATAAATGGGTCAAAATGCTAGAATTCTTGCACTCGCATCATTATAGATGGACCTATACCAAAACGAACTGAAATGGTATATGAAGGCAGTTCACCACTACTTTTTTTTTTAGGAATTAAAAAGGATGGGCAATAAATACTGGGCTAGTCAGTGATGCCCATATCCCCAGAATAAATTCTAAGAAGTAGCCTGAATGTCTGTTGTACATAAGAGTTCAAACTTCTCTAAAGCATGTTGAGCCATAGCTCTAACATGGCCTATTATAAAAGGGTGCACCAAGCAGCAAATCACAACAACCATTTGATGCAAGACAAAAAAAAAAAGGTGGACAAATACAGCATCGATCTAACCGGGCAAAAACATGAAGCATTCCAAAATAGATACAATGCCCGCGTCCAAGATTACACTGCACTAACTTTTTCAGAAAGTTCATCATTTTAGTTATGAAACTCTTAGAAAACAAAAATGTCTAATGCAGTTGGCAGCCATTTGGCACAGCACACCTGTGCTAGCTAATAGCGTGTCCAGCTTAAACCCTCCTTCCAACACTTAGCACCTTCAGCTGTATCTCAGTTAGTAACACTCATCTCAGTCAAGGTCCTGGCTTTAAGTTGCACTCTATGGTTTGAGCACAAACATCCAAGATGTGGTCCTGATAGCCTGCTGAGCTTTCAGAGATGCTATCACTCATTTCAGATGTTAAACCTGTCTGCATTGGTGGATACAAAACCAAATTAAAATCTATGACACTATTTCAAAGACAATTGGATAAGTTCACCTCAGTACCCTGGCCAATATCTACCCTCTGAACCTGGCCAATATTTACTCCTCAACCAATGGGAGCATATGGGATCTTACTGTGCACATAGGATTTGCTGCTTTTCTTGCATTACAACACAGGCTCCATTTCAAAAACTACTTGCTGTATGAAAGATGTTGTGAAACTTGAAAGGGTTCAGAAAAGATTTCCAAGGATGTCGGAGGGTTTGAGCTATAAAGGAGAGGCTAAATAGGCTGGGGCTATTTTCCCTGGAGCATCAGCAGCTAAGGGATGGCCTTATTGATATTTATAAAGTCATAAGGGGCATGGATAGGATGAATAGTCAAAAGTTCCCATGACTCTACTTCGTTGGCTACAAAGTGCCAAAGCATCTGGTGGTCATGAAAAGCATGATATAAAAACACAAAATCTGCCTTCCCCACCACCCCCCTCAACCGAATGATAACCCCTTTCCAGCTCACTGCCAATCATTTTAATCCACTTTGCCTGAGCAAATAGGTGTTTCATACATGATTGTGCTGTCACAGTGCCTACTTGGATCCATTTAAATTAAATTATACCTCCACACCACCTGCAAAACAAAGACTTCAAAGGCCAATGACCCTTGGCTTTTTCAATTTTACACCTGCTTTTATTTTGAGGATAAACAGCAGGCACAGCTCACTGAGGATAATATGTGTGAAAACGAGGGGGTGTAAGGGACAGAAACACAAAAGTGTTAGTTGTCATTGGAAATTATTTTAATACAGCTAGCAAAAAGATTTAACCAACCTCCTAACAAAGCTACAAATTGTAGGGATTATTTAATGTTACTGGCTAGTTATTGCATAAGCTGTTCTTGAACTTGAACTGTTGTTTTTTAAGCTGAAGTCATACAATGAGCCACGCACAGAAATCACAAAACAGCAACACAGAACAATCTCTTGTGTTTAAATGAACTAAAAATGGCTCCAGTAAATGATCATGACCATCAGCAAACACAATCTTTGCAGCAGCTCACATCTTGAAATATTAAGGCCTTATCGAGAGCTATGAATTTCCAGTGCCTGGCTTTCAGTTCTCTTGACACCAATATTGGGTGAAGTGTTTGCATCTGTGGGCCAATTATTGGTGATTGATGATGACCAGCAAGTCTTTCTTACTGCTGTCTTTGCATAATTAGGGATGGACAATGCTAACAAACTACTGTGGCTTGACAGGTCACTTCAGAAGGCAGTCAAGAGTCAACTAGATGGGTATGGGAGTAAAGGCACACAGGTCAGACTGGTTAAAAGGTGGCAGTTCTACAGAACCAGTTACAGTCACATTATCAAGTCCATTGATAACTTTGGAGTAGTGTTTACTGATGTTTCCAGTTTCTTAAACAACTGAGTTCCAATTCTCAAACTGCCTAGTAATAACTACAGTACCACCATATCCTTTGGTTTAAGTATTGTTAAAAAGCAGAGGTTCAACCCCACCCCCCTCCACCCATTGAGAACCAAAACCAAAACACCCAAAGAGGCACCTCGCCCCGTAATCTGTCAAAAGGTGTGAAAAGTGGTGTAACCTGTCTTTCAGCAACCTCTAGTTGTTAAAATAAATTCCTGACACTCACTTGTGAGCTAATTAACTAAACTATTAACAAATGAATAAATCATTCTAACTACTAACTATTGCCAAATAACCAAGATTCTAATAGTATGCTGTTCCAATAAGTACAAGTCCCACTTGTACAAAAGAGAATTTAGTCTCTCAAAGTTACAATAGTTACGTTTCTTCCAGAATGTTCTGTGCCTTCTCAGTCAATTCTTCTGTCATGAATGGCCTCTCCAATGATTCTTCTGTGAGGAATATTAACTAGTTGTGCCATGTGTACCTTTGATATTTAGACGGTGCTTTCTCTAAGACCTAGTGGAGTCTGAGAGCCAGCGATTCTTAAGTGTTGAGGACTGTTAACTCTGGCAGATGGCAGTTAGCTCTCCTGTCTTTGCCCAACTGCCCTTTCTTTTATATCCTTGATGACATATCAATTTCTTACAATAGGATTGGTCCTATGGTGTCAAAACCATCAGATTTAAATTTAATTGATTTGAGATCTCAGCACCTGGTTCAAATTGATTGGCTAAATTCAAAACTTGTCTTGTTAAAAACTGCCACTTGGCTTGCTAACTTTATGGCCCTTTGAGACAAATGTTTCAATTAAGCTGCTTTCTGTGGACTGGCAACCTTTCAAGCTGCTGCTCACAGAAAAAGCACATCAACTTCTAAAAGGGACCATGCAATGCTTTCTTCCCCCTAGCATTTTACAAACACCATATTCTAACTTCCTGCCTCCCAATCCACAAGTACTCTACACAACTTCGCAATAGTATCAACCCTACTATGTTATACCTGAAAATCACTACATCTGTAATTCAACTGATCAGTAGGTACAAGTGTCAGTGTTCAATTCTAGCCACTCAGGTAATGAGTAGCAATAAAACTTAGTGACACTTGGTCGCTCTTAAATATTACCAAAGAACATGCACTGATTTTCTCCAAATGTATCCAAGGATACCATGTGAACAAGTTCGAACAGCATTGTTGCCATATTTAATACTCTGAGACAATGGTCTATTCAGGAAGAAAATGGAGTTCTCTCATCAAGTACATGCTGATTTATTCTCAAAAACTTTATGCAAGTTCTGCTGTCAGTTTTACTTGAGTATGAAGCCCATGAAATGATCAGTCTCCTTTTGTTATCTAGTTCAATACCACACTGAGTTTGGGTTTAAGAAACACTGTTCGAGGATTGGTCAATCATTACCAAGAAAGAGAGAGTATGTTGGGCAAGCTAATGGAGCAAAAGGTAGACAAGTCTCCTGGCCCTGATGGAATGCATCCCAGGGAACTAGAAGACATGACAAGCGAAATAGCAAATGCACTTGGGGTGATTTTCCAAAATTTGCTGGACTGTGGGGCAGTTCCAGAAGATTGGAACAGCAAATGTGACGCTACTGTTAAAAAAAGGTAGACAAAAGATGGGAAATAATAGGCTGGTTAGCTTAACTTCTGTAGGGGAGTGGGGAAATGCTTGAATCTATCAAGGAAGAACAAGCAAGACATCTAGAAACTGTCCCGTTGGGCAGACGCAGCATGGGTTCACAAAGGACAGGTCATGTTTAATTTACTAGAATTCTATGAAGACATTACAAACACGGTAGACAACAGTGACCTCGTAGATGTGGTGTATCTAGATTTCCAAAAGGCTGCTACCTAGGATAAAGGTGCATGGTATTACGGGCAATGTATTGGCATGGATAGAGGATTGGTTAAAACTAACAGGAAGCAAAGAGTGGGGATAAATGAGTACTTTTCTAGTTAGCAGTGACTAGTGGTGTGCCTCAGGGATCAGTGCTGGGACCACAATGGCTCACAATTTACACTGATGATTTGGAGTTGGGGACCACATGTAGTGTGCCAAAGTTTGCGGATAACACTATGATGAGTGGTAGAGCAAAGTGAGCAGAGGACTCCGAAAGTTTGCAGAGGGATATAGACAGTTTGTCCACTCAAAGGTCTGGCAGATAGAGTACAATGTTGATAAATGCTGTGAAGTCATCCATTTTGGTACAAGTAAACGGTGAAAAGAACTATTATTTGAATATCAAAAGACTGCAGCATGTTGCTATGCAGAGGGGCCTAGGTATCCTGGTCTATCAATCGCAGAAGGTTGGTTTGCAGGTGCAACACGTAATTAAGAAGGCAAATGGAATTTTGTCCTTCATTGCTGGAGAGATTGAGCAGAGAAGTTATGTTCTAGCTATATAGGGTGCTGGTGTGTCCATACCTGGAGTACTGTGTACAGTTTTGGTCTCCTCAAGGATGTACTGGCACTGGAGGGGGTGCAGAGGAGATTCACTAGGTTGATTCTAAAGTTGGGAGGGTTGGCTTATAAAGGAGAGACAGAGTAGACTGGGATTATATTCATTGGAATTTAGAAGAATGAGAGGGATCTTAGAAAAACATATAAAATTATGAAGGGAATAGACAAGATCGAAGCAGGGAGGATGTTTCCACTAGCGGGCGAAACTAGAAGAGGGCATAGCTTCAAAATTAGGGACAGCAGATTTAGGACTGAATTGAGGAGGAACTTCTTCACCCAAAGGGTAGTGAATCTGTGGAATTGCCTGCCCAATGAAGTAGTTGAGTCTTCCTCATTGGATGTTTTTAAAGCTAAGATAGACAATATTTTTGAACAGTATTGGAATTAAGGGTTACGGTGAGAGGGTGGGTAAGTGGAGCTGAGACCACAAAAAGATCAGCCATGATCTTGGGTGAATGGCAGATTGGGCTCAAAAGGGCCAGGTGGCCTACTCCTGCTCCTATTTCTTATGTTCTAATAATTGCCTTCAGGTTTAGACTTTAAAATGTTTGTTATACATTAATACTAAATACTATGCATAATAATCACTGATATCTATGAGACCAGTGCTCCTTAAATAGCACCTTTCGTACTCATAACCATTACCATTTAGAAGGTCAAGGGCAGCAGACAGACAGAGACTCAACCACTTGCATGTTCCCCTCCAAGTCACATACCATCCTGACTTGGAAATATATCACCGTTCCTCCAATATCAAAAAATAAAATTCCTGGAGCTCTTTCCCTCATGGTAAATGGACTGCAGTAGTTCACAAGACCTTGCTGCCACCTTCAAGAACAACAAAAAAAAAAAGCTGACCCTGCCAGCAACATCCACATCCCATGAATGGATATGTAAAATACCATGCTCTGACAATGTTACAATCGCCAAGATCTACCTACTATGTCTATTCATGTCCATGTTATAGTTTGATCTGATGCAGGGTTCCAGAGAAGGCACTGCAATCTCTAAGAAGTGTTCTTTGCTTCCGTGTTCCGTCTCCACCCACTATCCATTTATACTCATTGATGTCACTGAAGTACACATCATCGGCATGTTGCTCCAGGGTCCCGAGCCCTCTCAGCACAGGCCTAACAGTGAAACATTTAAAATAGCTGTGCTGTCCTGTTGTCTGCTTGAAGTGTTTCGGCATTGTTTTTATTAACTTTTCAGGAAAGCCGCACAAAAAAAAAAAGAAATAAAGCACTGCTCACAACATCACAGCAGTGCTGGTACCTCTTTCGACAGAGGCTCCAGACTAACATTACTTGCTGCATCTGTCATTCTCCACATACAGAGCAAAATAATCTAACTAATGATCAGGGATGTCATTTTTCCCGTCATTCTAAAAATAAATTACCACAAAAAGAATTCTACATCATGTTACCACAGGAAAAACTCATGTACGCCTAGGTTGAACATTAACTCATTATCAATTCCGTTTCGCAGAGACTATGAGCGCTTATGACCAGACAACTTCATAACCTTTCAGCAGGGGAGTCTAATCCAGTAATTGAAGTTAAAAAAAATCAGTTTGTCTCCAAATTAGGAACTCATTTCATCCAGAGTTTCCAAAGAACTTGCACAAATAGATTCCCGTAGGCTGCCTTTCCAAACCAGTGAATTAGTGATGATCAGGGTGACTTGACAAGAGACGCGCTTTTGCTCTCACCTTGAAAAACTGTGGAAATTTAGCAGAGTCATGGTAATAGAGAAACAGCCAACTTAATCTGTTCTGCACTCATTTTGTAGCTGGTTTCAACCTGTTCTGCAATTTGAACACCTATTTCATACTATTTTAAACAAAAAAAGGACATGATATCAAAGTTGCCATTTGTCAGCAATACTCAAGTTCTGTACTACCAAATGATTAGTAATACACCAATTGCATTGAATAGTTTTGGAATGCCATTCAGGTAACATTACCAAAATGATGCAGGATTGATAAGCTAACATCAGGGCAGCAATCAATTTCAATTTCTCCCCACTCTACTCAAAACTAGAACATAAATTACCTACGTGTCACTGGGGACGATTTGAAGTGTCTCACCCCTGTTGATGCTAGACTGCAATTGCTTAAAACTACCAATTGCAATCAATATGTTCAAAAACACTTGATGGCAATTTGCAAAGTTATGATTAGTTGCATGATATGGTCGAGTCACCCTTTGAGCTATCGTTATTTGTTAGTCCAAGAACAGAGAATTCTAAAATGCATGTGTCCTTTGCTCCTTCAAGAATCTTGGCCAATATTTCAACGTGCTTTAGATCAATGAGATACCATCTTAACCTTGGTAGAGAGACCAGTTATGCTAAAGATATTTGCTGGCTTATAGGACAAAATAGGAGTAACCAGTTAAAAATCTACTTTGCATAAACACAATTACTATGGGCTGGTGTTAAGGAATGTGATGGAACACTGCATTCTGAGACACTGATAAGACTTTAAACAAGGCTCCATTTGATCTTGACAGTGAACATTTAAAAGACCCTATGACACTGTTTGATTAAGAGCACAAAGTTCTTTTGGCATTGTAGCCAACACCACCAAAACTAGATCAACTGATCTTTGATTCCATGGTTGATTGTGGTGTCATGAAATAGCACAAAATGCCTGGTGTTCACCTAAATAATAGTAGCTGCAGTTCAAAAAAGTGATGAACAGTCAAACACAATTACTTGAACAAATAGGAAGCAGCACTAAAATAACTTGTATACAGGATACAGATATTACAGGTTCGATCATATAGATAAAGGAAAAAGTAAAACTTCACCCCAAATTGTTTAGTTTTTGATCCAGTACTTGAAAAGACTTGCTGACAACCAATTCCTCCTCAAAATGCACAAGCATAACTGACCAAGATACTATACACAGGAAAGCTGGCCTGCAATGTCTGTGGACCCACGTAAATACTCTTCAAAATGCAACCTTTTTTAATTCAATTACTGCTAAGCTGATAACTGTCAATCCTAAATTCCTACTTCAATTGTTATTCACATTATTTACTACAAATTATTGGATAGTTCTCAGAATGAAGTTGAATGGTCATGAGTAAAATTGGACAGATGAAATGCTGAACATGCATTAATAGGGCAGTGTATTATCAATATTCTTAAAATTGTCCAATCTCAGTATAGCATCAGTTCCTCCTTTGCTGTTTAAACAGAAACAGAATGCAATTGTGAAGAGGTGGGGTTGGGGCAAAAGAAATGAAAAAATAGCCGCAGGGTTCAGGCTCAAATATCAAACATTTTAAAATTGCCTTTTAACTCAGCTCAATAAGTTCATATCCTCTTTGCCTTGATATTTGTTCAAAAGACAAGCATTTCATCAAAAATTAAAAATCACAGTACTTGTCGTAGCAAGATAAAAATCCTCTGGATATTGGGGGAAATCAGGATTAAAAAAATGATTAAGTACATGTTGAGCTGTGCAGTTATAAATGCAGCCTGAAGTAAAAGGGATTGCATTATAGCAAAGTACAACGTTGAATACAATTTGTATTCCTAAGAGATCTAGCAACATGTGGACAGGCCTGTAAACCTCAAAGCCCTGAAATTCAATGGAATGATGTAAATCTTGAAAGAACTTCAAAGATTGCATTTTGCAAGATAAAAATATGAAGAGAAAATGTAATGAGATATTTAATGAGATAAGTCGTGATGCAGGGTGCTATAATCCAGCATTTCAAACAACGTGTAATGGTGAGTGTAGTGAAATGCTCATGTGGAAGTAAAGACCCATTTGCACAACAGCAGAAACTACCCCTCCAAATTTAATCTACGAATGACAGTATTTATACTTTCCATGGAATTATGCTAGCTACAAGTCTTCTCTTTTATTGGATACAAATTGCAAACAATGGTCTTAACACATGTGGTAGGCATGATACTTTGAAAATCAAACTGGAATCTGGTAGAGTCAACGGTTTTGCAAAAGGGAAATTATGTTTAATCAAGTTCCTTCGAGGTAACAAGCAAGGTAGCTAAAAAGGGGAACCTATAGATGTGACATACTTCCAGTTTAGACTAATGGGAGGTGGCCCTTTTGAAACATGCATGATTCCAAAGGGAACAGAGTAGGGTAGACTCTGGGAAGAAGTCTCCTCCTGTGAGAGAGTTTAGAATAAAGGGATCACATTAACAATACAAGATGTCCCTTTTAAGGCTTAAGAATTAAGAATTTGAGGAGATTCTCCCCCTTAGAGAGCTATTAGACTCTGGAATTCTTGTCCCTAGGACAGTGGAAGCTGGGTCATTGAATTTATTCAAGGCCAAGTCAGATAGTCATATAGGTCAAGTCATTAGCCAATGTTAGTGTTCCAGACAGCCAAGTGTAGTTGAGATCACAAATCAGATCAGCTGTATTAGTGAATGGGCAGATCAGGCTGGAAAGGCTAAATAGCATACTTCTGCACCTACATTGCTATGATCATTGGAGGTCAATGAGCGCTTCATTCTTGGAAGCATGCCAATTAGTTACGGACAAAAGAGCAGGTCCAAAGAAGCCGATAATGCAACAAAAAAGTGTCAAGAACTATTTTTGCATGTTTCGACTGAGCTGCCAGGAAGGGCCTTACATTTTTCTATTCTGACGCTGGCTAGGCCAGGCCAGGCCAGCATTTACTTCCCATCCCTAAAATCCACAATCTAACCTGCCTGCTCTCTAGCCAAACACCCACAAGGCTACTAGTTAGAGTTCTGTTGTACACTACAGAATTTCACAAAAGGCTCTTCACAATCAATCAATTTCCATTTACACAATCATTTCATTTGAACAGAGCTTTGTGAAGTAAGCTTCCTTCCGTTTCCTTGTTCAGCGGAAGAATGGGACTTGAAATATTGACATGTTAGATTGGCCTTATTGAGGAGCAGGGTAAAAGATGGCCATCGAATGGTATTATGGGCAGCTTCTTTATTTAGTACAGTAGCATGGAATCTTCTGTCGATGTGTGAACAAAAAAATTGGCAACAAACATGACAGGACAATAGCAGGGTTTCAATCCAACAGCTTGTCGTTTTGTCTTTGAAATATAAAGTTAGGGACAGTCCATAATTACCATCTTTTCTGCAAGATTTCTTCTTTCTATTGTTCAACTCTTTGCTCTTTCTGCCAACACCCCCAGTCCAAAACTACATGATTTAAGCAAACAACCTGAACGATTGTGATTCAAGAGTATTTTTGGCAATTCTTCTCACACAGGAATAAATTTATGAAATAAGTCCCTTTTCACAAGAACCCTAGGCTGAGTGATTTCATGGTGCGGAGGTGCCGTTGGAGGAGTGGAGTGGAGTGGAGTGGAGTGGACAAGGTCAGAAGTCACATGACACCAGGTTATAGTCCAACGGGATTATCTGAAATCACAAGCTTTCAAAGTGCTGCTCCTTCGTCAGGTGACTAGGGGGCAATGCCCTTAAAGCTTGTGATTTCAAATAAACCCGTTGGACTACAACCTGATGTGTGACCTTTGACCTCGGCGATTTCAAGACTAGAGGGCATATTTAAGGTGAGAGGTGAAAGATGTTAATGGCAAAAGAGGGGACAATTTTTAAAACAGTAGTTCGTGCCTGGAATGAACTTCCAGAGGAAGTGGTGAATGCAAGTACAGTTACAACATTTAAAAGAAATTTGAGTAAGTACGTGAATAAGAAAGGTTGAGGAATATGGGCCAAGCAAGGGCAGGCAGGATGAGTAAGTTTGGGATCATAGTCAGCATGGACTGTTCGGACTGAAGGGTCTACTTCCATGCTGTATGACTATGACATTGGCTGGTGAATTGGAGTGCTCAGCTTTATCTACTTAGAAGCAGGCTGGGGAGTATCATCTGCTCCACAATCACATCCAAAATCCAGAATCTCAAGTTTACATTCTTTAAAAAGAAAGAAGAAGAAAGAAAAAAGAAAGAGACCCTGGTATTTTTCAGATGTTCCCTCATTCTAGACTCCTCCACAAGAGGAGACGTCTTCCCACATATCTACCCTATTGACCCCTTGGGACCTTGTACGTTTCAGTAAGATCACCTCTCATCATTCTAAACTGCAAGTACATCACATCAGTAGGTTCCCTGGTATCTGCCTTGCTTGTTACCTCTGTAATCATAATACAAATGCCAGAAAGGAAGCAGAAATGTTTAGAAGGTGGGTTTGGACGGCTCAATAATCTCTCTCCTTGTGCCAGGCCATCCATTGCTCCCATATCACTGCCTCACACCTGCAAATGACAACAAGTGTTGGGTTCGGTCACCGGAAGGCTTCCCAAACACCTGTCCCACTTGTTTCCTGCCACATTCAAGGTCTCTGCAGATCTCTGGAAACAGCAGAAAGAGACACGCACAGTTTCCTCAAATGGAAAAGGGGAGGCACGTTGAAGAGTTTCTTCTCCCTTCAAGTTGTGGCTAGAAATAAACTGAAGGCATTTATCCTGGCTGGAAACTATAACCACCATTCCTTTACTGTCACTGGATCAACATCCTGGAACTCCCTCCTCCCAACAGCACCGTGGCTGTACCTAAATCTCTCAGACTTGATCAGCCTCCCCCTCTTTCTCTATTTATTTCAGAATCCCCTTCCCCTCCCCCATTTCTGAAGGGTCCAGACCCAAAGCGTCAGCCTTCCTGCTTGGCCTGCTGTGGTCATCCAGCTCTACACCTTGTTATCACAGAGACTGGAGATGGTTCAAGGCAACAGCTCACCACCACCTTCCCAAAAGGTAATTAGGGATTGGCAGAATAAATCATCCCAAATGATGCCAATAAATAAACTAATCTGAGGCCTTCACTGACATCTTCCACCCTGTTAATACTCTTTATGACTGCTTATACTGTTGCACCAGGATACATTTCATCAATGTGGAGAACTTCCACCCAAAAATTTTTGCAGGCTCATTACTGACTGCACCAGCTGGATTTACCCAATAAAAAATAAAAAAAAAAGAGTGAAATCCAGGGAGATGGTTTTGGAGTACTCAGGCATTCCGAGTGAGCAGGTCATCCTGCAGAGACTCTGCCACTAACGTCAACAACTGAAGTGGGAGGAAAAGGTGCAAATCTCTCTCGCTACCTGTGCAACAATTAACATGGCGGGTGAGACTAGTTTGGTTTGGGATCATGGGCTGGTTGGGAACGTGGGCCAGCCAGCACAAAGGTACAAAACAACGTAAAACATACAACCAATGGTTGTACGTAAACCAATGTAAAGGCAAAATACTGCAGATGCTGGGAATCTGAAGTCAAAAACAGAATACTGGAGAAACTCAGCAGGTCTGGCAGCATCTGTGGAGAGAAAACAGAGGCAACTTTTGAGTCCCATATGACTTTATTTCTTCTCCACTCCCCATATTAGGCTTAAGACATCTCCTCTGTTTCTGTCTCCACAGATGCTGCTAGGCCTGTGGAGTTTCTCTAGCATTCTCTGTGCTTGTCGGAACCATCAAGTTTATTTCTGGCAAAAAGTTTCGAACAAGTCAAAACCATATTTCACTGCATTGAAAGACTGATGGCAGAGCTACTGCTCAGGGTGGGGGGGTTCGAGCAATGCAGATAACCATGCGGATGGGTCTAACAAAGTGAAAAATAGCACAGAAAGGTTGCTTTTGGGTCACTATTGAATGGTAGGAAAAAAACAACTGAAGAAAAATCAGAGGCATGCCCTCAATAAGCAAAAGTGCCTTCTAAAAAAAAAGGGGAAAAAAAAAAAATCACTGGCACACAATGATAGTTCATTTCCTTAACACTACTACTGTCCTCGGGATGAATTCGAGCTTCTCACAGCAACCCGAGTATAGAACTCCTGATATTGTTCTAAAGATAACAGTTGACTCCACTTCAAGCTGCCTCTGTTAGCCTGGGGAGACAGTTCTGCCGGAGAAACAGACTTTGGTTAACGAGCCAGAAATTCCAGGAGGTTGTACTTGCCTTTACAAAGGTTTTTCTGATATATTGCCGCCAGAAACAAAGGCTCATCAATTAGTCAAATCAAACTAACCTCACCCAGTCTGTCTACAGGTCAGCTTTTAAGATTCAAATCTTGGCTGACGTGGACTAATGTATACCAGTACTTTAGAATTCCATACCTGGAATTACTCAAACAGTACCTGATCAAAGAAAAGTGCATTCCATTATACAAAATCCTCCTACTTCTTCTCCGTAGCAAGCAATAGCATTAACCATCACTTGAAGAGCAACAGTTCATAATATAGAAGATGGAAAATCTACAGAATTAATAGCACAAATAGACTGGTGAAGTATAGAGTACTCAGAACTGCCAAACAGTTGAAGTCTAGTATTTCAGCTTAATGCCAAATTAGGAACTAACAGAACATTCTTCACATGGAACATTCTAAGAGGAGAATACCGCAGTTTTAGTTTGCAATGTCAGAAGATGATAGCTCAAGTAGTGAGGCTAAGAAAGTGAGGTGCACACAAGACATCAGAATTGGAGGGATTGTGGACTAAATTCTCACGCATTACCGAGATACTGGGGATTGGGGAGGGGGAGGAGGAAGAGAAAATGCAAGACCACAAAGTATTGAAATACAAGGCTCTCAATCCAGTTAAGTGAGCACGGGAGATATGGATCAATGAGACAGAGTCAGGAGATGTACTGCAGAAACAGACCCTTCAGTCCAACTTGTCCATGCCGACCAGATATCCTAAATTGATCTATTCCAATTTGCCAGCATTTGGCCCGTATGCACCTGGACCTCTAGGCCTCTCTCCGGCACAGTTCCCAGGACCCTACCATTAACTGTACAAGTCCTGCCCTGATTTGTCTTACCAAAATGCAACACCTCACATTTATCCAAATTAAATTCCATCTGCCATTCTTTAGCCCATTGACCCGATTGATCAAGATTACTTTATAATCTTAGATAACCATATTCACTGTCCACTATACCATCAGTTTTGGTGTCATCTGCAAAACTTATAACCATACCTTCTATATTCACATCCAAATCATTTATATAAATCCTGAAAAGCAGTGGACCCAGCACCGATCCTTGCGGCATAGTTCTGGTCATAGGCCTCCAGAAGAATAACCCTCCGTCTCATACCTCCAGGCCAATTCTGTATCCAATTGGTTAGCTCCCCCGGACTCCACATAATCTAACCTTGCTAGCCTGTCTACCACGCAGCACCTTGACATCGTTCCACATATCTAAAGTCAGAGAGTTTCAGATAAAGCTGAGTCGTGTGCAGCATGGGGGGGGATGAGACACCAGCAGAATTTTGGAATGAGAGAGTCTGGAGGGACCAAAAGCAGAAATTGAGGAATTGGCAGTAGATGAATTAAGGCAGCAGAGACAAGTAAATGTTATAGGAGGTGCAAGTGGACAGCTTTGCGGTGGAGATAATTGGTCAGAAGTCCAGCTTAGTCAAAAAGTGGACGCAATGACCTAGTGGTATTAAATTGCTGGACTATTATTCCAGAGACCCAAATAACGTTCTGGGGACCCAGGTTCAAATCCCACCCTGGCAGATGGTGGAATTTGAATTCAATAAAATATCTGGAATTAAGAATCTAATGATGACCATGAATCCATTGTCAGAAAAGCCTATCCAGTTCACTAATATCCTTTAGGGAAGGAAACTGCCATCCTTACCTGGTCTGGCCTACATGTGACTCCAGACCCACAGCAATGTGGTTGATTCTGAACTGCTCTGTGCAATAAATGTTGGCCTAGCCAGCGACACCTTCATCTTGTTAAATGAATAAAAAAATAAAAAGGACACCAAGATAACCCATCTGGTTTAGTTTCCAGATGACAGCCAAGGAGGGAATGGAATCTGTGGATAGGGAATGCATTTTGAATGGGGGCCAAAGACAAGGATTTTAGTATAATTCCACAAACACAATGCTGGGGAAACTCAGCAGGTCTGGCAGATCTACGGAGACAAAAACAGAGTTACTATTTTGAGTCTGATATAAAACTCTTCTTCTGATCCCATAATTCCGTGTTATTCTTAGTTTCATCAGTCCAAATTTAGTTGGATGGACTCTGTCTATTCAGGCGTGTGCGTGTGTGTGCACGTGTGCGTGTGCGTGAGAGAAAGAGAGAGAGAGAGAGAGAGAGAGAGAGAGAGAGAGAGAGAGAGAGAAAAAAGGTGCTGGTTAGGTAGACCTGGATATGGTCAGCTTAAAATGGAGGAGGAGTTGCCATTGTCTCTGAATGCCATCTCCAAGGTGCAGCATGTAAAGAAACAAGAAAATGGGGGTGGGGGAGGTTGCAGCAACATAAATGGTGCTGTGGCACGAAGGGCAGGTATTGTAGATTCTCTGGCTTACTAAATATGAGCAAGCTGGGTAAGGGTTGTTTTTCACCTCAGTGAGGCAATGGGGTTAGTAACCATGTCAGCTACTGCAAACAAAATCAAGGAGGATGAGAAGGGACAATGCAGCAGCACAGAAGACGTCATTAGCTTCACTACGGATGCACAGTAATAAATGGTGACACTGTCAAAAATTCAATGTACTGCAAGAGCTTTGTTTTGATACAATTAAATTCTTCTGTACTGTGGAATTTCTCTTCTCCTTGAAATTTTTTATTTTGTTATCTTTAAACAGCTGAGATCGCTAAGCTGTTACACACTTGGTCAAATTGCTCCAAGGATTTACAATGAAAAAGGTCACAATCCTGATAAACTCGAACCATTGAAATCAAGACTTCCAAGAACACAAACAAGGTTGTAATTCAACTCAATGTAGTAATGTAACGTTTCTTTGTTTTGAAAAAGGAGCTAAATCACATTTTTAACAGTATAGTCAATACCAAGGCTTATAAAGATATTACAGGTAGCAGATGACTAAGTGTGCTTCTGCAAGCTAGAGACCAACTTAATCTTAAACCAGAGTCTAGGGGGATCTTCAATTAAGCCAGGAGTCTTGCAGATTATATTGTCCTATTGAACCATTATCTATGGTGCTCATGGAGGTTTGTTAACATTGCAATCAAGTGTTGCTTTGAATTGTTAGAAAAATAAATCAACTCCATTTACGTTTAAGATGGCTAAAGTATATAGTACTTCACTTGAGTACTGAATTATTTCAGATATCGTTTGAGCCAACTGAAGTCAAAACACAAAATACGGAGCATTTCAGTCAGAGGAGATCACCGAAAATCTGTCAACAAATGGAACCGACAGGAGATGAAGCATTTACAAGGCATTGCAGTTTCACGGAACTGGCCAACTGTGACAGCTGTGATGAAAGCTATTTGATTTATTTATATATCTATCATTTTGAAAGCTTGGACTTTAACAACAGTTGCATATATGGTTGGTGACTGTTCCCCAAGGCCTTTTTTAAAAAAAAACCAACTGTCAGATAGCCTTTCCAGCTCTGTGGCTTAATACAATATGCAGAAAGCAGGGGGACCTCCTGCTAAAAGAAATGTTGTTTTTCAAAGTGGTGTTGTATATTAGGTGTATAAACATTGAGGGTCATTAGGTTGCTTTTAGTTCAAAATAAGCAAGGATTGGTTTTAGCTTCAAAAACTCAGCAATTAAAAGTCTTTGGGAAGTTCAGAGAAGATCGGAGTAGGCCTCATAACGCCAGGGATCCAGGTTCAATTCCACTTTCTGTCGCCTGTGTGAAGTTTGCGCATTCTCCCAGTGCCTGCGTGGGTTTCTTCCAAGTGGTCTGGTTTCTTCCCAGTCCAAAGATGTGCAGGTTAGGGTGGATTGACCATGGACAATTCAGAGTTACATAAATGGCGTTCAGGGGCAGCTGGGTCTGGGTGCAATGCTCTTTAGGGGTTTGGTATGGACTCAATGAGCTGAATGGCCCACTGCCACACTGTGGGGATTCTGTGCATGCTGACTGAAGTTTGTGCAAATTATCCATTCCGCAGCACACAAGATGACAGAAAGTGGTAGATGTTAAAATAAACTAACTAATTGGTCTTTTTGATTTGGACCAACAATGCAGTGTCAATGATGGAGACTGGTAACTGGCTGTACCTCTCATAGTAGCTGGCTACACATTCAAAAAAGTGCTTTTTTATTTCTGTCACTGGCTATTCAAATTGTGGCTAATCAGAGAACACTTTTCACACAAGCCATTTAACAGCAAAAATTGCAAGTATTTTGATAGCACTGACTTGTAGAAATTGCTTTGATCACCGCATTAATATTATGCTTTGGAGTTCCAGTAACAAGTTTCGGTTATAATTTAGCAACCCCAGTCTGATTCATATAAATAGCTAATTTTGCACAAGATGTAATAGTTGAACTGTAGACATTGTAAACTACGGTTCTCAGCTCGGATTTGTGGTGAATAGCTGTTAATTTAATGATCACCTGTCATAACCAACAGCAATTAAGTTTTGATTATGGCATGAAGAGGCTACCTCTCCTTTAATCAAAATGCATACATGTATAAAATTAGAGGCATTGTACTGAATCATCTGTCACCTCCCACACATGTACTTTTCAGGCAAAGTGGAGGGGGGAGAAAAAAGCTGAGATTTTTAACCAAAAATTATCTGTCGTCACCAAAGGTATTTGCACTTGGAAGCTTCCCGAACAGTTCCTTGGTAACTTATTACACAAAACATTTGCTCAGGGTATTAAACTGGCCTAATCCAAGTACCACTATGCAGCATTGCCAATTTTGAAAAAAAAAATCTATTTTTTCTTTTCCATAGGTCTTCAGAATATTCTTTTCAAAATCCAACTCAAAAAGACCCTGGCAATGGAAAGCATCCAGGCCATTCCGATAGCACCAGGAATGCTTGTGATCGAGTAAATCAACCCATCTACAATATGTATTGTTCATGCACATAAAACATTTATCCAAACAGATCACAGCAAAGCAGACACTAAATGGCTACCCTGCAAGTCTGATTTCTGATCATTTTCAAATCAACCTACTTGTGCTCATAATAACACCAAGGGTAGGTAGGACTTGAACCAAGGCCTTCTGACTCAGAGGTGGGGTGCTATCACTTCAGCATAACAGTCCCACCACAGAGGGGATAGCAGGAGGAATTCTACTAATGCACTGACAGAATCAACCCCTGGCAGCAGCACTGCCACAGTCTTCCAAGTATTGTGAATCAAATTCAGATATGTTCAGGTGTATTGTGAGACAATGACAGTACATGTGGGATTGGAACCTGAGCCCAGGAAGGTCAGGACCTTAAACCATCAAATTTTACT
>NC_063363.1:12301447-12327835 GCF_021869965.1 Rhincodon typus
CATCATAGGAACAGGAAGGCTGATGTTTTAGGCCTAGACCCTTCATCAAACGTCAGCCTTCCTGCTCCTATGATGCTGCTTGGCCTGCTGTGTTCATCCAGCTCTACACCTTGTTATCTCAGATTCTCCAGCATCTGCAGTTCCTACTATCTCTGAAAAATTTTACTATTGGATAGTTTCTAATCAACTAGTTCAGAGATAAGAACACAGACAGGCCATTCAGCCCCATGTTCTCTCCCATTCAATGGCATCATATGAGATGTTATTACACATCTCTGGAGCAGGTGTGACTTGAAGCTGGGGCATTCTGGTCCAGAGGAATGAACACTGACGCTGTGCCACAAGAGCTGTTAAAACATGGTCGACTATTGTTACAGTCCCAACAATTAGAAACCTGGATCACCATACTGGCAATAAACTAGATCATGTCAATTTCTCAGGAGGTGGTAAATTGCCAATCAGCAACGATCAAGTTACAAGCCAAATAATAGAATGTGCAACAGAGCTTAGATATGAATGCCAAAACCAATGCAATTAAGCAGACAACCACTTCATCTTACAGCACATGACCTCAGTCAGCCAGTAACAATTGGTGTTTTTCACTGCTGTTTTCCAAGCCATGCAGTTTGTTGAATTTTTAAAACAATAATGCTGAGGTCAAGTTGTCATTGCGTCCAGATTAATTAGTCACTCCCACTTCAGCTACTCTGACAACCAAAATGACCTCAGCATTAGCAGACCAAGTGCTAGAAGGTAAACCAGCTTCCTTCATGAAATGCATTTCACAAAAAAAAAAGCGCCAGTTTGGCATCTCTTTGCATAAATTTGCATGTAATAGCAAAAGCCTCAGCTTAAAGTGCATTTTTGAGATTTACTCCTCATCCATCAGTTATTGTGGAAGGTAAAGACACAACAAACTTGAGCCTTTCTGTACGTGTGTGTAAACACCATCTTAAAAATAGGTTAACAAGTCAGTCTAATTTCTCTTGGGACTTTCATCATTAGACTCTACATCAAACATGAAAGAAAGTTATATCCACAGAACAGAATTCTGTAGCAAAAGAACTGACATCCAATACATTTCCAAACTATTAATTTTCACGACCATTTGCTCTGATCAAGTCAGACAGGCATTCATAAAGGGAATGTATTATTTACAATTCCTACAATCTATCAAAGTACCCATCAAGTGCTCAGGCCTTCCTTCATTTTCCTACTTTAAGCCATTCCTACTTCGAAAAAAAAACTGGGTTTGATGACGGATTTTACTAGAAAGAACAAAATCACCAAGACAATGTCAACTTGACTCAGTGGTAGCAATTCCCAACACGGAACATAATCCAAGCTAACGGTGTTGTGAAGTCTTTTAGTTTGGAAGTCAAACAGAGGCATCAAGGAATCCCAGCAAAACTGATATTAATAGGAATATTGGGGTGGGGAAATCTGAACTGATTAGATTCTTACCTCACAAGATGATTATTTTTCGTTCATGGGACGCGCACATCATTGACTATGACCATATTTATTTTCCATTCTAATTCTGCTCGGGAAGTCAGTGGTGAGCCACCTTCTTGAACTGCTGTAATCCATAATTGAGGTCAACCACATGGGACATTTCAGAAGTTCCTCAAAGTTGTTCCAAGGACACTACCTTTAGCTGGTTCAGTATCCTTTTTTCCATCATAAGCTAAGTGGCAGCAATATTTGCAGATTGTTGCACAATTTGGACACCTCCAAAAGTGAAGTAGCCAGTGCCCATACGCAAAGACCTGGACAACCTCCAGGCTAGGACTGCTAAATAGCAATTTTCATTCATGCCAGATAAATGAACTCCTGAAACAAGACAGAATCTAACTATTTTCCCTTGACAGTCAATGGCATTACTGCTGCTAAATTTGTGAAATAACTTCCCCTTTAAAACCAACACAACTACAGTCTTGGACTATTCAAGCTTCCATTTACATTCCCTTTAATAAAGAGTGGTAAAGGAACAGTCTAACTCCGAAAACCAGAATGCACACAGAGCAAAAACGGTGAGATTCCTCAACTAATAAAGTTCACACCAGTTTCAAGTTCCCAGAAGCTGCAACTATACTGCACGAGACTTATACTAACACTGTCTGATTCTTCTGTGCAGGGACAGCAGAATTTCAATCCCTGGTCTTAGAGATTCCAACAAGTTTCTTCTGTTGCTATGACTGGAAACACTTTTTAGATTTTGACAGATAGAAATTTTATATTGGATTAAATGTTAAAATAAAGAACAGTGTAAATTAACCTGAGTATCAGTTATCCACACAACCACTGCTGCTAAGTAAATGTTGTTCAAGCTAAATAAATGAATCAATTGAATACAATGATGCAAAAACTGACAATAGTGAGTGTCAAAAAATGCACACAATTTTCTATTTTCATGCAGAGGACAACAATAGCAGCAAAGGAGCAAACCACTTTCAATGGCTCAAAACTATTTTTCACCAAGTATTATAAGCAAAGATAACTTTGAACAGACAAGGTTTATAACATTTGTATACATTTAAACACAGCAGATGGTTTTAAAAAAAAAACAGCAATATTAATTCAAAACGTTGTGACTTCAATGTTGTGACCTACATAGTGATGAGCTTTGCAGTTAATTCAATATTTATTTAGTGCCTTTGATCAGATGAATCAAACCCAACAAGATTCCCACGAATTAGCCAGAGAGTAAATCAAACAGACCTAAATTTGTGACCGAAAACTCTGAAAACAATGAAGAAACCAGCATGTTACAAAAATCATCTAAACCAGAGACAAGTTGATGCGAGGCATCTCCTTTCTCAGCTGCATTCCCGAAGCCAGTTGACAGGATGTTATTCAGAGGCTGGATCAATTCCAAGTTAAGGAACCATTGAAGCCAATTAGATTAAGAAGCTAGGGCCTGTCTAACCTGAAGGTCAACTGACATCAATACATGCACAAGACAAGATTTGGCTCTTTTACATTTTTCTTTGAAGAATTTACACAAGGGCTAGTGAATGAAAGCAGAAATGTCTTGATATGTACAAGATCTTGAAAGACTCCCGAGTAATTCCCGACCTTTCAGCTCAAAATCATGTCTTTGGAAGTCAGCGTTGGTGCATCTCAGCGGACACACACACACACACACACGATGATAAATGCGATCCTTGACCCTCAGGAGCAGACAAATATTTTATTTTGCTCCTCTTGACATTCATCCAGCTAGTTAAGATTTCAATTACCGTATGCACCTCAAGATGTTGGAGAACAAGATGGTGCATAAGTGCAAATCTTTTCCTTTACGTATCAAGGCTAAAATCCACAAGAACCTTAGTCAAAATTTAAATGCTAAACACATCACCTCGACACAGTTCTTTTAATTAAAGATCATATATTTAATCATTGCTGAACAGTGATGGACAATGGTGAAAATGCTCAGTGTGCTCTCAATATACAATTCAAAAAGCTACCAGCCACATAACATACTTGTAACCCAATGATTATAAGCAAGTTTTTCAGAACTGAGTCTAAATATATCTCAGAAATGCAGAACACAGTTTACGAATCAAAGATTTAGCTTTCTTTTAAAGCGTCTACTTGACAGTGTAAATAGGTATAGGGCAGTGTTCGTTTCCTCAGTTGGAGAGCTGGCATAGACAGGATGGGCCAAATGGTTTCGTTCTGCACTGTAACTCGATTATTGCAAAGGACACAACGGTGTGTGTTTTGACAACAAAAACAACAAACTGCGGTGTTTAAGTCCTCAAATCTACTTCGTAATCTGAAACTATGTTTACGTGATTGAACCGTGCTGAATTCAGGATCTTCATTAAGTGCAACCGATTCAGAAGCCAAGGTACTGGTCAACCACAGATTTCGACTAAATCATTCCCTCTCCATCCACCTACTCATCACTGCCCTCCATCCCATCAAAAAGGTCTGTCCCAAGATATTTACAGACTAAGAGCTAATCTGCAAAAACTGACAATACAAATAAACAGGCCTAATATTCATTGCTCTTGGGACCTAGTGTCGCCATGAACAGTTTGCTCTTGGTTGCACACAATGCAAGCTATGTCACAGAACAGGATTTCGGTCTCATCAATGATATCAGTGCTGCAACATGTTCTCAGCAAAACAGGCAACCTCAGGGGTAATCAGATAATTAGTTATGGTCCACAAAAGATCCAGACATCTCCCCATGACAGACAATAACTTGAGGGGTACCACTCTGCAAGCACGGAGAGGTTAGGAGGCAGGTCTACATGAACTATGGCAGAGGTAACGGAACAGAGCGTGCACTATTGGCAACATTCTACATTACAGCGTAGCCAACGGAGGTAGATGACAACCAAAATGGAGGAAAACACAGGCAGGATTCCAGGCTGAACAGCATCTGGCCACAGTATCCAATGCTGCATTTACTGCTGATAAAGTAAGCAGATACCCAATAAAGGAAATAAAGAAAATCAATGGAATATCACCTTCACTCACTTGGACCTGGGTCAGTTACAACACAAGACAGGCACTGAAAAATGGGAAAATATTACTTGTAAAAACATCAGTTCAAAAAGGGACACAGGCGCAGGTGGCAGAAGTGTCACACTGAATATCAGAAGTAAATTTTACGATGGTGTTGAGATTACATTAGCTTAAGGTCATGCAGAGCTCAACAGTTTGAGAGAATCAGCATTGAATCTCTGATGACGACTGTAGCCAAATTAATCTCTCATACGCAGTCTAAACAGTTAGAACACAAATTATACCTTCAAAATGTTCCAGCTGGGGAGCAAAACGTTAACATCTGTTAAATATCTAGGAAAGGCAAATAACTTTCATTTAAAAAAAAAACAATTTCAGTCTTCCTTCTAGGACTGCGGAAAACTTTTGTCCACTCTGGACCGGGTCCCGAGATAGCCGAACAATCCAATGTTTTTCCTCACATTGCGCCACAGAATGGGACGGCTGGGTGGATACTTGGCTTTTCTTCCTCCTCCTGTTTTCACTTCATCTCCATCTGTGACAGTTAGAGATATTCAAAATGATTTTTATCCCGTTTGGGTGGTGTTGGGCTGGAGATTCTCATGAGCTGATGGGGATAGTGCACCCCCTCCCTCCACCCCACCACACCCTGGGGAGGCTTTAAATGACATCCCGGAAGTGTTTCCTTTGCCCTCATGGTGACCACATGCTGTGATGAAGCTCGGAATAGACAGCTCGATTTGGGAGTCTGGTGCTGGGCACACATACAGAGACAATGTGGTCAACCATATGTAGCTGAATGACCACAGCCGGTGTATCAATATTGGACTGTCTCAATGTTAGCCTGAGAGAACATTAGCATTGGACAACCTGCCATGCCATGGGATTTGTAGGGTGCAATGGAGCCTAGTTTCCAATTGATACATAATTCCAGTTAATACACAAAGGTTTGAATTCCGACAAGTATAAAATCAAACTCGATTGCCAAAAATACCCACCATCTAAAGCCACTAAATCACTTCAAATTACGAACAAGGAAATAGCCAATAATCCCACCCTTCTATTTCCACAACCTATACTATGGAGATCCAAGTGCTAGAGGGCAGCAGATAGCCAAGGTGCTGGAAAGTCGTATCCAATCACCCGGCTTTATCCAGACTGTAGAGAACAATTTACATTTACTGTCACAGCCTGCACCTACTCTTCACTTAACTGTTTAAAAAAAAGCAATACGGCAAAGTTGGCTACAAGAGTTAATTAAAGCAATCAATTTTTGTTTTACGCGAAACATGCCCAGTACGACACTGTTTTCAGCTCTGAAGCACGGTCACTGGGTGAGATGCAGTCTGGAGAAATCACAACCAAGTTCATGAAATTAAATACAGGATGTACAGGAGAAATTTCTGTTGATGAAGCAATAGCAATAAACAGAGTGATGGAGTGGTCTTTTTGTTTGAAATTGGAGGAGAGGGAGCAATAACATGCATTTACATAGTGCTTTTAATGTAGCTCAATATCAGAGGCTGCAAATTTATTCCAATTTCATTGATTTCGACCCGCTAGGCAGCTGGACTAAACTGGAGTAGCACAGCATCAATATATAAATTTTGGATGGATAAATTAATGAGTACTGCCAAATTTTGAAACTGGCTCTGGTATAACATTCAAGATTGGCCATCAGTGAGATTGTTTAAATGGATTAAGTTCTGACAGATTCAGTTCAGTTACTATGATGCTGATGTTCAAAGCTCCATTCACCATTGGCCTATAGAGATGAATTCTTTTGTTTGAGTTAATTACTCATTCAGCCCTTGCATTGCCAAGGTTTTCAATTAGCATTAATTGGAAGTTGGCAATTAATAGATGGGTTATGATAACAAGAAGGTGGTTCTTCACCTCTGAACAAATGGGAGTTTCACTCTTATTGGAGTGGCAACTGATGTTCAAGTTGCTAACCAACTATGGCTTAAGGTGTCATTCCCACCTGTAAAGACCACTAAAGTCCAAATTTGAACCCTAATTTATAGCATGTTAGCTTAACTGAGGCAGAAATTTTAATTAGTCTCAGGGGTATGATAACATATTGGTTATTATAGGACATGTAATCCAGTAGGCCCAGACTAATGATCCAGATCCATAACATTAAATCCCATCACAATTAATTAAGCAAGTCTGGAATTGAAGCAGCATCTTTGGTGACCATGAGACCACCCAACTGAGAAATCTTGTTCACTAATGTAGACAAGGAAAGGAAATCATCCATTTTACCTTGGAGTGGACTTTGTGATGGAATACAAGAGGAACATGGTTGACTCTTAACTATTTCTGAAACAGCCTAGCAAGCCACTAAGTTGCCAACAGAACCTACAAGGTGGCAATTAGGCATAGGTGGGGGAAAAGGGAAGCAAGTTTACAAGCAGAGTCTCGGATTTGGGTATTGGGTTCACCTTTGGATGTGATTATTTGACACATCACACACAAACCCAGACCAAACAAGACTGCAGTTGAAAATGGTACAAGAAAGAGAGCGACTAGCACCTTTTCAATGGGTTAAGTTCAAGACAGGACAACTAACAGTTCAGGAAGAGCCGTGAATATGCCTAGATGTAATTCAGTCAGGAAACTCGGCATGGGTTTTTATAAACCTAAAAGTTGGGAACAGGAGAATGCCATTTGACCCCATGAGCCTGCTCGGCTTTGCAAAAAGGTCATGGCTACCCCACTGGTAACTTCTGTCTCCCTTGTTGATCAAGAATCCATCCACCTCCACCTTAAAACTATTTGGCAGTTGTACCAGAGCCCTTCCCACATACATGTTGATGATGCATTAATCACCACGATTGTATAGACCATTGGCTGTTTTCCTGTAATTCTCATATGTTCTTCACAATGTCTCTCTTTGAAATAATGAAATAGGGCATTCACTTAACAGTCAAGGAGCACAGTGATTCTCAGTTTCTCGGGCAATATCTTTTCCTGTTCATTTGTCATATAGGTATGGGCGAGGCCAAATGTGACCTGAATGCAGCATTGCTTACATAATAATTCACAAAATAATCCAGTGGTAGCATCATGCTTTAAATTATCTAAATTTCTGTAAAAGGTATTGTATTAATAAGCAAAGTAAAGTAATCACATTAAAACGATTCCATGTTGTCTACATAAGAGAACACTCTACATCAAATGGTTAGCGTATTGGGTAACTATTCAATACAATTGTTGGGCATTTCATCACATTCATATTTGTATGTCACATGAAAGTATATTTTAACTTCTTTGGTTAATGATAATTCTAAAAACATTGGTAAAAAGAAAAGCTGCAAACTAATACATTAGCACCACTAATGTTTGCCAAATCAAAATCAGAGAGCACAATTTATTCATATTGTACCTTTGTTTGAGCCCTATGTAGTGAAAGTCAAACAGTGCCACACAAATTCAGATCAGTCAGCAATTATTTTTGACCAACACCAGTCTAAGGTCAAAGGTCAGTCATAAAAAAACAGTCCTTCAGGGAAACAAGAATAAATGCCCACAAAAAAAGTGGGGTGGGGGGGGCATGGAAAATCAGCAATACAACTTTAAATACTGAAGTAATTAAGATTGTTATTTCTGGCCAATGCTCAAAATTAACTTACTATTCACTGGGGCAAGTGGACAGATGCATCTCATTTAAGCCAACTATTGTTGAGCTGCAAACCAAGGCATTGGAAGGAAAACAAAATTCCACAGCTCAGTAACACCAACATGTGAATGGTATGCACACTTACCAAAAATGTGTGCTCCAAGATTTCAATTCTACTCGAGATTAGTCCCACATTCCATTACCAACATACAAGATTTTAACCTTACAAATGAGTGCCACACAAGGAGGAGTGATAGCCAGCTGCTGATGCATTCTGCACACCAGGTTTCTACTGAAATCAGCATTTTATCTATTGTCATGCAGGATTAAGGTGGCTGAAGGAGATGTGAGGCCACACAAAGTAGCAGTACCAACGTTTATGTTCACATTGTAAAACAAAATTACCACCTCAAATCAGAGGTGCTGCTTTTTCATCACCTTGACATGGTCAGACTAAATGATAAATTTCATTCAGGCACAGAAGAATCAAATGCAACAGCTGGGGTGCTGTTTGCTGCAGTGTTTACAGACCTATTCAAAAGGGCTTTACATAGGCCAGAAGCACTTAGTACAATGGACCGCATGCACACTGGGGATTAATTCAAAATCTCAACATTGCAAAACACAGCTGTTCCTTTAATTTACAGTAAAGTGAACTACATAAACTCCAAACAGAAGCCAACTCTCCTGCACCCCTTTGACATAAAACACTGAAGAGGTTTGCCAGTGGTTGGTTAGAGTTTGAGACTCAAAGCCATTATTGCCAGTCACATTAATATATTGTCCTTAACAAAGGGAATCATCTCAATTGAGCATTCACAAGCACATTGTCAAGGAACAGTTGAGACACCAAACCACCAAGGTGACCAAAAGTTTGATCGATGAGGTCCTAGGGGAAAAACTAATTAAGATAAAAGAAATACTCAGAAATGAATGTACTGGTTCTACTGGAGCTCTATTTTGAGTTAATCAAGATGAGTCTGACCAGAATGCATCACTCTCAAGTTTCATGATTTATCTCTTCTGGAGAAGGCTTTGAGGAGGAGTGCTTTGAAAAAAGGAGGATGGGAAGGGAGATGGGCTGAGGGAGGAGATTCCATAGTTTAGGATCTTGGCAACTGAAGGCATGGCATCCAATTGTGAAGTGATTAAAACCAGCAATGCAAAGATGAACTGGGGAGTTCAGAGATTTGAGGGCTGCTCGGGTTACAGATATAAAGTCAAATAAAATGATGCACAAAGGACACTATACTTTTCATCCCATAGATAAAATGCCAAGCTTTGTACCCTTGAATATCCATAAGCTTTTTGAACAATGTGATTGAGTTATTAAATCCACAATTACATACATTATCAAGCTGGGAGCATAAAGGGTGATAAGCTAATTGGAATTTAACCCATCAAGAGGGGCATTATTTATTTACAGGAAACTGCAAAATACCAATTCTAACTTGGGCACTTCAAGCAAATTTTAGTAATAAACAAACACTCAACATTTATCACACTTCAACTATTAAAGATTCCAACTTGATAGCCCTCTATCCTAACATTTTCACTGAAATCAACGTTTCATCTTGTGCCAGAGGATTACAGGTCACACAGGAGAAGCACATTTAGATTTCAAGCACTACATTGTGATAAGTAATTTTCTGCACATATATATTGAAGGTAGATATTGGTCATCAATTTTTTTTCATGTTTTGCAAAGATGTCATGCCCTTATGTGAACTAAACACCCAAGATGACCCTGATTTAGGAAGGGCATGTCTCTAGTAAAAAAATCATTCCTTTCACAGACACTGGATTGGAGGTGTAGTGGTGCGTTGGACAGATTTCGCAAGCCCTTAACTTGTTGGTCATTATTAATACTCTTAAGAAAAGTGCACTTAAGTACATTGTACGTGACCCTCACATGCCCCTCAGGATTTTTTTTTTTTTTTTTTTTTTTAAAAATCTTACAAGGTGGAGTGCAACTGCCTCAACAAAACAAAGGGTCCACGTCAGCAATGTGTCAGTCTGCCTTCCAATTCAGGAAACGGTCATTCAATTGGAGAAAACAGCAATTATTGAAGGACCAATAGTTCAGCTTTATCCAAGGGATCTTCAAACTCGAGAATCCCTTTGAGACTGTCAATGTGTGACGTGTATGCAATAGTCAAAACCTCACTGTTAATTGATCTGCTCCCATACGAAAGGTAGTCAGAGTCTTCAATCCCAGACACAATATTTATTCAGGTAGAAAGGGGGACTGGATACAGTCAAAAATGAATTCAAAAACCAAGCTCATGCTACTCGTCAACAGATAATGCCTGGGAGATGTTGCCAATGCTAAATTGTCATTTCAATAGGCAGAAAGTAATCTTTTTATTTCATCCTCAGCTTCTTATATCCGAACTTTCCTAATTAATAGCCTCCTCTTTTAAATCATCCACATCTTTCTTTTATCATGTAGTTTGATGTCATACCACGAGTTGGCAGACTTGTTGAGGGCAGGACAAGGAACTATCTTATGGCTTGCTCTTCAAAGTGACACTATTCATTATGCATTTTTACTAAGGGGACTCTTGTAGTGCTGTGGTTACGTCCCTACCTCTGGGCCAGAACAGCCGAGTATCACCTGCTCCAGAGATTGTCATAACATGTCTGAACAGATTGATGTAAAAATATCTGCACTGATACGGAGATGAGGACTAGTTTACCTTGATGTGTTCAAGTACACATTGTAGTCTGATCTGATGTAGCGGTTGCAAGTTTACATTTTAGAGCATCCCAGATTCTAATGCATCTAGTGTAGAGATCTTCCAGATTTTTATAACTCCACTCACACTGTGGTATTTATACTCAGTGATGTGCAGCTTCAGTACAGCATCACAAGGTTGCTCCAGGATCCTGAAGACCTTATTGTATGTCATGAGTGCTAAAGACATGAAAACCAATTGTGAATCAACAGTATTGCATAGTGAGATAGTTGATTTTCCTCAGGATGGTGACACTTGGTTCCGTTAAGCCACAACCTGAATATAGTGGTGAACCATGTGTGATCTGGCACAACCTGCCCACCAGGTATGGCCCAAAATTAAATGGTCAGTCCAAGGGAAAACCACTGATGCTAATTGGTTCATGTATTGAAACCAACTTTGTTTGATATCACTGCAAAATGTCAGACTTTCCAACGGTTGCTTGGGCTTTAAACGTAATAATCAACAAGAGATGGCGTTTTGTTCAAACATCAGAAAAAGCTGTGCTCATTAAATCCTCAAATATGTTACAGACTATGGATGATTCATTCTGCTTCTGATTAACTTGGCTTTAAACAATTTCTCAGAATTATTGGTAACAAAGTAAACGTTACCTTAATAATAATCCACCAAGTTTAGTATTTTTCTTTTAAGTGTTCTACTGAAGGCGAATTAACAACGAACAAGTGACCCTTTTAGTTAAAGTACGTACAGCTTTTGTTAGAAATTTCATTATTACTTTCATTATTAAGCCTCACTTAACAGACACACTGTTTAGTCATTAAGTTTTACTTTGACATCTTTAAATCAGTAAAATTTACAGTTCACTTTCCCTTTTATCAAAACCAAACACTTGTGGGAGAAGATTAATGAGGTCTTGTTTTTCCCTCCCCGCACAAACCAATTTTAGTGTTCTTAATTAAATTGGATGTCAAATCACTAATGAATTAATCCTTCTGTTCCTGTGCCCACCTATGAGAAAGCCCAGCTGATGGCCTACATGATATCCTGAGAGCCAGAGTCAAAAGAGATGTACAGTATGGAAACAAACCCTTTGGTCCACCTTGTCCATGCCGACTAAAATATCCTAAATTAATCTAGCCCCATTTGCCAGCATTTGTTCCAGTTCCCTCTAAACCCTTCCTATTCAAACGCCTTTTAAATGTTGCAATTGTACCAGCATCCACCACTTTTCTATACACATATCACCCTCTACATGAAAAGGCTGCCTCTTTCAAATCTTACCCCTCTCACCTTAAAACTAAGCCTTCTAGTTTTGATCTCCCATACCCTGGGGAAAAGGCATTAACTATTAACCCTATGCATGCTCTTCATGATTTTACAAACTTCTACGAAGGTCACCCATCAGCCTCCAACGCTCCAGGGAAGACAGGCCCAGCCTATTTAGCCTCTCCCTACAGCTCAAAGCCTCAAACCTGGGAGCATCCTGAAAATGCTAACTCCAGAAAGATCAACATAGAAAGACTTCTAAACATTTCTGCTAGAAACTCAAGTCAGACGGACTTGAACTTGTTTTTGTGATTTGTATTTGGATTTGCATGAATGTAATTCCTTCAAATACACAGTCAGTTCCACTCAATTAAGACCCAATTACAAGCTGCTGGGAGAACACTATTTCAAATGCAGCATATTAAGTTAAAACTAAACCCAAAGATTAGGTTCCCTACCCCTTGAACAGCAGAAATCAATGCCCCAACAGCACAAATAACAGCAGAGACAGAAATAAGAGCACAGTAAGTTAGAGGTTCTCTACCCTGAGTGTTGCTGACCTGAGACAACTTAAAATATGAAGGAGGTATAGATTCGTGACTCAACTCTGCCAAATTCCTACTTTCAAGAAAAGATAAAGCAAGTGCTTTTTCACCTTATGAACTTCATTATCTTTATGAATTGATTTTGGGACCAGAAAATCTTTAAGAGACCTAGGTTTTTAAGAACTTGATTCTAGATACTGATACGGTAGCTAGAAGATATATCTGGCAGACTCTTGGAATCAGCAGTAATTGTGCTTCTCTGCATTTTTCATCAGTTGACAAGCTCCCAATTTTAACCACCAATGTAGCATCTTACCCACAGAGCAATCAGTTGTACAGTGGCAGAGAACTGGAGACATGCAGACAGCCTGTCCACAGGATTATGTACACATGACAGGACCAGCACAGTGAGGGAAAATAATACTGAGTGCAAGCAGGGAGACCAGGTAAGCGATTTTGATGAGTACAGTGTTCGGATCATTATACAAATTGAGAGAGACAAGGAATGACATCGTGTTATGCAATTTCAAGTTACCAACATCTACCTTCCAAGTTCAATTTCTAAGACTTGTCATTCTGTTTAATGTGATTCGATGAAACACACGAATTTCAAATTGATTCATTATTTGAAATTGGATGGGAATCAGGCAATTATCCAAATAGAAAAAGATTTACAGGGCTCCGAGGAGTTGATTAGCTGAGCTCTTGCAGCTTTGCAGACTACCACTGTAGTATATTGCAAGATTCAACATTTTATTGTATTCCCTCCTCTGCTGCCCCATCTGTTGGGAGGTGTAAATGAAGTTAGTTTAATCATAGCTGCCTATAGTTGACAGTGTCCACCTTACTCAGTGCAATGCATATCCTAGAAATGACAGAGGCTCTGTGAAACTTCCTTTTATATTTCAGTTGAAAAATTATAGACTGAAGAACATGGTGACATTTTAATGGATTTGAGAAATCATTTTTAAAAACATTCCCCATTGGCCTGGGGAATATTTAGTCATTAAAAAATATCACAAAAACAGATAACATGGTCATTTATCACATTCAGGTTTGCAGGAGTTTACAGAGCATCAAATAGGCTGCCACATTCAAGCAACCACATCTCAAAAGTACTTTGTTGATCATCACGGTGATGGGACTTGGGCAGTCACAAGTGAAAAAGGATCTTCACATACTTCTAAAAGGATGCAACTCTAGTTTAACACTTGGCTTTTTCTCCAAAAGGAATCAGGCTTTATTCGCTCAATCTGAAAAGTAGCACCAAGGTGACACTTTTGAAGTGTGCAGATTTAGCAAAAATCCCACGTAAATGGTCTACCTGCAAATTATGTAAAAGTTGTTTGCTCCAAGTACACTGAACTGAATTACCAAAGGGTCTACATGTATTTTGGAATATTAACAGAAAAGCAAGATTGAGAGTAGTCATAAGGAAGCAGATATCAGCCTACATATAATTGGAACACTCTACTGCATCAAGAGGCAAGTTATTCAAGTGATCTGAAGAGGCTTATCAAGGTAATGTTAAAATCAATAGTCAACCCTAATAAAAAAAAGTGAATAGATAATTGATTTAAGCCAAAGAAAGCAATATTTTCTTGCCTGAAGATTTTGAATAGTCAAATTTTTGTTCTTGTAATAAATTAAGCACACTTGCACTGCTTCCCAGGTTTAAATCTTGCATTCTGTTATCACTTCTGTCACTGAGCGACACATCAGTTCTGTGCAGTTGTACACTTCCCATTTGCAATTTTTAGCACTGCAAAAGGTTCAAGGCAATAATTTGCTTTGGTCCTGTATATATTCCAAATTCTTCCAAAGAGAAGTAAGCTTCTCTTTTACTGCAAATGTGGAACCATATTTGGAATGGCAAGGGACCCAACGGAATTTGATGTTATCCTTCTTCATTTCTCCTTTACACCCATACTGTAAAAAGAACACCAGTGTTTAAAGTATGAATGTTCTAGAACTCCAGCACCAACTGCTGTTACACCGACTTCACCGGTGTTTCAGTGTTGGGTACGATGCTAGCTGAGAAGCAAAGCAATTTTGTACACAAGATACCAAAGTGCTTCCCTTTACAATGCCAGTGAAAGATTCCAATGCAAACGAGGTTCCCAAGAGGAATCATGGGGCTCAAAACACCAACTCTTTCTCTCTCTCTTTACCAAATGCTGCCAGTCCTGCTGAGTTTCTCCAGCTCTGTTACATTAGTAAACTAGGGTATTGCAGGTAATCTTAGGAACAAAACGGTCAACAGTTGAAATATTCCCAATCACCGAAATTCAATTATTCTTACTCAGCAGTGACGTGGATGCCATCAGGGAATACAGGGGGCAAGAAGGTAAAATCAATCAATCTTGACATAAAAGGCTTCAAACCCTGGTGCAATTCAAAATGGTTAGCTTTTGGTAATACTCTCCTCCAAAAATTACAGCTTTATAAATAATTTTTAGTTGGCTCTTCAATCACTGCCAAGACTGTACATTTTCTGCTCCCATACTGTATCAAATAAGCAATTAAATTAAAGCTTTGCAACAGAACAACAGCTGACATTGCGTTACAAGACTCCAACTCAAATAGAATCTCTCAGAATCAAAGCTGGACATGGTTTTACTAATCTTCACACACCTAAGACAGCTGACAATGCATTTTGACCTATGCGCAACAGCTCATAACACCTCCACTTAGAAGTGTAAAGACATATTGCATTCTACTCTGCCAAGTGAGGACAAAACATTTGTTAGGAAAGTTTGTCGCCTCTGGTCTCTTTAAATAAGACACTGTTAGTTAAAAGACCAAACCGGCCTCAAATTTTTAAAAGCTATTATTTTCTTTGCAATAAAATCCCACAGCTCGGTTCAATTGCAACTGAAACATCCTTTAAAACGGCTTCATTTATTTAGCAGCAAAACAGCAGGCTAATTAAAACCAGTCCTTCGACACAAATTGGCCAGCACTCGGACACTGACTTAGGTGTTTCAGCATGTTAAAAATATCAGAGGAGATAGCTTTATATTAGTGCTTAAATTGGCATGAAGTGGCAAAAAAGGTAGAGTGTTTGAAGTTGTCAATTATTTGCAAATAAAATCAATGAGCAAAACTGCACCTCTGACTGGTTATGAGACAATAAAATGAACCCCAAAATGCTGGCTTCTTTTTAGTTTATTGCCATTACCCACTGTTAAATAGTTATTGAGAACAACAGGTATAAAGCTGAAATCGACATTAGTGTAAAATTTGGATCCATTTTCATGTCTGTTCATTTTTGCCATTAGCTTTCACAGCAAATTGCTGTACAGCAGGAACGCATCTTCCATGATTAGGTTCCTTATTAAGCCACTTTACAACACAATTGAGAACACTGAAGAATTCAATTATTTTTACTGCGCTCAGAATCCACACACTGGGATCTTCACTGATTTCACACCCGTGGTTTTATAGAAGCTGAGTGTGCAAACTACAGGAGCTGTTGTTCTCTTGCTTTGAACGAGGGAATAGCCAACTTCTTCCTTACCAATCACAGCATTACAAGGTCTCATTTTGTTACCAGGGTGACTCCTGAAGCACACGCAGCTGAAGCTACATTCACATGGATGCAATGAGTGATATGTCAGCACCCAGGCTAACAGTGCTTCCAGAAAAAGAGAGAGCGTTTCTCCACCTCCCCACCCCACACCACCCTTTGCAGGGTGGCAATGTGTCAAGAAACATTTCCACAAAGCCGCAGCCACCACTAGATTGAAAATTCAGCTCATACCAGCCATGTTTTAACATGTCACCAGCTCCACGATGACCGAGCCATTTCTACTGATTCAGTGTCCACATTGACACAGGCTCTGACAAAGCAGATTGAGAGTTGTGCAATTAATCTCCAACTTAGAAAACGAGACAACAATGGGTATACTTTTAAGTTAGTGCCAAATTGGACTCTGGTTTTCTGTAGTACAAAAAGCAGAACAAAATGTTCACTCCCACAATTTGTTGTGCAGCAAATCCACATTTTCTCCAGACTCAAAGAATTCTCCTCCCCACACGAAAGAGTGGGGTGGACGAACCACCAATGGCTAAGATTTTGCAGTATTTATCCTCATGCCCCACTTAGGATACTTCAGCTTTAACAACCAGCCCAGCTTCTTGATGTAGCTCCATTTCTCATTTCAGTCTTCAGATCACTGCATCTTTGCACACGATCACCAGTTGAATTTCATTTTAATGTCTCCAGGAAGAAATAACTTTTACAACAGGAAGTATTTGCAATTTGTCAGATTTTTCCCTGAAGCATCTAGAAAAGCGCCAGGCAGCAGGAGATCCTATAGATTTCCATATTTCTTTGCACTCAAAGATTCAACTAATGTAATGTGATGATGCTGTGGCGTTTAGTAGTATATCGTGTCCTGGGTTCTTTAACAAGTGACCGTGAGCAAGAGTGCCGAGCTGTCTATATAACGCGCAGACACGGACACACACTACCTGTATGACAATCTATTTTATTGAATTTGTCTTTGCCAAGGACATATTTATGGAGTTACTATACTGGAATAGTCACTGTTTAGTAATTAATGAAGTTTTACATTCAAGTCATCATTCCAATTTCTTCTCTTTGTTTGTATTCATACACTTTAGTTAAAATAGAGCGTGTTTTGCTTGAAGACCGGCAATTTGATTGGTTAAACTATATCAAGAAAACAATGCCTCACACTTAGCTTTAAAGAAAGAAAAAGTTAGGGTCTCTGCTATCTTAATATAATTTGAAGGGGTTTGGTCCTTATGATCTTATTGAAATGTGCAAGGTTAAGAGGAGCTTGAAAAGGTAGATGTTGAGAAGAAGCTTCGATTAATAAGGGAATCTTAAACTAGGGCACGGTTACTTAATAAGGGGACACATTTAAGGACACGATAGGACGGAATTTCTTCTCAGAGTATATAATGTCTTAAAATGTGTATCCTAATGAGTTATGGAAGCTAGGTCACTGAAGGAATTTAAAAAGGTGTTTGATAGATTTGCGAAAAAGAGTTAGGGTTATACTGAATGATCACGAAAACGGAAGCGGGGCCTGGGGCAGATCAATGATCTTACTGAATGGCAGGGCTGGCCTGGTCTGTCACATGAAGACCAGAGATGAAAAGGAACATTTCAACTCCACATACCATCCTGATTACTGTCCCCTCAGGACACAGAACTCTAGTCAGCAATCCATTTCAATCTTCATCCTGAAGCTATTTCTGCTGCTGCAATTACAAACTTATCAAACTCAAGCGGTTAGTAAACCTGACTTGCTCAAATGCAAGATAAGCAGGGTTTTTAAAGCTTAAATTAAGTGTAACAGGAAGACATGTATAGTCTGAAGTTTTATTAAATAAAGAGGGAAAAAAAGTTATGGTAAAAGGTTAATGGGCAGGAAAGATTAGCTGAGGCAATTTGGATACTAACTGCAAAATGTCCTGGCTACTGGTTAATGCCACAACTTACAGGGAGTGTGGAAGGAAAACAAACTGGCTTCCTTCAAGACATCATTGTCCCCTTGCAGCAGTCCAAAAAAAAATTCTGCCAGTATTGTTCACATCCACAAGGTGTTCCAGTTACCCAGGAGCCAGGTGGTTGTTGCCAGACTGATGGCCTTGTCATCCACAACAGGTCACAACTCCACACACCAAATCAGCAACATGCTGCTAGGTGATTCTCACTGTGTACAAGCCTTAGCCGCAGTTTCTGCAAACAGCAGCGCCCCCTCTGCCCCCACTGCTTCAATGATGCAGCAGTGTAAACATGACTTACAATGAGTTTCAGCAACTTGCTTTTAAGTGCAACAATTCCTTCCTCAATCCTTTGCTGTAAAACAGTTCTTTCTCCATCTCAGTTCAACATAAACTGAAAAATAAAACAGATACAGACTTTATACTGACTGACACATTGAGAATTTTTTCATTTTGAACCAACACTCATAGGCAACCAGTAAGCTCCCAACACATTGTTTTACCTATTTCCTCTACTCTACAGCCTCTCACCAATCCACAGCCTGCAATCCGAACAGAGGCCATGCACCAAGCGATCACATATAGCTGCTCCCAATTTCACATTAAGTGTAAGTGAAACTAGACTTCAAACTGATGGACATTATAAACCAATTAATACTTTTTACAATATTATGAAATTTTCCAAAATATCAGCGTATGTAAGGTTATGATTTTGTGTGCCTTGTTAATGCAAAAAAGCTTCAGTACCCCTGTCGTAAAGAAACAAGGCATTGGTTCAGTGTAGGATAAAAGATCAGCTCTGCCTAGATGCTTAAGCATGAGAAGATACAGATTGCTTTTGCTAAGAGCCAAGACAACAGAAAAGGAGGGACAGCATTCATACTGTTGTTGAATTAGGTACTGCTCCTCAAAACTGCATTGAGTTTCCTACCAACAGGCGGAGGACAAAAATGAGGTGAGAGTGAGAACAAGATGTGATTGACAACGGTAAGCA
The DNA here is from genome assembly GCF_021869965.1 of Rhincodon typus. Classification (NCBI taxonomy): domain Eukaryota; kingdom Metazoa; phylum Chordata; class Chondrichthyes; order Orectolobiformes; family Rhincodontidae; genus Rhincodon; species Rhincodon typus. The sequence goes on from NC_063363.1 coordinate 12,320,543, forward strand.
ACTGAAAAAAGGTTCAGCTCATGCTTTCAGGATTAACAGAGATGCTCCACACACCAGTGACCCAAGCTATGTTTGGTTTTCCCAATGCGGTGAAGACCCTATTGTGAACAGCGAATAAAATTGAAGCAGCATAAGTAAATCACTGTTGTCACCTGGAAGAGTGTGTTTTGGGCATTGGACAGTGAGGAGAAGGGGCTGAAGGGTAGAGTGTTATACCTCGAGCAGCTGGACACCATCCAGGACAAAGCAGCCCCCTCCTTGATTGGCATCGCATCCACTCCCTCCACCACCGCCAAGCAGTAGCAGCAATGTGTACTGTCTACAAGATGCACTGCAGAAATTCAAAGATCCTCAGACAGCACCTTCTAAATCCAAAACTACTCCCATCTAGAAGGACGAGGGCAGCAGATACAGGGGAACACCCCCTGCAAGTTCCTCTTCAAGCCAGTCACCAACCAGACTTGGAAACATATTGCCATTCCTTCACTGTCGTTGGGTCAAAATCCTGGAAATCCTTCCTCAAAGGCGTTGTGGGTTAACCCACAGCAGGTGGACTGCAGCAGTTCAAGAAGGCAGCTCACCACCACCTTCTCAAGGGCAATTAGGGACGGGCAATAAATGCTGGCCCAGCCAGTGACACCCATGTCCCACAAATGAATAGAAAAACTGCACAACATGAGCCTGAGGTGTTGTGGCTGATTGAGGGTGGACCAGAGTATCAGAGGGAACTGTACCTTTGGCTTCCTGATAGGGGAGGGGAAGATGGTCCTGGTGGAGGCATTCTGCTGAAGATGGTAAAAATGGTGGAATATGATCATTTGAGTGGAGAGATTAGTGACATGGCAAATAGGAGTACAGGGCTTTGAATGTAGGGGTTACCTTACTAGCCCGATCAAAACCTATTCATGTCACCAGGCCCCCATTTAAACAATAAATAACTGGAACAGAAGGCAGGAGCACCCTGGATTCCCAGCCAAAGCGTCCAAAGATGCTGATGGCCAGAATGCTGGTATAAACCAAGCAATAAGTGACCAGATGGTATCTGGGGGCCACACACATGCCATCTGCATCAGGTGACAACAGTTTTAAAAATGTCAAGTTAGAGAAATGATAAAGTGAACGAAAATGTTGGATATATTTCAAGTCACCATGACTAGGTTCCTGGATTAAACACACTTGAAAAGAAAAAAAACTATTCATTTAAATGTTTTTTGTAAATGTCAACAAGGTTTACAAAAAAAAAAGACAGATCTTCACAGCAACTAATTCAAAAGGTTCCAGAAAGCTCCCAGGTTAGAAGAGACCAAGTTGGGAACAAGGAAGTATAAAATATTGAGTCTCAGTCTCAAAGCAGTTATTTATCAAATGCAGAAAAAATTCAAAAACCTGCTCGACATACAATCCACAGAGGAGACAGAAATCTGATGTCTTAGATACCTGAACCGAAAGGAAAACAAAGACACTCCCTTCTGTCCTTGTGCCCCTACAAGGCTGAACCAGATTCTGAAAAGGAAGCTTCAAGATGCCAAGTTGCCATTCATCAGTACAAACACTGGGGAGGTCAATAAGTCAGTTTGAGCAAGGGACAAGCTGGTCAGCTAAACTGGTTAATGAGACAGCTCAAGGTGCTGAAACATGGTTTTATTAAAACTCTCACACCAGCTTTCCCAAGTCAGGAAAGAAATTTAACTTTGAAATACAGTGTGCGAGTGCATGTATAGATATCTTCATTCTTTGGCATAGGGAAAGGAACTGGGATCAGGGTTGGATGGTGCAGCTACTACGCAAGATAGCCCTCAGACTCTTTCAGACCTGGGGCAGGCATTTGATGAAAATGTTTAAAAAGTGGAAAGCACTCTTTCAGTCATCCGAATCAAAACATCAGAAATCAGCTTTTGGTTCAGGCTGGAGTTGGTGGACACAATACCGTTTACTGTTTGTCAAAAAAAAAAGGGTTAATGCCTCAATAGACTTGGTTTGGTTGTTATGGAGTTAGTGTGTCTAGGTACAACTTTTCAGGTGTTGTTGTTTCAATGCTGACACACACAGGGTAACCAAGTAGAATTTCATCATCTTCCAGAAAGTGAGGCAACACAGCTGGAGAACCGAGCCAGACACACGGCACAGCAGGTTTGCTAAACATTACAAGTGAAAGCCGCTGCAATGTGGCCTCCTGTTGTATACAGACCATCATGTGCTTTTGTTCAATGGGCTGCACGCAACTGAAGTGAGCAACTCCTTGTAAAAAAGGTAATGAAGCAGTTCTGATTTAAAGTTAACCCCTTACTGCTTTCCTCAGTTCTGTTGCAATACACAAGTTTTAAAAAAGGTCACAAATAAGAACACAAATCAAAGCCCAGTTTAAACTGATGCAACACATCAATAACAGTTTGTCCTGTTGACAATTTTGTTGAGGAGCAGATGGTTCAAAAATACAGATTCATTCTAAGTGGAGTCTAACGGCCAGCTTAATACACAAAGAATTATTCAAATGCTTTCAACTTCAATGGTTGTTCCAGGGGCTTACCATCAGACTCTGGTTTCAATCACAGCTTTTGAGGGATAGAGGCTTGAACCAGAGAATCCCTATGGTGCAGGAAGAAGCCCATCCGCCACCCTATGCTAGTAACCTGCATTTTTCCTTTCTTTCCCCTTTATTCATTCGTAGGGCGAGGGCATCACTGGTCAGACAGCATTTATTGCCCATGCCTAAATCGCCCCGAGTGCGGTTGAGAGTCAACCGTATTGCTGTGGGTCTGGAGTCACATAGGCCAGACCAGGAAAGAATAGCAGTTTCCTTCCCTAAAAAGGACAGTAGTGAACCAGATGGGTTATTCCAACAAATGACAATTGTTTCAGTCATCATTAGACTCTAATCCCAGCTATTTATTGAATTCAAATTCCAACATCTGCTGTGGTGAGATTTGAACTTGGGTCCTCAGAACTTACCTGGGTTTCTGGATCAACAGTCCAGCAATAATTCCACTAGGCCATCACCTCCCCATGGCTACACATCCTGGGACAATACAGGGAAACTTAACTTGACCAATCCATTAAACCTACACGTCTGAACGGTGGGAGGAAACCCATGTAGACAGACACGGAGAATGTGCAAACTCCACACAGTCAAACAAAATTAGAACAGAACCTGGGTCCCTGGCGCTGAGAGACAGCAGTGCTAATCAGCGACACACCCTTTGGAATAGAGTCTGCAAAGAACTCCTAAAGACATGAAGATTGCTAATCCCTGCACAGGCTGGGATACATCAGGTCCCAATAGCAGGACCTGGGGCAATAAAAGGATTTGTTCCCAACCTCCCCAAAAATCAAAAAAACTTCCAACCTCCCTTCACTTCCTAAAACCCATTACATTTCTTATTTTCCTAAACTCAGACGATAAACTACAAACCTGAAAAGACAGTTTCTCTCTCTCTCTCCAGTCAGGCTGCCTGACTCAATGAACTTCTCCAACATTTTCAGTCTTTCAAATCTATGGGATATTTTGATTCTGTTGAGTTACACCATTGCATTCAAAGAAAAGGGTTTCCATTGAGGTACAGGATGAAACAAAATTCATTTAAAAATATAAAGTTCCTCTACTTAGCAGGGTACAAATAATTTAAAATTGGAGATTTCAAGGCAAGGACATGCAAAATGTATTACCTTCCCTCCACTAATAGTTACTCACACGATGACCTCAAACATTTAGAATCAGGAGTGGGGGAGGTGGGGTGGGGGGAGAAAAATAAAAAAAGAGCAAAAAAATTAGGGACCCATAAGAAAAGTAACATACCTCTCACGATAGCAAAAGTAGTATTCCTCAGAAAAAACAAGCAGAACTGAACGGAACTAGTCTTAAGCACACTGTCTCTCTCACGCTCTTCCCACATCACCTCCCAAAATCTGCAACTATTTCACTGGCATGCAAACACTCGATCTAAGAATGACAGGGGGTCTTGCTGACAAGACCTGATCAATTCTTCTACACTCGATGTGCAGTCGTTTTCAGGCAAAAAAAGTTGTTGGCATACACCCACCTGCACACAATCCAATCGATTTATTCTTCACGTGTCGCAAAGCCCAAACTTCTCAATAGGCACGGATCTCCTGGGTCAGCAGCTAATTTATTTTTTCATTTCCCGCCTGCTGTTCCCTTCCTCCCCTCCAATGTCAAACGATCCCCTTGGTGACACTGCAGCAAATTCCACAATAAGCAAGAGGGGTAAACAGGGTCACTGACTAATACTGCATCAAACACATCTGTACCTCAGGCGATTGAGACTAATTCTCATACCCAAAGGCCAAGGAAAGATGGTTGACTGGAGGTAATCTTGTTTGTCTTAGAGTCACAGATATACATCACAGAAACGCACCCTTCGTCCAACTCGTCCATGCCAACCAGATATCAAAATAGTGATGCTTTAGAAACAAAAAAAAAGCTTTTCAAAGAGAAATGCTATTAATCAGAAAATAGTTTGGAATTCCAAGTAAAACAATGAAATGGGAATCATACATTTCACAGTGAAGTTAGATTAAGAGGAAATATAATTGATTTTCCCAATAGGTAGAGATTCCACACTTTTTTGAAAGCAATGCTGAGATTTTGCAAAACATATTTTCATCACAAAATCTTTGCATACAGACTGTAATTGGACATAACACTTATCTATAGCTAGAAGGTCATGCAATGCCAGATCAAGTGAAAAGACAAAATTTTGAGATTGTTGCACCAATAAATCAAACTCATGGTAAGCAGGAGGCTGAAAAGGTTACCAGATGTAGACAGGAATGTAGACTGGAGGTTATAATCGGGATAGCCATATTCTTATTAAAAACAGCAGAAGCAGACGAACAAGGGACTGAATGTCATTTTCCTAATCCACATTTATGAAAGGAGGTGGTGGCAAATTTTATTCTCGTCTTTAGCTGGTAGGCAGGGCACAGATCACAACAGTTGCTTCTGCTGTTGTACCATAACTTTCCAACATCAGTGTTCAATCCTCCTTCATCAAGGACATGAGAGGGTTAAGCAGCAGCAATGACAAAAGAAACCTAGCAAACCACCCCAACACGAACACACCACAGGGAACAGAAACCAAGGTTGTAAACTGCAGGGTTTTGAGGTTAAGCCAGATGAGCTTTGTGCTCAGAGGTTAGGGTATCGGACCCCCTCATTTAGATTAACACCATGCAACTGAGATTTATTTATTTGCAGGGAGGAAAAATTAAAATCTGTGTTCCCATGGCAACCATGGGCCTCGATAAATGTCAAGCTACATCTTGGCCACCTCTTTTGTACATTACACCCAAATTCCCTAACGTAATAACACTGACAAGTCCCAATGCCTGCCTCTTGTGTAACATCAAAGACATAGTGATTAATCATTCCAGGCTCTAGAGATGACATACGGAGGTAAAAACCTGCATCCTAAATTAGAAGAACTTATTACCTGGGAAAGCAATCCGTCAAGGCAGCGTGTCTAAGAAATAACTCCATCTGCTGCCCATAAACACATTTCTCAGGATAAGCCCTGCTGTCAGACACCAGGTTTAAAAAAAAATGTTATTTCATCTTTTGCCAAACCCAAGTAATCAAAATGTGAATTATCCCAACTGGTCTAATTTTCTTTTCCTGTCCTTTTGATCTACACCCTTTCTACTATTTCTTTACAGATACGCAGTATTGCTGCATGGCCGTGATTAGACACACAAGATAGCTGACATGGCTCATTTGAACACTCTGCAAGCTCCCAATCAATTCTGCCTAACTGCTCTTTTGAACTAGCCAACGTGCGAGACGTTGATCGGTGAAACTTCAAATGCAGTCTGAGCTCGTGAAGCATTGGCGTGTATTTCATGTCGTATGGAAATAGGCTACACAGAGTCTTGTTAAAAAGGTGTGTTCAGTTAAACTGGGTAGATTAGTTGAATTCTCAGTGCCCTCACTGGCTAAAGTGGCTTCTCCAGGAATAAAAATAGGAATAATCAGCAAGCTTGAACTCAGAGGTGAGCAAAGATCAGTCCACGAAAGGAGGGAGGCTGACGATAGACACTATCTTCCTAAGAATGAATAATTCAATTAATTTTCCATCAGTAGTTCCCATGATCCAATAAAATCTTTGACTTGCTACAGTGGATAATGAAGCTACACATGCTTTCCAGAGATTAGGTATTGAACTATTTGTATACGGCGTCATCAACTAAAGTCATTCATTGTCTGGCTTACTCTTACCTCAAAATAGCCACACTTCACAGCAGCCTAACTAAGCTAATAATTTGAAACCTTCTGTTTAAAGAAAATCTAAGGGAACAATTTCCAGGGGCTGACACAGCCATGTTGATATCAGAAAAAGGTGCTATTTTGTTTTAATGAGCTCATGTGAATATAAATATTGATGAAGGTGTAAACAGTTGCCATCATACAGAATTCTTACTATTGCGAACCAAAACAGACAAAGTATTGTTAGTCGTCAGAGTAGATGATTAAATATTGTTTTTAAAATGTCAAAACAGAATTTGTTGCAGCGAACACATTTCAAGACACTGGAACTGCCAACTCTCTCCATAGGAACTCCAAAATTGTTCTAACTCACTGGCAAATTGTTTCTGCCAGCCCGTCTGAATTTGTTCTTTTCCTCTACACGACAAATCAGCATAACTCTCATCCATTTTATGATCAAGAAGCAAAAAACAGCATATGTTCAGAAGTTAAACAAACAAAAACCAACAGAAAATGCTGGAAATACACAGGCCAGTCAGCATCTGAAGACACAGCACACAAGTCAATAAGTCTGGGTATGGATCCATCTTCTAAACGAGAGATACGAGTTGGACAGGCCTAGCCTACGTGCATCCAGCATTCTCCACTTTTTGCTTGGCTTCATGAAATCGTTTTCAAATGGATTAATTAGTGGTGTGAACATCACAATCCATCCCCGGTTGCTAATGAGAAGGCAGTGAAGAACCTACTTGACCTACTGCAGTCCACATGGTAAAGGTGACCTTGTCAATTCAGTTAGGCATCTTATCGTATAACTAGGATTGATGGTTCACTCAGAGTAAAGTGTCTGGAAAGGATATTACTAGGATAAAAGACGGACAAAAAAAAATCTTTCCTTTTGCTGTTCTCCAATAAGATCTTTCTCAATTGTCTTTTATATAGTTTCTTTTCCCCCTTGCTTCCATGTGATAAACTTATGTTCTTTTGTTAAAAATTATATGGATAGGCCCAAGTGGTCTATGCTCAGCAACTGGTCACCATGATAATCAAGTTGTAAACATAAAATTCATAGT
>NC_063363.1:12328335-12378335 GCF_021869965.1 Rhincodon typus
TATTGAATGATGGGCTAATTCAGTTTGTCGGAGTTGGGGGGTGGGGGTTCAATGATCAGAGGTCAGGCTGAGTCAGGCAGGACCAGAGTTTTTGCGACAGTTTTGAAGTGTTGTTGCTCAGACTGCAGCGAGGAGCTGTTAATTGCTGAAATGTCACTGCAGTGGTGGTAGGTATTGAAAAGAATTCAGTTGCTGCTGAAACTGTGCCAAATGTATGTTTCTTCCCATTTTAGATCCCCATCCTCGTGCAATGGGCCAGGATTTTAAACTGGTTGAAATTGATACATGTGTTACAATTAATCTTCGCAGAGCTGTGTATGTTGGCTAGAGGATGGAAAAGGAGAGCATTGAGTTGTAGATCATTAAATACTATGTATCTTTGTGCACTTGTATGATGAATTCCATGTTTGAAATACAGCAGAGGGCCAAGAGTATTCCTCAGCTGCCACTTTGTGTTGCCGATGCTTTTAAAACATTGTTTTGTATAGACATGTCAAATGCCTTGGATTTCCAGGCAGGGAATCCTCCTTAAAAGTCTGCGTGAACTAGACACCAGTGCCTGAAACATTTTTTTTTTTTTTTTCTCCAATATTTCCCAAAATTCTTTTCAGTTACATAATTATAGTTTCTGACAGTTCAGGTGGGCCCCCTAAATATCTAACATGCTCAGTGTTACAAACTGCCTCCTGTTCCTTCTAAAGAAATGAATGTTCAGTGTTTGAACGTTCCACACAGCCTGACACTTTCATGTCCCAAGTGTGTTTGAACATACATGTGAATTAGGAACCAGATATGACCGCTCAGCCCCTCAAATTTGTTCTGTCAATCAACAGGACGAATAGCTGATCTTTTAGGGGAACACTGTGGCTTAGCATTTAGCACTGCCTCTCAGCGCCAGGGACCCAGATTTGATTCCACTCTCGGGCGACTGTCTTTGTGGAGTTTACGTCTGCGTGGGTCTCCACCAGATGCTCTGGGTTCCTCCAAGGATGTGCAGGTTAGGTGGAGTGGCCATGATAAATTGCCCAGGGGTGTATAGGTTAGGTGGATTTAGACATGAGAGGTACGGCGTTACAGGGATGGGGTGGGTCTGGGTGGGACGTTCTTCGGAGGGTTAGTGTGGGCTAGATGGGCCAAATGGCCTGCTCCCACACTGTAGGGATTCTGTGATAGTTCCATGTTCCAGCTTTGAATGTGGCTTCCTTGTTTGATCAAAATCTTTTTACCTCTACATGTAAAAATATTCAAACACTGCTTCAATTACATTTTTGAGAAGTCCAAACATTTATAACCCTCGGAGAACAAAAAATGCTGCTCCTATGTCTTAAATAGATGATTCCTTCATTCCTGATGCTCCTACACCATACACCCTTTCACATCCACCCTATTGAGACCCCTCCTCATCTTCAGATTGCCTGCAGAAGGATCTCCTGATGTTGAACTGCCTTTTTTTGGTTCCCTTTGTACTAAAGTAAGTGACAGACCTGCAACTTTTAGATACTGGCTTTCGCTGATGTGCAGTTACTGTTGCAATTTTGGGAATCTAGCAGCCAATTTGCACACAAACAGTAATGACCAGATTTTTCTTTTCTGAAGAAGGGTCCAGACCCGAAACCTTAGCTTTCCTGCTCCTCTGCTGCCTGGCCTGCTGTGTTCATCCAGTTCTACACCTTATCAATGATCAGATATGCTTGTTTTTGTGATTTGAGGGATGAATATTGGCCTGGGCACCTGTTCTTCAGTGTTGCTCTCTGCCAGACATCTCTTTAATAATTCACCTAAGAATGGTACTTCTGACAATGCAGCACCCCCAGACTACAGCACTCGGAGTGTCTTCCTGGAATTTTGCATGCATGCTCTGGAGTCTTCATTATACCTCTGCCTTAATTACTTGTGTGGATTCGATGATCTTTTTCATATAAGCTGTCAAAGCAATCAATTAATACTTTTCTGTGAATCACTGTAGAAAATTAATTGCTACTCTCTCAATTAAAGCAAATTAAATTGTAGCCATGGACAGGTCTTCACTGTTTTGTTGTACAGATCCTTGCTGTAAGTGAATAGAAAATTGTAACAATTCTCTGTTAAAAGTTATTTTAAACTTTATTCCAAATAAAATGCAAGTGAGCAGCGAGAACCAGTTTTATTTATTCAGCGTAACTCAGATGCATTGTTAACCTGAAATTCTAATTCTGTTTAATATAGCTTTGCATAAATTAAAGGTTCATTTGCATAAACCTCTTCAAATTCTCCTCCAGGCTAAATGTGGCACTGACTGTTTACACCTTGCGTAGTCTAGTGTTAATTTTTCTGGATCAGTACTCTGAGTGCTTTTGTTCGGGCAGGAAATAAACTATGATCCCACCCCATGGTTGAATAACACCCTGGTTTCTAACTTAAGTATTTGTCACTTGTGTATGTTATTGGAGGGCTGTTGACACCTATGGAACTGCATATATCAGGCATGGAGACATTAAATGTGAAAATTAGTGCTGTGAATGGAGATTCACTAACTGACTAGAATTCAAGGGCTTGGTGCCATTAGAAGTTAACTGTCAGTTGGACAAAAGGCACTAATCAGTGTGACTCAATGGTATTATTCTGTTAAATGAGAGATGCTTTATAGCTACCTTGATCTCAAAGCAGCTGTCCTTTTTTTTTTAAACATTTTGAATTTCAAAATGTGAAATGAAAATTTGTGATGAGTTAGCCACTTTTCCTTATCAAAAATAAACCTGTTAATAAAGATAAAAGCAGCTATCAGAACAAACCTAGTATTTAAGTGAAATGTAACAAAAGCATGGAGTGTCAGACTTGTGCTTTAAAGCACATGTTTATAACTTTGATCCAGCCTGTTTCATTCCTGCTGCATTCCAATGAGTGTAGGAAAATCTGTTCTGAGTTTCGGCAAAGTGATACCCATGCACCTATGTCCTATGGAATGATTGTTTGTGCGTATTATATAACTTTGGGGATTTTATTTTTTTGTTTGCTCCTTGATCTGACTCCAGGCCAGACAGAATATGAGGAGGCAGTTGATGAAAATGGCCTTGGCCAGTTCAGTATGCCCTAAGATACAGCTTTAAAACCCTGTGTCTTAACTATGCAAAAAGAACTGTGCTGTTTTCCTCTCTGTCCTCAGATTCTGACATGAAGCAATCTGTCTTGCATTGATCTAGCCTCAGGAGAGCAAGCTGGTTTTCCTTGAAGGATGTGAGTGAAAGAAAAGGAGGAGAAATGCCTAACCTATTTTATAATAGAAAATTGGAATTATTTGCTTGCAACTTCATTTGTGATGCCAATGGTATGTTCTCATTCTCAGTCAAGAGTTGCAACAAGTGTGTTTATTAATGCTGTATTCTGGAGCTATGGAGACTGGTGGTGGAAGCTCCAACTTCCCTTGGCAGCATGTGGCTGGTCAATCAACTCTCCTTCATCGCGATCTGCCATTGGTGTATATATTTGGAAGGATTTGCAAGTTGACATTCACCCTGTTTTTGCCACATTATGAATGCGCGCTGCTTGGCCATCTGGTCCTGGAGCAAATCATCCAACAGTGTGAGTCTTTGGGGCTGTTGTAGTGCAGTGATAGTGACCCTCCCTCTGGGCCAGGAGACCTGGGATAAAGTCCCACCTTGTCTAGATGTTATAACATCTCCAAACCTGTTGAGTATGAAACATTTGATTTGGCTTTTCTGAATTCAGACAATGCAACCAAGAAGATCAGATTAGTTTCAATGTGCTATGCTGACAGGCAGTAACTCGCTGAGCACATTGAGGCAATGTTTCCTCAATTACTCTTAATCCTTCACAGGCTAAGTTAGCCAACTGATCCTAAATTGCCAAAGTTAAATGCTGCTTCTGCTGGGTGGCTTTATTTGTAATGAGTTACTTGTCGATTCTTAAAGATTATTCTGTGGCTGATTGGTTCCATGGATTTAGATACTGTTGCAAACACTTTTTTTTTTAATGGTGTTTAACATCTGAAAAATTTGGGGTATCTGGACTGAGCTCGCATTTTGTTGAACTTTGCAAATGTATTTGATTTTGCAAACAAGTGGGGATATTATGGGGTTTTGTAGTAATATTGTAGAGATTATTAAAGTGGGACTATTTTTGACAGCTGCTGGGATTTTCAATTAATGGCATGTCTGATGAAAGACGTGGCCAAAAAATTGATCCCAAGTTTTTATTTTCTTAGTCCAGCATTAAATTTTGAGATGAGGTGAATGCAGTAAGTTTCATGAAGTGATGACCAGTATAGTGTTGAAGGATTTGGTGCTTTGATGTTTGGTTTAAACTATTGACTCCCCCACTGTAGGGAGGGAATTCCCAGTCTTTGGTTTATGGGGAGGGAAAGAAAGCGTGGTTCTCGGATGAAGTCTGCATTTGGGTATAAGGAAAATACTGCAGATGCTGGAAATCTGAAACAGCCAGAGTGCTGAAGAAACCTGGATTTTGCAGCATCTGTGGGGAGAGAGAAAGTGTGAATATTGAATCTAGAATGACTCATGTTTATAAATCATAACAGATTAACTGTTTCTCTCTTCACATGCTGCCAGGCCTACTGAGTTTCTCCCAGCATTCTGTGGTTGTAGAATGTACATTATTCCCCCCACCCACTGTAAAAGTTGGGTATTGGTGATCTAAAAGTAAAATGAAAGGACAAATCAGGGGTTCAGATGTTCCCCTCCCCTCTTCCTCCACTGGCCTTGTTTTTTTTATTTTCCCCCCCCCAACTTCTGACAATCTATCTCTCTCCCCTTCTGCCTGCCACTCCTCCCAGCCCCTCAGTTTTCCTAGTCTATTACTTGTGCTGTTTGGTATGATTTTTCTGGAGTGAAATGTTTAAAGATAGAGTATCAATGTTAATTTGACCAGATTTCTGGAATCCAGTACCTTGGTTCTTTTTAAAAAGGTAATTCCAATCAGGCTAGCTGCCCCTGGCTAATTCCCTAGAAGAAGGGGTTGGGGGGAGGGGTGCGTAGCCTTCCTCTTGTCCCTAACTTTATATGGATCATTAGACAGCGCAAAAGAAAAGTGTTTCAGAAGAATTCAATGAAATTCTGAAAATAACCCTTTCAATAACTTTGCTTATGACAAGTGGCTACAATTCTGTTTCCTACAAAGGGTACTTAGCAGAGCAAGGGAGAATCCAGGGATTATTTCAGCAGTGGGCTAGAATTTTCGTGTGCTAAATCTGCCCAAGAGTGACACCACTGGTCAAATCTCAAAATGCTCTGGATATTTTTTCAGTTCCATGACTGACCAGCAGTGTCACTGTTGAACATGTTACCACTATTGATAGGAAACTTTTTTTGAATAAACTAAGCTTCAGTTTATTCAGTGACCTTTTTTTTTGTAATCTGTAGCGAGAGAAGAACTTCACCTGTTTCCAGACAACAGCTCAAAATGACTTTCAATCATCCCAGAGAAGAATTGACACCTTTTTTATTTGATTTTAGCTTATGAATAGTTTCTGATGGATTGAAAACATCAGTGTTTTGGAGTGAAGAGCCACGTTTCTGTCCTTTGCTGATAGCTGCATTTTATAAGGATATCCTCATGACTTTGATCCTTTCTTTTACTGAAGGTTACGAAGCAGAGCCTGTTCACTTGAAGTGAAGACTCTAATTTTGTTTTTAATTGTACCTCTTTGTAGTAATGACACAGTTGTGCTCCAAATTCCCTTAAATAGATCCACCTCTCTCCCTATTTAAGAACTTTACTGTCAAAAAAAATTAAAGGGGAAAATATCAGGCAGTGAATTGACAACTACATTACCTAGAACTGATGCTATAGCGACACAGTGACCCTAGATAAGAGTGTTGGTTGAACTGTTGAAAGTCACAAGCTAAATGGAGGGTTGTGATTCTCTTATTAAAGATTTGTCTCTTACACTGAAATGTCCTTTGATTCTCATCTGTATGAATCACGATATAGCAAACATGAGTGCTTTGTGGAACTTCCAGAGGATAGTGACAAAACTATAAACAAAACAGCTTATTTTCTCAGGTGAACAAAAAACGCAGCTTTAATGTGTTCTCTGTGAAGCTTGATTAAATATGTGTCGATGACCACGTTGGAAATGTCAGCAGTTTAAGGATGTGTTTACTCCAAATAGAAGTTTATATCGGAAATGTTTGTTTTGATGGCAAGCTTTTGGTTCTCATGTACTCAGTGTTTGCCAATTTTCTACTACAGAATTTTTTTTGCTGTCTGCGATTTCTTGCTACAGTCTTGAATGAAGTACAATAATATCTGCATTCACTTTGACAAACTTGATTTTATTAATTTTTTTCTTGCTTTATTGTTCATTCTATCCTGCTGCTCCTAAAGGTTGAAAGAAGGTCTGTTTGCAAAAGAAGGTAAATTTTTCTGATGTTGAATGAAAATTAAACCACATTTTGAAGCCTGTATGTTGACATATTTTCTCCAGTAACTCTTGCAGTATATTTGCACCCAATTTGTAGCTGCTGCCGTGCCAAATACAGCAGCTATCCTGGCTACAAGATGCCATTACTAGCCATGAAATAAATGGGGAGTTTCTGTTGCCATTGATTTTTTTGAGGAGGAAATGTTGGCCAGATACCAGAACTGCTTCACGGGTTTTGTATGGTGCGATGGAACCTTACGTGTTCACATAAGCTTAACCCATGGTGCACCTGATTAATGCCTGCACTTGAATGGTGCTTCTACCAATGCAGCATTTTCAGATTACTGCCTAAATGTGTGCAAGGTCAGTAGAGCCCCTAGCCCAAGCTCTACTACTGTTGGGTGTGGCAAAGTTTGGAGGGGGCAGCAGAAAATGACTGAACACTGGCTAGGACTATAAAGCTGCCCAAATATCAGAAACAGCATTTCCTGCTTTGTTTCTGACACTGGCATCTTGACAGTTAGAGGAGCATCAAATTGGTGGCAGATTTTTGGGGAAAGGCACTGGCCTATTAGTATTATCACTAGACCGTTAATCCAGAGACCCAGGAAATATTCTGGTGACCTGGGTTCAACTCCCGCCACAGCAGATGGCAGAATTTGACTTCAGTTTAAAAAAAAAAGCTAGAATTAAGAGTCTAATGATGACCATGAATCCATTGTTGACTGTCAGGGAAAAATCCATCTGCTTCACTGATCACTGATGTCCTTTTTAGGCAAGCATGAGTTTCCTTCCCTGATCTGGCTGACAGATGATTCCAGACTCTCAGCAGTGCAGTTGCAGAGCAGTGACTCTTAAACAGCCCTCTTGGATAGTCAGTAAATGCTGGCAGAGCTAACGATGCTATTATCCCATGAATAAACCTCCTTTTTTTTTAAATAAAAAAAGGATGTCCTATAGCCTTCCCAGTTAGTGTGACTCGATGGAAAACTTTCTCACATTTGCACTGCTCTAGGTCCCTGATATATCGACTCCACTCTGCCAGGCTCCAATATACTGATCAGCTAGTTAATAAAGTGAAGAATTCTAACAATTTCTCAGGCTTTGTTTATTATCTGCTAAACTTTCCTCTCCAGTTAATAAATCTTTAACTTGCCAAGTGTTTTTATTGTTGTTGGTCTAAACTAGACGACCTCAATTAGCGAACATGTTTTTCAGCAAATGTAAATTGTGTGGATTAACTAACTGCTCAGAAGGGATTGGGTTTACTGGGGTATTTGAGAATATGTTGGAGTGGGGTGTGGCATAAAGACCTTCTTTTTTTTTTCTAATGTCTCATTCTTCGGGAGCAAAATATGGAGAAGAGGCACAAACCATTTTTTTTTTTTTTAAAAGGGCAAAGTTCCCAAATTGTTCCCTTGACCTGCGCTTTACTCCCCACACCTGTTCCTTATTTTTAAGCTGGTGATGATTTCAACTCTCAGCAGCCATTCCAATGGAAAGGAACTGTTACATTTAGTAAATCGAAGAGTAGATTGTGATCCTAATTCCGAGCTGTTGAGAGCGAATGGCCACTCGGGCAGGATTTGCTTCTGAATTCCAGTTCACTTCTTTAACCCTGACCATTCTGTTAGATAAACAAATTTTTCCCAACTCCTGGAAGGTAATGCAATGTTAATTTCTCCTATGCACGGTGGAAATGCCATCTTTGTTTGGCATTTTTGAATTTAATTACTTATCTGCTGCTGGTAGTTGGTTAGTTCAATTGGCTGGAGGACCTGGTTTATGATACAAAGTGACACCAACTGTATAAGTTCCATTCCTGCATTGGCTGAGGTTACCATGAAGGTCCTACCTTCTCACCACCCTTTGCCTGTGGTGTGATGACCCTCAGGTTAAACTGTCACCGGTTGTGTCTCCCTCTCTCTAGTGAGGGAGCACCCCTGTGGTTCTCTGGGGACTGTCAGCTGCTGATACCATAGCAACCTGGCATAAACAGCCCAATCATGGGAATGGCTTATCCATCCTCTTAAACCCACTGTGACCACAATCAAACCTAACCTCCACTCAAATACAAATCTATATCCAAAAAGCTGAGTGTTGGGCACAGATTCTGCCTTTCCAGGAGCTAGCAATGATAGTGAAGTGACTGTGTCTTGGAATGTCGTTTTTCCCATTCCTAAGGCAGGGCATCTGAATTCACTCACCACCCTCTAACAGGTTCTGTATTTCTACTCACGCTCACTGATTACAAAAAGATATGATGATTCGCAAATCCTGGAGCAATCTATTTTTTTAAAAAATACTCTGCAAATATGGGTTATTTTACCCAAACCTGTAAAGTTTGTTGTTTTCTCCTGGGTATTTCATACAATTATAGGTTCTGGGAGTTGAAGCGGAGGGTAGAAAATGTCCTGGACTGAGCATTGGGGAATGGGTGATGCTGGGTAATCAAAAATGCTGGGTTCTCATTTCTAACCCATTGCAGAGCCCTAGTTGACCTTGTGCTGGTGTGGGTGTTCAAGTCTCAAGGAGGTGTAGGTGTTAAGCACGTGGATATACTGCGCCGTGCTGAGGGAACATTGTGGCACAGCTGAGAACGGTGTGAGAATAGGCTGTAACTAACAGCCTGAGAGTTACTCCTCTCTGAATGTTAGTTGTAGGGTCAAGTGCAGGCAAAGAAGTGCACCTTGGGCTGCAAATGCCCTTGATCTGATTTTTTTTTGACTGTATTGCAGTGAATCTTGAAAATACATTCTTGTGTTCTGGGTGAAGACACTGGTGACAAAGTCGAATAACCAACCTAGTTTGAAACAAAGTTTCATTCTCCAAGGGCAGACAGTAACATCTTGTCCCACTGCTGTGTGTATCTGACTACTGAATGTGACGTATTGGGCCTGGTGCTTTACTGAGCACAATGTCAACCGTTGATGAGTCATCTACATTTGTCTATTCTATAAAGAGCATTTTTTTTAAATAAAGCAACAAGAAGCTGGTTACTGTGCTAGAAAACAAGCTAATGAGATCTCTTTGGATTCTGGCAGCAAAGCTGACATATTTTCAATGTAATGACAGAACAATTTGCATTTATATAGTACCATTTTCAATACAGCCTTCCCAGACATTGCCTAGGATGCTGTGTCAAATTAAAGATGAAGTAGTCTTAATAGATTAAGCATACGGACAAAAGTGTGGTACATGGCTTCAGTGTTTGGAACAAGGTACTGTCTCTCAATTGTAAATAGCTAGAAACATCAGAAGGTGCGACACTGAGGGTGTCCCATTGCACTAATTGCTGTTGTCAAGAACAGCTACAGAAAAGAATCTAGACTAATGAAATAAAATGAAACAAAGAACTGTGAATGCTGAAGATCTGAAACAAAATGCAGGCGAACAGGAGCAAATCTGGCAAGTTCTGAAGATGGGTCACTGAACTTAAAAAAAAAACAGTAACACTGCTCTCTCTCCACAGATGCTGCCAGACCTCCTTGAGTTTATCAAGTTTCTGTTTCTGAGACTAATGGAATACTGGTCTTTGTATGTAGAGGGCTGCAGTACATGGGGATTGACATTACACCATGGTTAGAAAGTGTTGGAATGCTCTTGAGCAATGGTAACTTATGTGGAGACAGTGTTTAATTGTAAATCTGATTTATTGATAACCTTTTGATACTATATGGTTTGCAAAAGTCCATGGGGACAAAGGCATATATGGAGTTAGGTCACCGATCAGTCATGATTTTAAAGAATGGCAGAGCTGGCTCAAGGGGTTACGTAGCTTCCTGCTGAAATGTCAGGACCGATGGCCAAGAGATTTAAAAAAGGGTCAGTTTTAAGTCTCTCCAAGCCTGTTTGTCTGAGCTGCTGATGTGAGATGTTTTCGTAGGTTCTTCAACTCAAACCTTATTAAAACACCCCCTGCTTTCAATCCTGTCTCTGATGTTTTGATAAAACTGATGCATGGTGGGAAAATCTTTCGGGACAGACTATTTCTGTACATTTAAATAGTTGGTATTATAGTGACCTTGGTCGCTGCTTTTAATGTTGCCAAACAGTGTTTTCTTTTCTGTAGAATTTAAATTTTGTATTTATAAATCTTGAAGTTGTTATTTACACTTCACTGAACTTTCTTCATATTTTACTGATTAAAATATAGCAATCAAAGAGGAAAGCCATGAGGTTCAAAAATTACTTCAGAAAAATGTTTTCTGGATGCAGTTTCAAAAGTGCTCTTTAAGTTTTTAATCCCTGGTCCAGGAATATTGATATTTCTAATTTTTTTGGCAAGTGTTCTGGTGAACTTCAGAAAGGAAGGAATTTAATGCTTAGAGGATTTCTGGTCTTTTCAAAGCATCTTGTCCATCTCTCACATTCAGACATGGCCATAAGCTTTTCTGGTTAAAAATACTGGAAGTAGTCTCCAAGTCTTGTTTATCGCCATCTTGTTTGAAGATCAACTTGCATGTATAGCGCCTTCCACAACCTTCGAACTTCTCAAAGTGCTTCAACAACATTGAAGTGTTTTGAAGTAATCTAGGAAGTGTTAGTAATGTTGCAAGCAGCTAAGTCCCACAAATGGCAATGTGCAAGTATCCAGTAATCTAATTTTAGTCCCGCTGGTTAAGGGATAAATATTGAGTAGAATACCTAGTAAAACAACCCTTATTCAAATAGTGCTGTGGTTATTTTTTTCTTCCCACCCAAGAGGACATTTGGTACTTTAGTTTTAATAGCTGTTCAGAAGATGGAAGGATTTTGTTTTTGAGTCCGGAGGAGAAAGTTACTGTTCCTAACTGAAACAGTTAGGGTTATCAACTAGTGTAATGCTGTTAGCATATGCTATGTAGTTAATCTTTTTTTTTGATAAAGGTCCTGATGTTATTGTGCAGTCTTGAGGGTATGTAAGGAATACAATTAATCTGGGAAGTAACTGACACACGAGAGATTCTCTGCAAGCTTTAAGTACAATAAAGCAGGCTTAATTTCTCAGAGGTGATGTTATTGATAACATTGGATCAGCTGTTGAAATTCTCAAGGCTGACGAATTCAAGCCTCCACCTTGTGTTTTTTATAGGATGGTGCTGACTCCATTTTTGAATTTCAGTAGCTCTATAAATTCTGACTGATCCATGTCAATGAAGTTGTTACAAAAAGAAATGACTTCCTTTATTCAATATCTTATTGAAGTTACCTCCTGGTTATGTCACCAACTGCTTTCTTGACCATGTCACTGCCTTTTGAGTTTTCTCATACTGTCAAATATCAAGTACTCCACAAGCAGAAATATCCTCTGATTTAGTATTTAGACAGGTCAAAGCCATTTTCCTTACTCCTCATTACAGCCTGCATTTCCCAAGTTAATTTCAGTCTCTGGCCACTAATTGTTTGAGACAGAACCAAACTGGTTGCAACCATGACACTTCATTTGACCTTGACTTGAGCTTCTTGCGCCGTATCCCGTCCTCCCAAGACTGCTTGCTTCTGACCCCAGTAATGTCACTCCAGCTGCTGCTTCTGGCATGACCCCTTAACTGCTGAAATTTCATCCACGTTTATCTTCTTATAAATGTGATTTGTTTGTTTGTTCTCCATGCCAGACTTCCACCCCATGTATAAACACACTATCTGAGATTCTTACCTCTACTCTCATCACTTCGCTGTCACGTGCTCCCTGTCCTAGAATGGTTTCCCAGTCTAGAGAGGTGTCATATTTCAAATTCTTACCTTTTTTAGGTTCAACATGAAATTGCCCCTCCATGAGTCTGAGCACCCTCTGGGAATTCTATGTTCCACAAGTTCTGGCCTTCTCACCATTCCCTCCTAATTTTCCCATGCTTCCCCTTGGGTGAATGTGCCTTCAAATATAATGGCCTAATCCAACCCCCAACTCTTCACCTGACTGTGTATGACACTCCACTGTTTTAAGACATTTTCTCTTAAAAAGATATCCCTTTACCCAGCTTCTGGACATCCCTGCAGTCCTGCCTTGTATGGTTCAGTGTACCTTTTTGGAATGTTTTATTGAACTAAAGGGTTACTTTAACGTTGTAACTTAATCATAAGTTCTCTGTTTGCCCATCTCTTGGGGAGGCGATGGCCTAGTGGGATTATCACTGGACTGTTAATCCAGAGACCCAGATATCCTTCTGAGGACCTGGGTTCAAATCCTGCCGTGGCAGGTTGTGGAATTTGAATTCAATAAATATCTGGAATTAAGAATCTAATGATGACCAGGAATCCATTATCGATTGTTAGGGGCGGCGGTGGGGGGGAGAAACCCATCTGGTTCACTAATGTCCTTTTAGGGAAGGAAACTGCCATCCTTACCTGGTCTGGCTTCCATGTGACTCCAGACTGACAGCAATGTGGTTGACTCTTAACTGCTCTCTGGGCAATTAGGGATAAGCAATAAATGCTGCCTGGTCAGTGCTGCCCTCCCCTCGCAAATAAAGGGGGGCCTGGGGGGAAGCCAGAGATAGGTGCAGCAACTTCTGAAGAGAGGGCAGTCTAGACCAAGAGAACATCCTCTACGCTGCAAGTCAGACCCCAGCTGCCCATACGTTACGATAGGCAAAGTGCATACGGAATCCACCATATAGGTTTATGGCCATGAAGGTATTAAGCCAATCCATGGAGGCAACTCAGACCAATATAACCAGTAGCATTATTGAGACAGTGTTGTTCCTAAGGGGAATGTGGCTGACGTGCATGAAGTTTGCAATTCCCTTGAGCTGCACTGACTAGCCACCACTCAATTTTGTAAGTGATTCTTTTTTTCTCACTAATGGATCAAAAACTTGCCCCAAGAGAGGTTGAGTCACTTCTTTAATTTTGTTCTCGGTGGCAGTTGTAGTTATCCTTTTTGTTGTCAACAGCAAGTCAGATTGTGTTTTTAAAAATGTCAGGATTATCTGTTATCCACAATGACATTTTAAAGAGGGAAATGTTTGTTCCGAAATAATACCTCTTCCTAGGATACTAATCTTGTGCAAGAGTTTCTAAGTTGCAGAGTAAAATCAATAGCTCTTTCCTGCTGTTTAAAGATTTAAAACTGTGTTTGTTGATCTGGTGTAAATGAAAAGAACAAATGAAGATGGGAACTTGCTTTTTTATGATTTTTGCAGCCTATGATCCAAAGAGTTAGTTTGTAATAAACAGGGAAAAGATTATTGTGCTGTTTTGGGGAAAGCTACACTTTGGATATTCCTTTTTTTCTTTTAGCTTAAGTAATTTTACTTTAGTTACCCACTGAAGCTTATAGTTTTGTGCAAATTCACGTGGTCGAATCTGCTTCCGAGTCATCAAAAATGAATTTTGATGTTAACTCCTTCAAACCATGGCAAAACTTGGTCTGTTTGAACTCTGATCTTGTTTATATATGTCCTATAGGGAAAGAAACTGCCGTCTGCAGGAGCTGTTGGGTTTGGTAACACTGGCTATGTTGCTGGAGTAATGATCCAGAGTGTTAAGTTTTCAAATTCCAGCACTGCAGCTGGTGAATTGAATTTAAATTCAATTAAATCAATACATTTGGACCAAAAAGCCAGTTTCAGTCATGGGCTGATCATGACCATGCCAAGATGTCATTTGAAACCCTCTGGTTCTCTATGGAAGGAAATCTGTCATTCTTGCCTTGTCTCTCCTATATGTGACTCCAACCCACAGCTGTCTTATTGATCTAGCAAGCCTCTCCTTTTTGTATGTAGGGCAGAAGCTCACTCACATCTTAAGGTAGTTAGGGATGAGCAGAAAATATGGACTTTGCTAGAGATGTCACATTGTATGAATTTAAAAATGAAGCTTGCTAGTTGTTGTACATGCTACGAAGCCAACAAATGTTCAGCCTGTATTTTGGATAGTTTGTTGCCACTACCATCCTTAATCGACTTGGTCTCTAAAGGCTTGCTTGGTTTGGCTGGTAGAGGAGAACCACGAGTGAGCCTTAAATGAGTTGCACTTAATTACAGTCATGCAAGACAAGACACTGGTTAGATCTCCAGACAGTGTTGTTTACAGTTCCAGGTACCACATTTGTAGGAAAGACGTGAATACATTGGCAAGTATGCAGAAGTGATTTACAAGAATGGTTCCAGGAATGAGAAACTTCTGCCATGAGCATAAAGTGACGATGTTGGGACTGCTGTCGTTGGTGCAAGGAGATTCAATAGAGGTATTTTAAAATCACAAGTGGGGCAGATAGGGAAAAGCTGTTATCACTGATTTAAAAGAAAAATCAAGTTGTCCTAGGTTTTAAAGTGATGTGCAAATGGAGCATGGGTGAATTGAGGAAGCACCGTTTCGTGCAGCGAATAGTCAGGGTATGGAATACACTGGAAATGTGATAGAGGTAGGTTTCATTGAAGAGGGCACTGGAATGATTGTTTAGATAGAAATGGTTCTCAGGTCATGGGGTGCATTTGTGGGGGATGGGTAGGGGAAGAGAGGAGATTCGAACACTTTTAAAAAAAGTAATGAACTTGAATGGCTTCCTGTGCTGCTTGAATTTTTTTAAATTCAGATGACAAGTTGCATTAGTCAGTTATGCAATGTTTATCATGCTATTTGTAAACCTGGGCTTATAGGCCTTCATTTTTATTTAGGAGCTGGTAGAGTGAAGTGCTGGAAAATCTCAACAGGTCGGACAGCCTCTGGAGAGAGAAACAAGTCCTTATCCCATCACTGATTGGGTGGCGCTTAATGCAATCTGCAAGGTTAACCTTTTCAGAACCATTACTTTAAGGTTCCTTTCTTCACTTTATATGGTCACTGTATCACATTTCATCTGGCTTCCATTTATTCAACTCTTCAAAGTTGAAAAGCTATACATATCATCAGCTTAGCAATCTTCAAATAACTTGTATATAAACAAAACATTCTCCACACACTCCTATTGGTCACTGTTGAAAACTGAATGGTTGTGCACGAAGTGAGTTTGTCTTTCTATGTAAAGAGAATTCTGTTGATTTTAACTGTGGTGTTCCCACCTTTTTTGATATCAACTTACTGAAATTTTCGCGAACATTGCTTCTCTAGAGTGTAAGCAAAACAAACTGGGTGTGCATTTGGTATGAAGGCTTATCATTCATACCTTACAAGCCAGATAATAACTGGCAGCCCTGAAGTATTCTGTTTTTTGACATAGCATGGCATTTCCTGCCTTGCACAAACTGCTAAATGAATGTACTGGAAAGAGCAGCTCGCTTGACTGCACTGCAGTGATGGATGTGACATTATGTGGCAGGAACACTGCTCATAAATGTGAAACATTATGATTTTGAATCTTGCACTTATTTGGCTCAATTTTAAGCAAAATCTTACAAGCAAACATTGGTGACTTATGACCGTCTCCTGTCTGTGTAATTTATTCTGTTTTAAAATGGCTTTTTCTCAGCTTGCGATGATGACTTTTTAGATACTGTTCTGCAGTTATGATGTTCAGTTCATTTTTACCCTCATCCAAGAGTTGATGTGTAATGAGCTGTTGGATATAATTTGTAGACATACTCAAGTTGCTGGGCTGGTGCTATATGATTGTCGGGGGAATTTCTTTTAGCACACAATCATTCTCCTGCATCACGCACTTGCATATCAACTAATTCTGCCATGATAGAGGCTGTATTGCTCCAAGATAGAAACACCACATGCTGGAACTGCACAGAAGGCTTGGCAGCATCTGTTGGGTAGAGAGTGAATAAAGCTGACTCAATGCTTCAGACACTGCTGTCTTGCTAGAGGAGCATGGCTCTGAATCCTATTGCTGCTTGGAATTTTTTTAAGAAACCAATGTCTGAGGGCAGTCAGAGCAAGCATGAGACTGACTAGGTGGTGACTTAGTGGTAAATGTTGGGGGGGGGGGGGGGGGGGGGAACAAAAAGTTGAATGAACTGTTCATAAAATTGCATAAGTAAATAAGCTTCAGCATTAGGAATGAAGAGCCTAGATGTACTTAAATACATTCACACAGACTGACCTATCAGTAAATATCAAGCTGTTACATTGCACTCTCCAAAACTTTTACTGTATTCCTCATTCTGGTCTTTTTTCCTAAGGTTTACAAACTTAGGTTATTTCGAAACTAGGAATCTGTGAATTATATCAAAGGACATTCTGAGATATTAGGAACTGCAGATGCTGGAAAATCTGAGATAACAAGATGTAGAGCTGGATGAACGCAGCAGGCCCAGCAGCATCAGAGGAGCAGGAAAGCTGCTGCTTGGCCTGCTGTGTTCATCCAGCTCTACACCTTGTTATCTCAAAGGACATTCTGTTTTGTCTATTCTGTCATAATAGTTAATTCTATGAAATATGCATAAAATCAGTCATACAGCACAGAAACAGACCTTTCAGTCCAACCAGCCCCTGTTGACCGTAATCCCAAACTAAACTACTCCCACTTGTCTGCATTTGGCCCCTATCCTTCCCAAACACCCCTAATTTATGTACGTATCCAGATCTCTCTCAATCTAGTAACTGTTGCAGGAGCACAATATTACCTTGAGCCATATTCATGTTATAATGTGCATCTCATGTCCTGAATGCAGAAAAATGAGTGTAATTACAATGTTATGATGATCTTTTTCATGTAAAATTCTAAACAGTAAGTGTAAACTTCTACTGAGAGACAATATTTCATTTTGAAAGTTAATTGTTTGGTGATGGGGCGGGGGAGAAGCAGACAAAGCTGAGGGTTTGCCTCCAGTGTCCAATACACTTGCAGCACTTCTGGACAAGCGTTCAAGTTCTGGAGTGAAAAACATCATCAAATTTGAGACTTGGTCAAAGCGAAATGTAAATCCCAAGGTAGTATACAGATTTTTATCAGCTTGGGCAGTAGAAGTTACTGAACAAAAGAGTTTTTAAGAAGTTGTGCAATTTTTCTTTTGATATCCCAGGAACTACTGAGTTTAAGCAGGAGAAATTTGGCTTTAAATGATTTAAAACTCTGTCTGGGCAGATGGCAACCCAGCTGTCAGCTTTTTGCCACAGAGTCAGTGTTTTACCTACTGAGGTGCCTTTGAATGTTTATGGGTGAGGAGCAGTGACACAGCCTCTGGGGAAATAGACAAAGATTGGGAGACCATCTCATCGACACCACTAAAAGGCTGTCAACAGCAATGTACATCAGTGTGGATGGTTGGGCTGGCCCACTGTAGGGTGTCCTGCTACCCAGGATAGAGCCCTATTCTGAGCACTCCTTGAACCAACCGTTCCAAACACTATATTCCACTTTTTGATGTGAACAATTTCATCATTTCCAGACAGGAATTGAAATTTCATGTGGCAACAGTAACTGGGTTCTGCTTTATATAGCCTCAGGTACTGTTAACATTTTATGTTTTAATGAAATGATCCATTTTATTTGCAAACACATACAGGAGCTGCATTCCAAAGGGGTGGGGTGGGATTTGTATTCTGACTCTAACTCTGGTGGATCAGCTGCTTTAAAAACAAATGAATGTTGATTTTGTTAATTTTATCTTTCACGTTTTGATCAGGGTGACCGGCAGACAGATTATTGCTGATCTACTCGGCAGTTTCATGTTGAAAACTGAATTAGTTTGCTTTTTGCAGCTTTTCCCTTCAATGCATCATTTTCGCAGCTGTCCTCCTGAAGACACTGACTCCTTCTGGGTTACAATTCTGCCCATCTAACTCCTTCGTTACTGTTCCCAAATGGTTGCTTTCTTTTCCCATCCCTCCTTGGATGACGACAGAGCGTTTAGCTATGGGAGGACGGTATGTGCCAGCTGAAGGCTACCTAGTCCACTCAGGGACATTTTGCCTTGCAAGAGTTGCTGGATAGTCATAGGATGGTATGGTTTTGAATAATGTCTTCAAATTCAGAAATTTGTCATCCTAGTTGAGCAAGCCAAGTGTTGCTTCAACACTTGCCCTTCCATATTGTAACTCTTCTGTGTTTTGATGTTTGCAGTATTCGTAGAATCCCCACGTGTGGAAGCAGGTCACTCAGCCCATTAGGTCCACACTGACCCTCCCAAAGACCACCTCCCCTCGTGCCGCCCTGTAACCGTGCCACTCCTATTGCTAACCCACCTAGACTGCACATCCCAGAACACTAAAAGGGCAATTTAGCATGGCCAATCCACTTAACCTGCACATCTTTGGACTGTGGGAGGTAACCACAGCACCCAGCAGAAACCCATACAGACACAGGGAGAGCATGCTAAATCCACGCAGACAGTCCCTCGGCTGGAATCGAACCTGGGTCCCTGGTGCCATGAAGCAGCAATGTGCCGTTGTTAAGGATCTTTTGAAGATTACAGAAAAGCTGATTATTGAAGAAGGTATTCAGTCCACTTACTGCACAGAACACAATAGTAAAACTACTTACTAGCCAATTCAACTTTTTAATAAACCGTGTACTCTGGGAGATTATCGCTTCATACGTCCTTCTGAAGTTGACTTTATCTGATTTTTGTCTTAATGTTCTTCCCCACCCACCACAATCTCTTCTGGCGACTCAATCTTCTGATGTTTGAGATTATATCTTGACTTTTCTCTGTAACAGTGTTTCCAGGGCTTGCTTTTTCTTTGTCTTGTTGAGCAAAGTCAAGTGCAGTCCTCAAGGTGTCATGTACTAAAATTCTGTTTGTGATGGATGATTATTTGGTGCACATAAGTATTACATGTTTATTATTTTGCTTCCCATGAAGTATTGTCAGCTGAACTGTCATAACAACAGTTTCATAGAATTCTGTAGTGTGTGGAAGCAGGCCATTCGACCCATTAAGTCCACATCAACCCCACCCTATTCCCCATAACCTTGCCTTTCCCATGGCTAACCCACCTGACCTGCACATCCCTGGACACGATGGAGCAATTTCCCATGGCCCGTCCACCGACCCTGAATATCTTCGCTTTCCTGCCACAGTCCGGACCACCCGGAGGAAACGCACGCAGACATGGAAAAGATGCAAACTCCATGCACGCAGTCACTTGAGTGGAATCTAACCTGGGTGCCCTGGCGCACTGAGGCAACAGTGCTAACCACTGAGCCACTGTGCTGCCCAGTTTGGCTACACTCGATTAAATTTCAATTCTTGTCTCCCTCCAAACTTCGTAGGTTCCTGAAAATTTTAAGTTTCAGTCCTTCATGTGTGTGTAAGATCTCCCAGGCCAAATTAGTTGTTGAGGAAATTCTGATAGAGCGCTTTGATTTGAAATAACTGGCATGTTTTAAAAAGTGGAGTGGAGGGTTTAAGATGGATAGACTGGATGGCATAAGGTAAATCTAAAGTCACCATCACTCCAGATGACCATTGGGCTGCTGTCTCCTTTTTGAGAGGGAGGACTGGTGGTGAGTTTCACTTGAAGATAGGGCCTTGGCGCAGGAATTGAACCTGTGCTATTGGTGCCATTCTGTGTCACAAACCAACTATCTGCCAACTGAGCTAACCGACCCCATTCATGGATGGTATAGTTGGTTGCAAAAGAAGGGACTGTGGCTGCTGAGATCAGAAATGGACAGTGCTGAAAAGCCTCAGTGAATTAGGAAACATCAGTGGAGAGATTCAGTAATTTTTTTTTTGTTTCTTTCTTAAACTATATTAAAATAATTTATTCCCACTTCACTTTTGGGAGGAAAAGCTTTCTGCCTCAAGATTACCCAGCAGAAACGTACTAATGTTTGATATAAGCAGTCTAGTTGTATTGGCGATTCAAACTATAAATATCTTTTATGTAAAACTGTACAACACTGAAATATTTAGTAAAACATGTTCTTGTTGGCTAGTTTCAGTCAGACTCATTGGATGTGATCTGTTGGGATTTGTTTGACCTGATTTTACTGAATTTTGTGGAAAGAGCAACAGCCATCTGAGCAAAACTTCAAAAGGACAGACTTGTAGTATAATTTTTACCTTTTTTAAAGAAAAGGGTTCGAACATGAGACTTGGGTCTTGTTCAGCTGTTTGGTGGAACGTAAGGAAATTGTGAGGTGATGCGTGCTTCGTAGCTTGCGAGAAGGATGTACTAAGCATGATTTTTGTTTGATGTTTGTTCAGGCAGTTCCTCGTGGTAGTGATAGCCTATACTCCCACCCCAGTGTAAGATTTTAGATTGCTGTTGGCAAAGGATTATAGTAAGTGTACTTTCAATGTTGAAAAGACAAAGAAGAGGTGTACTTTTTTTTTAGATTTTAGCAAAATAATTATTAATTCGTCAGACTCTATCTCTGACCAGAATTTAACAGCAATTGACAACAGGCTAAAGTTGACTTATTTGCAAAACTTGCTCTATATTGTATCAAGGCATAGCCATTGCCCCCTCCCCCCACCCCCAAATAAAACTCCTGCGTGCTCTGACAGCTGTCTGTAATTTTAAATTGTTTTGAGAATCCATATTGAATTAAAATAATATAATATAATGGACTGTATTTCCACACAAGGGCCCTATAGCATAGTTATGAAACCTACCTAACCAGACACCAGGGAATCTCCACAGAATTTTCTTTACTTGTGAATGGACGGACAGGAAATGCAATTTAATGGAACTATGAGGTGTGAAATCTATCTTTTTGAAGGTTTAATAACTGTAGATTTAGTGTAAGTAGGTAGTGCTTACAACATGATCCACAGATTTAATTCTAGTCAAAGGACAATTGCTCTACTGCCGCCACTTGAGCAGAGAATGCAATAAAATTTATTAAATGTGCATGTCTACATTTTTTTTAATATCCTGACAGGGTTAAGCATAGAAATGCAAAAATATTCACTTTTCTGTTTCAAGTAAATGGGTTGAAAGTTCTTCACCTGGTGTGTAGCTGGTGAAATGGAAGTGGATCTTGTCCATGGTGATGCTTTTTATCAGCTGTGCCATGGGTTGATCTCTAGGTCATGTGGGCAGGGGAATTAAAACGATGCAGTCCATCAAACACAGCAAAATCTGAATTGGCGGATTTGACTGGAGTCGAATTGCCTGTTCCCAGTGGGGAGTACAATGTTTGAAAGGTGTCATGTACTGCACAGCGTTTATGGAGAGCTGTCGTCTTAAATATTCATTCGAACTTCCACACTCTGTGCAGGTGTGTTTCTGTTGCAGGTTTTCATCACCTGTGGCGTACTGCTGCTTGACTCCTGCTTATCGTCACCTGGTGTGGTGCAGTGATGGTTGACCAAGTCGTGCAGAGATTGAGAGTTTAAATCCTTCACGTTCAGCCTCCTGATGCCATGCAATTGACATAAGTTCCTGCCTCTGTACGTTCTGAAGTGAAATGATAACGTAGGGGACCCTCTGCCAATCGCAGCAGTCTTTTTTCAGTTGAAAAGCACAATGCTGTGCAATTCTTCATCTTTTATACTTCACTTATACAGAAATTCATCTTTTATTTTGCAATGGCTCCACTGGCTCTTCTCAGTACTGTAATTATTATTCACTCAGCAATCACTGGAATGAGTGAGGGCATGATATTTTGAAATTGCCGCATGATAACATCCATCAAAAGAGGGCCCTGTCCAAATATTCCTGCTTTAACCAATCGTTTGTAACATCTGAGCTAACCAACCCCTTCAGATAGTGGGATTTAAATGTTGATCTTTCTTGAGACTTAGCTATTTTGTTTTTAATCCTGGATGACCTCACCAGTGACGCAGGCTCAATGCCGTTTTCAGCACCTTCGTTTTGGATAGAGCTGTTAGATGACTTAATTTTTGGTAGATTTTTGTCTTTGACGGAGTGAGCATTGTATTTACAATCTTTCCTAATTCACTAAGTTTCTGGTATACAATGCCCACTCTTATTTATGAACTGAGTAAGTCATTTAACACCTTGAGCCTGTTCTGCTATCAGTCAGGCCCAAATTATTCAGTAGCTCAATTTCATTGGTCCATCTTTTTGTTTATATCCTTTTGATGCCGTTATCAAACTATAAATTACTGATTTTCAGCCTGTTATCTCTCTGCATTGATAACCTGATGGAGAGAGAAAATTCCCAGATTTCTACTGCTTCCATTTGCATTTGCTTGGAGGTCTGACTATTGTGAAACAAATGTGGCTATGCAGTTAACTGTATTGTGCAGGCCTGAGTTGCCCTTTTTACGATGTCAGAAATCCCAGTGTGATTCTACAAGCTTTTTCTGAATCATGTGTAACTGTCTCTCACGTGCACCAACTTGTACAAGGGCCTGTTGCTTTGATGTGAAAATCTGAGCTGCATGATGTAGACAGCGCGTCAACTTGTGCTATGGAACAATAAGCTGAGGCTGCTTATGTCTGTGCCACTTCCTGACTAAGGTTAAATAACTTGACGTGTTGCAGCGACCAAGTTATGCACCTGTTTAGTCCAAATGGTTTAGCAATGGACAATATGTATTTGTTTCCTGGTCCTGTGCATCTGCTCAGAGCCCAGGCTTGTTCATGTCTTGTGGATTTGCTCTCTGCACACTGCAGTATAGAGTTCATTCGTGCTATAAGCTTTACTTGTGCAGACCTGACTTCAAGTCCATGTCTCACAGCTTTCCCATGGGCCCTTACTTTGGTTTAACAGAAGTTTGTCATTTGCAGTCTTCAGACCCATGATCTTGAGATTGGAAGAGTTCAATTAAGCAGCTTTTTTCTACTTTTCTGGGGTGGACTTTCCTATTACAAATTATTCATGTATGTTTGAATTGCTCTATGTTGAACCATGTAAAGAGTTCAGAGATGATAGTTGGTTTCTGGCATGTTTTTTTTCTTTCTCTCACTGCTGCCTCTGGTTATTTGATTCAAAGACATTGATTCAGCGGAACAGGAGACCGTGGGATGCATCTGATTAATGACGAGGTACTACGTGGAAGGGGTAGATTAACTGTCATTTAATGAAATAGCGGAACAAACGCAATGGGCTGATTTGGCTTACTTCAGTGGTCCTGTTTCAAGTAAAGTTAGCTTTGTAATTTTATTTTGTGATTTTCTTTATTACGTGTTTCACCTAGTATAGAAAATAATTATTATGGAAAATGATTTTGAAATGTGAAGAAGTCCCATTGCAAATGACATTACAAAGGTAGCTTAGAGATCTTACTGGTTGAACAATCCAGTTGAAGATCATAGATCAGGAATTTCATCGTTTGTCTATGGGGACATTTTTCATGTCAGGTGTATATCCACATACTTGCTACTGTTAATATTAACATGGCTAATACTGTACTGTCACTATGACCTTAGTACACTTTGAAATACAATGGCACAATTAATTTCCTCTTGGTACATATAAGATGGTATAATCTGCTTACTGAGCTGTGCATATAAGGTTGTGAAAAGCGTGCTTTGCCTGTTCCTTCATTTCTGTGATTTCTGCACCTCGTGGGAAACGTTTACAGGTGAAGTATGACACTATATTGTTTTATAATCCTGCACTTTCTTCTGCACAAGCAGTCTGCAAGAATTTATCAGTTAATATTTCTTCAGGCTTAAAATGTGATTTCTCAAACATTACAGAGCTCCTGTTAGCTGGTGTATACCGTGAGGTCTCCAGTTCACATCAACTTGGATCCTGGACAGTAGATTCTCTGGGAATGATTTGCAAACTTCTGTGGAAGCACAATGTGGCAGCTCGACTGGTCTGATCCCCCTGGTAGTTACATGTAAGCTGGGGTCTGCATGATGTAATCTATGAAGTTTTTTTTTAGAAAAGCCCTCTCTTATCCAACAGTCTTCTGTCATCCCTCACCCAGAAGAGTGTGTAATATTTCTGAAATAGTTTTGCTTTGTCTTTTTATTCTTCCACTTTAAATCTTAATTATTCAGAAACAGCAGATGAGGTACATTGCACTGACAAGAGAGGAGTAGTAGTTGTATATTTGGGAGTGCGAGGGAGGGATGAGTTTGGAAATGGTAACAATGCCACTTCGTTCCAGATCGTTGAATTGTGTTGTTCAAAATTTAGGATCTGAAAGGTATTTGGGCCAATTTAGAACATGAAAGCTAAAATCCAGTAAAATGAAATTGAAGAAACGTGAAGAGAGTGGATCCAGAGAGGCCATTGAAATAGGCAGAGTGCTTTCTCTTGTATGAAAGGTACTTATTTCCATAGCAACTACTGGGCTGCTGCTTTTGTACCAACTTGAGTGGTTAACATTTGGCAGAGATCAGTGTGAATTCGCGGATCATGTTAACGAATATGATGCTCATTAAACCTAATGGGCAAGGACTTGGTGCAAAACCCATTCCAAAATAGCTGTTGTGTTATCAGTAGCATATATTCAATACACAAAGGGTTTGTTTCAGGCTTGAGTTGAGAGTTTTCAACTTTGTTCTGGAGACTTGCCAAGATACACTGGTACCAACAGCATCAGCACTTTTGAAAGGAAATGTGGCCTTTTGTTTCTCTGTTGGACTTTCGTTGAAATTACGATGAGTATGTTGAATGCACATGACATGCACCTGGATGTAGCCAAGCTTCCCGAGCGCATAGCTTCACACCGTGTTAGTTGGATGTGCCCTGCCTCTGCTGCCTGAGATTTGAATCTCAAAACCAAAAGGCAGAAATAGAAGAGTGTATGTAAATAAACCATTGCAATTGAATATGACAGAAAGGTCCATTTAGTTGTGATGGATTTATGTACTGGGATAGCTGCCCTGAGATCGGCATCATTTCATGGTTGGTATCTGCATTTGTTCTTTTTGGACCCCATTTGAAATGAAAGTCCACAGGCATTTTGTGAATGCAAAGCTTTAATCGAGCCAGTTCTGAAGAAAGGGCGCTGGACCTCAAATGTTAACTCTGATTTCTCTCCACAGTTCTGCCAGATCTGCTGAGTTATCCCATCAATTTCTGTTTCTGTTTCTGATTTCCAGCACCCCGCAGTTCTTTTGGTTTCTTTTTTGTTTAATCGAGCCTTGTTTATCGACTTCCTAGAGGCACTGGTGAAATCCGATTTTGTATCTAGGCTGAACAGTGTATATTGTAGTAAACATGTTTTTGTTAATGCTAGTGCAAAATGGACATGCACACAATGTTTGGAGAATTGAAGTATTTCTTTGTGAACTTGAAGCAGAAATATTGCATATTACGGCTAGCGCTGGTTTGAATTCCAGCGTAAGGTCAACTGGAAATATTTAATGAAACTCCACTGTCAAATATCTGTGGTTTTCATAATGACATTCCTTAGCTGAGTACATTTTAGAAAAAGGTCCACAAGTGTTTTCCATTTTGTCTTTCTGACTGAAGTCGCCTATTAATGATGAAAAGGCTTTGTTCTCAGTCTGTTCATAATTTGGTGTGGGTCATTTTGAAGAAAGCACCCTTTGTGTTTGTATGGCATAATTTTTGATCCAATTCTGATGAGTGCAGATTGGATCTCAAACTTAGTGATTTTGTGTTGTAGTTGGTTTTTTTTATTCTCACATCTCAAGTTGCAGCAACCTGCCAAACCTCAATAAGAAGATCACCTGCAAAATATCAGGGTGACTGTAAACCAGTCCTTTGGCTCTATGTGAATTGATTAACTGAAGTCTTGTGCTCCAGAACTAGGCCAGCTCTGAGCAAGGCTGTTTCTTTCACAGCTACAATGCTGGCATCTGCCTGACAATATGGAAAATTGTGCAGGTATGTCCTGACTACTCAAAGCAGGGCATTTCCAGTCTGACTAGTTACTATCCCTTTGGTCTACTCCCACTTTACTTTTGATTTGTCTTTGACACTGCTATCGAGAAGCATTTACCCAGCATTAGTCTGCTCTTTGCTCAGTTTGTGCTCTGCAGAGGTCACTTGGTTCAAACATGGACAGAAGAACTGAATTCTAGAGATGAGGTGAGAGATTTTTTTTGACAAAGTGTGGCATTGATGATCCCCAGAAAACCTGAAGGCTCTGGGAATTGGGGTGGAGAGGTCACTACTTGGTTAGAGTCAAACTTGGGCAAAAGAAAATGGTGGTGGTTGCTGAAGGACCATCATTTTCAGTCCTAGATCATTGCTGCAGGAGTACCTTGGGGCTTTGCCTTGGGCCAAACCATCTTCAGCCACTTAATTGTCTTCCTCCATCGAAAGGCCAAGTGTAAATGTTGCTGATTGCATAGGTCTTGTACACCCGTGGCACTTTTGCATGTTGAAGCAGTCCATGCTTGCAATGTTTTAACATCTGGACAGTGTTCCAGTTTGAGCTGATGAGTAGCAATGTACATTCTGCCCTACAAGTGTCGGGCAGTGACTATTTCCAATGAGAGGAATCTAACTCCTTTTGACATTCAACAACATTACTGTCACTAAAATCCCCAACAGCAGCAGACCTTGAACTGAACCAACCATCTAAATACTGTGGTTATAAGGGCAGGTCAGAGACTGGAGGTTGTGTAGTAACTCACCTTGACTTCCCAAAGCCTGTCCACCATCTAAGAAACAGAATTGTGATGGACTACTTCCCACTTGCTTGGATGAGTGCCGCTCCAACAATATCTCAATGCCCTTCAGGACAGGGAGGCCATTCCATTGGTTACTTATTCACCACCATCAACATTCACTCCCTCCACTACCAATATATGGTAGCATCAGTGTGTATCATGTACAAAATGGACCTCAGTAATTCACCCCAGATAACAAGGTGTAGAGCTGGGTGAACACAGCAGGCCAAGCAGCATCAGAGGAGCTGGAAAGCTGACGTTTTGGGTCTGGACTTGCTTCAGAATAGCTTTCCTGATCCTCTACTGCTGCCTGGCCTGCTGTGTTCATCCAGCTCTACACCTTGTTATCTCAGCTTCTCCAGCATCGGCAGTTCTTACTGTCTCCAGAGTAACTCCCCCCAGTCTCCTTTTAGCAGTAACCTCCAGTGTGTAAAGAACAAGGCAGCAGATGCATGGGAACACAATGTGTAACTACTTCTCAACACATGCCATCCTACCTTAGAACTGTATCGCTGCTCCTTCACTGTTACTAGGTCAAAAATCTCCCAACAGGTGGCTCTAGGGTCATGCTTGAAGTTGCTAATGCCCATTGCTGCTCAAACTGGAACCTGCTGCCTTGGCACGCATCAGCAAGCGAGGAAATGCTGGGCTGCCGAGGTTCCATATCTCAAAATGTGGTCTTATTTGGTCACTGAGCTGTTGAACGAATCTGAATGAAGTAGAATTTGTGTTGTTAATGTCGCATAATTGTATTGTGGTTGTAATAGGGAAAGCAACCTAATTTAAATGATACCAAAACAGAAATTGCTGGAGAAACTCGGCAAGTCTGGCAGCCTCAGTGGAGAGAAAGCAGAGTCTACACTTCAAGTCTCATGATCCTTCAGAACAGTTGTTTCAGATCTTCAGCATTTGCAGTTTTGTTTTATTTTAATCAAAATGATGCATAAATGGCTATTGACAAAGTGTTATGTTTTGTTGTTGTAGTTGGAACTCCTTTTCTGTTAAGCTGGCTTTGAGGCACGTTACCTTGAGTTCCTTTCTCAAATCTGGGAAATTGCCATGACTTCACTGCGTTTTATCTTATTACTGTCCTTGGGAACAGAGTAAATAAATAACATAATTCAGTATTTTGCCCTTGGCGTGACTTGATACTGATCTGTTGGTGCAGGATAATTATTGACTTTGAGTTCCCAGTGCAGCGTATTTTGAAGAGTGTTTGCTGCAGTACCTGGAAGCCTCGGTTATGAAAGCATTCCATGTATTGGCAGACTCTTGGCCTTGCATACAATGTGCATGGAACAGTGCCACTGGGATTAATGTCTGCAGTTGTTGAAAGCAGCTGTATGGAAATTCACGGCAGAGAAAAAACTGATGCTAAGTTGTGTGCTGTTCAAGAGCCTTGTGCTTCCAACTTTTTATCTACAAATGAAAGCTCTGTGTCAACCTTTAAAACTGAGAGCTGCACTCAATTAGTTTAACATCAAGGACATGAAAATAGATTCAATCTTGAATCTCCTCTAATTGACTCCTCCCAAAAAGACTGGGAGAGTTTATTTGGTTATGTTGTGTCTGTGAGAAACCGTGTTCAATTTACAACTGCTATGGCCCATTTGGAAAAGTGGACTGATCATTGACCAACTTTTCTGCTAGTGCCACCAGAAAAGTTAACTATTTATCCAAAGTGTACAAAGTCCCTCTTCTTCTTTTTTTTTTAAACCTTCCTGATGGGACCAAGTTAATAGAAAATGCAGATCCGGTTCCTGCACTTAACGAGAACTTGACACTAAGTAAAGCCTAATCTCAAAGAAACAGTCATGAACTATCATCATATTGCTCTACTTTTAAACTCCTGTTCATACGTACAGGCACAGACAGAAAAAAAAACATCGACTTAATGGATGTAGGGGAAGAAATGGGAAATGCAACTCAATAGTACCAGTCCACAGGGCCCATTAGGATGTTCCATTTACTTGCCAAGACTTTCTATGCTTTGTCCTCATCTCCAGGTTCTTTCACTTCACTATAGGAGGCCAAGGGCAATTAGTACACTAACTGCAAAGTCTCTCATTGTTTAAAGGTAACAGCTGTGGCAGCCGGTGGGAGAAAATTCCTGGCTTGCTTCAGGCTTCCAGTATTCTTCCTGCAGAGAGATGGTTCCTGACATGCCAAAGGCTTCTCACTGTAATGTTCACTCCCACAAGCTGCTTAGCTATCCAGGAATTAAGAGCTGTCAGCAGACTGACTTTTGCCTCCATGCCTGGTGACAATTGCACAAATGTACCAGCTACTTGTTGCCAGCTAGATTTGTATTATGAGCACACATCCATGTCATCTACAACCAGCTTTCTCCACCGTGTGAACAAAGTAGCAGTGTAGCAATCTCACAGCCTTTCGGGGCATTTAAGCGCGCCAATTCCTACCAAAATTCCTTGGTTTTAAAACAGCCCTTTTTTAGTTCAGAATCAAAAATACAGTATTTGCATGAGAAACCCCCGGTCTCGCTCCTAGAAGTATGCACATTAAAATATTTGTATAAGGTAATGGCTATGAAGGAGCTAACGTTGGAGACTGCATTAAGCTTCATCCAATTTGGTATCCAGACAAACTGGCTTGGATGGGGATAAGGCGGTACATTTTAAAATCTGCTCCACCTCCACTAGTTTTCTTAGTAACAACATCCAACTAATATAAGTTTGTAGTTTATTACATAATAGCAATTCAATAAGTCATAAGACTCACTAGTGGTTGTTTCTCTGCCATGTGAATCAAAAAGGCCTGTAGACCCAGTCAAGGGAAGAAAATTTTGGCGGTATCCTTCAACTCTCAAATATCACAATGTATGCAACTAGTCCATAGCTGTGACACTAACTTGCTATCAGTCATATTAGGCTGCTATTGCGAATTGATATAATCACTAGTAGCAGGTTACAGTTACTTAGAGGATTGTGATGTTGAACTTTAGAACTGGTCACAATGGATCTTCCTTTCTTGTCAGGTTTCCAGTTTTTCTGCAGACTGGCACGTAATTGCAAAAGGTTTCCGGGACTAATACTGAGAGTCTCGTTGGACTGTTTTCAGACCTGCATCTGTAATGCAACATGATAACCTAAGGAGAATAGCTTTATTATGCTTGAGCTAAAGTTCAATACTCTCTGTGGACCTGCAAATCCAATGTTGCTGTTTGGTATTCCTATGTGAATTTTTACTTGTGCATTTCATAATATTCAGTGCAGTCATTTTGTACATGAATTTTATCCATCTATAATTGACCAGTTAGGGTAGGTGTTGTGCATTTGCTTGTAAATGTTTAGTTTTAGGTGACGTATGCCTTTTTTTTGAGGCTTAATTTGTTTTACTTGACTGGGTCATTTTTTTTCCACGTGCCTGACTCTGACTTTAATTCTACATCTTACAGTTCCCGATGGTGTTTCCAAATTCTGTGTAATCTGTTCTCTCCAGTGTTAGCTGACAAAATTTGAGCCTTTCTGCTGTACTGAATTTCTCTTGTTCTCATGGTGAGCTTTCACCACTTCAATCCCTGGGGACTGTCCAAGTGCCAGTTAATTTGTGATGTATCCTGTTTTCACCCTGATGGAATCTGTCCTGTTCTTATCTATGACTCAGAAACAGGTGTTCTTCTTGTAAGGAATGTTCCCTTATAAGGGAAAGGGAGGATGTGGAGAATCTCTGCTTGCACATACGTTGTTGAGATTCCTTGCAATTGTTTTAGATCATACAAACCATTCAATGCATTTGGATATTTCATTTCCTCAATAATACCCTTTATCTAATCTGCACCTAATCTGGGATGATCCTGGTTCCAGCTAGCAGTATGCTCCTAATTGTCCCCAATGCCAGGACCCATTCAACAGTTCCCATCTTCTAACAGGTCTCAACATCTTGAGGCATCTCCTGCAACATTCTTTCTTTCTCTAATGACACACAGTTAATCCTTGCTTCCCCCACACTTTTTTACACCCAACATTCTTTACACAGCATTTTTACGGATGTATGCATCTGTCCCATAGCTGTACCATCCTTCCTACTGCTTCCAGTATACTGAATACTGTGTTCAATCCTGGTCTCCCTGCTATAGGAAAGAGGATGAATAGGCTGGGGCTATTTTCCCTGGAGCGTCAGAGGTTGAGGGGTGACCTTCATAGAAGTTGATAAAATCATGAGGGGCATGGATAGAGTGAATAGTCAAGGTCTTTTTCCCCCATGTAGGGGAATCCAGGCAAATTGGCAAATAAACAACACCAAGAAGACACTATGTCCCAACTCACTGGCTACCCTACCCTATATTAGAAACGCATCAGAACCGGCTACAAGACTCCTACAACCTCTTGGAATGATAGCACACAAACCAACAGCCACACTTTGCCAGTTACACTCAATGACACAAATCCCCATACCCACGATGAGCAGGAAAAATGTGATATATAAAATGCCATGCAGCAACTGTGAGAAACACGACATAGGACAGACAGGCAGGAAACTCGCCACCAGGATACACTAACACCAACTCACAGCAAAAATGACATGACCAGCTCTCCCTCATTTCAATGCACTCCAACATAGAGCATCAGTTTAACTAGAACAAAATTACAGTACTAGAACAAGCAAACAAAGACAAGCACAAGAATTCCTGGAGGCCTGGTTTTCAACCACTAGTGCAATAAACAAACATGTTGAAATGGATTCCATCTACATACCACTATGGTACCACCATGACAGACCGGACCATATATATTCAGAGCGGAACAGAACAACAGCGCTTCAAAGGAGGCGACACAGCACTGAAGATGTCACCTAGGAAGGAGATGAAACATTTGCATGAAAACCAGTCAGCTCAGCGAATGAACCAACAACTGTGTTCCATACTGATTTTACAAAATGTCAGTATGGACTCTATTGACCAAATGGCCTCACCTGTGCTGTAATGTCTCTATAGAAAATAAAATTGTGTATTGCTAAACAGGCATCAAACGATGAAGGCCATCGACATTTTAAGTCTATTATGTGAACTTTATTTTTCATAAGCGGAGTTTTGAACCAAATTGCATCCTTTTTCAAGTTATTTCCCAGTTGGTGTTTGTTGGTTTGTTTCCACTAGCCCAAGATATGACTTGCCATGAGCTTTGTTGGAAGTCCTGCTTTTCATGTTAATGTTTAGGACAAGGTTATTGCTGATGGAGATCTTTTGAATACCAAAAAGACATGTGGATTTATCTTGGATTAGGCTGAATTAAATTGGGAGTTTTGCTGACAGTTTCTTGGAATGGAATTCCACGTCTGTGATGCCTGGAAGATTACAAGAGCGAAGAGTGAGAGGAGAAAGGATTTCAAGCCTATTCCACAAAAGACTTGGTTTGTCAGTGCATGTGTCTCAGTTGATTAATTAAATAGAACTTGTTAAATCAGTGTTCCTCCCAGGTCTCTCTCTGCAGTAAACTAAATGCTGCACTGTGCAATAATGCTTGTGTGAAAAGATCCAGAAGGTCTGATTCACAAGTGTATCATTTGAGTGCAGCTTTTCCTGCACGCCCGTCATAAACCAGAACTGATTTGGCCACAGAAACCTAATCCTTCTGTTGTCCTGTTGCTTTTGGGTTGATGGAGTCAGCAGCCATGGTGACCTCCATCTTGCTGAACTGTCGGTGAATGACCTGTTGATGTGGAGTTGTGACTTCTCGTTTTCTTTCTGGCTGCAGCTGAACCGTGGCTGTTGCCAAGGTAACAAGTGACAGTGCTGAATTAATTCTGGAGTCTGCCTCCGTTCACTGGTTAGAGTACAATGTGTTGGGAACCTGTTGTCAAGTGTGTATTCCACCCCTTCCTTAGCTGTTCTCTCTATCGTTGCTCTTTTTCCAAATTATTGTTGGTAGCAGCCAATTAGTATCTCACTTTGGCATCATCCAGACAGTGACTGGACCAGAATGAAAGACAGGAAATGGGGGAATCGTGATGAAAATTGACTTTTATTTATGGTGAAGCTGGGGGAATCTGAAGAGTTCACTCTTCACCTCCTCCACCTATTGTTGCTTTGTGCTTACAAAGGCCTGAGACCACCTGCTCTGTCCTACCATTACCCTGGTACGTCTCAGTCCACAAGGCTCCTTGTAATGTACCAAACCTCTCGTCACCTTTGTTAACAAGGCTGAGTTAAATGCTAGAAATTTTGTTTGCAGCAAGCTTTGGGTTCCCCTTGACCTGATCATCAGTGCAGTAGCAGCTGAACCTTTTTTTTTCAGTTATGTAAATCATTACTCGTTTTAACATGACAACATTGAGAAATCTTGGGATGCCACAATTTGGTGGATCTTAGCCTTTTTGGTACTTTTTCAAGATGCCGGTACTACATTTTGGTGTATGAGATTTGAACTGTTCGGTGTGATTGCTGACGTCTTTGGAATATTTGACCAAGACTTGCTCCTCTTTCTTTTCTCCTTCCGCTGAGGACACCAATACTGTATTGGGGGCTCCTTCCATGGCAGTGTCCAGTTGCGTGCTCCACGCTCCCCAGTAACCCTACCGCGTCTGGCACCTTTCCCAACAACCGCAGGAAGTGCTATACCTGCCCCCACAACACCACCCCCACCTCCATTCAAGACCCAAAGCAAATCTTTCCTATCAGACAGGGGTTCACCTGTATATCTGCCAACTTGGCCTACTCCAAATGCTGCTCCTGATGTGGCCTTCTCTACATCGTGAGACCAAGCGTAGATTCGGAGACTGTGTGTGTGTGTGTGTGTGTGTGTGTGTGTGTTTCAAAGAGCATCTGCCATCTATACATGACAAATGCCAATGCCTTCTGGTCGCCAATCATTTTAACTCCTGTTCCCTCCCTGGGTGACATGTCCATCCTAGGCTGCCTCCATCTAGTGTCACAATGACACCACCCACAAACTGGAGGAATAACATCTCCTGTTCCACCTTGGGAGCCTACAGCCCGATGGCCTAAACATGGAATTCACCAGTTTCAAAATATCCTCGCCCTCCGCCTCATCCCATGTCCCCATCTTGTTTTCCCCCACCGCCGCCACCCCGCCCATCCCCGCCTACTTGA
The DNA here is from genome assembly GCF_021869965.1 of Rhincodon typus. Taxonomy (NCBI): domain Eukaryota; kingdom Metazoa; phylum Chordata; class Chondrichthyes; order Orectolobiformes; family Rhincodontidae; genus Rhincodon; species Rhincodon typus. The sequence goes on from NC_063363.1 coordinate 12,362,118, forward strand.
CCTGACAGCCTGTCCATCTTCACTCCCACCTATCCACCCCACCCATCCCACCGACCAATCCCCACCACCTCCCTCCCTGTACTTACCTATCGCCTTCCCACCTACCTTCCCCACCCCTCCTCTCTCTATTTCCCAGCTCCCTTTTTCCCCCTCTCCATTTCTGAAGAAGGGCTCCGACCCCGAAACGTCAACTTGATGCTGCCTGGCCTGCTGTGTTCCTCCAGCTCCACACTGTGTTATCTCTGACTCTAACATCTGCAGTTCTTACTATCTCTAAGGTAAACGAATGAGATAAACATAGGTTTATGGGATGTGGGCATCCCAGGCCAGGCCAGCATTTATTGGCCGTCCTGAATTAAGAGTCAACCACATTGTGGGTCTGAAGTCTCACGTAAACCAGACCAGGAAAGGACATTATCCCTATCCCTAAAGGACATTAGTGAACCAGAGGGTTTTTCATTTTGTTCAGTAGCAATCAACTGGTTGCCCCTTTTTTTATGATCGTTTTTCTTTCAGGTTTGATTAAATTCAAATTTCACCATGCTGCACGGTAGGATTACAGTCCCTGTCCCCAGAACATTAACCTAGGGTTCTGGATTACTAGTCCAGTGACATTATCCTATGCTTTTTCCTCCCTCTTCAGAGATTGCTTTTGGGTCCCATGTTCTACGTAGATGCCAGAGGTCTTTCCCTAAAGCTGTGAATTGTCAGCTGATGCAGCGTGAAACTATTTCTGTTCACAAAATGCTGCAGCTGCTGGAAATCCTGGGTCAGGGAACATCACTCTTTTTCACATGCGGGCATATTTCAGTTAGCAGCACTCCTAATGTGTCGGACCGAGATTCCCTCGATGCCAGTAATGGTGCTCGAGGAGAAATCAATAACTAACACCAACATCAGCAGAGAAAGGAACAATGTCTTTCGGCAAAGTGGCTGAAGTTTTGTAAACTCAGCATGCCATTGTAAATACAGTCTTCCCAGCTGACGTTAGCACTGTTGGATGTTTATTGCTCACAAATGCCCTTTAGAAATTCCACACAAATGTATGGGGAAGTTGATTTTTCAAGCCTGTTAGGTGAATTCCGCAAACTCTTGAACACGCACTCGAATTTACTGTGTAAACGATAAAGTTTATCTTTTCCAGATAATTTTAATGAAATATTGTTATCACATTGAGCTATATTTGTCAAGATGTGGAAATATCTTCATGAATTGCTCTTAATAGGAGCTTCTGTGGTCATAATCCAAGAGCTGATGTTCTGCTGATACTGGTTCATATCCATCCTTGGTAGCTGGTAGGATTGAAACTAAACTAATCTGACATATCACGCGAGACTCAGTAATGTTGACCATGAAAGTACAATTGATTGTTGTAAAAACCCCTCTGTGTGGTTTATAGGATGAGATCTACCATCCTTGTTTGATCTGCCAGATCAAACAATTCCAGATCTACAGTCATGTGATTGACCCTTTGAACTTGTCAGCCATTGCAGAAAAGAATCAAGGTAATTGGAAGCAAAGGACGTCAGTGATGCCAACCTGTTTTTCACAACGTATTCGCTGTTCCTTGTCTGGGAAACTGTTGTCAAGCTTGGATGGCCATCACTGGAGCTGCTTGAGTGATGAGACTAATGTCGATGACAATACAGATTTTTGCTTCCCTTCTCATCCAATACCAAAATGCCTGCGAGAGGCACTGTCTGCTTGACAAGAGGGTGCAAGAGCAAGGAACATGAGCTCCTGCAACCAAAGATGGTTTCCATTTCCTCGTGTCATGTCCAAGACTGGGACAGAAGTGATCCAGAAGGCGTTCTGAGCTCTGGATCCTAGGAATATTCAGTGATTGGCATGAAATGTATTTTTTTCAATTTTCTGTGCTGTACAAACAGAGCTGAAGGTAGAGCCTTGACATCTGAGCACAGCTCCCTAATCCCAGGTGGCGATTAGAAATCCCTGGAATACGGGCTGGCCCTCCCTCGTCAAAATAATTAAACGCAAAGGACCCAGACAGTTTGAGGCAGATGCTTCCTGATGCACTAATTCTCCATGTCAGGAAATTTAGGCTGTGGTGCAAAGTGTGTAGGGGTGGACGCTAATGTAACCCTTGTCTATATTCCATTCCCTTTGTCCAGCTTCCAACACTTTTATGTGTGGAATTATGAGCCTCACCCACAGAAAGGCCCACAAGTTTGAATTGGGTGCCTGTGAAGAGAAAATCAATAAGGCATGTGGTCTTTGGGAGTGGGGGTCAGAAGAAAATATTTGGAGCATAACTGAAATATTGGTGATAACAAAAGACTTCACTGAAATTTGTCTTGCAACAAACAGGATATTTTGCAAGAACACCAATTCAAAGATAAAACTGACTTCTATAGTGCAGGAGAGAAGGCTGCTGATCTGGTTGGCAAGTGGATTCTGATTGGTAGAGGTATTGCTGTGCAAATACGCCTGATTAATGCTGATTTGACAATTTCCAGGCTTTGATAAAATTTTAAACCAGACAGTTTGGTTGGTCGAGGCATCATCCTGAATAATGAACCCACATTTGCTGTCACCCACTTTAAGTTGAAAATAGGCATGGGGTATGTACGTGTTCATTCTGTCTGAGCCGAGAGCCGAGCCCTGTATGTTAATACATGTAGCTCCCAGTGCAGTGTGCTACACTGAGTCCAATTCTGAATCCTACATTGTGATAAATAATCCTGACAACCAATCGGGATTAGCTGGCAAATGTTGTCTGGTGAAATCACATTTAATGTTGGGCACTAGTTTCACGTTTTGCAAGTGTAGGCCAATTGGGTACGGTCAGCAACTTGTGAGCTACCGTAGGGACGTACTGTTTTGATACCATCCAAAAGATGAGCAGGTTGTATGATCTATGCACCTGACATAACACCAGCTCTGAAATTCATATTGCACATTTTTGTAATTTTTTTTTTTAGTTTAGTTGTGAACACCACTTGAGTTGCCACTGTATCACATAGTAATAGCTGGGAGGCAGCAAGCTTCACCTGTTAGTCAAGACTGGTGGATCATGTCAAACAATTTTTTTCTAATCAAGCTGATTCTGACATGTTGCAACAGACCACCTGGAGGAGATGGCCCTGCTACCGCTTCACCATTATGGGTATCCTTCGGATGTTCAGAGCAGGCAAGATACTGATCGTACCCAGGCAGTTTGGGCTTGACGAACCCATGTGTCCAACATTAAATGCTGTCCTATTGTTGGATTACATTTACTGGATAATCCTGAGCACTTGAGTTACACACAACTAATGTAGGATTGCTTTGTCTTAATATTTCACCAAAATGTGCTCACTTCTCTCTCATAATACTCAACATTTCTTTAAAATGTAATCTTTTTGCTTTGAAACCCCCTCAGTTTGTTGGCTTGAAAAAATTAAGTTTACTAGAAATAGTACTGTATTGCCTTTGATTAGTTTGTGATTAGCTGGTTTGTATTAGTTTTGCTGCCCTGTATTACCAAAGACTTATCCTAATTTACCACCTCTCCTTTTACTTTATTAATGCTTCTATTTTGTTCAATGCTCTGCTGGCAAGTGCTTGGCCTAGCTCCTTATCTACTGTGTATCCAACATGCTATTTTTATTATAAATGGCTGCATTTACTCTGAGGAGAATGCAGCCAACATCTTAAAATTTTTGTGGCTTAATGAGGGGTCAAGTTGAAGGTGAATGTCGAGGAAATTTGAGAGGTCAGCCCTCCAGTTCCTTGTCAGTGAAGTACATTGATGTGAGGAATGTGGTGTTGGAGCCAAGAAAATTTTGCTTTTTGAGGAGACTTTTTTCTTTCACTGTTGTGTGTTACACACAACCTTTTTGCAGCTGTGGATGAATTCCAGATAGATTTCATACATCAAGATGAATCTTCTTTTTGAACAAGCTCCCATCAGTTAAGTTTTTTTTTCAATGTATTAGAGTGGTGGGTGGTCCTTTGTTAACTGTATCTTGGAGCGCCTGAGAGCTTTCTGCTATCAGCACTGAGTTATTCCACAACAGCTTTGAACTCTGCTGTGTATATCTGCAAAGAGATATCCTGGTGTATCCATTGCAAGCGTTTTTTTAAATTTAAACTGCGCAAGTGCAATTTGATGCGCAAACACATTTTTGCAATTGAATTCCGTCTCAAAAAATGCAATAACATGAGAACCTGTTTGGTTGAAACACGAATGCACATTCAGATCCTGCAGCTTTACACTTGTTGACTATGACCCAGGCTTTATTCACTAAGCAAAGTGCTTTGTGCGTAAATTTCCCTTTCTCCTTGTACCCAATGTGTCTTCTGCATTTGGAATTTAAATTTAAGTACTGTTTGCTCCATCATAAAATCCCCCCTCTCTCTCCTGTGCCATCCTTCAAAGGCTGAATATTTCAAACTGTCGCACCTCGTCCTCAAGTGAGTTTTCAGGCACTAGAGAACAAACCTCATTGCCCTCCTGCTAACAGGCTTGGTGTTGCTGATTGTTGTCTCTAAATAGAACTGAATGCAGTCAGTATTCAGGATGGAGTCTGGTCAACTTCTCCAATAGGAAATGTTGCCAAGTTTGACTGATTTGGCGATGTAGTCACCTTAATTAAATCTGTTGTGACTTTTATTTCTAAAGTACTTGAATTTATATTAATGACATGCTGCAGCAGAAAATAACAATCTGATGAACTGAATTTAAGAATTAAAACAAAATAGAATTTATCAGGGTTCAGTGATGCAAATGATTTCTTTTTTTTTTCCTAACTTTAAAGCTAATGAACTTTAAATTTAACCCAGTAATCTAAACCTCAAATGAGATTGACCACAAACCTACTTAACACTGCAAGGACTGTTAATTTTTAAAATGAAAATCAGTAGTGACTTTTTTTGCTTTTAAATGTAGTCTGTTTTCTCACCATATGTGCAGTAGATTTTTTTTTTAGTTTTTATAGTTTTATTAGAAAGCTTCAAACATTCTTGATTTTAAGTTTTTTTTTGATTTTTCGAAAACAATTTTTAACATGGGCAACAAACACTACCTCATCCATTTCTGAAGAAGGGTTCCAACCCAAAACGTCAGCTTTCCTGCTCCTCTGATGCTGCCTGGCCTGCTGTGTTCCTCCAGCTCCACACTGTTATCTCTGTTATCTCTGACTCCAGCATCAGCGGTTCTTACTATGTCACTACCTCATCCATGAACGCTTTTTTTGTTTTTAAAAAAAGTCCAATAAAAGCTGGTAGATTAGGTAGTTTAAATGTTCATAATCCCAACATGCATTATTTTAAACTACTTTCAATTTTTGGATATCAATGAAGTCTGTAGTGGGCAGACAGCTAACGTTAGGAAATCTTTAAAGTGCCCTTACAGATTTAAAGCTTTAAAATAGTTGAAATCTAATTTTAGAATTTACTTATTCCCATCTTTTTTTTAAGAAAAGCATATGCTATATAACATGATGATAAAAACCAAAAGAACTGCGGATGCTGTAAACCGGGAACAAAAACAAAGTTGCTGGAGAAGCTCAGCAGGTCTGGCAGCATCTGTGAAGAAAAATATCAGTTAACGTTTTGGGTCCAATGACCGACCCTCAGACATGTATAACGTGCGTTGATTGACCTGCCTTCAAAAATGAGGGGGGTTTGCTTGCCAGGCAGCAGTCGTGTTCAAAGTTCTCATCCTATGTTGGGGAATGAAATCTACAACTACTTGCTGTTGCAGGTTGGAGCAATGTCATTCATTAAGTCATTCATTTGTTCATTCTGTTTATATGTAAATACAGGGTTCCATTCAGGGGAACAATGACCTAATTAGCTAGTTCCACTCTCAATAAAAGGTAAAGTTACCATGTTCCTACAGAACCATAGGGCTATCCTTTCATTAGAGAGAGGCAACAGGTCTGGCTTAATTGAAAGAAATCTATCAAAACCAGACCAGAGTCAGAATGGTTCAGATGCTGCTTTCATGTTGACCCTTTGAAGGTTGATTATAATCTCTAAAGGATAATATTTATCTGCAGTGTGCCCAAAGAATGGTCTTGGCTCTAGGATAATGGCATTGAGAAAAACAATCATGGGCATCGCTTCAAAACTCTTCACTTAGCCTCCATCAGTTTGTGTCTGCATACAGTAGACTTGCAAATGGTGAATTTGCATTTTCATATTGAAGCATCTGCAATACTTCAGCTTAAAGCTTATCTGAAGTCCTTTCCTTCTAGGGAGAATTGGCGTGCTGATTTTCATGTCTAGCTTTTCATTTTAGCTACTAGATACAGATGCCATGATGCATTTACAAAAATGCACTCAAGGAATGCAACTCTGATGTAAAGATGGTGCCATTAATGTAAACGTGAAGGACTAAAGATTGTACAATCCACTTGGGCACAGAACAATCTCTAATTTGAGTTGCCTAATTTATATGAAAATGGATCATTTGAATGGTTCTGAGTTTTCTAAATTGAATTTGCAATGGACTGTTTTATTTTAAGAAATAATTATGACCCAATTTAGCCTGGCAGATCACGTAATTCCAAAGATCAAAGCACCATGAAAGGGTTTTTTTTTTGTACTCTCCTCCCCTGACTATTAAAGCAGCTAGTATGTTGTGTTGAGACATCATTTCCTAATGGAGGAAAATATTTTAGCGGCTCATAGTCCCTTTGGGTCAAATGGCTTTCTTGTGCCAGGTGTGAAAGGGTGGAAAGGTTTTTTTTTCAAAGGAAGTTTCTATTTCTTCCCAAGTTTTCCACTTTGGGACTGATTATTACTTGTTATGAGCCCCATGCAGACCATTCCATTTCCAAAAAAATCCAGCCCTCTTTAATAGCTGAATGAATAATACAACAATACAATATTATTCATTCAGCTATATTCAGACATATACTGTGACTAAAAGCTGTATTGGCAACTTAAACCACTGAACAGAATGTCCGATATAACAAGGTGTAGAGCTGGATGAACACAGCAGGCCAAGCAGCAGAGGAGTAGGAAGGCTGACGTTTTGGGCCTAGACCCAGTCTAGACCGAAAACTTCAGCCTTCCTGCTCCTCTCCTGCTGCTTGGCCTGCTGTGTTCATCCAGCTTTACACATTGTTATCTCAGATTCTCCAGCATCTGCAGTTCCTACTATCTCTGAACAGAATGTCCGTCTTTTTTACTTCAGAACAACCAAAGAAGTACACAGTGCAACGTATACTTGCAAAGTCATTTTTAATTAGATATTTAACTCTTCCAAAATCAGTGATTCGCAACATCCCAGTATTTATTTGTTATTTGTCGCAGCTTAACTTGAACAACCATCTTCACTCTATTATTAGAAAACCTACTGTTGGCACAAGTTGGATAAACTTCAGCCATGTTTTATGAATTTGATCTTTATAATTTAAGCATGAGCTTCCACCCTGTTTTTAGGTGCCTCGCACGCATTCTCATGCTCACTTGCTTGGTGTCTTGCCCTGCGTTGCCCCCACTCCCACCCACCCACCCAGACTCCCACAGCCTGGCAGAACAACCCATATGTCTATGATATTTGGTTATGCTGTAAATCCTATAATCTGATTTTCACCACAGCTTCTTTTGCATTATTCCCCATGCTATGGTGAATCACATGGGCTATGTATCCAGGCAGCAGCGTTGAGATTTTTGAGGCTGACAGTTTGTCTCCAGATTCGTAGCTGCCTTCACTATCATCCGCAAGTGTACGTACTTTTCACCACCTTCCCAGAAAAATATCTAGGCCTATTTTAATCTTTTACAGCCCCATCATCTAGACATGTTATAAAGCTGACTTCAGCACAAGTTCACATGACATCTTCCCTCCCCTCCGTTCCCTAATTAAAGACCCAAAACAGTCAAAATTTTATAAAACTTACCATAGTGTACAGCCATAAGAGCTTTAGTATGAATCATTAATGGAAATGTTTAAAGAAGAAAAAATTGTCTTACAGATTTTACATACTGTAATTATTTGCCTCTTGTTTTGTTGTGGGTAGGTATTCAGATGTGAAGAATCTCAAAATCTGTTTCATAAGCTTTTGTTTAAAGAAAAATAATGTAGAAATGCAAGTTGTACACATGCAAGAGTTTGGAACTGGTAGTCACTGGAGGAGTGGGTGCTACTTGACAGAATCCCTGTTTAACTCTGGAGTCTGCCCTTGCATTTCCTTCAAGTAAACAGCCTACTTATACCCAACCTTCAATTCCTTTTGGAATTGAGGCAACACACTATTGAGACCGTCCAAGTAATTTGGGCCAGATACTGATAGCTAGAAAGGTTTTGTAAAGGACAAACCTGACTTGCCTACATGCTTTGGTGATTGCTGAGGAAATAGTCCATATCCATGAAATAAAAGGTGGGTTTTATTTTCTGAAAATGTACAAGAATCGCCAGGGCTCTTTTTCCCTAAAGAAAATGTAAAATGAAATGTGAACACATTTACATAGTGTCAGATGGTCATGGAATGATAATTGAATGTGTCATAATGAAAAACGAGTCGTAGTTGGAGAAGTGTAATTACATGGTGTGGGGTCAGGTACTAGAACAGTACAATGCCTGAAGCAGAATTGAGCGTTCCTTGACCATTGGCTCCACTGTTTACGAATAACTCCTGCGCTGCCTCAGTGCTGCCAATTTCACTATTGCGCTTTCAGGCTGGTTTTCTGCTGATCAAACAGTGAAATTGCTGAGTTTGTTTCTCAGAAAAACACTTTTTTTTTTGTTTTGGTCTATAATTGGGCTCTGCTAAGAAAATGGACAAAATCAGTTCAAAAAATAACCTACAAACTGCAGATGCTGGAAATCTGAAACAAAAACAGCGATTGCTAGATAAGCTCAGTAGGTCTGGCAGCATCTAGAGAGAAAACAGACTCAACAGTTTTGGTCAGGTGAAAGGACCTGAAAAGTTGACTCTGCTTTCTCGCCAGAGGTGCTAGTTTCTGTAGCAATTTGTTTTTATCCAATTGTAGGCTTTTGGATGGATTCACAATGAGGGGTTTATAGGTTTCAAGACATAGGAGGATGGTAACATAACATTATCACTACTATGATTTTTTTTTTTTTTTGCCCTTTTTTTTGATCAGTATTCTTTTCCTCTCACTCATCTCAACTTCTCCACTCCTTTTACCTCTTACCACCATTTTGTGTAGGGAACTGATTTTTTTCCTAATTTCTTGGGATGTGGCTTTAGACTGGACCCATATTTATGGCCTATCCTTAATTTATCCCGGGTGTGATGAGCTGTCATTTTGAACCACTACAGTCCATGTAGTGTAGATACACACCCCCATAGTGCTGTTAGAAAAAGAAATGTTTGATTTCCCTTGTGAGCAATTTTTTTTCAAAGGAATATAGAGGAGAAGCAGGCTTTTCTTTAATGAATCTGAACATCCATTTTTTTCCTCAAATTTCTTGAGTCTGACTGAAGGTTCATGCCTAGGAATATAGTCTAACAATCTCATGGAAACGCTTCTGTTTTTAACCTTGGACTTTGCCAATGGTTTAGGAAAGGTTGTTCTTTGCACTGTTGCCTTGTTGATGGAAGTAATTGAATCTGGATGTGAGTGTTTGCAATGTATTGGGGAATGGGAATTAATGTGAACCACTGACTTGAACTGTAGAGATATACACTTAACCCACAGAGATAAGAAGAGCTGCAGATGCTGGAGTCAGAGATAGCTGTGGAGTTGGAGGAACACTGCAGGCCAGGCTGCATCAGAGGAGCAGGAAAGTTGATGTTTCGGGTCGGGACTTTCCTGTTTCTCTACTGACTGGCCTGCTGTGTTCCTCCAGCTCCACACTTAACCCTCAGAGAGCTTGTGTACTGGTCGGTATCCAACCCTTAGCCATTTGCTGTCCTGCTGGAGAGGATATCTATATTTAGGTATAAGAAGTTAAGGTGATGTTATTTTTCAAGCTGTATCTTTTGATATTGCCAAACAGAGAAGTGTCCTTAATGTTGAGGGATGCTACAGTAATTATACTGGTGATAAAGCACTTGAGCATTACTGAAAGACCAGTTTTCTTGCACCCAGCAGGGAAAATGGCAAGAGACGCCAATGTAAAAGGAAAACCACATTTATACAATGTTGGAAAGGGGATTCTCATTTCTTGTTGTCCTGATGAGTACAAGGCAAAAAGCTTTGATGAACTGTGCCTTTCTTTCAGCAGCTATAAACTAAGGTTTAGCAGAAAACTGCAAATCTTCCCTGCAAAAATCTCTTTTGGTTCTGCAGAATAGCCCTGGTTATTTTAAAATCAGACCATGGCTGTCCTAGCATTCCATAATGGCGCTGATATTAGTTGCTGATGCATTCCCAGGATCATGCCAGTAGGAAAGGGCAGCTAATTAACATGTTGACGTGTGGGTGCCCATGCCGCTACAGAGATGCCACTCTGGCACTAACCAGCTTGTAGCTACTTGATCTAATTTTTCTGGTTTGAGTTACTTTGATCCTAGCTGATGTTACTACTGGACAAGTCAGATCCTTGAAAAAAACCTGGTTTGTTAGATCATTTTTTTTAGAAATTAACATGCTGGTCTTTCACTGAAACATAAGCCCACCAGACTGCAGATTTGGTTTTAATAATAAAATATGTTTTTTATTATGCAAAAGCAAAGAAAACAAACCAAGCTGTCCACATATAAAACAGCTTAAGATTTCAACACTCGGCAAAACAAAATCCTGTAATCTCCAACAACATCACTTTATGGGAAGCAAAACCCAGAGAATTCTTATTTCCTGTCAAATCTGGAAATTGGTTTAGTTGCATTTCACTGCCAGCCCTGTGAGCTGCAAAATCTTTTTTCCTTTTGACTTGCACTGACTTGAAACTTTTTCTAATCTTTTTGGTTAAAATCTACACTAGTTATTCAAACACTCCCAGGTCTAAACATTTTCACAAATTTAAACCCTTGCACTGAGGTAACTTTTATCCCCTTAACTGCTCTGAACAAACTCCTTTTTCTGGAAGAAACTATTCTTGCATCTAACTTCAGTCAGTCTCTCTTTATTTAATCTGCCCAAAAGGCTTCCATTTCCAGCTTTAGATGAATCAAGGATTGATTTTAGCTTAGAAACATCCAAAAGAAGGCTGGTGTCTCTTGATGTTTTCTCTTCCCTGTCATAAATCCCCACAATATAGTCAGTCTTCCATCAAAATATCAAGACTGTTCAGAAGTTGTCCTTTGACACACACTAATTTAAAATAATGGTTCCAGCAAGACTGAACTAGTTAATAATTAAACTCAGTCTCAAAAAGTAGACCAGCACTCAAATGCCACTAGTTTGAAATCTAAATTCCTTACAAAAAAAAGTATGGAGTGAAGGGAGCTATCTGAGATGTTCAATAGGACACACGTGAGCTTTCACGTCCTGCTCCTGGAGGGGATTGATCGTGCCCAAAAAGAGCATTAAAACTCAAGTTGACAATTTCTGCATGTGCAACCACAAATCCAACTTGGTTTTAGTTTGCCCTGAAGTTGGTTTCACTGTCTCCAATGTCTTTGTGTCAAATTTTGCATGGGAGCTCTGAACGTGAGGGTGGACTTATTTTCTGTAATATCAATGATTGTTTTTCTTTTTATTTTTGGGATGACAGAGCTATAGTCCTACAATGCTGTTCTCTTCTTTGGGCAATCTCTTGATCAAGGGTGATTTTACACAAGGCCATATTAGACATAGGTCCTGGCATCCAGGACCTAACACATTTGCATGCTGGGGAAATTTGGCACCCACTCTGATAGGCTTCTGTGTTACCCAAATTACCCAGAATGGTCACAAGCAATGTCCATGATAAATCAAATAAAACTTGTGATTTGTAGGATAAAGCCCATTGAGGCCTGAATTAGTATTAATGGAACAATGCTGCAAAGTTTTCTTTCTCAAAACATTTATTTGTTTCAAAAAGATGCATCAGATTGGGTAGACAAGGCAAGTTGTCAAGACAGTCACTGCCTATTGGAGTGATGTGAATAGCGAGCAGGTCAGACCTTGGATACATGGGTATAAGCAGTAATTTCAGCCATCAAGGTAAATATATTTGCTCCTCTGACCTCGCAGTTGACAGAATGGGTCTTCTGTTTTTAAAACTCTGTTGGAATGGAATTGTGGTATTAGTGATTTGATGACCTTCAAACCAAAGTCATGAAGGGGGGAGGAAACTCAGTCACGATATCTGAAATCTGCAAACCTTTATCACATAGTTGAATAAATACAGTCAATAGATGACTGATAATGTGCACCCTGTGTGAATGTGTTCTGTAATGACATTTGAAATGATTAATATTATTCACTGTTCCTTCCTACAGGAGGAAGGATTTTGACGTGTACCAGTCAAGTAGTCTCTGTTGAATCTCAACCTCCATCTTTTGCCCAGTCCTAGTCACCTCCACCCTTGGAAAAAACAAAAACTACTTGATGTAATCAATCTCTTTGTTTTGGACTGGGTGAATGCGCACCATTTGTAGTCTGAAATTTCTCCCCTCCGTTCCAAACAAGAAACAGCCTCTGGACTGTAAATTGTGCACAGTGTACTGTTAACAGCAGGTTTGAGTCATTCAGAGGGTGGTGGGATGGATGGAGATGATAATCTGTTGCTAAGAGCTAGAAGGTTGAACAGGTTCTGATAATAAAAAGAACAGAACAATTTAATGAATTGCACAGGATCTGCTGAATGTCTGCTATTTTGAAACCTGGAAATTCAAGTGTGAAGTAGAGAACACCTTGCTGTAAACCTGGCTTGTATTGCAATGCCAACAATATGAACTCAATGATTTGTCAGAAGGAGCTTTGAGCCAATTTGAGAGGGGGGGAAAATCCAGGGATGGGGGTCAGAAAAATGCCTCAATTCTTCACTCTCTTGTAGCCAGTCCATTATGTAGACTTTAACAGTAGTTGCCTTTTTGTTAGGGAAGAGTTTTTTTAAAATGTTTATCAGGGAGTCTCTGTCAAAGCAGTACATAGCTGTGACATTAAAAAGTCAGGTTAGATTCCTTTGTCTGAGTTAACAGACTTTTTGCTGGGCAAGTGATGGGATCAGGCTCAATGCTGCACTGCCTCATAGTTCCCTGATGCTCAGTAAATAGATGTATTCTTACGAGTACAAGAGAATGGAGAGTGAAGCATCATTGGGTGATGGTTGTCCCATAGTCACCCAACCCTGCTCCCCCTCCCCCACCCCCGTGATGAGCGAGGACAGCATGGAACAAGAAATGGTTAAAGTATTTGTTTGGTTGAAAGACGTGCATTGTCGGTCTGAGCTGACAAGCAACCATTTGCTATCAATCTATATTGAAGTCTAAATTGTGCTGAAAAATGGAAGTACCCCTTGGTGTTTTTCTCTAAACCTGAGGATCAATTTTTGCCTTGTTTTCATCTTGCCCAGTTTCCCTTGTTGCTGCAAACATTGTGATCGTCTTCCTTTTGGGATTTAGAGGCCAGTTAGCCGTCAATACATCCACAGTAGCCATGTGCGCAGTTTTCTGGCCCCTCACCCAACATTAAGCCCTCAACTAAAGCCAACAGGACATATTGACTGACTGGTCTTCCATCACATTACAAACAGCAAGTCCTTGGGTTAGCAAATTGACTGCCACATTTGTACCATAAAGTGACTCTTCCTAAAGACCTCATTACTTGTGATGTAATTACTCAACACTTCCAACAGATACATGAAGTTGTATGTGCAGTTCCGCATTGCAAAAGAGTTGCATTTAGAATATACGAAAGGGTAGTGTTATTCTTCCGAGCTATCAATGTGGTCCTGATGTGCTTTTTGGGCTAAATGGGTACTTCACTGATCTCTAAAACTACTGCAATTCATCCACAAAACTGTTTCTAATCGGTTGTGTGGCTATGACACTATCTTCATGCTGAAGTTGGTAACTTCCAATTACATTCCTGTTGCGGATATCCCACAATCCTCCAATGTTTGTGAATTCATTGATGGTGTTAGTATAGTCCTAAAATGACTAACTGGAAAGCAATTTTTAATTATTTCAATCTAATATCAACATTATATCTGATGAATTGAACATTTCATTAACTGATTGGAGTGTTCATTAGCTTTTCAGAATTGTGTATTGTGGTAAATGTTCAATACATGGGACGAAATTGAATCAAAGTGGAAAACTCTTGCTTGCTATGCTTCTTTAATGTGGTCTTCACATTACTTTATGCAGTAATAACATGGCCTTTTATTGTAATCTGCTGGGCATCAGGGGTCCAATCGTCTTCAAACATATATGCTTTTAAACCATGATAAACTGATGTAATGAATTTAAGCTGTAACTTATATTTTAAAAGTAAAGTTTTTTTTTTGTTACATTCAAAATACATGTGAAATCGGATTTGAGAAGTTGACCTGAAAAATTTTGCTAAAGAATGCACATTGGGCTAATTACATTCATGATTGAGGCTTATTCTAATGAGCTGGGTTGAAATGCTGTTTGTTGTGCATCTTGACAGCTTTATTTGTCTAATAGATTACAGAAGCAGTGTTTTGACACCCACACACTGCTACAGTTGTATGCCACGTGTGATTATAGCACTGAATTTGTTTTCGTTTCATCTTGCTGTAACCTGGATCCTACACCATTGAAGAAAAAGTCTGTCATCTTAGCAGAAGAGTTTTTGAACTTGTTCTTCAGTTGATCTCCTACATCCTTGCTTGAATCTGAAGGCTTCTCCCAGGCAGCAAAGATTGTGTGTTTTTATTAATTATTGAGGGCATCAGTATATTCTTGATTTTGATGCAAGTATTACAAGGATGTAACCTTAATACTGCAAGTGCATTTGTCATATCTCAATGCAGACAGCTTACGTGGCTTATCTAACTGCATTGGGAGCTTGTTATCTTTAGTGAGCAGGAATTGGCAAGAATTTCCTTGTTACAGGCCTGCATGTGGTCAGAGTAGAGTCTGCTGTGAAGAAATCCCTGGGCCAAACACATCTGAATGCGCTCAACAGCGAACCACTAATACACTTAACTGCTATTTGTAATCCAGCTCAGCTCAGCGAGCACATCCAAAGTTTCCCAATCCCCAGGTCATAAATTGGACACAGTAATGACACGGTGGAGGTGCTGAAATGCCATTGACTGACTGTGGGCACTGAAGAAAGCTTGACCCTGTGTTGTGCTGGAGGTATAAAGGAAACACCGGCATTTTCATGGAGATGAACAGTCTCTCGCTAATCATTCAGTCTTGCAGAAGTCTTGACATCAAGAAAGTAATTTCTGAACTTTGCCTCCTGAGGTCCGAAGGAAAGTGAAGCTGGTTGTTGGACTGAGAAATATAATTTTACAAATATCTCTTTCTTTGAGGATACTCTTGTATTGGCCTTTACTTTCTCCCAACTTATCACTCAAACTTAGTAGCCCTCTTTCACTTGCCTCTGCTTTAGAAAGGATCTAATGGAGCAGTCAATAGGTTATCATCTGAAGCAAGTGGTATACTTTTATAGTGCATCAGGTCTGGTTTAAGCCCTGTTCCATCCGATACACTCTTCTCTACATCCTTCCCAAAGTGTAGTGAATTGCCAATTTAACCTGATGCTCTCGGCTGTGCTACAACAGTGGTAGGAATACCGTACATTGGGGAATTGAAAGTGGTCAAAGTAAAACTGGAGCTACCTTTGGAAAAGGCCAGTGAATCACTTTCTCGTTTTGTCCCCATCTAAGAATTTACCTTCGACAGTGGTGAAAGGAGATCTCAATCGGGTCCACCCAATTCCCATTTGCTGTTGACTCTCTATCCCCTTCACTGAACCCTCACTGTCTCCCTGGCTCATTGCAATAAAGAATCTGTCTGCCTGCCAGGCCCTTTGTTTGCCGAATCTACTGCTGCCACCTCTGTGCTGTCACTACCATTTTATTTTTTTATTTTGTTTCCTCGTGTGCTCTTCCTTCCCTGTATTCTGGGAAGGCCCCTGCTTTGCCACCCTTGCTCCTAGATTTTCGTGTGACTACAATAGGTGCAACATGCCCTTTAGTATCCTCTGACACTATTGACTAGGGCCCCAAACGTGATGAGGTGACTATCTCAGTGCACTTCCAGTAATCTGGTCTATTATGTGTGGTCCTGTTGTAATTTGCCTTCACCTCAGGAAGACCCAACATCAGTTTACTTGTTTTGCTTGTTCCCTCTGTTGCAAACGTCGGTGTGATCGTGTGTAGCTGATCCCAGCTGATGGTGACTTTGCATAGGTCTGATTCCAGAGTGAAATTTTGCATGATAG
>NC_063363.1:12378835-12392220 GCF_021869965.1 Rhincodon typus
AAACTCCATGAAAGTGACAGCTGGCCAAAATATGGTAAGATTCAGCCTTCAGAATGTTCTTCAGAAAATTCAGAAAATTCTGAAGAAAGGTCTAGGCCTGAGGCGTCAGCCTTCCTGTTCCTTTGATGCTGCTTGGCCTGCTGTGTTCATCCAGCTCTACACCTTGTTATCTCAGATTCTCCAGCATCTGCAGTTCCTACTATTTCTGTATGCACCATTTGTCAATGATTCTTTTATAATATCATTTTGTGGCAGAGTAATTAAATCTGTATTAATTGGCATTTAAAGTTGCAAGCCTTCAATCAGTCTAACATTAACAGACTTCTATACCTGCAAACTGTTTTCCATTGTTCTTGCAATTTGGACATTGTTATCCCAAAAAATAATGTCAATGTAGAGCACTGTAGATTCCCGAGGGAGAGGGAGCCAAAAAGAATCTGACTTGTTTCTTTGGAAGCACATCACAATGGCAGCTGTTTCATGTTACAAACATATCTTGTCATTTACTGAGCCTTAGGGTGTTTAAGAACATCTGAAATGTTCCAAATAAGCCTGCTTGCACTATTCATATGCCAGTATTAGTTATATACAGATTGGGGTTAACTTTGTACACTTAGTTCTTCTGTCTGCTTTACAGAACACAGCAAGATAACAATCCAGTTTGTCCTTTTGTACCTTGGAATACCAGACGTCCAGCGCACAACTCAAGATACATAATCTTACTGCATTGTTTTGGTGTTCTTCGGCCCTTAATTATTTTCAAACATAACGTATTTTCTGAAATTTAGTGCACATATTGCTTTCACCTTCCTCCGTTTTCAGCCAGTCACCTTCTTAAGGATTTTCATTTCAGCAATCTCCTGTTTGAAGTAAACTCTTCGACATATCTGATAGGGGCCTGAACGATGGGGGCTGTGACAAGAAATGTGGAAGACTTGTGTGAGATGTTCAGCAAGACCTTTCTCAACACTGGGAGCAACAGGTCACATTTTAATAAACAGACTTCTGGGCATCGAGATGAGATTTATTCCAAGGAGCAGTGAGATGTCCATTAACAGGGATTATTGCTTGTTATCACCTTCTTTAACACTAAAACCTGCCTCATTAATGCGCAAATTCCAATTCTACCCACACCAGGTAGAACTAGACACTGTCAATATAGTATGGAGTCCTAGACTAATGAAGGGTGTCAACCTGAAAAGTCAACTTTCCTGCTCCTCTGATGCTGCCTCACCTGCTGTGTCCCTCCAATTCCACATCGTATTGGCTCTGACTCCAGCATCAGCAGTTCTTCCTATCTCCAAGAACTAGACACCAAGAGTTTCAATTTGAAATTCAGCATGGGTATCTGGAGACTCCAGCTAGACACTCGCTCCTCCAGGCCTCCACCTTGGACATCCCTCACCAATGACATTCCATGGGCAATGGCTGCAAACACCCTACATCCATGGCATTGGCATAAAACACATGCCATCCTCTCTGTATTCTCATGGCACATCATCCACCCACCTACAGTATGTAATAACAAGGTGTAGAGCTGGATGAATACAGCAGGCCAGACAGTCAGCTCACAGACAGGACCAGGCTGCATCTCAGGGGTGCTCACTCAGTCTCCCAGCACTTGTTGAGCTTGCACCTACTTGAACGCTCTCAGCATGTCTGCCTTACCCTGTCTTTTGCTGCCTTGCTTTATACTGTAGGAACAAAGTCAGGCAGCTTGTGATGTTTGAGTTAACAAGGCGTAGAGCTGGATGAACACAGCAGGCCAGGCAGCATCAGAGGATCAGGAAAGCTGATGTTTCAAGTCTGGGCCCTTCCAAAACACCAGCTTTCCTGCTCCTCTGATGCTGCCTGGCCTGCTGTGTTCATCCAGCTCTACACTTTGTTATCTCAGCCTCCAGCATCGGCAGTTCCTAGTATCTCTGAGCTTGTGATGTTTGTCAAGGCACTGCACACCACCATGTTATGTCAGTGTTACAACTGCACTGTGTACCAGCAACTGATATATCAGACCCAAATGTGCTTCAACCAAATAGCCATTTCTCAAAGTCAGACTGGAATAATGCTCAGTCACACCAAGGGAGACAGCTTTCAATCAGGGGGCCCTGTTACAAGTAAGTGAAGGATAGCCTCCAATATTAGTCCAAAGTATTGGGGACAGTCAGGTAGCTAATTGGAATGGTCACGGCCCTCTCCTCGTACGGCTGAGAATGTGACCCACCTTGGCTCTTTCAGTCATTTTATGGGTCATTTTCTCCTGCACTGAGAGAAAGGAAGGGATTTGAGTGGCTACCACAGTTTTCAGAGCTGGTGCAGATGGGGGAAAGGTGAAGTCTCCTGAATGGTAGGAAGAAGCACAAAAGCCATGCATGATTAATAAATCGAGTGGTTTGAGTGGTTGGGATTGGTGAAAAAAATAAGAGAAGACGTTGCACACAGTTGGAAGAGTGGTCAAGCGGAAGTCCTTGGTGGGAGACGGGGGTGCAGTAGCAGAGTTAGAGTGGTGTGACGTGTCAGACAAAAGATGGTAGCATTTAACCTGACCAAATGGAGAAGATCATTGATCTTCTTCCTACACTGCCGGGAATTCCTGCACACTGATCCAGGTGGCAAACCCAGACCAGGTTGGCAGATTCTCATGTCATGGCCTCCACTACCAGTCCTGGAGGTAGTGGGCATCCCCTGTCTGCGCCATGCCTTCCGCCAAGACCTCCAGGCCCATATCCACAAGTGGGGTGCCAATTTCCTCTTATCTGCCAAGCTCGGGGCAAGTATCACAGGACATGCAGATAGCTTTGGTTGCCAACCACTTGTCTGGGTGCACAAGGGCTTTTTAAAGATAGTACCAGAGCCAGAGAGGACAGTCTATTCCTGGATATCCCAGCAGTGTGAGTTTTTCTGGCTACAGCAAGTGGTAGAAATGGGCTAGCGTTAGACAGAGGGTCAACAGTGGGGTATGGAAAGTAGTTAATGAGGCAAGTTTATCGGATGATTGTCCCAGAAGACAATTTGTTAAGCCTTGCAGAGAGAAACCCTCCAAGAAACTCCATGAAAGTGACAGCTGGCCAAAATATGGTAAGATTCAGCCCTTGGGTTTTATTTCTTCGAAAGGAACTTGCCCCTGTCTGAACTTGCTCCACATGGCTGATGGCTTTTCTCAGTGTGGTTAATCATGGACTCACTTTTTTAACACATGATATTATGTGAGATTCAAGCATTTATCCTGAATAATTCTCTACCTGCTCCAGTAACATTTGATAATTTTTGTTCAACCTTTTTTTAACTCTGAAAGACTTTATTTTTTGGTCTTTCTTGCTATTTCCTGTCTGGACGGTGTTGACTTCTGCTTGAATGTAACTCCCCAGGTGTCTGTTACTCCACAGTGCCTCATTCAAATCACTTGGGAGCCCGGAGAAAGAATGTTTTCAAATTACTCGGCTTTCGCTGTCAAGCTGAATTTCATTGATTGTTTTGCTTCATGTTTTAATTAACGCCAGGGAGCGTTTTCGGATAAAGAGATCTAGGGGTGCAGGTACTTAGGTCCTTGAGAGTGGAATCAGAGGTAAACAGAACGGTGAAGAAAGCATTTGACACACTTGCCTTCATCCATCAGAGCACTGAGTACAGAAGTTGGGAAGTTATGTTGCAGCTCTACAAGACATTGGTAAAGCCACATTTAGAGTACTGCACACAATCTGTTCACCCTGTTATAGGAAGGATATTGCTATAAGCTGGAAAGGGTGCAGAAAATATTTACAAGGATGTTGCCGGGACGGAAGAGTTTGAGTTATAAGGAGAGGCTGGATAGGCCGGGACATCTTTCCCTGGAGCTTCCGAGGCTGAGGAGTGACCTTACAGAGGTTTATAAAATCATGAGGGGACACAGATAAGGTAAATAGCCAAGGTCTTTTTCTGAGGGTAGGTGAGTCCAAAACTAGAGAACATAGGTTTAAGGTGAGAGGGGAAAGATTTAAAGGGGACCTGAGGGGCAATTTTTTCACACAGAGGGTTGTGCATGTATGGAACGAGGTGCCAGAGGAAATAATAGAGGCAGGTACAATTAAAAGACATTTAAACATTTAAAAGGCATTTGGACAGGTACATGAATAAGAAAGGTTTAGAGGGATATAGGGCAAATGCAGGTAAATGGACTAGTTCAGTTTAGGATACCTGGTCAGCATGGACAAGTTGGACCATGTTGTTTCCGTACTGTAGGACTCTATGACTCTGTGCAGATTTTGGAATTCCGAAACCAATACAGAGAATGCTGGAGAAACTCAACAGGTCTGCCAGTATCTGTGGAGGAAGAAACAGTGTTAACATTTTGAGTAAGGTATGTATCTTTAGAACTTGACAAGTTTATGTTCATTAGAGACAAAGACAAGAGAATTTATAATTGGAAATGGAGAAATAGCAGAGAAGCTGAATAAGTACTTTGCGTCAACCTTCTTATGGTCTTGAGACACAAGAAGTCTCCTTGAAATAATTAAGATCCAGGGGTTTAGTGAGAGCATGGAACTGAAAGAAACAGTATTAGTAAAAAAAAAGTATTGGAGAAATTAATGATGCCGCAAGCTGACAATCTATAGGATTCGATTCCCTTCACTCTATAATATCAAAAGAAGTAGCTGCAGAAATAATGGACACATCGATGATAATCTCTCAAAATTTGATTAATTCTGCAGTGATGCCTGCAACTTGGAATGTTGCAAAGGTAACCCCACTGTTTAAGAGAGGAGGGAGAAAGGAAACATTAAACAGCAAACCAGTAGACCATAAAATCATAAAACATTGAAGCAGAATTAGACCATACTGCCCATTGAGTCTGCTCGCCATTTGATTATGGCTGATACGAAAAAGTAGAGAAAATAATTGTCTTCTTGGAACAGTCAGGATTTATGAAGGGAAAATCATGCTTGACAAACCTGATAGATTTCTTTGAGGATGATAAAAGCTGAGTCAATAAGGGGGTACCAGTGGATGTGGTGGACTGTCCAATGAGAAGCAACTAGGGAGATTGAGCCTATATTTTCTCAGTTTAGAAGAACAAGAGGTGGTCTGATCTATCTTAAAGGGATGGAAGGGGTAGATACAGAATGGATGGTTCCTGAGACTGTAGGATCTAGAACAAGGGGACACAGTCTCCGAATAAAATGCAAGCCATTCAGGAATGAAATGAGGAGAAATGTCTTCGCACAAAGGGTGGAGAACCTTTGAAATTCCCAAACCCAAAGAGCTATGGAAGCTCAATCATTAAATTAGATCAACCTTGAGATTGATAGACATCAAGTTACTCATGACATCAAGAGATATGAAGATTGTATAGGAATGAGGCATTGAGATAGATAACCAGGCATCATCTGGAGGGGCTGAATGGTCTCTTCCCACTTTTATGTTCCTATATTCCTCAACTCTCGCTGGAACCTCATTAATAAATGTAAATAATGGCACTCTGAACTGATTTGTTTCAGTGGAATATGAACCTCTCATTGGTTAATTCAGATGGAGATTTAGAAAGTCACTCGAATGTAAGATTTAATATAAATTTCCTTGGTGGCAGTACAGGAAAATTTGAGCCTTTGCTGTTCCCAGGCTCATCCCTTCCTAACTGTGTGAGTTTGGAACCTCATCTCTCTTCTTCCCTCTCCTAACTACACTTTGCTGCCTGCTGTCTTTTAATTCCAAAGCCAGGTTGTGACCATAGACCTCACAGTTTTACATTCCCACCCAACCAGCTGTTGCTTTCCATTGGTAGCTTCATGTGTAGCCCAGATGTTGACACACAGCAAGCTGTCACCGGCAGCATTTCCCTCCATGGGATTGCTGGCATTACAAAATGAAATTTAAAATTGGCCTCAACAATTCCAATGATTGCTGAGGATCCTTCACTTCTGAATGCGTGCAGGAAGGAATGGAATTCGGAAGAATCTTGTGAAGAGGATTTGCTTTGAATGCAACTGTAATGGCCTCCATGTATAAAAATGTCTACACTTGTATCATGTTAAATTTATCAATGCCAGATTCCAAACAACACCAGAATGCCAGATTTTTTAATCTCCTGCTCTGATCTTCAAAATTTAATTCTGTCTCTAATTAGCCAAAGAGTCTGTTTTCTGAGCCATGAGGGAGATATAATAGTAGTTTTCTTTTATTGCTGGCTAATAAATTCTGTGAAGACTAAATTCAGTATCATTGCATCAATTTTATGAGCATAAAACAGGTGCAACGAGCCAAAATATAAAACTCTGATACACATCCAATGCCAAAGTTGTCAGCCCTTATTTTTAATGTAAACAAGACAGTAGCCTGAAATGAGCGTGGGTCTCACATTAAGGTATTTGTAATCAACCTATTCAGAGATGTTATGGCACATCTCAAGTGTCAATAGGACTTGAACCCAGCCCTTCTGGTTCAGAAGTAGGAGCATTACCACTCCACCACAGGCCTCAAATTAATATTGCTGTGTGACTTGTACTAACACTGTGGTCGTGTTTACCACATTAAATAATAGTAAATGCTTTGTTGACAAGCTCCAATTGGTTTTTCAGGTTGTAAAGCAATCAATCCCATAAAGCTGAAACTGACTGATTGGAATAAGCTGAGAGATAAGAATTTATAATTCAGTACTGATGCTTCTCCTGCCTCCACATTATGCCTGCAGTGGGGCTGCCTTTAGACCCAGCCCCTGCCATCACTCCTTTGAATTTGTGCCCCAGCTTTAAGCAGGGTTGATTTGGAGCCCTGTCCAACAAGTTCTGTTAGGTACTTTATTAGGTCCCAAAACTCAAATATTAAGGCAAAGAAGCTGGAAAACCAATTCACGGCTGTCATTTCTGTTTTAACCTTTAGTTGCTCTGCACTGCAGTACTTGGCTTCGGGTACTTTTTAAATTTAAACCCCTATGAACCTTTTGTCCTTCATTTATGACCAAAGCAATAAGAAGGATGTTGTGAAACTTGAAAGGGTTCAGAAAAAAACTACAAGGATGTTGCCAGGGTTAGAGGGTTTGAGCTATAGGGAGAGGCTGAGTAGGCTGGGGCTATTTTCCCTGGAGCGTCGGAGGCTGAGGGTTGGCATAATGGAGGTTTATAAATTCATGAGGGGCATGGATATGGTAAATAGACAAGGCCTTTTCTCCATAGTGGGAGAGTCCAAAACTAGAGGCCATACATTTAAGGAGCGAGGAGAAAGATTTAAAAGGAACCTAAAGGGCAACTTTTTCACACAGAGGGTAGTGCGGGTATAGAATGAGCTGCCAAAGGAAGTGGTGGAGGCTGGTACAATCACAAAATTTAAAAGGCATCTAGATGGATATATGAATAGAAAAAGTTTAGGGGAATTTGGGCCAAATGCTGGCAAATGGGACTAGATTTATTTAGGATATCTGCACAGCCTGTACGAGTTGGACTGAAGGGTTCTGTTTCCATGCTGTACATCTCTATGACTAAGAACTGGGGTGGATTTGATTCTGAATAAAACCACAAGGATTTTCTTAATTTTCAAGAATCACAAGGGATTTCATTTCTTATACCATTTTCTATATTAACATGGAGCTGATGAGTACCAGAAGACTGGTGGTATATTTCTGAATTCCATAGAATCACAAGATTTCATTGCCAGCTGTAATAATATATCAAAGATACTGTTGTATACTTTATTCTTAATTCTCCAGACCTGTACTAAGCCTTGTTTCATATGTAATAGAAATACATTGTACAACAAAGAAAGGTAGTCTTTTTGCTTGATAATGTTGAAATATCTTATAAAAATATTGTTCTTACTAACAATACTCTATTTAGTTTGACAAACCATGTAAAAATGAGTGTGGGATTACTTTGTGAAGATGATTTTAATGAATGTGGAATGTCAATCACATTCTCAGGTAGTTATAACTTTGTGATGAATGAATGAATCTACCTTTGTTTGCATTGTCATTTCACATCACCTCTATAGAATTTAAACCTTGGCTTCAAGCCAGAAGAAAAATTATTTTTTCTGTAGCAGATTTGATTCCAGAATGAATTTTAAGTTTGTTCCCAGACAATTCAAGTTGGCATTTTGAAAGTCCAAGAGCAGATATAGAGATTTGTCTGGCAGTGGAACCAACAATAGTTTAGCAAAACTGTGCACATCTAAAATTGCAGATTGATTCTGATGTATTAATGGGACTCAATGTGCATATTAAAATGGTCTTCAATGATATAAAGGGGATATTATTTCTGTCTGAGCAGGAAAGCAGGTTAAAATAGAAAACTGCCAAATCCCAGGAGTTTTAGCAGGAATATGTAACCTTTTGTCATGTCACGTCACACTATGAGTTTGGGTTCAAGACAGACTGTTTGAGGAGAAGGCAAAGTCACAAATTGACTTCAAGCTTAGACTTCGAAGTAACACAATTTGTTACATGTTGTTACTAAACACTGCTATACTGCTATCATAGATATAACAGTCTCTGATTTGATAGTCACATTAGGGAAGGACTAATCTATCATCTTCGTGTGTTCATGCCATGTGCTCATTTGAGTCTTTCAGAGAGATCCAACTCCTACACTGTGCTATTTATGTTCAGTGATTTCCAGCTCCATGACACCATTACAAGGTTGCTTCAGAGTCCTGAAGCACTTACACAGCACAACTTGTGCAATTTTAACTGCGCCAAATTAAAATGGCCATCTGACTTAAACCTGAGAACCTTGCACTGATTATCATTCTGTCACATTCAGGAATACCCAACTCACTTATGTGGGTTGAATAAGGTAAGTGTTATGAAAGAAATAATGTATAGGCTATGCTGAAACTCCACCCAGTCTGATTTATAACACAGCCACTAGGTGGAGACTGGGAAACTGCAAATTTACTAATTTCTTTCACATCAAAATTATTTATATAAATGACAAAAAGCAGTGAACCCAATACCAATCCTGTGGCACCCTGCTGGTCACAGGCCTCCAGTCTGAACAACAACCCTCCAACACCACCCTCTGTCTTCTGGCTTTGAGTCAGTTCTGTATCCTAATAGTTATTTCTCCCTGCATTCCATGTGACCTAACCTTGTTAACCAGTCTACCATGAGGAACCGTGTTGAACAACTTACTGAAGTTCATATAGATCACATCCATCACTCTGCCCTCATCAATCCTCTTCCTTACTTCTTCAAAAATCTCAATGAAGTTAGTGAAATATGATTTCCCACGCACAAAGTCATGTAGACTGTCCCTAATCAGCCTTTGCCTTTCCAAATACATGTAAATCCTGTCTCTTAGGATTCCCTCCAACAACTTGCCGACCACTAAGGATTCATGAAAGCTGTATATATTTGCTGTTATGCAAGAATTGATTCACTGCTATCAAGGACATAAGCTTCTCAAGCTGAGTCTTATTAACGTTCCATCCTCCACTAAAGTCTATTAGACAGATTGTAAGATTAGCACATAAGGAAGAATTGGTGGCAGCACTCTACCCCAAACTGAAGACACCTCATTTCATCACTATCCCTTAAGTTCTCAGTGTTTGTTTAGCTGAGGGTAGGATGTTAGGCTTAATGTGAAGCCAGTCAACTGGTTCCCTGGTTCATTGAAAAATAGATATTTCCTAAGCAGCCAGCTCAGAGATGTTGCTAAACATTTCTGGAGCAGGTGGGACTTGAGCCCAGGTGTTTCTGGCTCAGAAATAGGGACACAACCATTGCATCACAAGAGCCCTTAAACATTAGCAAAGTGTTCTGGATTATTCAGCTAGTGACATTACCATTATTACCACCACTTCTGTTTCACTGAGATATATTCTCCTCTCCCGCCTCAGCAGCTACAGCTATGGCTGTGAGGAGAATTTCAATCCATGCACGCCCACTTTAACTCACCCTGTAAATCTAACTTATTTCAAAATCTCTTCTTTTGAAAAGAGACTGAAATCCTGAAATACATCACCTGTGGATTCCTCGGGTTCGTTAATTTTGAGGAAGCTTTGGAGTGTGGATAGCGTTAATGGCTGATGGACCTAATGGTATGGGGGAGTGGGGAAGGTCCTGGCTAATTTTTTTTAAGAGGGTCCTGCATATATTGCTTTAAGTTTTCAGATTTGACTGCTGGAACATAATTAAATATCATAGCAATATTAATAAGTATAGACATTACATTCTCCAGAGACTCTGCCACTCTGGAAATGTAAGCATATGGTTGCTTTAATAAGTTACAAGACGTGAAATTCTGAAAGTTTATAACTCTCCTAAAGTGGAAGTTCAGGTCTCGCAAGTGGCATACCTCGGCAAATTGCCAATCTTGCAAGTTACTTCAGAAAACATTTCTTAAAATGAAGGATATTTTGGGGGTTAAAGGTTTGATAATTAAATTATTTGAAACTGTTATTGAGTTTAATATGCAAAGAGATCTTCATTTAACAGCAAATAATTAGCATTTCATTCACAGAGAGCAGTGAGGTGAACAAGTATGAAATAAACAGGAATTGGTTTCAGATTTTTGCTCTCGTTCTTTCTCTACCATTGTATTTAATGAGAACACTTAAGTAATTTTACCTGAATAACATTTTTGAAAATATATCCTCTAACCTTGCTTTAAATTGTTGCGGCCAGATGGATCCTGTTAAGGGACTGAATAAATTGCTATGAATGTTTCCTGTTAAACTGTTCACAGTGTGCACTGTCAGCCTTAGAGATCCTGCTTTCAGTCTAAAACATTGGTTCAGATTTTCCAACAACAGGGGGAATTGTTTTTGGAGCATATGTAGGAATTGTGCACAGGGTCTTCCCTCCATTCCTGATGTAGCAGACTCCAAAGGAATTGCCTGGAAAATTGAAGATTCAGATGGGCAATTCACTCTGCCTTGAACCGTCCAATTCACCTGTTGCGAAGTTGGGTAGAGTACCTGTGGATTGAAAGGCAGAATGTTAGAAATGATGGTTAGAAAATGATAGGGGGAAGAGTACATGGTCCCTTTAAAAGACGACGTGCTTTTTCTAGGCTTGGAGATTTAAAAAAAAATGTCTGCAGGCAGCAGCTTGTGCGTTTGTAGGCACGGAGAGCCCCTGAATTGAAACATTTGTATCAAAAGGCTGTGTGGTTAGCAATCCAGGCAGCAGTTTTGTTTTGTTAACAAGGTAACCAGTTTGAATATCAGCCAATTAATTTAAACCAGGCATTTAGAGACTAAAAACTCAATTAAATTTAATCTAATGGTTTTGACAACATAGGACCAATCCTATTGTAAGAAATTGATGTGTCATCAAGAGTATAAAAAAGAGGGCATTTGAAAAATTGGCAGAGAGTGAACTGCCATCTGAAGGTGTCAACTGTCTCAGTTCTGAGAGATGGCATCATCTAAATAAAGGTACCATAGAACTCATAGCTAATATTCCTGACACAAGAATTCAAAGGACAAGGCATTCCTGACAGAAGATCAGCAGAGAAGGCAAGAGACATTCTGGAAGGTGTGCCCTGGCTATAATTTCAATGGACTAAGTTTTAATTATTTTTATTGTTTTGGTTTATATAAGTGGGACATGAGTTTATTGAAACAGCACAGCATTAGAATTTTGTTTGATTTGGAAATAGCTGGTAGTTAGAGGGGAACTGATTGGTTTGTTACTAGTTCAATTAATTTGTTCACTGTTAAAGTTAGATAAATACATTGTTACTTGTTGATTAAACAGTGAGTATCAGGGGTTCATTTCATTTAACCACTCCTCTATAACAGATTGGGAGTGAAAAGCATGTTATACCTCTTTTCACACTTCTTTTAACAGATTATATGCCAAGGCAAGCCTCTCTAGGTGTTTTGCTTTTAGTTATCAGAAGGAGGTCAACCCCTACTTTATAACAGATTGGGGGCTTGTGTCCAGGATCTGAACAGATCTAAATGGATCTGAATTGACCGGAACAGATTTGGACAGAATTGAACGGATTTGGACAGATTAGAACAGGTATGGGGTACAAAAGGTCCCAGCAAATTTAAACACTCTTGGGGATTAGTGTCCTAGGTCTTTAAATAAAAGTTAGGTGACAAGTGGAAAATCTGTTTAATTTCAGTTAGTGTGGTTAGATAAATCAAAAGTAAAAGAAATGGGTCTTAACATTGTTAAAGAAGTTCTGAAGATACTTCCCAAATTTGCCAAGAAAGTTTAGAAAGACAGAGGAAAGAGACACTTGAAGAATTAGCAAACAGGCTAGAATTGGATTTAACTAAGGATAAAGAGAAAGCTGAAATTGCAACGGAGTTGGTCAAGCATTTAGGTAAACCAGAGAAACAGATAAGTGCAGTGGAGTTGGGAAAAAAATTGCATATGAAACAATTTGAGTTAGAAACTGAACTTAAACGGCTGGATTTATAGAAAGAAGGGGAACTGATCAGCTTGAATTAGGTTAGAAGCAGAGGAAAAAGAAAAAGAGAGAGAAGAAAGGGAGAAAGAGAGAGAGTTTCAACTTTGGAAATTGCAAATTAGACAGAAAAATCAATTTGAAAGGATGGAGATGAAGGAAGAAGATAGGCTTAGTTAGGAGGAGAGTGATGATGAGAAAACCTATCATAGCCAAAGACCTGGTAGGGGTATACACAAATATGTCAAAACATTACCAAAATTTGATGAAAAAGATGTAGAAGACATTTTCATTTCCTTTGAGAAATTGGCTAAACAGATCAACTGGTCAGAGACTAAGTGGGTAATGTTAATTCAGACCAAATTGGTAGGCAGGGCTAGTGAGGTGTTTGCAATGCTGTCACAGGAGGTGTTAGGAGACTATGAAGAAGCAAAACAATCTATTTTGAGTGCCTACGAATTGGTGCCAGAAGTATATGGACAATGGTTCAGAAATGGAAGGAAGGAACCAAGTCAGACTTATGTTGAGTTTGAAAGAATTAAATATAGCAACTTCGATAGAAGGGTGAGAGCATTAAAGATGGAAAAGACATATGAGGACCTTAGAGTGATTATTCTGCTGGAGGAGTTCAAAAACTCACTTCCAGAAGTGATAAGAACTCATGTTGAAGAACAGAAAGTTAAAACAGTGAAAAGAGCTGCAGAGATGACAGACGAATACGCATTAGTGCACAAATCAAAATCCAGCTTTCAACAGCAAATTCACTCCATGAGGGATAGAAGTTGGGAAAGAGGGAGATCCTTCCATGAAAAGCAATAAGTAGATCACACTGGGAACAGTTTACCACATGTGAAAAAAGAAACACAAGAGGGCGAAAAAGAGGTGAAAGACCTCAGGTGTTTTCATTGTAATAGAGGCGAACACACAAAGTCACAGTGCTAGTAGGAACTGCAGATGCTGGAGAATCTGAGATAACAAGGTGTAGAGCTGGATGAACACAGCAGGCCAAGCAGCATCAGAGGAGCAGGAAGGCTGACGTTTCGGGCCTAGACCCTT
>NC_063363.1:12392720-12403220 GCF_021869965.1 Rhincodon typus
TTCCTGCTCCTCTGATGCTGCTTGGCCTGCTGTGTTCATCCAGTTCTACACCTTGTTATCTCAGATTCTCCAGCATCTGCAGTTCCTACTATCTCTGAAATAATTGAAAGCCAACCTGTTCTGTAATGAATGATTCTTAAAACCACCTCATAACAAACTGTGTTGGTCGTTAATTTACCCAGTCTGAACTCACTCCCCATAATCTGGAAACTCCACTCTTAACACCTACTCATGGTTTACCCAAACTGGTACTGTATCTGTGTTTCTCTGAGCTCTAATCATGTTCAGCTGCACCAAAATAATCTACTTCTTTCATCCTATTCTTTTCAATGGTGAACTTACAGGCTACTTCTGAGGCTCCCTTATGTCTCACTGAACTTTTCCTGAACTCTAGACCGACTACTCAGCCTACCTAATAGCTCCCAAGACTTCTTCTGTATCCTAACTACATGGGGCTATCAAGCAGCTCATGTGATTTCAGCACAGAACCTGTGACCTTCAGTGACTTACTCATCAGCGTAGGTAACAGCACTCCTCCAGCCTGGAGCCTGGTCCTCCCTAGCTATCTGTCTCTGTCTGGCTGTCTCTCCTTCTTCCTCTCTCTTTCTCTCATTAACACCAAACTTTCAACCGTTCTTCAGTGTCCCTTACACTGTTTTGAATGACCTATTGAAAGCTTTGCAATAAGTGCCATTCCTATTGCAATGCAAAATTAAACCTAGCAACCAGCAGTGGAACTCAAATGTAACTAATACTGAGCATTGAGTTCCCTGAATGTTACAATATTGATAGAGTGCTGGTTCACACAGCACAAACAGATAGAGCAACAAAAAATGATTTCTTCACACATGCTGCAATTTTGTCTTGATGTCTGAACAAACAATGATACTAATTTTGAAATTTGAAAAAAAACCTAAAGTTCTTCTTTTGAAAATTTCCCAAAAACATAATAAAAGATGTATTTGGACAACTGAAGGTTACAGTCTTCCAACAGGATTTCTTTAAAGAATGAAATAGTTTAAACAAGTTATGGAACATGGCATATTCAGTTCACATAGGCTGATCTTTCATGGAATCCCTATGGCATGGAATCAGGCCATTCAACCCAATGAGTCCACACCAACTGTCCGAAAAGCATCCCACCTAGAACCATTCCCACTACCCTATCCCTGTAACCCTGCATTTCCCATGGCTACTCCTCCTAGCCTGCACATCCCTGGAGATTATGGGCAATTTAACATGGCCAATTCACCTAACCTGCACAACTTTGGCCTGCGGGAGGAAACCAGAGCACCCATTAGGAAATCCACGCAAACACTGGGAGAATGTGCAAACACCACACAGAACAGGCATCCAAAGCTGGAATTGAACCTGGGTCCCTGGCACTGTGAGGCAGCAGTGCTAACCACCGAACCACCATGTTGGATATCTTTTGTGTAAATCAGCAGCCTGGGAAAAAAAGTACTATTGGCAACCTCGCTTCATCGAACAATTGAGGCTAATGATGTCAGGCAGCCATATAAATATCAAGACAGTGATTAGCCCAAAGGTGCTTCAACCTGAACTGAGCGTGTTAATTTATTTCATTCACCCTTCCAGTTTTAGTATCTCAAGGATGTCATTATCACCCAGTGATACCTTCAGAGCTCCTTGTTTGAGGAAGATAACTAAAAAAAAAGCACAGTCTGAGTTCATGATTCTTAGAATTGTTATAATTTTTGAAAGGGGAATATTGTAATAAGAGACCAATGAAAGAGAACGGAGGTAATACTGTATTCAAAATTTGAGAGCTGAGATCCTACTAATTAGGCAGCAACCTGACCAATTGTCAATATGTAGTCTATCTTTATTATTAGTAAGAGCACGTGAAAGGATTTTATTATTACAAATATGTTACAAGATATTATCAAGAGCCTAAATGACCAAAAATAATTGCTTCTCAGTTGCTTTGCAGGTCAACAATTCATGAGATTAATAAATGGACATTTAATTCGGAAGATAATTTTACTCCTTACCTCTTAGATTATGTTTTCTGTTAGGGTCATCACACTGGGGTCAAATTTGAGTCTCAGCCCCGCACTGTCTTGGGAGTCGCAATTCAAGTTTGATTTTACCTTGAATGTCTCACAATGGCCGACAAGAGGGCCTCCAGCATGAAGGAGCTGCAGCCTGCTGTCAAAGGTAGGAATGAAAGAGAGAGAGAGAGAGACAGAGAGAGAGACCTGCACCTCGAGGGGTCTATCAGTACAGGGAGGGCAAGAGAAAGTTAATGTCATCCTGGAGGTTCCTGGTTTGTTTTTAGAAGACCACCTCCAGGTAACTTTCATGTTGCTCACGTTGGTGGCTGCCCCATCGCTGAAAGTTGCAGTCAGTTTTGGATGAGTGGTCTAAATTAACTTTTAAATCACGTTAACTTGCTACTCGTTGCTTAGGGGCAGTCAGCTATTCCACCCTGATTTGACCCTTGTGGAGTAAAAGGTTAATTTTACTTTACATGGAACTTGCACCTGGATTTATAAGGCTCCAAAAAGATGTCGCCCCCTAGTCTCCCTTGTATAATAGATATATTCATCAATGCCTATTATTGTTCTCTTACCTGAGTGTAGAACTGACCTTATTACAACTTTCCCAAAAATAGCTCAGAGGTGGGATGGTGCGAGGAAATTGGTACACCCGTAGGCAGCATAAAATTAAGTGCCTGCTAGCTTCTGTTGCTGTCCCTATATCAGTGCAAAGATCTTCTGAGTCTTCCTGCTCTCCATTGTGAAGGTTAGTCTGGTACTAAGTAAAGCAGATTCTAAGGACAGCAGCAATGTGTGCATGCTCATCCCACAATGGGCACTCTCAACAAATAATGCTTCAGTTCTACCGTGGGCTAGCTAGACTGAAGTACACGGTGCTCTGTAGTCCGGTAAAGAAAGCCTGTAAGCTTCAAGTTATAAAGTCAGCTGGAGACAGGGACATCCTGAAAACAAATAAAACAACACATACATCCCCACACTGATTTCACATCCACAAGATTTGTAAAGTCCCAAATAAAAGCAAAATGACAGTGGTGCTGGAAATCTGAAACAAAAAAAAACAGAAATTGCTGGAAAAACTCATAGGTTTGGCAACATCTGTGGAGAGAGACAGAGCTAACAGTGTTGAGTCCAGTTTTGGAGCTGGACATGCAAGACCTATTGTGTGAATATAATGTGAACTGACTTGAGGTAACACCCATAGACACATTGACATTTTTGCAAACTTGACAAAATACAACATAGGCATAGTACGTAGAACATAGAACAGTACAGCTCAGTACAGGCCCTTTGGCCCATGATGTTGTGCTGACCTATTATCCTACTAAGATCATTCTACCCTGCATACCCTACATTTTACTATCCTCCATGTGCCTACCCAAGAGTCGCTTAAAAGTCTCTGAAGTATTTGACTCCACTACTACTGTCGGCAGCGCATTCCACACGCCCACCACTCTCTGTGTAAAGAAACTACCTCTGACATCTCCGCTATACCTTCCTCCAATCACCTTAAAATTATGCCCCCTCGTAATAGTCATATATCAATAGGTTGTAATTATGTCAGGTCGTATAGATTGTGCATAGAGTTTTACATTCGGTGCTTCCCTTCCAAAAAAAATTAACATTCACCCTCACACCTCTCTGAAAATTCATGTAAAATAATTCAGTTCCTGGAAATTCAATTGCATTGTCTTTGAACCCTCCACTACCAATATCAGCCATATAAATACTGTGGCAAAAATTCTGTGCCGATGACTTTACTCCCTGACTCTACAAATTCTATCCATTGCCTACAAAGCGTAAGTCAGCACTGTGATGGAATACTTCCCAATTGCCTGCATGGGTGGATCTCTAACAACTCTGAAGAAGCTTAACACCATCCAGGAGAAACAGCCCACTGTTTGGTACTTCACCCAAAACTTTACGTATTTATTTCTTCCATTAATATAACAGAGCAGCAACACTATAACACAGAGCGACAGCAATGTCTGCCATCTATAAGATACACTGCAGCAACTGGCCAGAACTCCTTTGACAGCACCTTCCAAATGAGGGACCTGTATCACAAGGGCAATATATGCATGGTAATACCACATTCTGCAAGCTTCCCTTCAAGTCACAAATCACTTTGACTTGGAACCATACTGTTTACTGTTGCTGGGTCAAAGACCTGGAACTTCCTTTGTAACAGCGCTGTGCATGCACCTACACCACCATGGACAGTAACAGTTCAAGAAGACAGATCTCCACCACCTTCTTAAGGACTACTAGGGATGGGTACAAAAGCTAGCCTATTCAACAAGACATAAATCCCATTAAATGATATTTTAAAGTTCACACAGCTTAATTACCCTGTGTATAATTAGTTGCAGTCTCTGATATACCATCTACCCTATGGAACTCAACAGCATTTCACACAATTTTCTTGTGGAATTTACATAGCATTTCAAGGGTGTCACAAAGAGGGTTAAGAAAAGGACAGTACACACAGGCTTTGATTTCAAATGTAAATGTCGTTAAGTTATTCCAGTATATGTATTGGTTTCTTTCTTTACAAAATAACTGGGGCAAGACAGGAAATCTGAACTTCATAATCACTGTGTGGTACCTTTTTAATATAAATTGCTACATTTTCATTGTCAGTCTGGAGTCCATTATTATGGCAAGCCATCTATGGCTGATTCATTGCACCATAATTTATCAAAGCTTTTTGGATATAGAATAATCTAATTTAAAAAAAAACACATGATAACTGCATTTCTGGTGTCAAATCTGCACTGTAATTCATTGTCTATAAGAGAAGTGCAGCTGACAGGTGTCTATAATGTGAGAGGACTGAGAGTTTCTCTGGCAGTCACACAGGCACCAAGTTTCTTGACCTGTCAGAAGATACTGAAGGTCATGTATGGTTAATGTAATGATGTCGGGATACTGTTGGGATATTGATCTTGAGGAATACAGAGTTGGAAGAATGGAGTTATACTGATAAATTTACACTGCTCTGAAAGTGCACACATACACAGCACTCAGCTCACTGATATCCAAATACTGATTACAACACTAATGTTAAAACTATCGATGGAACAGGACTTAGCTAGAATTTAAAAAGTTTGTTTTCCGCATCTTCTAATACACTTGGCTAAATCTGACTTATTTTTGGCTAAGTGTCAGTTTTGTTGAGTTTCATGGAGGGTTTCTTGCTGTGAGTCCTAATGAGATCTCTAACAGTATCTTACCAAATGTACCTCATTAGCTACTACCTTGACCCTACGTCCCTGCACCCCCTTCACCCAACTCTTGAAACATGCTACCATACACTGTTCTTGGAACAACTCGTTACCTTGGGATACTTGCTGAAAGACTAACATCCTGCTTCCCTTGCCATCTCTAAAAGGCTCTTGGACACACGACAACCTGACAATTTAAGGGCAAAGGAACTACAACCCTTTCCTAGTGATGAATTCTGTAACATTATGATATGGCCCTCTCAATGCTATGTGTGTGCATTCAATGCTACTTTGCACAATGGGAAAGCCAACTAATGCTAACATGACATATAAAAAAGCAATGTTCTCCATCTCCTATAGCACCATTGGAAGTTTTACCAGTTACAGATCACTTTCTTTTTAATGCTATTTCTACTAATGCCTACATCACTGAGATGCCAATGTTCAATTTTTAAGGACCAATGGCTTTGTGCAAATTGCATTTGACCATTTTTTGAACCCTAATAACATTCACACTGCATGCATTGTGAATGGACAATGAAATAATTGTAAACAAAATGAAACTGAACTTTTTGCAAGTGTATGCTTCATATTGATTTGCCTCTTCGATGTCTTCGCATCCAGTGCTTTCTGGATCCTGTGCTTTCACCCACCAGACTGACACTGTCTCCACGCACCCCCATGTTGTCCCAGCCATTTTCCAATGGCAGAGACCATCTAAAGAATGACAAGTGATGGCAGCGAACACAGCTCATGGTGGACAACATCAACAACAGGGTCTACCTAGTTGTCAAGTAACCCACTTGTCCTGAACCCTCATGTCCACTTTTCCTTTGTAATACTCCAACAACTATTTCCACTCATATCCCCACATGGAGATCCACCACATTGAACATTGCTTCCTTCTATTCTCCTTGTTCCCCAACACTGCACCTTAATTATGCCCACCCTGGTCCCCACGCTCCCCTGTGTAAGCCATAATGGTGGTAACTACCAATAACCTCCATCCTAAAGCCTACAATTACCTCAGATGCTGTTCCACACATCTCCTTCCGCATTTACTAACCCCCATCGTCGTCCTTTTCCGTACCTCAATGCACACAGAGGGGCCAATGGGCCGAGGAACGGCAAATGGAATTTAGTTTAGATAAATGTGAGGTGTTGCATTTTGGTAAGGCAAACCAGGGCAGGACTTTCACAGTTAACGGTAGGGCCCTGGGGAGTATTGCTGAACAAAGAGGCCTAGGGGTGCAGCTGCATAGTTTCTTTAAAGTGCAGCCACAGGTAGACAGTGTGGTGAAGAAGGCATTTGACACACTTGCCTTCATCGGTCAAAATATTGAGTACAAGAGTTGGGATGTCATATTGCGGCTGTACAAGGCATTGGTGAGGTCACTTTTAGAATACTACGTAGAATTCTGGTCGTCCTTCAATAGGAGGAATGTTGTTAAACTTGAGAGGGTGCAGAAAAGATTTACAAGGATTTTGCCTGGACTGGAGGATTTGAGTTATAGAGAGGGGCTGAATAGGTTGGGGCTTTTTTTTCTCTGGAGCGTTGGAGCCTGAAGGGTGATTTTATAGAGGTTTATAAAATCATGGGGGGCATGGATAGGGTGAATACCCAAGGTCTTTTTCCCAAGCCAGAGGAGTTCAAAACTAGAGGGCATAGGTTTAAGGTGAGACAGGAAAGATTCAAAAAGGATCTGTAGGGCAACTTTTTCATGTTGAGGATGGTGTATATCTGGATCAAGCTGCCAGAGGAAGTGGTAGAGGTGGACACAATTATAACATTTAAGAGGCCTCTGGATGGGTATATGAATAGGAAGTGTTTAGATGGATACAGGACGGATGTTAGCAAATGGGTACTTGATCAGATTGGGATGTCTGGCTGGCATGGAGGTGTTGGAACGAAGGATCTGTTTCCATGCTGTATGACCTTATGATTCTGTAATATACCTCTGCTTTCTCCCCCAGCCTTGACTGCTCGGCTTGTTTTTCCCCTGGTTTCACAATCCACAATGAATAATGCACAGGTCCCCGGCACAGAGTTCACCCATGACCTCTAACCTACTTCAATGAGACAAAGCTTGGAATGCTTGACAGACTCCTGACCAATGTCCTGACTGACTGACAACATGTGACAATATGTGATACCCCTGACTGTTTGTGATGGTGCTATGGGACTAACCACTGCCCACTCCTCAGAGGGTAATCAAGCAGATTCCCTGACTGTGCCTGAGCAGAAGACTTTTTTTTAATTCATTCATGGGACATGGATGGCACTGGCCAAGCCAGTATTTATTGCCCTCCCTAATTTACCCCGAGGGCAATTGAGAGTCAGCCAGATTGCTGTGGGTCTGGTGTCACATGTAGGCCATACTGGGTAAGGATGGCTGATTTCCTTCCCTATATCAGTGAACATTATTGAATCAGATGTTTTTTTTTCTGACAATTGGCAATAGTTTCATGTTCATCATTTGATATTTAATTCCAGATTTCTATTGAATTCGAATTCCTTCATTTGCCATGACAGAATTTGAACCCGGGCCGCAGAACATTACCTGGGTCTCTGGATTAATGGTCTAGTAATAATAGTGATAATGTATGTGCCCAAGATTATGTGTGGGCAGTGAAGAGACTATGCATAACATACTCTGACTGACAGTAATACCTCAAACCCTGCCTCAGACTGGGCTGTAGACTAACCCCCCACCCATGTTGTGATATTGGCCATTTGGTTGAATAATCATGCCTGCCCATGTTGTAGGTGTTAGATTGTGTATTGGTGTTCCACACAATAGGACTTGTCATTCCTGAACAGATCCCAACTGACAA
This sequence comes from Rhincodon typus, assembly GCF_021869965.1. Lineage (NCBI taxonomy): Eukaryota > Metazoa > Chordata > Chondrichthyes > Orectolobiformes > Rhincodontidae > Rhincodon > Rhincodon typus. Next base: position 12,400,804 of record NC_063363.1, read on the forward strand.
GCAGCCATTATGTCTGTCTGCACAGGGGAGCATGTCAGTATCTTGGTGGTGATAGCCTTTAGGCTGTGGCTGAAGTGCTACGTGCTCACAGGTGTGGCAAGGCAAGGAATGGATACTGTAGGTGTGCAGGTAGGTACTAAGTGAACTAGTCCTAAGAGAGCAAGTGAGCAGACTGATCTAATCCCTAAGCTGGGTACCTGTCCCTTGCACATAAAATATCTTTGCTGCAACCTTTCAATTCGAGTTACTGGTTTACCCTGCAATTACAGTCTGTACTTCCTAAGCAGCCTGAGAATAGATCAGAGAGGTGCTATGGGAATCATGAGGGGTTCGTAATTATCAGATATCATTGTCCATGGATGAGGGTTACGTGTGGCTTGTGCCCATGGATCATACCTGAGAGGCTGTTGTGTGGTGAGGAACATGGAGGTTCTTCACAGTCCGTAGCAAGCTGATGTTGCCAGCTACTGGCTTGGACTTCCACGTTAATAATCTTGGCATTTAATTTGGTTCCAGCAGGTGGTAGGATAGAAAACTGCATACTTCTAAGGCTAGATGTGCAGTTACTAAGGTAATTAATAATTAATAATCCCTAATAATAGGCAAGTTATCGCTGCCAAGCTAGAATCTCACCTTGATGCATGGAACTTACTTCAAAGATGCAGCAAGTTTCTCCAGACATTATGATAGGCCTTGCCAGAGTTCATGCATGATTTTGTCACATTTCTCACATTAGCCCATGTTGTCCAAACCCCTATAAAATTCTACCACTGTGTATAAAGCATAATCAAATTAGTGTGAAACCAAAGCATCATGAGATATATTAGCATAAACTGTGAATTTAACTTGAGGGTTAACCTTTCCAATTGCATGTCAAACTGACCAGGATTTTTATTTTGCCAGATTAAGACGTAAAAACATTCTATTAGCTCAATATAATTTGCATTAGTGTTTCTTGATGTGAATAACATTATAAAAGTAGCTCAGAGTGAGAGAACTTTTCTTGCCTGAAGAGATTGGAAGAAGGGATAGCTATTAGTTGGTATAATTTGGGTATCAATAGGACATTAATTTTCAAATCTGTAGTTAACTCACCTGAAAAAAATAAATTGAAGTTAATATAGATTTGCCACTATTTAACAGATGCCTATTAATTAATTAATGGATTAATGGATGATGGAGCTAGAGTTGTCAAAAATGTCTCTAACACCAGTCATTAATTGATGTGAGCCATGCACCTACTGATATGTGGATTAATGTGCTTACTTTTTGCATGGGCTAATGTTAAAATAATCATGGCGTGCATTAATCACAGATTAATGTACGACTTCTTAATATTAATTCCATAATTAGTGTGTAGACCAGGGTTGTTTATGGAATAAAATAATTTTAGTTGTCACACCTCAATGAATGTCCCTTTTGACCAATGGAATGAGATTTCCAAATGGCTGTACTCAATAGAACATGCATAAAGAAAGCTTTGGTCATTTTGGAAACTGCAAGATGCATTGTTCCTCACAGAAAATATTTTGATTTGAATTCTTTAAAGATTGTGCTTTTACAAACGTAACTTAACAAAAAGAGACATTCTACATTCAGTAAAATGGTGCAAAGTATTTTCCATTAAATTGTTATAATTTCTCAAACATTAATCATATGCTGATGGCATTGCATTAATTGGTGAATGGTTTCCAAATTCTAGCCCTTTTAGCATCCCTACTTCATTATGCACAACGGAGAAGAACATAATGTCATACTTTGATTAATCACTGTTATGCATGGAGCAGGGGTATATAAAGCGAATATGATATTTCTTTGAAACTCTTTTGATGTTCTTACCACAGTCTGGCATTAATTACTGTGTAGTTTATGGACAGATTAGCGTTTAAAACCAAAGTTGCAGATTATAGTACAACTGTGATCAGAATAGAGAGTTGGTGCACACTGCTTTTCTTTTGAGTCCTTTCAGACTATAGCACCTGATTCTCACAAATTTAGCATCAGTATGCACCAACTCTAAGTTAGTCCTATTAACAAACTTACAAATCCAGATTCTTGTGTTTGTTTTATCTAATAAATTATTTAAAAATCTTGCCCTTTACAGTAAGATGTGTTTCGTTATATGACCCTGTTATGGAAGTAGGATTCACAGCAGACAAAGATGATTGGTTCTGTTGTTGGCCTTTGAACTAAAAGAATATGTTTGATTTTAAGAATTATTGTCAAGTGACTGTCATTTCTGAGACAGCAAGAACTACAGATGCTGGAGTCAGAGTCAATACAGTATGGAGCTGGAGGAACACAGCAGGTCAGGCAGCATCAGAGGAGCAGGGAAGTTGACGTTTCAGGATGAAGGATCCCGACCCAAAGCGTCGACTTTTCTGCTCCTCTGATGCTGCCTGACCTGCTGTGTTCCT
>NC_063363.1:12403720-12435531 GCF_021869965.1 Rhincodon typus
CACTGCATGTCACAGATGTGCCACTTTTGTGTTACACTGACATTAAATGCACACAGACACCATTTTAGGATAAATAAGCCAATTACTGGCTGCAACATCTCAGCGTGCATCACATTGCAACTTTTCATCCAAAAAGTTTGTAAAAAAAAACATACATACATACATTCCGGCAGTCTGTTACAATACTATTCATATTTCTAAGCTGTACAGGCATGAGATATCTATTCAAAATGCCAACAGTAGTTAAAAAGACTGAAGCTAAATAGGCATTGAACCAAGTAAAACATGAAGAGGAAAAAAAAACAAAAATTTCTGCTCCCACATAAAGACATTTGACATCTGTATAAGCAGAGAACTGTAGAAGTTAACAGTAGCAAGAATGCATTGTGTTCACAGGCTTCCCACCCAGTGGCACATGCACATAGGTTCAACAGCTGCTGCACCACAACTGGTGTGCCAGTTTTAGGTCTGCAAGCTTTTTCTGCAAAACTGCAAACGCCGAACGGACTGTAGTACTAAATCAGACTTGAACTTCTATTAATAGATGAATCATAACTGAAGAATCCAAGCTAAATTGTCACCTCTAAAACTGAGAGGATAAGATAAACTTCAGGGCTTGCATTAGGCAGCAAGTTGAATAAACCAAGGGAAAATTGCTAAAACCATTAATTCCTTCGCCGAAGGGAGTCCCACACTTACGACTTCATCACTGCTGGAAACAGAATTTTGACTGAACCACCTGTACTCCATTAACACTACATCAAAACATTAACACACACACACCTACAACATATTAGACCCCCCCCCCCCAAAAAAAAATTCCTTCTGCCTGTAGGATATCATGAGCAAGCAGCCATGCTAAGCATATCTAAATGCCACGAAAGGGCCACATACAAGCAGGAAGAATGAATCTGTCTGAAAATTAGGGATGGGAAGTCCAAATTTAATATGCGACTCGTCACTTTCTGCCACTATTAATACACAGCTAGCTCACTCAGACAAGAATGCCAACACATTTGTCTCTCAAAAGCATCACTGTACAATCAAAAATGAATTGCAGGGCTTATATAATAGGCATGTTTGCTCACCAACATTTGGACTGAATGTAGTCTCATTACATTAGAGGGTGTACGTGCCCTGGCAGGTGTGATGAGCTAATGAATAGATCTGCACACGTAGAGAGCTCAGCAAATTCTCTAGTGAGCAGATTACTCAGTCTAAACTTCCAAGGAAGAGTTAAGCTAGTTGCTTTCACCCAGAATGGGAGTGGAACGGCTGCAGTTGACATCAACATCATTATGTTAAAGGGAAATAATAAACTCCCTGGCTGAAACTGCCTCGTGGAGAAAAATCAGGCTAGGGCAGGAAAGGGCTGTCAGGCCCCCTATTGTTGAATATCCTTCCAAAGCTTAGCAGCCTTCATGTGAACCAGTAGACACCGTGGAAGAGATCAGAGTACCCAATGCCCATTGAATTATAGCCTGGTAAACGAGGTTAGATCACAAGATGGGAGAGGGGAATTACTCGCAAAAGAAGAAACCTTCACATTAATTCCCTAAGAAATTATTCAAGTGTTCCATGATAAGGAGTTTGTGCAAATTAAACATTGAATATTGAATATAGCGTGCAAACAGTTACGTTTTCTAAAAAGCATTGCAAAAAGTGAAAATGGCAAGTAATAACTCACTTCATATCCAACGTTATCATGTTTGTTGACTTTAACGTACGAATTCAACCACACCTGTTTTCTTTAAAATCTGAAGAATGAGTCTGCAACCTTGCCAAATTTGGATCAAACAAACAAAATGTTCTAACTCTAATCCTACAGTTTAATTTGACATTTCATGTTGGCACGTTCCCCAAAATACTGAATGTTTTTCATTTTAAGTTAAAATAATTCATCCAAAACACAAACACTAACACAATCACAGGTTATCACTTTAAAAACAGTAAGTACGTACTACTGTACAAAGTTTTGAAAAAAGTTCTTTTTAATAGAGGAAGACTTAAGCTGTCAAAAACCTCCCCTGATCCAATAGTTCCAGTCTCTGGTATTATTATGCTTACATGCCAGTAATTGAAAATGGGAGACAAAACATTTGATGGACCTGGTCAGATCATTACACAGGTGTGAATTTACACACTACAGTGAGCTGACCTGAGTAGGAGTTTTGGGCGGGGGGGGGGGGGGGGAAAAAGAGGAGACAGACATCCAGATTTTCAAAAAGGGCAACTCAATGGAGAATTAGCCAACACCTGAACAGATTCAGTCTCAGCTTTAAGACATACATAGCTGCAATTTTTTGTTTTTTTAAACATTGTAAGATCCCACGGTAAGCAGCACAGAGATGAATCAACCATTAAATCTGATTTTTAGGTGTTGCTGGTTGAGGGTTGAATTTGGTCAACATGCTTCCAGACCCAAAACGTCAGCTTTCCTGCTTGGCCTGCTGTGTTCATATAGCTCTACGCCTTGTTATCTCAAGAAGTGAAGTCAGCTTTGACTAGTGCTACGAACATTGTAGGTTACAACACACCTCCAGAGCAGGAGAGACGCGAACCCAGACCTTATGACTGAGAGGTAGGGACAATACCACTGTGTCTGGAGGAGGCTATTAGGGTCTTGGTTTAATATGATATGAAAGAGAGTTTTGTGGTGGAATGGTTATGTCCTCATCTATGGTGAGAAGGTCCGAAATCAAGCATCACCTAGTTCAGGACGCGCCCATGTCCCAGTAGCTTAATTTAAAAAATCTGTTTGGAAGGCTGAAAAAAAACCTAAAAACACCTTCATGAAATATTAACTATGTCCCTGTGCTGGAAACTGAGTGGGTGTGTTCAGTGTGGGGTGGGGAGGGGTGTAATCTTTGCCAAAAGAGAACAAGAAGATTGCACTTATTCATGTATGAATGCTGATAGCAATTCTGCATCACAGTCTGGATTAAATAGTTGGTCAGGTATGACCTATTCCTCAATGAAAGCCTGCTACAGCACTTTAAAAATTCAAAAACAAAACATTTCAATTGATGTTGAATGGCTGAGTTATGCAGACAATCCACCCTAAAGTCTGACGAAGGGTCTAGGCCCGAAACGTCAACATTCCTGCTCCTCTGATGCTGCTTGGCCTGCTGTGTTCATCCAGCTCTGCACCTCGTTATCTCAGATTCTCCAGCATCTGCAGTTCCTGCTATCTCCCACGCTAAAGTTGTTCTGGTCACTTATCTGAAACAACTCAATTTTGATTCAAATAGCAGGGCGAGATCTGTTTATCCCGACTAAGGTAGTTGGATAATGGAGAGCACTGCGAGTTCAGCAAAGTCTGAAAGGTGACTTTTTAGTGTGATGTACAACCCTTTTACAAATGCAACATGAACAGATACATTGAACAATACATAGAACTGAAGGCAATCACAAATTGTGGAGTATTACAGTTTTAATTTTCCTTACTTTTTAAAGGGAGAAAGACCACAAGACTATCGAAGCAGCCCATAACAGCTAACATGGATAAGGTAATCTTACTGGACAAAACCTTAGAGAAACTCCAGGATTGTTAGTGGCTGTCAGTCAGTCAGTCATTCTCCTTAGATTACAGTCCATTTCTTCTGCAAGATTCATGATATAATATTATTGAGCATGATTTGAACTGACAGGGATTAATAGCTGAGTCTGCCCAGCCAGTGATAAAAAAATCCCTTTGGCCATATGAGCCATAACATTGTCTGGAATGGGATTCTCATGATGTCGGATGCAACATTAGGCAGGGATATGCTCTGTCGACTGATGTCCACCCTGGCAGTGGCACTGAAAATAAGCAGGTATTAAAATCCTGGTTTCAGCACAAGAAGCTGTGCCACAAATAACAGGTTTTGATGATTTTAGCATTTTCTGATGAGTTTTTCTACATTATAGATATTGCAAATACAACCATCTCTCCTTGGTTTTATACAAGATTAAAAAAAAAACTAAAATATACTGAGTAAGCAACAGGCTACAGTCCATGATTGATTGCAGAAAAGGATGAATAACATTCCTCTGCTGGTGAGAATGCAAAATGTTGTTACAAGCTAGCTTTGTTTCCAATGCAGCAATGTTTCATTCAGAACACTGGAAAGATTTCCTGAACACAGTGAATCATTAGAGTTGGTAAAGTCTCACTCACTGGAAATACATCATACATCATACCAACAAATTTTAAAACAGATACTAGTTTCCCCTTCCACCACTTTCAATGGGATGCAATATTTGTTGCCAGTGAGCAGTAATGGTCTGGACAGTAAGCTCAAAGTTTCAATGATGCCTCATAAGAAGAATACAACTGCTAGTTCACTGACAAAATTGCCAGACTAAAACAAAATTGTCATGCTATGGCTCAGGATGCTAACCATTAGACAATAAGAAAACAAAACTGACTACCTCTACATTAGAAAGTGCTCGGCATTGGCTCCTGATCAACATATCATAGGATTACATTCTCTCCTGTTTGCTTATGTCCTTCCTCAGCTGGGTCGGTTCCAGCAATTCTTGGCCAAGCCACTAGAAGGAATATTGTGCACAAGTTAAGAGCTCTGGTTGGATAACCCACTTAATGATTACAACTCAATCAATACTGCACTGGGATATACAGACTGCAGTCCATTGATCATAACCAGCTCCCATGACCCCCACCCACTTTTGGAGTTGGATTTCTTACACATTGCCCAAATGATGGAAATTTGGAAATACAGAAAGGGCTGTCCTCAGCAGTAATACATCATAGGGGAATAAGGATAAATCACAAACTGGATACTGTGTCACTCTGAAATTAATCAGGATTCTGGCTTTAACATTGAAGCCTTGAGGCTTCAATATCCTCACTTAAACAGACCAGAAAAGAAAAAAAAAAAATCATCTTGGGGACATTTCTCCTTGTAAGTCAGAATGGAGACTACCTCAATCCAAGACATACAAGGGTGAACTCGGCAAACAGCAGTTGAAACATCACAGACAAGGAAAAAAAAAATTTAAAAAGTAAGCTGTGTTAACATTATCATGGAAATTTGTCAATTCCAATCTGTTCTATGCAGTAAAGTGCCTGTAAATGGCTCTTGTAGCATCAGTGAATACTAGTCAGCAATGCCTCCAACTACTAGAGTATACAATTCTCATTTATCACTTTTTCAATTCCTGTCTGAAAGGGATTAATTATGCATCTACAGCATAAGTAAGCTGGTGGATGGGTTTATAAACATTTCAATAGGTTCAGTATTACAACATGTAAGACAGCGTCAGAATTTAGAAGCTAACCAAAACATTTTGGATTCCTTCAACTATCTACATTAAATCCACATGTAATACTTGAATAAACACTGATAACATGAGTATTATAGCATCTCACTAGCTGTCAGAGTACCATCACTTGGACCAAACTAAATCAATACTGTATGCACCATTTAAAAAGTAAAATATTTCAAAGCAAGCTACATGGCCTTTATCTCTGACCTGTAGATCAAAGAAAAAAAACATCTTTATGAGTGATTGAGGTTTTTGAGCATTAAATGACTGAGCTACAGTGAGTCTTTGCCTCCTATTAAATTGCTATCTTCCAAATTTCACTAACCAGGAGTCTCAGTAATTTCAAGTCAGTTTATTTGCAAATAGAACAATAAAATGCAAAATGCCTTTCAAGTTTAAAGAGAAAAATTACACAATAATTTCAGTAATTGATTTCTAGACAGTGTAGTCAGCTATATGGTGTCAAAAGGGCTGTAGGAAGCACACAAAATAAAAAGCCCAACATTAAACTGGCTGAAAAGGCATTTAATCAACTTCAGTGACAAGGTCTTAGATTCCTTTTTCTTCTTCTGCAGCCAAGACTCTTTCACACTGAAATCTCTCCCAATACAAGTCATCCAGAGAAAGATTCCCAAATGAACTAAAAAGCACAATGAAAATGCTGCCAGACTTTGATATGGGAAGATGAAAGGACGTCAATGCCAGCACATCTGAAAGAGGGTTCCTAGGTAACAAATTTGCTGCATGTCTTAGATCTACATCTAGTAGTTATAGTACCATTAGTTACAACCAGAACATCTCAGGAGCACAAAAAGCAAGTCAGAGCCGGACAATTCTGTTTTTAAATACATATATAAATAAGAAAACAATAGGAAAAAAATCTGCATTTCCCTTTCTGTAAGGGCTACAAAATAAAATTCCGATTCATTGCAATGATTTCAACAGGGACGACATATCCCCCAAAACATTACAGCATTTAAACGGTTTTCCTTATTAATCGGGAAGAAGTTTACCACATCTGAGGTGGAACACTGACATCAATAATCTGAGACATTATGTCCCCTCCTTTCCACCCGCAACCACTCACAAAACACACACACACACACACACACACACACAAAAGGACTGAACTGCCTTTCAAAATGAAACATGCGGTAGCATGCTGGAATCAATGATTTCTCTTAAATGCTTAGGAGAAACAGGTTTTGGACATTTAAGTGGCTTTGAATTTCTTTAGCGATACATGCACACACCGGGGGAAAAAAAAAGCCATTGTATTAAAATGCATCTCCCGGGAAATGTGAATGGCATCGGGGTCTCTTCTTAAGGGAAAAAAAACTATTCAAGGGAGTACAGTGATCCTGTGTTTTGCACTGATCACGAACAGCGTTCATTGTGCTGCAGGAAATCATCTACAAAACGCATATGAATACAGTCTTTTGTTCACGGGCACTAGCTGCTGTTTAGGGTGTTCTGATTTGTTAAATTCATAAAGGTCAATCAATGGCGCTCTTGTTTGTGACAATCGACGGTGGAAAGAAATGTTTGCTCTCCCCCGTAAATGAAAAGGTCGTAGCCAATGTCCCCAGCCGCATAGCCACTGGCCAGGGGTTGCTCAAGTAAGCGGGCGCGGAGCAGGAACCCAGGGTAATGTATAACTGGCGATACTGCTGCCTTCCTTCATACTTACAGCCCAGTACAACTTTGCCAAAGAAAACCGACTGAAGTGCGGGCTACGCACACACACAAAAACGGCAGTTTCCGGGATTATTGCACTGAGAGTTTAAACAACTGCATAAGTAGCAAGAGGTCGGATTAATTAAACATTAAACAACAATTAGCCAGAATTCTCAAGGGGCTCCAAGTACTTTTTTTTCAAAAAATTAAAGCACATGAACCTCGATGCATAAAGGGAATTCCTTAAAACCGAGTGTAAGTGTTGATGTTAACGCTGGGAGGGCAATGGCTCCCGGTGCATCAAACAGAAACAGGATCTGTAATTTGAGACGACATTTCCTCACTTTTTAAAAAAAACACCATCCAGGAATTAATTCAACCCCTTATCGCTTCCTTCGAGAGGTTCCTTATTACCCTGTTGGAAACGACTACGGGAAAAGGAGCGCTCCTTCGTGAACTCCCAACACAGTTATACAAAACAAAACCTTGCTGCAGGCTTCAAAGAAAACAAAATGGGAAAATGACTGAATCAAGATCGTGAAGAAACGGCGAGAAGTTTCTTATTTTTAAGAAGAAAAGTCATAAAGCTCTTCTGTGGAGTTTAATGCCGATTTAATCATATCAACCCGAAATGCGTGACTGCACTTATTAATTTTAACAGTAACGCGGGGATTGGGAAGCAGGGGTCTGTCCCAGCCGCGGACACTGTGTGGGGCTACATATCCACTGATGGGGTGTGGGTTGTAGAGACTGAACCGGTGGGAGTTTACAGAAGGGTTAAAAAAAAAGAGGGAAGTGGCTGAGTAATCGCCAGCAAACAAAAGGTAAAAGGAAGGGGAGGGAGAGGGGCGAAAAAGGCGGGCTGTTCGTGTCTTTCTACAGCCCCGGGGGAAAAAAACCCAGAACATTTGGAAAGGAGGGAGGTTTCACATCGTTTAATAAAAGAGAGCGTCATATATGTCTCTCCACTTGTGTCTTCGGAGGGGGGGGGGGGGGGTGTTGGGGAGAGGGAGAGGAGTAGTCAAGAAATTGACATCTAGTCATTACAACAGCTTGTCAGGTTGGATTTCACATCAGTTTTCAATCGCAATCAGTTACAATGCAAACCAAACCGTGACTTCGCGAGTGAACACATTCCCTTCAGAAATTGCAGTTCGCTTGGCTTTTCTTCTTTTTTTAAAAATAAATAAATGTATATGAAAAAAAAGGATACTTTGAGAGACATCGCCCTTCTTTCTCCACCTCAACTTTCTCTCCTCTCTTCCCCTCTACCCCCAGGCTCAAATATAAGTCATTTTATTTCGCAAAACTCAAACGCGCGCTGATTGAGCGAGGAAATGATACAAAACACAAAACACAACAGTTTTTTTTTAAAAAAAACAATAAATCATCTCGTTCCAACTTTTCACAGTTCCGTGGGTTTTCTTTAGCGCCCAGTCCCCATGCGAGCATGTTACGGGTAAGACAAGGCAGCACTAGCATTGCTTGATGATAAAACCAAGCGGCTCCACACAACCCGCCAGGCTCGCAAGTTCGTTTCTCGCAAATAAAACTCCCTTTCTTTGGAGCGAGTTGCTGAGATTTCTACCTCCATACCACCCCCAGCAATGTTTGTGAAAAAAAGTTACACGTTCAACACAACACGTATGTACCAAATCCTTACACCGCCCCCCCTCCAACCCAAAAAAAAAGCAGCTTTGGGGGTTGCAATCAAATCGGGGGGGTGTGGAGGAAAAGAACTTTATTAGGATCCAACTGTAACCAACCGGGTTGTTCCTCCCCGCAATCTCCCTGTCTCTCCCCAGCAGATGCTGACTCCGCCGCCTTGAAACAAGAAGAGGAGTCTTGCTGCTTCTATCTTGTTTGTTTGTTTGCTTGCTTGTTTTTTTTTTCTTTCCCCCCAGTTTGTGTGTGTCCAAACCTCTGCCTTGCTCGCCTCCCTGCCCTCTCTCCCACAAGAGTCCCGCTTACCTTTCCCGATGAGAAGTGCCCATACAGCGAGGGTGAGGAGATGGTGAGTAATAGAAGCAGCAGCAGCGCTGGGCATTGCAAACGCCATGTTGAACATACACCTGCTTGTGTGCAGAGCCGAGCCGAGCGGATTGGAGGCGCTGCCCCACCTCCTCATGCTAATCACTGCCTAATCAGATGATAATCAGATGCTAATGAGATGCTAATTACACGGACTGGAACGGAACAGAATGGAAATCGATCTCGGAATATGCAGCACTAAGGAGAGGGTTTCATGGGGAGAGGCAGAAAAACAGTCAAATAACTCCCCCCTCTTGCTTTGCTAACTATCCTCTCTGTCAGGTTTTCTGTTGATTCTCCTCCCCTTTCCTGCACAGCTCTTGTTTTGTCTCTACGTTCGAGCTTGACCATCTTATCTGTTTTTTTTGCCCACTCTATGCAAACCGGGAGGACCATCACTCTCAATCGCAGTCCTCCCCCCTCTCCTCCGAGGTTACGGAACCTCTTCACAGCACGGGAGTGGGGATTGTTAGTGGTCAATTTTGAGTTGGATCATATTTTGGGAATCATGAGTGTTGCTTTTCCTTCTCATTAGTCAGACAGTTCCTCAGGGTGCGTGAGCAAAGCGAGCCCAAGCGTTGAATTTGCAGCCCGAATAAGTGAATGGCTTTCACAGTGGCAGGGTTGAGGTGAACAGTCTGAGGAAGTTGTGTGTGTTTTTGGCAGGGGTGAGGGCAATGCAGAATTGATCAACAACGGCTCTGCACTATCTTCTACCAGAACGTTGGACATTGAGTAGACCCTAAAAGGTAGATCACCATAGTCTTACCAGACTAATAGGGCTGCTCTCTCATTAAATGAAGACGATTGGTGATGGTTTAACATGAGAGGCAACAAAGGTAAGGGGAGAGACTGAGAAGGAGAGTCCTTCATAGTAACTATCACTAGTGTAAGAATTGAACCCCTGTTGTTGACATCACTCTGGATTGCAAAACAGCTGTTGATCTGGCTGAGCTAAGCCAACACCCCCAACAGAGGGGACGCACTCTCCAGTCTAAACAGCTGATCAGAATGCACTTCCAGTTGGCCTGAGTTTCCTCCAACAAAGTACAAGGGTGTAGCTGGTTATCTCTTAAACTCATATGTATTGCTCATGCAGATGAAGAGGAGGGACCACTCCAAAAACAACTGGGTAATTTCCCCAACATCCAGCCAGTGTTGGGTTTCATGTACGCACTAGAATCTACAAAGCAGCATCAGCCATCAGGCACCTCGTGTGGGCCATCCAACAACGTCAACACAGGTGTGAAACTACTACACCACACGTTCGCAGCTTTACCAACTGCACTCTATACCAGAAAACCTTGTCAGAAAACAACAACAGCTGTACATCTTCCACCAGCATAAGCTCCTGGGCATCGTATGGACAGACAATCTCAACAGTGAGGCACTGGTGCAGAGGACAAGTCCTTGTGGCAGAGAGATGAAAGATGCTGGCAGGACACACATTTCATCTCCCAGATGTATGTCACATCAAATTGGCTACAGGTAGAAGATGATGGGATCAGTCAACGAGGACCTGGCTAAGTACAATTAGAGGGACCTTCAAGAACAAGGCGTTACATGGGAGATTCTGATGGACTGGGGCTTGTGGTGAAGTCTTGCTGCTCATTGTCCTACAAGAACAACAAATCTAAGCAGGTAAGATCTAAAAATCAAAGATCTACTCATTATTACCTTGTGCTTTTTCAGAAGTGTGCAGTGTCTAAATTGGTTCCCATTATGACAGTGGCTTCTTCTCCTGCAGGTCGTATCTTTGATTAGTCAAGGGTCACCGAACCACAGATTATGCTGTGAGTTTGCTGTATGGCAGGGTGAGGGGATGAGCCCATATCTATTCAATCAGAACAAAGTATGAGTCCAATACTGTTGCTGTTATTCCAAACCATCTTCCAGCCGACTGAGTTAACTGCCTCAGTCCCACCCAGCTAACAATGTCTACACTTCAGGAACACTTCTTTGGTTGCAAAGCACTTGCCATGTCCTGAAGTCATGAAAGGTGCTTTATAAATGCAAGTTTTTCTTTATTCAAAATTAGAATAACTGTTCGGACAAATGAGAATTTCTGAAATCAGAGTTTAATTCTGAGCTGCTGGGGAAGGCTAGAATCAGAAATGTCATAACAATGGTGATTTAGTTTTGTTTGCTGGGCTGTCGATCATCCTTATTTTTAAGGATTCACCAAGTTACAGTTAATGCATTCTTATCACAGAGTCCACATTCTCTCCATGTAAGGATGTAACCCACTTACCCAGGTTCAGAGAATTAAATGAGTGAATTAGCACTGAACAACATCCCAATTCAGAGCATGGTTAATCTGCTTCTATCACTTGTCTAGGAATAACCATCCTACTGCTTCGGGCATCGGCATACAGGATTAACTGAAGCTGAATTGGAGAAGTACCACTTTGAGGTGGTAGATATACCATCCAGGTTTCTATTGTAAGTGAGAGTGGCTGATTAATCATTAACGCTACCCTGGAGTGCTATAGACTGAGTACATATGGATCAACTAACAGATTATAAGCTTGCTATATCACACCTGCACCAACTATAATGTGCCGAGAGAGGATCGATGCTTTCAAATCCATAAAGTTGTTTGAACTGATCTGTTTGTCTCCAGGTCTTCAAATACCTTGGCAGGTGTGGGAAAACTGTAACTAGGAAGGTAATTTTAGCTTAACACCTACCCCCTCCCAGCAGGACTTTGTGACCAGATTGACTGCCAGAAGTTAATAGGCGGTTGCAACAAAGCATAGCTCTTTCCATTGTAACCAGTAAACTAGTGTAACAAGTATCTGTTTCCCATTCATTCGGTGGGAATGAAGGAGTGAAATGTATCCACTTTGCGGACAAACAGACAGAATAATTCCAAATGAAATCAGAAGTAGAATGACAATTGTTGCAAATTCTTAATTTTAAAAATAGCTACAATTAAAATTTGCCTGATATTATAGATTATTTTCTGCACCATTTTCAATCCTCCACATAATGCATTAGATAAGTAAAAGTGAAAACACCATAGTCCTGGCAGACCATAAGGCTGCCCTCCCATTGCGGAGAGAAAACTGGATGTGGTTTAACCTGAGGATTGCCATTCCTCAGGTATCAGGAGGGGTTGAGAGGGAGAGTCATTCATGGTAATTTCAGCTGGAATGTGAATTGAACTCATACCATTGGTATTACCCATCAGGCAACAGAGCTAACTGAGTCCGTATTATGCAAGAGATCCCAATGGAAAATTCAATGGGAAGTAAATTATATGAGCGAGGAAGGGAAGGTTAATCTGTTCTTGCATGTTTTCTGACAAGTGAACATGATCATAGAGCAAGAAAACTACAGTGCATCCAAAAAAAAAGAACGTTAAGGAGTGTAACTCACATTAACGTCAATGAAAAATAAACCATGCTTACATTTGAATTAACTCATTGGACAATAAGCCACCAGATCAATGGGCTGAGCTGAAAGATTCTCAATTCATTTTGTACTAAGAATTTCCTAGAGCACAAAGCTGTTCCAAATTGACCCACAAACTACCAATCCTTCAAAACAGTTGATGTGGAAAATAGAAAATTGTCCCACCAACCTACTTGGCACTACTTTTCTCAGCTGATTGTTGAAATTGTTTGAATAGAGTGAATTTAGCATCATGATAAACCCAATGCTCAAAATTTTCAACTACTAACATTGCTTACTCTATTGGGTATAAAATTTAAAAATAAATGCTATTTTTCCCAATTTTTTCTTTTTAAAAAAACTGACTTTGAGGCCTAATTAAGAACTATTGCACAAAATACCACAGAATGAGCATCACTGGCAAAACTTAAACCTTCTGTTCTTTAAAGTTATATTTTCTCTCCAGGTATTAAAAGATTAAAAGCTTAATGTCCCGAAATGTGTTTTAGTTGGGCATCACAAAAAGGTGAAACAAAACAAAAACTGAGATGAAGCAATGCATGGCTGCTCCAACACATCTCAGAACCACCAGTTGCAAAGCAACTCTGACACAGGTCTGGGAATTGAGTGCCTGAGAATTTTTTCCATTGGGCAGTTTTGTGTGACACGAAGAATTGAAAACAGGGCAGAAAATAGCCAAGCCACTCAGGCAGTTTTTAATTTTTTAAACAAATTAAGAATTCCAATTATTATCATCTTACTTCTGACTTATATTGATGTTATTCTGTCTGCTTCATTGTCGGGG
Organism: Rhincodon typus; assembly: GCF_021869965.1. Lineage (NCBI taxonomy): Eukaryota > Metazoa > Chordata > Chondrichthyes > Orectolobiformes > Rhincodontidae > Rhincodon > Rhincodon typus. The sequence continues at coordinate 12,416,901 of NC_063363.1, forward strand.
GATACATTTCACTACTTCAATCCATTTAATAAAACAGGTTTCAGATACTCTTTGCAGTAGCTGTAAACAAGCAGGATGGAAGGATGCTTTACTGCAATTTGCCTATTATTTTGATCAATGTCATTTCCCACCATATTCACTCCTGAATGTAGCACTAAATCAAATAGCTGACGTTCCTTTTCTGCACCTAATTCTCAGGTGCTGAAGAGCTGAAACTCTTGTATTTGCAAATTTTAAGAAGGAATTAGATTCCACTAAAACACTATCACTTTTATTCTCGCCCATTTTCTCCCATCAGTAAGGGCACGAGAGTCTGCCTGATAAAGCTTGGATTGTGGCAGCAAGAGAGATGAAGAAAAAGAGTGCCAAGAATAAACAGTTGGTGGAGCAAGTCTACACATTTTATTCCTTAATTTTCAGTATCGTACTGTAAATACTTGCATGTTTTTCTAATACCAACTGAGCTCCATTAAAGGCACACATTCCAAGTTGGAGAAAATAGTAACTATTGTGTTTTCTTTTCAATGATAGCAGTACTGAAATTAGAAAAGCAAGTTCAATTTAGTTCTAAATAAAAACCTAAAGAACTGCCGATGCTGTAAATGAGAAACAAAAACAGATGTTGCTGGAAAAGCTCAGCAGGTCTGGCGGCATCTGTGAAGCGAAATCAGAGTTAACGTTTTGGGTCTGGTGACCCTTCCTCAGAACATTCTGAGGAAGGGTCACCAGACCCGAAACGTTAACTCTGATGTCTCTTCACAGATGCCGCCAGACCTGCTGAACTTTTCTAGCAACTTCAGTTTTTGTTTCTTGTTTAGTTCTACATAACACTAAAACAAGACTGCAAATATCTTTTTGACTATTTTAGTCATTACTAATTTCTGAAAACCAACTTCTACAGGCGCTGTTTACATACAAGCAACTAACTTTTTCCACGTTTGAGAGGCTGTAAGGAGCTGAATAGATTGAGCAATAGGTTCTCCAAATGTTGCCAATCAGATGGTCTTTAGATTATTTCACAGCGTGTATGAAAATACCATAACGTAGCTCCAACTGGGACATAGTCCGTCTGTTTAATTATACAGCATCTATAGAAACCATACTGAAATTTTTTGACATTAATTTTTTTCTTTAAATTCAGTCATTTAAGTCAGACCAAGCCTATTTTGACATAATGCTGCTCACAAGGGAGATCAATAATTTGAACTTAATCGGTGCAATATGATGAGTTTTCTTTGTATCTGACAAGTTTTTGTATTTGAATGAGTTGCCAGATGTTCAAAACTCAGGAAATGCCAGTAACATTTTAAGAAAAGAAATAATTGGAGAAAATGTAACTCCCAAAGGCAATAATTTTCATGTTTGGGTGGAATATTAAAAAGGAGAAAAAAAACAATAATCGGAATCCCAGCCTCTGCGTGTCCACTTTTAAAAGCAATGGGCAAATGAGCAGGCAGCCAGCCCCCTTGCTGGAGGACTTTAGTGACCAAGGTAAAATGGAGAACCGAGGTGTTTTTTTGCCTTGGAGCACAGGGCATGAGGGGAGATTTGATAGCAATGTGCAAGTTTGTGATAGGTTTAGATGAGGCAGACAAGGGAAGATTGTTCCCATTAGTTGATGGCACAAGGAATAGGGAGCACAAATTTAAGGATTTGAATGAGAGATGCAGGAAGAAATGTGAGGAAGAACTTTTATGTGCAGTGAGTAGCAATAAACTGGAACTGGCTACTCATGAGGGTGAGGGAAGTGGAAACAATCCATGATTTCAAAGGTAATTAGACGAACACTTCAAGGAAGTAAAGCTGCAGGGATAAGGGGATTGAGTGCAGCTGACTGGATTGTTTCACAGAGAGCTGACATGAACTTGATGGACACAAAGGTCCATTTATGCCACAGAGGGAGCTCTGTGGCATAAATAACATTATGCCTGACTCATATTTAAACATTATTTAAAAATGTAACTCTGGGCAGTGAGGAAATGCCAGTCGATCTGACATACTTGCTTTGCTCATTCCCCTGCATCTTCCCTCATCTCCTCTGACTCATCAGATCTCCTCTACAAGACCTCTGACCTCCTCACCCTGTGACCCCATTCCCTGATCTGCGCCTGGTCTCTGATCTACCCTAACACCCCCACTGTTGCCCAGGTTCAAACTTTAATGTTCCTCTGTCTACCTTGCCTTCACGATCTTCCTTAGCTCCAGAATGCAGTGATCCTGCCACTAATTCCTACCCCTTTCCTGAACCCCAGCTTTGCCCCAATCATTTCAGAATTCCCCAGAAAATGCCAAGTAAAGATTTGAATCAGGTTCTGCTGTTAAAATCATCAGGGTGAAGGGCCAGGCTGGTAGGTGTAGGGAATGCTAGATGACTATAAAAATTGAGTCTCTGGTCAAGAAAAAGGAGGCATATGGCAGGTAAGGACAGCTGGGATTGACTGAGTCCCTAGAGGAGCATAAGGGCAGTAGGAGTATACTTATCAGCGAAATCTGGAGGGATAAAAGGGGTCATGAGATCAGTTTGGCAAATAGGGTTAAGGAGAATCGAAAGAGATTCTACAAATACATTGAGGGCAAAAGAGTAACTAGGGAGAGAATAAGACCCCCCCATTTAAAAATCAATAAGCCCATCTCTGTGTGGAACCACATGAGACGGCTGAGATGCTGAACGAACGTTTCACATCAGAATTTACTGTGGAGAAGGATATGGCAGCTAGGGAACTCGGCGAAATAAATAGTGATGTTTTGAAAAGTGTCCCTATTACCGACAAGGAGGTGCTGGAAGTCATAAAACACATAAAGGTAGATAAATCTACAGGACCTGAGCAGGTGTATCCCAGAGCTTTGTGAGAAGCTAAGGAAGAGATTGCTGTGCCTCTTGCTGAGATATTTGTATCATCTACAGCCATGGGTGTGGTTCTGGATGACTGGAGGGTGGCTAATGTAGCGCATTATTTAAGAAGGGCGATAAGGAAAAGCCAGAGAACTATAGATTGGTGGCCCTGACATCACTGTGGTTAGGTTGTTGGAGGGGATTCTGAGGGACAGGATTTACATGCATTTAGAAAGGCAAGCACTGATTTGGAATAGTCAACATGGCTTTGTGCATGGCAAATTGCATCTCACTAACTTGATTGTGTTTTTGAAGAGTTGACAAAGAAGATTGATGAAGGCAGAGTGGTAGACGTTGTCTATGTGGACTTTAGCATGGTGTTCGACAAGGTTCCATACAGTAAACTGCTTAGCAAGGTTGCGTCACATGGAATCCAGGAGGAGCTAACCAACAGGATACAAAATTGGCCTGAAGGTAGGAGACAGAGGGTGTTTTTCAGACTGGAGGTCTGTGACCAGTGGTGTGCCACAAGAATTGGGCCTGGATCCAGTGCTTTTTGTCATTTATATAAATGATTTGGATGTGAATATTGGAGGTACGGTTAGCAAGTTTGCAGGTGACACCAAAATTAGTGGTGTAGTGGACAGTGAAGAAGATTATCTCAGAGTACAATGGGACCTTGATCAGATGGGCCAATGGGCCGAGGAGTGGCAGATGGAGTTTAATTTAGATAAATGTGAGATGTTGCATTTTGGTAAGGCAAACCAGAACAGGACTTATAGAGTTAATGGTAGGGTCTTAGGGAGCGTTGCCAAACAAAGATACCAAGGGGTACAGGTGCATAGTTCCTTGAAAGTAGAGTTGCAGCTGGACAATGTGGTGAAGGTGGTGTTTGGCATGCTTTATTGGTCAGCACATTGAGTATAGGAGTTCGGATGTTATGTTGCAGCCGTACAGGACATTGGTGAGCCCACTTTTAGAACATTGCGCTCAGTTCTAGTCTCCCTGCTATAGGAAAAATGTTGTTAAATTTGAAAGAGTTCATAAAATATTTACAAGAATGTTGTCTGTATTGGAGGGTTTGAACTATAGGGAGAGGCTGAAAAGGCTGGCGCTATTTTCCCTGCAGTGTCAGAGGCTGAGGAGTGACCTCATAGAGGTTTATAAAATCTTGAGGGGCATGGATGGGGTGAATAACCTCAGTGTAGGGGAGTCCAAAACTAGAGAGCATAGGTTTAAGTTGAGAGGGGAAAGATTTAAAAAGGACCTGAGGAGCAACCTTTTGATGCAGGAGGTCGTGCATGTATGGAACAAACTGCCAAAGGAAGTGGTGGAGGTGGGTACAATTATAACAGTTAAAAGGCATCTGGATAGGTACACAAATAAGAAGGGTTTAGAGGGATATGGGCCAAATGCTGGCAAATGGAACTAGAGCTTTTGAAAGCAGTAATGAAGCGGCAGAATGCATTGATTCAAGAATGAGAATGGTCTGTGGGAACAACAAAAATGTTTTAATGGGACATTTACTTTTCATGGAGATTCAGAGGAAGCGTACTAATTTGCTCGAGCAATATGCTGCAGTAATGAGTGATGAGAAACACTTATTTAATCATCTGACAGAAAGGAAGCATTTATCTATCAATGGTCATTATATAATCAAAATCAGTGGTGAAAAGAGGAAACTTAATACCGCTCCTAAGATCCTAGATTTTGGTAAAGTTGCATTCAGTGGGTATATTTCACACAGAGGGTCGTGTGTGAATGGAACGAGCTATCAGACAAAGTGATGGAGGCAGCTACAATTACAACAATTAAAAGGCATCTGGATGGGTATTTGAATAGGAAGGGGTTAGAGGGATATGGGCCACATGCTGGCAAATGGGACAATGTCAGATTGGGATGTCTGATCTGCATGGACAAGTGGACTGAAGGGTCTTGGCTCACAAACTCTATGACTCTATGATCTTTGGAATACTTGACACCCCTCCCCCTTATCAATGGTAATATCCAGTTCTACTGTTCTATTTAACTCAAGGATTCAACTTATAAAAGCCATTAGAGGTGCAGCCAATTTAGTTTGAGGCTTGAACAGGAGCAAAAAGTGGTTTGAAGCTTCCATGAGACAGTTTAAGTTCAGACAGACTGGCAGGAAATTTAAAAGGTACAAAGAAACAGTGCTTGCCTTTGAAAGTTGAAGTTTAACCTTACTCCCATGTGAAGCAGAACAAGATACCAGAGAATCACACATTGCATAAATCTGATATCCTTGATGTTGCGCAGCGTTCACTCACCACTCATGTTGGTAAATACTAGATGTGCCCAGAGCATCTCAGGCATTGTCCCAGTACGGTGCAGGAGAAATCTGAAATATATCCCATTGCCCTCTTGTCCCCCATTGTCTGAACTCTCATTTTTCTTAAAATATTTGTTAAACTTTTCCTTCACAAGAATGAATAATATCTCCCTCAACATCTTTTCAATAACCCTTTTGATAAAAATATTTCTGTTAATGTCTGTCCTCAGCACCAATTTCCTAGCTAGATTAAATAGTCTTTTCCTACTTAACCAATCAAGACTCTTTCTGTAGTTTTAAAAACCTCAGTTACATCTTCGTCAGCACACTTCCAGGAAATTATGCACTTGGACTCGAGTCTGTCTATTCCGCCAAACTCTTCAGTGTCTTTCCATTAATAGGATGTCGCCATTCCTTGTTCATCCAAAGTATATTATTCCATAATTATCCACATTTTGTCATATCTATCTACCCATTCTTATTTCTATGCATGTCCCCCACTTGAAGTCTTTACACTCACTCTTGGTTTGTTAAACCCTCTGTAACCTCTGAACACTAATTCTACTAAAGTCCACTCATCAGATCAATTGATCACTTCTTCTATCAACTCATAAATATGTTAAATGCAAATTACCTTCAATAAATCTTTGATTAGCCCATGTATTTTGAAATGTTTACTAAGTTGTGTCATAAATTATGGATTCTAAGTGATTATCCACCATTGAGGATGAACAAAGTGGCTTATTCTTATGTATCTTATTCTTCTCTCCCCTCTTGAACAAGGATACATTGGTCACTCTCCAGTCTCATAGCACAATGCACATACCTAAGTAGACTGAAAAATATTAAGGTCAAAGCCTTTGTTTTCTCTCACCTCTGACTAAGGTGCATGTCACTATAGCCCAGTGGGGTTTCCACCTTGTGTTCTGTCTGTGTTAGAGAGTTATATCTTTATTAACAATTAGTTCTTATAATTGTTCCTTATGGTCTTGTCATCTACCTATGCCAGTAACGCCATTATTTGTCAAAAAACTGTGCACAGTACCTGATATATCTCTGTCATACTTTTATTCTCCACAATTGGAATCCATTCTTCAACTGAGTGGTCCTCCACTCAAATTTTAATTTTTAACATGATTATAAAAGCTCTACATGTTATACTTTTGTCATTTTCTATATTCTGTTTTGTCCTCCCTTTATTCTCCCCGACTATATTTGCTACATTCTCATCATCATCATTAGTATTATCAACTTTGTCATGTTGCTTCATTTAAGTATCAGTGGGGTAATTTTAAATTTGTCTGAATTGGATAGCCACCATATATGCTGTCCAGTTTACTTTTACAGTGAGGACATTTAAGAAACAGCATAGTGGGGTGCTGGGGAAGGAGAGAATGGGTGCAATGGCCTTCATTAGTGGAACAGTGACATTGTTATTTTGCTACTCAAACTGCTGGATTGTTGTAAAAACACATTGATTCAACAATGTCCTTTTGGGAAGGAAATTTGCCATCTTTACCATGTCTGCCTTAACTATGACCCTAGACCCACAGCAATTAGTTGATTTTTAAATACTCTCTGAAATGACCCAGTAAGCCACATTTATTCAAGAAGTTGGCTACTCTAACCTCCTGAAGGGAAACTAAGAATGGGCAAAAATATTGGCTTTGCCAGCAATACCCAAATCCTATCATTGAATTTTAAAAAAAAACTTATTCTCTGAAATAGCTTTTTAATGGCAGGAATCCCTAAGTGGCTTGAAAGTTAAATATCCCAAAGAGATGGATTGCAGGACGTCACCTTCCTCCCACTCTTTAATTTGACTTAGATGTGTTCCTAAGTCTCAAATCCCTGCTCATGGACCCTCATGTCACATCTCTTCCGATTCCTATAACCTGTTAAAACCCAACATCCAAGAGTAGAACCGAGTACCTTGATGAAACCTTATTTAATCATCAAATAACCTTGTTAACTTGCTCAGAAAGTCTGTCCAAAACTTAGTCCTGCTCTGATCCATAATGGCAGCCTTGCATTTAGAAACAATCTGAAATACATTCACTTCTGAGGAACCAGCCAACAATCTATGTGGAGCCACTTCAAATGAAGGTTATGCATTAGAAACAGGAAGTGCTGGAGAAACTTAGTAGGCCTGGCAGTATCTGTGCAGAGAAACACAGCTGATGTTTCAAGTCCAATATGACTCTTCTTCAGAATTCTGTCCACATAATGTGATGATACTGTGGCTTTAAGAGGTGTATTTTGTCCTCTTTTTCTTTTGAAGAGTAATTTTGAGACAGTGTGCCGAGTTATATCATCCGAGCCAATAAAGTAAACAGCTTGTGAGGCCCTGGTTTTTCTAAAGTTAGAACAATAAAAGCTGCATGAATGGGTGGAGTTAGGCTCCTATAGAGCCAGGTTTTTAGTTCAGCTTTCAGTTGTTGGCATTTTGAAGTTGTTTATGGAAGCTACCATACATCTCTCTCCACTCCAGCAAAAAGCTTGAGATCTTGCTCTCTCTACCAGAATTTTCTCTTGGTGTTCTTTTCTCCTGGACTGGAGAAACATCGCATGTGAGACAATCTATTGTACTGAATTTGCCTTGCCAAGGGTGTGCTTATGGGATGTTACTATATTGGAACAGTTGCTGTTTAGTGGTTAAATAATTTATTATTCTGTTAAATTTCCCAATAGAGTTAAAGTTATACCAATTCTTCTTTCTTTTGTTTGTATTTTATCTGGGTATAAGAATAAAGTGTATTTTGCTTAAATCTGAGTAGCGTAACCAATTGAGTTACATCTGGAATACAACATCTTACACTTGCCTTTAAGTAAGGTATAAGTTAGGGTCTTGGCTATCTCCTTGGTATATTTGAAGGGGTTTAGTCTGGTCCCTAATAATATACAATACTCTTTCATTGCAACTCTAAGGGAGCTGTTGCATTGGCAGCGTGAACGACTAGCCCTTCCAATTGCAGAGAGAATATTTGCTAGTCCCAGCTATTTCTCCCAAAGATAACTCCAACGCTGGTGCCTAAGTTGCAGTTCAGAATGAAACCCCTTTGACAAAGACTGTCCCAGCATATCTCATTCACAATACTCCCCTTGCAATTAAGCATTTCTTGTACCATTGCCCAACAGCCATGTAGAATCACAACAAGCATTGCAAGTCTGAAGTTTGCAAAATGCTACGATAATGAAGTTTAAAAAAAATGTGGTTCTTCACGAGATAAAATAATCCTAATCTGTAAATACACTAACAAACCTAAACGCAAATACAGAAAGCAAAAAGCTCTGTGGAAAACATTGACACATACATTCTATTCACATGGGATTCCTTCAGTCTGACATTGCAGAACAAGTGATTGGAGTTCTGTCCTTGAAGGTCCAGTCAAAATATTCAAGCAGCGGTGCAAAGCCCCCTCAGCTTTTATAGCTAGCCAGCCGAGTCATGCAATTCTCGACTTGCTTCAGATGTCACCAGACAGTTTGCTGGCAAAACAATTCTGACAGTTCAAAAGGTATATCTTCAGATTTCTATGGGCAAGCAAAAAATATTCAGATGTGTGGCAGATCCTTGAAGTCCGTGTCCTTAACCTTTTTAGATTATTATTGTTCAATATCAATAATAGAATAATAATCCTTCTACTTTTCATTACTGCTGGCCTGTTAATCCAACTACCCAGATAACGTTCTGGGACCCAGGTTCGAATCCTGCCATGGATGGTGAAATCTGAATTCAGTAACTATCCAGAATTAAGAATCTAGTGATGACCGTGAATCCATTGTCAAGTGTCAGGGAAACACCCATCTGTTTCACTAATGTCCTTTATGGAAGGAAACTGCCACCCTTACCTGGTTTGGCCTACATGTGACCCCAGACCCACAGCAATGTGGTTGACTTTTAACTGCCCACTGGGCAATTAGGGATGGTCAATAAATGCTGGTCTAGCCAGCGACGCCCTCATCCTGTGAACAAATAAAGAAAAAAAACTATTATTAAAATAATAGTTTTTGCCTCTGTGAGGCGAAGAATGTCAATTTGCAGTGGATGATCAATGTAAAAGATGGGAATATTTAATAATCTTTATTTTTAAAAGGATATTAAAGGGGAGATTAATCCTAAAAAAGGTTGAAAGCAGAAGATACAACATTCTGATTTTAAAAAAAACTCATTTTATATCGGTCGATCCGAATGAAAGCAAAGGCAAGGGCTTTCCCAGCACAAGGCAACTCCAACCTTTGGATATGACACAGGCCTTCAGCGCAAATGGAGGGGGGCAGTGGCACCTTCCTAATGCCAATCAATTAACATGATCGTTCTTAATCGGCTGCTGCTGGAAATATCACCTTTGCAGTCTCATTGCCCGTTCACTTAGGCTCGGACTCATATCTGATTCTGATGGTAGGACTTAACTTAGTACTGGGAATATCACAGCTCTTGTCAGGACCAAGATCCTTACTTGGTCATGAGGGAAATTAGAGAAGAAAGTGCCAAGGCTTCTGAAATAATATTTCCACTTTATTGAAAATAGATATATCCTGTAGGCATGGAAAGTGGCCATCATAGGATATATTTTTAGAAAGGCAAGCAGAGCATGCTTAGAGGTGATTTAGTTTAACATCTGACGTATGTAATGTTTTGGAGTCTTTAAGTAAAAAGATGAAGATACCTTATATCTATAGATGAAAAGTGAATACTTAAACATAGCCAGCACAGATCGAAGGAGTTGTTAGTGCAATGCATGGCATTTTTCAAAGAGGTGAAGAACATTGTAGATAGGGCAAATGTACTGCATATACTGCATATAGATGTTACGAAACCCTTGAATCAGATATCACATAGGAAATAACTAGAGAAGGTAGTGGATAGCTAACTGTAATAAACATTGGTTATTAGGGAGAACATAAAGTCAGAACTAAGAACAGTTTTTGTTTGACAGAGCTAGACAGATAAAGAGATGGGGATTAAAAAGGCAACAAGGTGCAGGGCTGGATGAACGCAGCAGGCCAAGCAGCATCATAGGAGCAGAGAGGCTGACGTTTCGGGCCTAGACCCTTCATCAGAAAATTAAAAAGGCGATTGGAAGGGTGCACCTGTAGGTTTACTTCTAGTCATAGAGTACTAGAGATGTACTTCACGGAAACAGATTCTTTGGTCCAACTCGTCCATGCCAACTGGATATTCGAAACTAATCTGCTGCCATGTGCCAGCATCTGGCCTCCATTTTTGCAGCAGCAGTGGGAGCGGTGACAGCGAGGACCAGGGGGCTACCGGGAAGGTAAGTTCATCATTTCGGCAGCAGAGCTGAGTGGGAGCGGTCGAATTGCGCTCTGGGAAGCTGAGTGAACTGATATATTTGGGCAGTGGCTAAACCCGAGACACTACACGTGCAGTGTCTCCCACCGCCCTCCTCCTCTAACCAAAAAAACAGACTCTGTGGTGTGTTGATAAGGTAAGGTTTTTCTTTTTTTTTTTATCGTGTGCTGGTAAGTAGAGCGATTGGTAAAAATTTTTTCATTTCGTTTATCTATTGTTTGATATTATAGTAGGACTAAGCTAAGCTTAAGAGTGAAAATGGCAGGAGACCCCAGACCCGTTTTATGCTCCTCTTGCTCAATGTGGGAGCTCAGGGACGCGGCTGATGTCCCTGATTCCTACACGTGTAGGAAGTATGTCCAGCTGCAGCTCTTGTTAGACCGCATGATGGCTCTGGAGCTGCGGATGGACTCACTTTGGAGTATCCGCGATGCTGAGGAAGTCCTAGATAGCACGTTTAGCAAATTGGTCACACCGCAGATTAGGATTGCTGAGGGAGAAAGGAGAATGGGTGACCAAAAGGCAGAGAAAAAGCAGGAAGGCAGTGCAGGCATCCCCTGTAGTCATCTCCGTCCAAGACAGGTATACCGTTTTGGACACTGTTGGTGGAGATGGCTCACCAGGGGAAGGCAGCAGTAGCCAGGTTCGTGGCACCATGGCTGGCTCTGCTGTACAGAAGGGTGGGAAAAAGAGTGGAAGGGCTATAGTCATAGGGGATTCGATTGTAAGGGGAGTAGATAGGCGGTTCTGTGGTCGAAAATGGTATGTTGCCTCCCAGGTGCACGGGTCAGGGATGTCTCAGATCGACTGCAGGACATTCTGAAGGGGGAGGGTGAACAGCCAGCTGTCGTGGTGCATATAGGCACCAATGATATAGGTAATAAACGGGATGAGGTCCTGCAAGCAGAATTGAGGGAGTTAGGAGCCAAGTTAAAAAGTAGGACCTCAGAGGTAGTAATCTCAGGATTGCTACCAGTGCCACGTGCTAGTCAGAGTAGAAATGAAAGAATAGGCAGGATAAATGAGTAGCTTGAGAGATGGTGCAGGAGGGAGGGGTTCAGATTTTTGGGACATTGGGACCGGTTCTGGGGGATGTGGGACTATTACAAATTGAACGGTCTACACCTGGGCAGGACTGGAACCAATGTCCTAGGGGTGCTTTTGCTAATGCTGTTGGGGAGGGTTTAAACTAATGTGGCAGCGGATGGGAACCAAATCAGGAGGTTAGTAGACAGTAAGGAGGTAGTAACTAAAGCCTGTAAGGAACTAGATAATGAAGTCAGTGTGACTAAGGGGAAGAGTGGGCAGAGAGCAGATGATGAAAGCAAAGGGACAGGTGGTCTGAGGTGCATTTGTTTTAATGCGAGAAGTGTAGTAGGTAAGGCAGATGAACTTAGGGCTTGGATTAGTACCTGGGAGTATGATGTTATTGCTATTACTGAGACTTGTTGAGGGAAGGGCAAGATTGGCAACTAAATATCCCAGGATATCGATGCTTCAGGCGGATAGAGAGGGAGGTAAAAGGGGTGGAGGAGTTGCATTACTGGTCAAAGAGGATATCACAGCTGTGCTGATGGAGGGCACTATGGAGGACTCGAGCAGTGAGGCAATATGGGCAGAGCTCAGAAACAGGAAGGGTGCAGTAACAATGTTGGGACTGTACTACAGGCCTCCCAACAGCGAGCGTGAGATAGAGGTACAAATATGTAGACAGATTATGGAAAGATGTAGGAGCAACAGGGTGGTGGTGATGGGAGATTTTAATTTTCCCAACATTGACTGGGATTCACTTAGTGTTAGGGGTTTAGATAGAGCAGAATTCGTAAGGAGCATCCAGGAGGGTTTTCTAGAGCAGTATGTAAATAGTCCAACTCGGGAAGGGGCCATACTGGACCTGGCGTTGGGGAATGAGCCCGGCCAGGTGGTTGAAGTTTCAGTAGGGGATTACTTTGGGAATAGTGATCACAATTCCGTAATTTTTAGAATACTCATGGACAAAGATGAGAGTGGTCCTAAAGGAAGAGTGCTAAATTGGGGAAAGGCCAACTATAGCAAAATTTGGCAGAAGCTGGGGAATGTGGATTGGGAGCAGCTGTTTGAAGGTAAATCCACATTTTAAATGTGGGAGGCTTTTAAAGAGAGGTTGATTAGAGTGCAGGACAGACATGTCCCTATGAAAATGAGGGATAGGTAGGGAACCACGGATGACAGGTGAAATTGTGAAACTAGCAAAGAGTAAAAAGGAAGCATACATAAGGTCTAGGCGACTGAAAACAGACGAAGCTTTGGAAGAACATTGGGAAAGTAGGACCAATCTGAAATGAGGAATTAAGAGGGCTAAAAGGGGCCATGAAATATCATTAGCAAACAGGGTTAAGGAAAATCCCAAAGCCTTTTATTCGTACATAAGGAGCAGTAGGGTAACTAGAGAAAGGGTTGGCCCACTCAAGGACAAAGGAGGAAAGTTATGTGAGGAGTCAGAGAAAATGAGTGAGATTCTTAATGAGTACTTTGCATCGGTATTCACCGAGGAGAGGGACATGACGGATGTTGAGGTTAGGGATAGATGTTTGATTACTCTAGGTCAAGTCGGCATAAGGAGGGAGGAAGTGTTGGGTATTCTAAAAGTCATTAGGATGGAAAAGTCCCCAGGTCCAGATGGGATCTATCCCAGGTTTCTGAGGGAAACGAGAGAGGAAATAGCTGGGGCCTTAACAGATATCTTTGCAGCATCCTTGAGCTCAGGTGAGGTTCCGGAGGATTGGAGAATTGCTAATGTTGTCCCCTTGTTTAAGAAGGGTAGCAAGGATAATCCAGGTAATTATAGACCGGTGAGCCTGACGTCAGTGGTGGGGAAGCTGCTGGAGAAGATACTGAGGGATAGGATCTATTTACATTTGGAAGAAAATGGGCTTATTAGTGATAGGCAGCATGGTTTTGTGCAGGGAAGGTCATGTCTTATCAACTTGATAGAATTCGTTGAGGAAGTGACAAAGTTGATAGATGAGGGATGTCATATACATGGACTTCAGTAAGGCATTTGATAAGGTTCCCCGTGGTAGGCTGATGGAGAAAGTGAAGTCGCATGGGATCCAGGGTGTACTAGCCAGATGGATAGAGAACTGGCTGGGCAACAGGAGACAGAGAGTTGTAGTGGAAGGGAGTTTTTCAAAATGGAGAACTGTGATCAGTGGTGTTCCACAGGGATCTGTGTTGGGACCACTGTTGTTTGTGATATACATAAATGATCTGCAGGAAGGTATAGATGGTCTGATTAGCAAGTTTGCAGATGACACTAAGATTGGTGGAGTACTGGATAGTGAAGGGGACTGTTGGAAAATGTAACAGAATATAGATAGATTGGACAGTTGGGTGGAGAAATGGCAGATGGAGTTCAATCCAGGCGAATGTGAGGTGATGCATTTTGGAAGATCCAATTCAAGAGCGAACTATACAGTAAATGGAAAAGCCCTGGGGAAAATTGATGCACAGAGAGATCTGGGTGTTCAGGTCCGTTGTACCCTAAAAGTGGCAATGCAGGTTGATAGAGTGGTCAAGAAGGCATACGGCATGCTTTCATTCATCGAATGGGGTATTGAGTACAAGAGTTGGCAGGTCATGTTACAGTTGTATAGGACTTTGGTTCGACCACATTTGGAATACTGCGTACAGTTCTGGTCGCCACATTACCAAAAGGATGTGAATGCTTTGGGGAGGGTGCAGAGGAAGTTCACCAGGATGTTGCCTGGTATGGAGGCCGCTAGCTATGAAGAGAGGTTGAGTAGATTAGGATTACTTACATTAGAAAGACGGAGGTTGAGGGGGGACCTGATTGAGGTCTACAAAATCATGAGAGGTATAGACAGGGTGGATAGCAAGAAGCTTTTTCCCAGAGTGGGGGACTCAATTACTAGGAATCACGATTTCAAGGTGAGAGGGGAAAAGTTTAAGGGAGATATGCGTGGAAAGTTCTTTACGCAGAGGGTGGTGGGTGCCTGGAACGCGTTGCCAGCGGAGGTGGTAGAGGCGGGCATGATAGCATCACTTAAGATGTATCTAGACAGATACATGAATGGGCAGGGAGCAGAGGGATACAGATCCTTGGAAAATAGGTGACAGGTTTAGATGGAGGATCTGGATCGGCACAGGCTTGGAGGGCCGAAGGGCCTGTTCCTGTGCTGTAATTTTCTTTGTTCTATATCCCTCTAAACTCTTCTTATTCATGTATCTATTCAGATGCCTTTTAAACATTGTAATTGTACCAGCCTCCACCACCTCCTCTGGCATCTCATTCCATATATATACCACCCTCTGCATGAAAAAGTTGCCTCTTAGGTCCGTTTTAAATCTTTCCCCTCGCACCTCTCATTTGAAATAGAGAAGTGGTGTTGAAAATTGCAGATGACACCAAAATGAGAAGTATAATTAATATTTAAAAATGCCAATGGAAGCTGTAAAGCGATATTGGTGAGGTGGGGAAAGGGGACAAAATATGACAAAGAAATTCAAGCTTTAAGGTGATTAATTTTCATAAAAGTCAGAATGCTCAAGGAGGAAATAAGCTTAGTGTTGTAGAAGAGCTGAGGGATTTGGGCGAACAGATTTATAGATCATTAAAGACAACACCATAGGTTGGTAAGCCATAAATAAGCTAATTGAATTCAGATTTATGACAAGACCTATAGAATGTATAAGCTAAAAGCTAATAGTGAGCCTATATAAAACCTTAACAGGTCCTCAGATTGCACTATTCTGTGTAATATGGATCCAGACCAAAGGAATGATATAAAGGTCTTAGAGAAGTAACAACGTACATACAAGAAACAGACTGGCTGGAATGACAAATATACAGAAGGACTTAAATAATTCAGGCATGATCGTTAGTACCATATTGTGATAAAATGTGATTGGAGTGTTGATAACTTTGAAAGATTAGATTACGGCAGGGTCAAAGCAGAATGGCTCACGTAACTGAAGGTTCAAAAATGATGGGTAACTTTGTACAAGATTAAATACAAACGATATACTGCAGAAGGTAGGAGAAACTTCTTTATATAACATTGAGAGGCCATGGAATTTTCATTCCCTGAGTCAGTGGTTGAGGTATAAACCATGTCAATACTCAGGATAGGATTGGTGGATAAAAAAAGGAATTAAACAACATTGAATTGAATGGGTAAATATTATTAAACGTATTTAATGCAATGAAGGGTGAATGCCGTTATGAACTATTTGAACCAAATAGCCTGTTCACATGTTGTAATTATCTTGATTTTTGTAGCAGACAAGCTTTGAAGAATCACAGTGTGAATTTAGTTTATTTCTAAGCTGTATCTTGAAACACTAGAATCCCTCGCTCAGTTAACACCATGCAGCCAGTCCTTCAGAGACACTCAGGGAAAGGTCAAGAAGCAACCCTCAATAACAATTCAGCATAAAGAGAGGTTTGCGCCTGAAAATGTGCATGGTCTATCGACCCCTTCCTCGTTATGGAAACTTGGGAATTTCCAGACATATTTGTCACAAGTGAATTCTGAACAGGCAAACTAGATTACGCCTCTCAGACAAGATTATACCTCTGCAACATTTGTTGAACAAATTGCACTTCATGCAACAACACCTATTCCACAATCTCCAAATTAATCTTTTCCTTCAGGATCTGGTTATGTTAAAAGAAAACTCCTCTGTGGGTCAGCTTTCCAGTTTCATTACAGACTCTCCAGAAATGCAACATGTCATTTTTTAATTATCAGAGAACAAGAAAGAATATGCGAAAATCTAAGTATTGACACATACTTCCTTTATACAAACCATACTTCCTATTGGCATGTCTTTTGTTCACAGTTTTGTGTCACTCTTTCTATTGCAAATTCCACAATAATGAAAGCCACCTTCCTGAAAGTGCACAGCATGTATTGGTTGTTGGAAGATATATCCATGGTATTGAAAATGCTAATCTATTTGTTGGGAGGACCCAATTCTCAGGAACAGGTTCATTTATTAAACAGGTCTGTAGGTAGATGAATAAATACATTGACAATATTATTCACATTTTGATATAATAAAGGAACATTGAGGCACTTACCCATATATTTGAAATTACTTGTCTGCTGTTATTATTGTAAAATTGTTATTAAATTAATGAGAGGTCAGAGAAGTCAGTGTAAATACAAAGGCAAGTGTTTTCATGTGACTTCATGACATATTTATAAGTGGTTTTACAAATTGGCTGTGTCTTAAAATAAAAGTTGCCAAAAATTAAGGGAATTATATACTCAAAAGGATTAAATCACTATTTTGTGCCTGGAAATTTTATATATTTTAAAAAAGATAAAGATTTTTCAAATAGAAGAAAAAGTTGCCATGGAAACCTTTACTTCATTGCTGAAGAATGTATATTCCAGCTCCTGTATCTTTTCGTGCATTGAGAGTATCATTTTGTGTCGAGGAAGAAAAGCACCCTGATTGGTTAAGTGTTGCAATGATTTATAAAGAAAAAGAGAATAGAACGAGATAAGCTGGACAGAATGAATATTGAAGCAAAGGGGGTAAAAAAAAATTCAGCTTGTGCCAAGATACAATACCCACATGTGAGCCTGTGGAATTGTGAGGTTTCCTTGAAAATTAGTAATAGTCAAGATTATTTTTTTTAAAGCATTAGCTTTGCAATCACATAAATTATGTCCTGCTTCCTTACAGATCCTAAATTTTCTCTCTGAAACTTAATATTTCAGCTTTGCTGCTGCACTTCATTTTCAGCAGCGTCTCACCTAGGGCAATTGTAGCTACTTATGATGTGATTGCATCAGACACATAATTGGTGTTCCATAGATTGTGGGCGAGTGCAGGCGGTGTTGGAGAGGGAGAGGTGCATGCACCAGTTGTCATTTAAGCTCAAGATCGTGTTGCTGTGAAAGATGGAAAAGAAAATCACAAGAAACTAAAAAGTCAGTTGCAGGCGGTCTAAAGAGAGAAGACTATAAAAACTGAAACTCTCTGACTGATTTGATGATAAATCAAACATTAATGAGCTCTGCCTAGACTCGAGATCTCCAAGCACAACCAGGATGAGTTCAGCTAATTCAGCAGAAAGTAGATATTGGACCAGGGACCTTCCTTGTTTGTAAGACTCAGCCACTCACTTTATACACCTGCTGTACCATTGTAACCTTGTTCAAATCATTTTCTTCCATTTTCCCTCACTCCTGAGTGTCAAACACCATAACAAACTAGCTACGTGTGGGCCATGCCAGCAGGAAATCTAGCTTAGGAGATGGCGTCAAAAAGGCCCCAAAGTAATCCAGATGGGATTTTCAATCAAGGTGATGATTAGGAGTGGGAACCTTGATGTCTTTTCCAATTCTCACTAAATCTCTCCTAGTGAAAATAAAGTCACTTTATTCACTACAGAAATTCACCAAGAATCCCTACCTAGCACCTTCCAACCTTCAACCATTACCACCTCGAAGGACAAAAGTAACCAATACGTGTGAATACTGCCACCTGTGAACAGGTCAATGATGCAGGTATGCTACTGAAAATACATTAGTGCTGATAAATATCAAACAGTCAGTCAAATGTGTTAATCTTTAATTGATATGCCATCTCTTGTATTCGTCTATTATATAAAAACATAATATATTAAAGTGGCATATAGAACAGATGCAGCTTCTAATCTCCAAGGTTCCCTGGCCAAACAATAATGAAACACGAAATGACCTAATTTGCTTAACAGCTTCAATTGAATAATGCATTTCATCAGCCAACACAACAGTAATAATATATAATCTGACTGAATACAAGCAATACTCTTAAAGGGGTCAGATCAGGCTAGCAACTTTAATACCATAAGCATATTCTAAATATAAAGACAATTCAAGAATAATACCACAGAAGATGGTGCTTGCATTGGGAACATCAAGTTCACCTCTAAGTCACACACCGTCCTGACTTGAAATTATATTCCTTCACCATCACTGAGTCATATCCTCGAATGCTCTCCCAACAGCATCATGGGTGTAACTAATCCCTACATACTCCGCAGTTTAGGAAGAGAGCTTACTATGAACTCCTCAAGGGAAACTGGGCATTGCCAATAACGTAATTGCATTTCTGAAGAAGGGTCTAGACCCGAAACGTCAGCCTTCCTGCTCCTCTGATGCTGCTTGGCCTGCTGTGTTCATCCAGC
>NC_063363.1:12450531-12485088 GCF_021869965.1 Rhincodon typus
CTCAGATTCTTCAGCATCAGCAGTTCCTACTATCTCTGTAACATTTTAATTGTATTTTATTGTGGAATATACTTAATTATTTCTAGTATGCTCTTGAACCTGTTCTTTGTGAGATTCTTCAAGTATATTCCACTCAGTCTGCTGTTTCTCCCACCCCTCAACATGTTTCCTTAAAGTTCCTTTCTCTTTACTACAAAAGAGCATTTGAATATTTTTATATTGCAATCTAGTCACAGTGTGCTATTGTACATGTACACTTGGAACCTATCTCCATAGGGACTGACTTCCATCAGAAACCAACATGCTCAATGGCACAAGTAAGCTTCTGATTTCCTCCAAGGATAGCAATTTATATTCTCCCACCTCCTACCCTCCCCGTTACACAAAGCTTCTCTATGCCCTTCCAGAAGTAAGCTGAGATGAGTTATGGTGGTGTATATTTCCACAGTAACTACTCACCCTCTTGTCTATGAAGAGAAACATTTGGCAGTGCTGTTGGGAAAGGACTAGAGAGTTGAACTAACTGAAATGCTCTTGTAGAGAAGTGGCATTGGCATGATGGGCTGAACATTTTTTCTTCTATGCAGTAACCACTCTACGACTTTGATAGCCAACTGGTCAATATGTGAGTGTAAAAATCATACATTTTAATTTTTCCTTATTTTTGATTGTGGACTGAAATGAGTGAAGTATTGTTTTAAATACCAAGGATTCTTGTCGATTGCTGTACTTTATAAAAGCAAATAACCCAACACTCATTGTAAGTACTGTTTACACAGCTGCTTGTTCAGTAGAAATGGAAGTCTAGTTTCTAGATAGGCTAGAGCCAATAAGTGAGTACAAGTGAAACTTTGACTGGCAGCATTAATTGACTGGTCTGTCCACTAGTGACCAATTATCATTGACAAAGGCCTTCTGCCTGCCAACAAATATGTGATTGGCTCCCAGCTAATTGAACAACTTAAGGGCATGAATATTTTGGCAGAAAACATTCAGATATCTGGAGGAGAACAAGCTGTTCTTGCTTTACAGTAAAACATATCTCAAACCTGACTCTACATGACTTTTAATTGATAAGTGAAAGACGTCTATAAGTAAGAACCAGTCACCCTGTACCTTCTACAAGCAAGTGAAAGTATATGGAAAATGAGAATCAAGGAGCAGCACATTCTGACAAGCCAAAATGACCACCTCAGCAAACCATGTGAATAGGATCTATTGAGCTGCCTTCCCAGTCTTTTCCTCCACCCAGAACACCCATATTATTTTCCTTGTCTCTCTGTGCATGTAGGGGGGATTTATAAGGGGGTTAGAGTTTTAAGTGGTAGGGTTATAAAATCATTCTCATTTAATGCAGAAACCAGGTCAGTGCTTTCTGTCAACCTGGGTATGAAAATCATGTCAATTGGGATATTCTGCACACTTTTTAAAACCTTTAACTTTTGTTTAACTCCAGGAGCAATGTGACTTGATTTCTAGCGTACCCCAGTGAGACTAACATGGTCCTATCTGAAAAGGTGTCAGATCTGAGTTTAATCTTGTCTTTGATAGACATTCACAATCTTTACTTGTGACAATGGCTTTTGGATACTCATCAGGAGCTGGTATTGTATTGCTACTACAACAACAATGTGCAGATGTATGGATGTATTTTGTTTTTGGTCAATAAATCCAGGAGCCTGATTACTAATCCCACAAATTGTAAAGTTAAAATCCCATTATAGGTGTTTTAGAAAAAAAAAGTCAGTGTAACAGATCTGGGAATAAAGAGATGATGGTTAGTGGGTTTCTGCAAGGTTTAGTACCAGGACCCTTGCTTTTTGTGGCATTTTCAGATGAGTTATACTTATGTAAGAGGCATGATTAAGAAGTTTGTAGTCATAATGGAAATTGACGATGGTTGATAGTGACAAAGAAGGATGTAGACTTCAGGAAGATATCAATAAACTTGTCAGATTGGCAGGAAAGTGGCAAATGACTTTATTTATTTATTTACTTTAGCTCCACCTTTAACACCATAATTCGAAACAAACTCATCTCCAACTCTGAGACCTAGGACTCTGATCTCCCCTCTGCAACTGGATCTTCAACTTCCTGACCCGCAGACCGCAATCAGTCAGGATAGGTGACAACACCTCCTTCACAATAATCCTCAACACCGGTGCCTAGCAAGGCTGTGTACCCAGACCCTTATTATACTCCCTGTACACTCATGACCCATGTGGCCAAGTTCAGTTCTAACTCCATTTAAAAATTTGCTGATGACACTGCTGAAGTGGGTCGGATCTCAAACAACAACAAGACAGAGTACAGGAAAGAGATAGATAGTTTAGTGGCATGGTGTAAAGACAACAGTCTCTCCCTCAATGTCAACAAAATGAAGGAGCTGGTCATCAACTTCAGAATGCAAAGTGTATCAATGGTGCTGGAGTGAAGACCTTCACATTCCTAGGAGTAAATAACACGAGCAATCTGTCCTGGTTCATCCATGTCGATGCTATAGTCAAGAAGCACACTAATGCCTCTATTTCCTCAGGAAGCTAAAGAAATTTGGCATGTTCATAAAGACTCTTACCAATTTTTATTGATGGACCATAAAAAGCATTCTACCCGGATGCATCACAGCTTGGTATGGCAACTGTTCTGCCCAAGACCACAAGAAAATACGCAGCCCAGTCCATCACAAAAACTAGCCTGTCTACACTTCCTGCTGTCTTGGGAAAGTAGCCAATATAATCAAAGACCCCTCACACCTCAGCTATATTCTCTTACACCTTCTTCCATTGGGCAGAAGGTACAAGAGATTGAAAATCTTTACCAACAGATTCAAGAACAGCTTCTTCCCACTGTTAGCAGACTTATGAATGGGCCTCTTGTATATTAGAGTTGATCTTTTTCTTCACCTTCTCTGTAACTGTAACACTATATTCTGCTCTCCTATTATCCTGATGTACTTATTGGATAGCATGGAAAACAATGCTTTTCATTGTATCTCAGTACATGTGTTATTAAATCAAAATCAAATCACGTGGAATTCAATCTGTACAAGCATGAAGTTTGCATTTTGGAAAGGCAAACTAGGCAAGGATAAAAATAATAAATGACAGGATACTGCAAAGTTAGAAGAACTTAGAGTGTATGTTTGCAGATTTCTGAAGATAATAAGACATAAAGAAAGAATGGATTGGTCAGACTTTTCATTGGAGTTTAGAAGAATGAGGGGTGATCTCATCAAAACCTATCAAATTCCAACAGGAAGGATGTTACCAATGATCAGGGAGTCCAGAACCAGGGGTCACCATCTCAGGAAGTGGGACAAGCCATTTAGACTGAGATGAGGAGAATTTTCTTTACCACGAGAATGGTGAGCCTGTGGAATCCTCTGCCAGAGAACTCTGTTCTGAGTTGAGGCCAAAATATCAAATGTTTTCAAGAAGGAGTTAGATATAGTTCTTAGAGCTAAATGGATCAGAGGATATGGGGAGAAAGTGGGAGCAGGGACTGAGTTGGATGATCAGCCATGATCATGTTGAATGGTGGGGCCAGATGAAGGGCTGAATAGCCTACTCTTGCTCCTATTTTCGATGTTTATATGACATTTGGAAAAGGTAGTTAAGAAGGCATAAAAGATCACGTTTCTTATTATTGCTGAGGTGTAAATTGCAAAATTTGAGGAAGGGTCACTGGACCAGAAACGTTAACTCTGATTTCTTTCCACAGATGTTGCCAGACCTGCTGAACTTTTTCAGAAATTTCAATTTTTGAAGCTAAAGTTAGAAATGTGTAAAACACTAATTAAGCTGCAGCTGGATTGCCCATAACATTCCTGGTCATCACATTACAGGAAGGGTCTGATCATCCTGGAGAGGCTACAGAAGAGATTTATAAGTCAATCTCCAGAAATGTGGAAATGAAAACAGAAAGCATCTGTGAAGAAATAAACAGAAATAATGTATTGAGTCGCCTGACTCTTCTTTGGGTCCATTCAGTTACTCTTTCCATAGATGCTGCCAGGCCTGCTGAGTTTCTCCAGCACTTTCTGTTTTTATTTCAGATCTCCAGCATCTGTAGTACTTCGCTTTTATGCCAGTTATGTTGTTTGGAACAGTGAAGATTGAAGACAGATTTCAATGAGTGTATGAAATTATGGGAGACCTGCATAGAGCTAATAGAAGTAGCTTACATCTCTTAGAGACAGGTTACTAACAAGGTGTGATCAATCCAAAGTAATTGGTTGGATTAGAGGGAAATTGAGGAAAATATTTTCATCCACAGGTGCTTAAGGTCTGCGACTCTTTGTGTGAAAGTGTCTGATAGAGACTGAAGCCCTCATTGCATTTAGAAAATACTTGGATATGGATCTTAAATGTAATCTACTAGACTATGTACCAAAAGAAGGGATTAACCCAGCTGCGTATTTTTTGTCTGGAATAAGTGATGTTCTGTACTATAATACAGTACAATACAGAACAGAAATAGGTCCTTCAGCCCATCAGGCTTGCACCAATTCCTAGATCTTATTTAGACCCTCTACTTATTGCCTATACGCGGTTTCTATCCCTCTATTCGTCTCCCATTCATGCATCTGTCTATCAAGATATGCCTTAAATATTGCTAAAGTGCCTACTTCCATCACCTCCACTGGAAGTGCATTCCAGGCACACACCACCCTCTGGGTGAAACATTTTTCCAGTACTTCTCTTCATCAGTAAAACTGATCATTAAGCTATTGTGCCATCATAAAAATCTAAATGATTTACTAATGTCCTTGAAAGAATGAGACTTGCCATTCTCATATTATTTGGCCTTTGTATAATACACAGTTCCAATGTAATTGACTTGACCTGCTCTCTTAAGTAGCAAGTGCAGCATTCAGTTGTGTTTAAGATGACCGAACCACACAGAGGGACTAGAAATTAGATAATACTTGCAAGTGCTGCTCATGTCCTCAGGATGAGTAAAACTCCCATTTAAAAACTGGAACTTGTCTGCAGACTGGGAGGGATGTCCTCGACAAGGTGATTTTTTTTTTCAAGAACTTATATCTCTTGCGGGCTTAAGATCGCTACAGGTGTTTCCTATGACTCCTCCCTCAGGTAAGGCTGGGAAGAAGTGTTATTCTGCTGTCTTCACAACAGCCATTAGTAATGCTGATTTATGGTGTCCACATACTGAGACTAATGATACGAGTTTTTCTCGCTCTTTGTAATCACAGAATGCTGCTACCATAAAGTGTCTCATCATTTAGCAACCTGGAACAGAACTGTCAAAGCCTTGATTAGTGACAGCGGGTGTGTTTGAATTTCGGCAGCAGTTCCCAATCAGACCATCTGGCTGAAATTTTCAGAGCCATCAGATCACCAGATCATTTGTTTCAATAGTTTACAGAAAGAAAATGTGTGAATAACTTACGAAATGAAAACAGCTTTCCTTTCCCACCCCAAACCCTCTCTTCTGTGATCTATTTATTATTATTCCTTCTCTCTAACTCTTAAAATGCACGCAGCTTGCTGGAAAGTTCAGTGACGGCTGAGTAGGAGCAGCAGTGACCATTGGAAACAGATTTTTTGTTTTCCCCAGCCCAGAAACCTCCTGACCATTATTTCAGGAAGATAAAAGATGCTGAACTGTGGGGCTTCCTGTGGAGATGACAGCTGACAGTCCCTTCGCTGACATCAGCTGAACAGACCACTGCTGAGAGAAAAGACTCAGAGTGACGCGTTTCACAATGTGAACCTCCACATATGTATTTATACTGAAAGTAATCCCGCTTTTACAGTTCCCTTCACAGGTACCTCAGGCTTTTCTCAACCTGTAATCATTATGATAAAGTGAGAGATCCGTTGTATAGAAAACCAGGTGAAAATGCATGTTGAAATTACAAAGAGTATAATTTTTTTTGGTTCTGGTCATGAATCGAAACGATACGCTGCCTAATAACAATAGAAGTATTATGCCTTGGAGCACAAAATATATTGTCTGGGTTACTGATATGTGGTGACCGAATAAGTTAAATTCTGAGTTTGTTAAACGCTAGCCTAGAATGTTTATTGGTATTTAGGGATTAAATTTATAAGGATATTTAATGGAATCTAAATTGTGACAATGAATAATTTTAAAACTACAAATCCATGTCCTTTATAATATGTATTTTTATCCAAATTAATTTTTTTTACCTCACCTTTTTTTTTAAAGTAAATACACAAATTAAGATTGTGTTTAAAATGTACTGGTAGGAGAGGAGAAAATTCATGAAAATTGACTAGCCATGATCAAGCCAACCCCACTTTGTCTATTCTCTTGTAATTCTATTTGTTTAACTCTGGCATCTTACATAAAACCAACTTACTTCCACTGTCATAACCTAGCTAAGCCCTAGGCTCTGGAACCTGAACCCTTTCTGCCTCTCCAACTCTTTCAGATGATGCTCAACATTTACCCTTTTGAGCAAATGTTTGGTCTTCAGTTCTCTTTTTTGGCTTCATGACAGTTTCTGTCTGATTTGGGTAAAAATACATAATTATAAAGGCTATGGATTTGCTCATGTGAAGCACCATAGAGGACATTTTAATAAATATGAAGTTAAGTAGAAATAGAAGTTGTGTGACAGACAGTATATGAACTTATGGCATTAGTTTGTACCACATTTCTGAGAATGTTGACAGATGAGTAATCACAAGAATATGGTTCTCCTGGAGGTCGCAGACTTGAAACAGCTTTTCTGGAGGTGAATGGGGTCTTAGCCATAAGCTAGAGAGTTGGCAAAAGACCCATTTTGCCTCCTTTAGTGAAGGCTGCTTGATATTGTAGTGATTGGAATGAGGTCAGCCAGGTAGACCTCACAGAATATGTGCTCCTTGATTGGGGCTGTTAAACTGGTCCAATCAGGGAGTCCTGGCTGACAGTTATAAACAGGAATGTCAGGGATTCTGTCACTCAAGCCACCAGCTCTGAGCCAGCTGGGTCAGTGTCATGTACTGTTCATATGTAAACAAAGGCTGACTTGGTGACAGGCTACCAACCTTCATGGAGTTATTTCAGAGCCAATCAGTCAATTAGCAGACTGTTGATGGATCTTCCATAGGTACAAGAGTTGGGGGAAGCCCACTGCAAACTATAGATCAATCAGAGACAAGGAAATCTTTCATTCAGCGGCGACACCTACTGCTGGAATGACATCCACCAGAGGACCAGGACTGTGGCACAATCAGAAATGGAGGTTGCTGGGTTTGCTGCAAAGAGGAATGTAGAAGGTTTAGCAGCGAAGGCAGTGTGTTGGTTCTCAGTGCCCCTGCACCTACTTTCTGATGCCAGTTCTCTTCATGGGGCACTGAATGCCTTTTAATGAAGGACACCACTTCTCCCGAGTGAGAGACTATAAACAAGTGGCAAAGGTTTGTTCTTCATACTCCTTGCTTGGTGACAAGACTGCCTATCACTGGGTTAGTGGCAGTAGTGAGTAGATGGGACCATTAGTGAAAATTAGTTGGATACTGATTAACCTCAAATGCCAGCAAGTGGGTGAGCCATGTATGGGAAAATTATTATGCACTCTTCATGAATATTATTTCATCTTCAGAAAGCACAACCAACAATTGGATTTAACTGAAGGTTTACTTATTTTTTTAAATAATTCATTCATGGGATACCGCTGGCTGAGCCAGCATTTATTGCCCAGAGGGCAGTTAAGGGTTAATCACATTTCTGTGGTTGTGGAATCACATGTTTGCCAGAACAGGTATGGATGGCAGTTTCCTTTCCTGAAGGACATCAGTGAACTATACGTGTTTTTCCCGACAATTGACAATAGTTTTATGGTGATCTTTAGACTCTTAATTTCAGATTTTGTTGAATTCAAATTCCACCATTTGCCCTGGTGTGATTTTAAACCCAGGTCGCCAGAACATTACCTGGGTCTCTGGATTGACAGTCCAGTGATAATACCACTTGGCCATTGCCTCCCCTTCAATCTGAATTTTATAAGCCATGCTAGAACTTGCCCTTGCTCCCATTCCATTGTCAGACCTCCTCCTAGTCAGTAGACAGGTGCCAGAATTTCAAGCAACATAGGGCTGTGGGATCAGGTTACACACATAGTCACTGGGTGCCCCCTTGCTTGAAGTAAATAAGAGACCACCGCTGATCTTATATTCCAAAGTGCATCAATGCTGAAGGTTATCTGCAGTGTGACCCCACTGTTAACATATAATTATTGGTTGAATTTTGCTGAAAAAGGACACTTTGCCAAAATGTTTCATCTTGCACACATCAGTACATTTGTGACAAGCACCAACATAAAGGAGAACAATATTTTAATACTGTGTGAGCAGAGCATGTTGATTGTTTGGCAAGGTGGACACCAGTAGGTACGGGTATTGTCATGGAGAATGCACCAGTTGATTAACATTGATAAAAATTTGCCTTTATTCAGCAATACTCAAGTCTGTACCACCAAATAGCTATTAGTATTTGTTGAGTGAAAACTCTAAATTTGAAATTGCCTTATGATTATTACATAACATCTTTGTGTCAAGGGTTATGGAGCAAAGGTCAGATCAGTAACAGTCTGCATTAGAAAATATCACTTCCACTTGCTTAGGAAAGAAAATTAGTTATTATTATTAATATTCTTACAGTATATGGTTAATTATTTCATACCTCTTAGACTGTTCCAGCCAATGGTTGCAATGAATGTTCAGTCTCCTTTTTGCTAAAATCAAACTTATTTGTTCGATAACTGACATATGGTCTCTCTGGGGACCGTGTTTTATATTGATTTTTGGAACAAGGATCTAGGGTAGGAGTTTGGCCCAGCTGCTCCATTCGTCAATTGGCATTGGGAAAAGTAATAGCTCTTACTTCTAATATTTCAATAAAATATTTAAGAGCTCCTATACATCATTACGAGTGGCAGATTAAGTTTGGAAATCTAGAGACCATTGCTTTTTGTGTGAGTCACATTTGAACACATGACTGATTAGTTCCTCTCCTGGACTCTTTCAGCCTCTCCCCTCAGACAGATTCATAACCAACCCTCTTGACCTCATTATCTCCTGGGACATCTCAACTCTCCTAGTCTTGCTCACTGGCAACAGGAGTCACAAAATCTTGCATTTATGCAGCACATTTAATGCAACGTTTTGAATGAACAGAATGAAATGAATAACAAGCCATTGAGGGGAATATTTATTCAGGGTGATCAAAGCTTTGGTCAAATAAGTGGTTTTGGAGGAAAGTCTGAAAGGAGGCAAAGCAGGTGAAAAGTGACTTTGGGAGGGAACTCTATAAGGTGGTGCCTACAGGGCAATTAATGCAGTCACCAATGGTGCAGTGAACAGGGTGGAAGGTACACAAGAGATCTGAGCAGGCACGATGAAAACTTAAATTGTTTAATGACTAAGACAAGTGATTTGGTGCAGCAAGTGATGACCCACATATCACCACATTTACTGCCTCCAGTAGTTTTTATGCCAAGTGACAATACTTGGACAATGTGCCTGTCAAGTTAATGGAACCTTTAATAGGGTGATGTTCGATTTTTCTACACATAGCTAGCCACAGGAAAGTCCCTTCTGTCAGCATATGGCACAATGCCTGCAGTGGGTATAGACGAGCAGAGCAGCTGCTCAGGTTTTTTCTTGTAATTATTGATCCTTTTCTGAGGTGCCAATCTTTGGCAGCTCAATGATGCTATGATCCCAGATCTGACTGCTGAATTTATTTTACAATCTGGCTAGGGACCAGTAACTTTGTCTTTCAAAAGTAGACAAAGCGTGAGATCCTAGGTGTTGGCTAAGAGAGTAAGTATGCAAGATTGAAAGGTTTTGGGCAAACAGGAAAAGACTTTATTGGGCAAATTTGGAACAGTAATACAACTTAAAATATACATAAAACTATGCATGAAAATATCCAACTGAAATTAACATGAGGTAATTATGGTTATCATACATACTGTGGTCAAACACTCACAGAGAATATATCAATGGCAAATGCAGTCAAAATAGATCTTACGGATCCCTTAGCAACCCTCCAGGTATGAGTGACACTGTATGCCATCAAATTTTATTAAATTTTACAAAAGATTTCAACTCTATTTCTTTCAAAGACCTAGCTTTGGAATGCCCTCAAAAGCTGTGCCATCATGGATAGCCTCAACATTTGCTCAAGTTCCGGTACCTTGCCCCCCACCCCACCCCACCCCACCCCACCCCACCTTTCCCAAGAGTATCCTCCCCATATTCCAGCAATTACTCAGAGGCACAACTTCACCTTTTCACCAAGCTGGTACTACCCTGTATTTTTCCCTGTGCTCTCATTTTGTTTCATTGCACCAAACCGCTCCTAGAACTCTTTTCGGAATCCTAATGGCACAGGTAATCCATGTATTTTTGGGACTTCT
Source organism: Rhincodon typus (assembly GCF_021869965.1). Classification (NCBI taxonomy): domain Eukaryota; kingdom Metazoa; phylum Chordata; class Chondrichthyes; order Orectolobiformes; family Rhincodontidae; genus Rhincodon; species Rhincodon typus. Next base: position 12,460,931 of record NC_063363.1, read on the forward strand.
TTCTCAGCGGGAGTTCAATGAATCAGTGTTGCTCAATTACCTGCTCAGCAGTTCTGTTAAAGGGCAACATTGCCTGTCATGGAGTCCGCTTCTCCCTCACTCTCTTTCTCTCCCTCTCTCTTCCCCACACTGTGTTACTGTCCAATCCCAACTGTCTTTTAGCCTTTATCCTGCTTTTCAGTGAGCTGTAGAAACTATGGCTAGGAATGTGGCTCTTAGAGGAGTGGACAATAATTGCTAGCCTAGAAGCAACACGCAAGTCCAATGAACAAGTAAAAAAAGAACAGAAATTTGCACTGCTCTAATTCTGGCTATTTGTATGTGAGTGATTTTAATTTGTCCAAAATAGGTGCTCATGTCTTCAATTCCCTAGGCCCCAATATCTGGAGTATGCTCTCCATGGCTCTCTGTCTTACTGCTTTACTTTCCTCTTTTAAAAAAGACTTCCTAAAGTCTACCTCTTTGCCCAAACATTTGCTCATTGCGGTTGAAATATCTCGTTACGGAGTTACATATTCTGTTCTGCATTGTAGCTCTTTTATGAAGGGGACATTTTGTTGTGACAAAGTTTCTATATAAATATATGTTGTTGCTTTTTGAGTCTAGTTAGGTTCGAGGTAGATTATACACGGGGCTAATCCAGACTTCTAACATAATTTCGGCACAAGACCAGCGAAAATATCAGAGAACAATATAAAACCGGTCTTTGCAGTGAGAGCTGAGAGCCTCTACAGAAATTCTAGCCATGAGTATCAACACCATCAGCAACAACTCATGTTTGTGTAGCTTCAAGGCCTTAACAGGAGAATCATAAAATCAAAGCATGACACTGAACCACATAAAGAGGTGTTAGGCCAGATGACCAAAAACTTAGTTGAAGAGGTAGGTTTTAACAAATGACTTAATGTGGAGATCAAGAGAGGTGTAGGAGTGGAATTTTCAGGGCTGCATCAGCAGGATGTGAAATTGCTTGCAATATCAAAGCCAAATAAACTCCTGTCTTTGCTGTACCTACAACACACCAACATTCCAATCGGTCAGGAGAAGGAATGGTGACTAATCATGCTCAGCCTAGCCCACTGGATCTGAAACCAGTCATATTAACTCAACTGCTCACCAGGTTAAAAAGAGTGGGTCAATTGGCACTAGAAATTATAGCCTTCTTAATTTTTACTTAATATAATCTTAGCATAATTACTGTCTTCTTAATATGTCTTTGGGCTTTTGGGTATTACGTGAAGATTTGAGGCTGAATTCTCCAGGGCGGGTGGGTAATAAATTTACTGGTTTAGCCAGTAATGCCCATGTCCTGTGAATGAACATTAACAAAAATACTTTCCATGAGTTTTGACTGGATTTTATATAGTCAAACAATTTGTTTCTATGCTCAATGAGGAACAACTCATTTTCATTTCCACCATTGAACCCTGTGTATATCAGAAAATGTCTTTAATGTACAGATCTCAGGAATTCAAAAGCAACTGAAATTGCAGATTCTAAGAGTGCAACTCGTTTCCTTTCCCAAGGGTCTTAGTGTTTATGCTGAGAGAGGGCCTGGTGAAGCCATTTCAGCAGAGGGAGTTGTTGAAAGTTTGTTTTGTGAGATTGCATGGCTTAGTTGTAACCTCACAGCATCAGCTATTTATCTCTCAGCACAGGGGATCTGCGTTCGATTCTACCCTGGGGTGACTGTGTGTGTGGAGTTTGCACACTCTCCCTGTGTCTGTGTGCGTTTCCTCTGGGTGCGCTGGTTTCTTCCCACAGTCCAATGATGTACAGGTTAGGTGGTTTGGTTGTGCTAAATTGTCCATGGTTGTGTAGTTTAGGTGAGTTAGCCATGGATATGCAGAGTTACAGGGATAAGTGCAGGGCATAGGTCTGGATGCAATGCTCTTCAGACGGTTAGTATGAACTTGATGGGCTAAATGGCCTGCTTCCATACTGTGGGGATTCTAATGATAACTTTTAAAGGCTGCTCTCCTAGTCTTATTGGACAGATGTACAACCTTGAAGAATTATGCACTCTTAGCCCTTTCATTGACAACAATTGATGTCAGGGAGGCTTCAGGTGGAAAATACCCTTCCAATGCCAGTGTATACAAGATGTTTTCAACTTGCAAAATATAATTTTAAACAAGAACAGGGTATGCTGGAGAAACCCAGCAAAATCTGCGGAGAGAGAAGCAGAGTTAAGGTTTGGAGTTTGGACGGTACTGGAAACTAACTGTTTTTCTCTCCACAGATGCTGCCAGACCTGTTGAGTTTCTCCAGCATTCACTGTGTTTATCTCTGATTTCCAGCATCTGCACTATTTTGCTTTTATTACATGTTTAAACAGTTCTTCTTGCTCACAGTCTTCTTTGAATAGTCAGCAGAAGGCCTAGGTTCAAATCCCACCAGCTTCAGAGGTAAGTCATAACATGTCTGAACAGCTTGGTTAAAAGTATCTAATACCAGTTAATCAGTAGAATCAGCAAAGCTCACAGAAAGGACATCTGCTCTGAAGTCAAGATTAGATAGGTAAACATTGGATATCTCCAATTACCACTGCCTCCCAGCCAAGTGCTTACCCCTCCCTTTCTTACAATTACTTTAATTAAACCAAAAGAAAGGATAAATAGAGCCCAATTGACTTTTGTTTTACCACTGTATGAACAATAAAACACCTCCTATCTCTTTCTTTGCCATATACACATGTACGTTGCTGCACTTCATAAAGATTCCCTGGAAACAAACAACTACTAAAGTTGTGCACATTACATACTTGACGTTCCCATTGGTAATCAGCCAAATCAATAAAATCTCAAACCAACATACTTTTTTTCTAACAGTGCATGAGAGACAACCAATAGTAACTTTTTATTTGTTGAGGAGCCAAATTTTTAAGATTGTAATTTTGAAGGTCAGATTATATCATGCAGAAGACAGCTTTTGATTGGGAGACACCAGTTTTTGTGAAAACATCATAGTCAGATAAAAAAAATCTTGCAATGATAACATTTCTAGTTGGAAGGAACTTTTCCAATAAAGAAATCTAATCCTTTGCAGTAAATCTTATCTTCACCATTTGAGTGTTAATCCCGGGACATGTAGTTTGCCAGCCCCTGGGATTGGACCTGTAATAGGCCCAACAATCTGTTCCCTCTGTGTACCAAGGTGATGCAATGTGAATATATTTTTACCACCAAATCCTGTTTAAGAGCTTTGGTAAAACATAGTATGTTCTCTGATAATGTATGGTATCCCTACAGTGTGGAAGCAGGCCATTTGTCCCATCAAGTCCGCACTGACTCTACAAAGAGCATCCCACCCAAATTCTGCCCCTACCCTAGCCCTATATTTCCCATGGATAACCCACTCTGCCCACTCATCCAGAACACAATGAGCAGTTTAGCATGGCCAATTCACCTAAGCTGCACGTTTTTGGACTGTGGGAGGAAACCAGAGCACCTGGAGAAAACCCAGGCAGACACAGGGAGAATGGGCAAACTCCACACAGTCACTTGAGGCTGGAATCAAACCTGGGTCTCTGGAACTGTGAAGCAGCAATGCTAACCACTGTACAACTGTGCCACCCTTTAACATGGTCAATCCATCTAAACTGCACATTTTTGGACTGTAGGAGGAAACAGGACATTTTATTTTGTGAGATGGTGCAAATGTGAATCATTTGGTCCCTTTGTGTGGTTGTGAAGGAGTGGGGTAGAATGGGAACCAAGACTGAACCTGCTTGTGACTCCAAACTAAAAACAGTTGCTATACAGAGAATTAAGCATGGTTAACAGTTAGATAACAATTGATTTTTGCTTGTGAGGACTGAGGCTGCAAACGTGATTTGGAGATGTGATAGAGTATGTAAAAGGGACCACAAGCATTGTGGGAATGTTCCAAACTTTTGAGTTTACTTATGACATGCTTGGGTGAAATAGCAGCCTCACTATAATGCATTCGGTATTGTGAGAATGGAAAACTTCAAGAATCACAGCAGCAGAACAATTTGCAGATCAAAACAATAATCACAATATCCCAAGCTTATTTTACACTCTATTATGCCATTAAAATGGGTTAAGATGCAACAATAAATCTGTTGAAAATTAGTTCTGCTTGATTTTTTAATGATTATAAGACTCATTATATTCTCAGTGCCAGCCATTGCTCAGTTCATAGCACTTTTGCCTTTGAATTGCAAGATTCTGGGTTCCAGCCCCTCAATAAGGAATCAAGCGGCAAATATACACTGCCATATGAGTGCATTACTGAGCTAGTGCTCTCTTTTGTGTGCAGTATTAAACTGAAGCCTTATTTGCCTGCTTTGATGGATGTAAAAGGTCCCATAGCACAATTTTAAAGGTGATCAGGCAGGTTATTCCTTATGGCTGGACCAATATTTGACATTCAATCAAGATGACAGAAAAAAATAGATCATTTGTGACAGAAGTGATTACACTTCAAAAGTAATTATTGGCTGTAAAGTGCTTTTAGATGGTTGGTGGCCATGAAAGGCATTATATAAATGCAAGTCTTTATTTTTCTTCCAGATAATTTTAGTTATCGATATCCAAAGCTCTCATCTAAAGGGATTTCATTACTACATTTAAAAAGAGTTGGGGTATTCTGCGTCCAGTTTCTCAAACAAGAAGATGAGTGAAATAGACATTGCAGGAACGTGGTGTCTAGGATTACCAAGGATTGACATGTCAAATAGAGACTGAGAAATCACAGAGACAAAAGAGAGATTTCTTTAGGTAATATTTGATTGATTGGAAATATTTTACTGGCTGCCAGTATGCTCTCACGAACCTTTCTGTTCATATCTAAGTTTAAAAGTCTTCAATATCAATAGTTCCCACAAGATATAGGTTGCATAATGTTCCCTTTACTTCGTAGAGGACTGGCCCTCGGCTTACTTTATTCACATCTCACAATCTTACACTTTTCAGTTGCTCCAACTAAATTAGTGTAAGTCATGCTCAGGATAGAGCAGTAAGACCTAATTTGCTTTAGTTTGCACTAATTCATAATATCAGTAATTACAAGTGATCTATGTGTGTTATTTTACTGGAGCAGTTCCTCCAAAGCCTCCATTACCCATTTTAGTGAGCAATATTTGCCTTAACTCCTGTGAGGAGAAAGTCCTTGCTCACAAAGGAGAAGACTAGGACTGCTTCTGCATGGATACCAAGACGTCTATGTCCCACCGTGTGAGTAAGCACCACTTGGCGTTGCGTTGTAACTGTCACATTAACCCTGCTGTTTGTATCATTCATTGCGCACTACTCCCAGCTACTGGTCGTGGAACCTTCTCTTTCCTCCTGTACCAGCGGGATGTCCACTACCTGTGTAGGGAAATGGCCAGCTCAGCCAGAAACCAGCATTTTTACCTATGAAGGAAGAGAGTTCCGAGGCCTCAGAGGAAGCACCGGCAAAGCTGCCTCCTGCACCCTCTGCTAGCTCAGATACTGACACTTTGGTGAGAATGATTGTATTCAGAAAGTTTGGGAGCACCAACTGGTGAGCACCTCGCTGCAACAGCTCCACAGCTGGCTGAGAAAGAGACGTTCTGCACCACTGGCACTCGGAGGACTGCCAGAGACCAGGTAGGAGAGGGTTCTGCTGTGTTGCCAATCAAGGATTGTGTCCACGTCCGCAGGGAGGAACAGGAGTGGCAGACAAGTATGAGAGACCAATGGCCCTTATCTCCCAGAGGCTCCAGCAGCTTAATGAGTCATGCAACTCTTTGTCTGCCTCCATGGATACATACCAACAGATTCAAGAACAGCTCCTTCCCCGCTATTACCAGACTTCTGAATGGACCTCTCAAATTTCAAATTTAATGTTGATCTCACTCTTTGTGCACCTTCTCTGCAGCCATAATATTTGTATTCTTTGCTGTGTTCTATTACCCTAATGCACTTTGTATGGTATGACCTGCCTGTACTGCACGCAAAACAAAACTTTTCACTGTACCTAGGTGCATGTGACAATAATAAATTAAATCAAATCAAATCAAATTAAATCAAATCAAAAATTGGCAGTTGCCATGGACAGCCATGTCCAGCAGCTGCAGGGTCTACAGGAAAGCTGCACACAACTGCACTCCATCACCCCAGCTATTGGTCCTCAGGACTGGAGGCATGGCAACAGGGCTCAGGGAACCTGGCATGTACTCCAGATGCCTCTTGCTGCAATGACACAGGGCAGTGCCAGGAGGGACCCAGCCACTGGAGAAACTACATACAGGCAAAAGAGAAGCTGACTCACAGAACAGCTCAGAGGTGGCTGGGCCCTCCACCTTCACCCTGACTACCCTCCTTTGACCTGGGATCTTCATGCTGTGAATCATGCAGTTCCTACTGTCAAGGAGATCCTCAGCATGTCAAAGCATTCTAAACACAAATGTACCTGGGGTCATCTGACCAAACCTCACTCCCTCAGTTGCCCATGACTAGGTTAATTTTTTTAAAAATCCCTTTGTTTGTGGATACCTTACTCCCAGATCCAAATGAACTTATGTTGTGTCATAAACTTAGCTAGGCTTTCTTGAATTAATGAAAAGGGTTAATTTATTAATTATTACACATAAGAAGAAACACTAACACAACGCACATACACACAGGTTAGAAATAATAGACAAGCCCAGTAAGTTAAAAGGGAAAGGAAAAATCCAGAACCATGGACCAGTCTCTAGACTTTTCATGAAGAGGAAAGAAGATGACGATTATTGGGTAGCATTGATGTTGGTAGTTGATCCAGTGATTTTTGAGATTCTTGGTTATGTTGGCTGATGGAAGTTCTTTAGTCCCGAATACATTTTAAAACTGGTTTGCAGCTCACAGAGTGTGCGAGAAATGTCTTTTACCTGAAACACAGAGTAACCAGGAGATAGTTCTTCGATTGTGACCTTCACTGCCCAAGACTCTGGAATGCAGGCTGGCACACACAAGAGCATTCTGTCCTACCAGTCTACTCCTGTAGAATTGAAACTGCCTATTTATCTCCATGTCCTTGTATATTCTATGGAGAGAAAAACTCAACAGATTTCTGCACTTTGGGACATAACCCACAGGGGATGGCTTGCTGTTGAGCAAAGAGTCATTCGACTGTCTTTAGCTTTGTAGTCACAAGGATCGCAGTCCAGTTTGTTTGAATTTCCTTTAACACCTTTAGGCGTTACATCCATTGGCCCCATACAGAAGATTTATTTTACACCTACAGTTCTCGTCTCTGTAGCAGTCCTCTTTTGGAACTAAAGGCTATAAACATTTACAGGACTGTACCTTCACTATACAGTGAACTGCCTGATACTGCAGTGTGCAGTGATGCTATACTATTCAACGTTTGGTTCTCTGGTGACAAGACGAGACTCAACTTCAGTCTGAGAACTTCACTTTTGAGTTTAAAGACTTGACATAACTGTCAAAAAGCAATTGAATCACAATAAACATTGAGCTGTCAGTGCGAAAAAGAAATTAATTATCTGCCATTTGGACTTCTGGATATTTCCACGCATTGCCCCAAATATACCAGGCAGTAAATTTAAGAGGAAGAGAGTGAATGGAGTGGGAGGCAGATGGACAAAGGAGAAAGTGAGAAAGGTGTTATCATCAAAGGCAAATTTTAGAAATGTAAATGTCAAATTCTAAAGCATTAGAATGATCTTTCATTTTGAATATTGGCTATTATTGCTTATGTAATAAAACACTAGCAATGTGAAAAGTTGAATTGGCTTTTAAAGATATTAAGCTTAGTACGCACTCGACTGAATTAACCTCTGATCACCATTGACCTGGATGCTTTATTATATTTTCATTGCAATTGTATGTTAGCATAGCTCTGTAGCTCAGATGGCCTCTAATCTCCAATTCTATAGCTCTGGCATTTCACATTTAGAATATGGAACAGTCCAGCACAGGAACAGGTCTTTTGGCTCTCCATGTCTGAGCCAACCATGATCAACTAATTCCATCAGCCTGCACATGAGGTGTATCCCTCTATTCCCTGCCTGTTCATGTGTCTGTCTAAATACTTCATAAACATTGCTATCATATATGCATCTACCACCTCCCCTGGCAGCATGTTCCAGGCACCTACCACCCTCTGGATAACAACTTGCTTTGCACATCTCCTTTAAACATTGCCCCTCTCACTTTAAACCTATGCTCCCTAGTAATTAACATTTCCACGGTGGGAAAATGGACTCTGACTATCCGGTCTATCCATGCCTCTCATAATTTTAGAAACTTTTACTGGTTTGCCCCTCAGCCAATGGTGTTCTAGTAAAAACAATTCAAATTTGTCCAACCTCTCCTTGTAGCTAATATGCTCCAATCCAGGTATCATTCTGGTAAGTGTCTTTTGTACCCTCTCCAAAGTCTCCATATCCTTCTTGTCGTGTTGTAACCAGAACAACACAGAATATTCCAAATGTGGCCTAACTAAAGTTTTAATGAGCTCTAACATGACTTGCCAACATTTACATTCATTGTGTCGACTGATGAAGGAAAGCAAGCCGATGCCTTCTTTACCACCTTATCCACTTGAGTTGCCACTTTCAGGGAGCTATGGACTCGTACCCCAAAATCCCTTTGTATATTCATGCTCCTAAGGGTCTTGGCATTTTCTGTACACTTTTCCCTTGCATTTAACCTCCCAAAATGCCTAAGCTCACAATTGACTGGATTAACCTCCACCTGACATTTCTCTGCCCAACTTTCCAATGAATCTATATCCTGCTGTATCTTTTGACAATCTTCATCACTATCTACAACTGCACAATTTTCATGTTGTCTGCAAGCTTACCAATCAGACCATCTACATTTCCATCTAAATTATTTACATAAATTATAAACAGCAGAGGTCCCAGCACTGATCCTTGCAGAACATCATTGGTCACAGACCTCCAGTCAAAAAAACACTCCTCCACGACCACCCTCTGTCTTCTATGACCAAGCTAATTTTATATCCAACTTGCCAACTCACTGTGGATCCCATGTGATTTAATCTTTTACCATGTTAAATGCTTTCTCTTAAAAAATGCTATTGACAAACAAAGGTGATGGGCCAAGAACAAAATGGAGAACAAAAAGGTTTGGAAAGAGAAGATATGATGGAATTAGAAACATTATTTTGGTGGTGACTTAGGTTAAAAATACCTGAGAATTGTGAAGGAAGAAAAAAACTTGGGGAGATAAAGTGTTTCACAGTTTTGAAGACCAAACCTAGCATTAAGCCTTAATTTTAATGTATAAACTATCAGGAAAGAGGATGATGTACGATTTTTTTTGGAGCTCAGAAGGAAAGTTCTGAGCAGTGTTGACCAAAGACAGACTGATAAGCTGAAGCAAAACAGGTCAAACTCTTTGGAAGTTGGATCAATTGTCATATAAACATTTTCTTGCAACCTATTTAGGTGTACAAGAGAAATGTTTGCAAATAGTTACCAGATAGGGTAATAATATTTATCCCTCAGATGAACTTAAGCCTGATAGAAATGTAAGAGAAATAAGAGTTTGGCCCTACTGGAGTATTTGCGCACATGATCTAGATTGCCACCTTGGTGTGGCTTTCTATTTTACTTTCAGCATTTTACATAATCTGAAACAAGGATTCCACCAAGTCAATTGTATGCACAATTTCTTTCTGAACCATCTTCAATTTTGATGAATTTATCTGTCCCATTCCAGGCATTGCTTAGGTTTTCCTGCTTCACATTTTTCCATGACACAGTGACTTAAGCTGAAAAGTTATTTATGTGTACCAGTGATATTTCAATGCCTTCTCTGAATAGTTTTCCTTCTTGCATTAGAAATGGTATTTAGTGACATTTTGTCTCACTGTAAGTGGGGATCATAATAGTGATTTGTTCTGCAGACAATATCTGTATGTTCACAGCAGGCTAAGCAGCATCTGCTCCTATGATGCTGCTTAGCCTGCTGTGTTCATCCAGCTCGGCACCTTGTTGTCTCGGATTCTCCAGCATCTGCAGTTCCTACTATCTCTGATTCAATATTTGTATGTTGACAGGTCTGGCAGAGGATATCTTGATAGTGAAGAATGGAAGTCTGTCTGACTCTACCTGTCCTTGCTGAGGCACTTTGTTGTCAACCAATTCAACACAGAGCAACTACTGAGCCCTGGATCTTCCTATCACTCTATTATTATTCAACATCATGCTCAGTTGGATTCTCTTTGCAACCTCTTGTGAACCAATACTTGGAGGTGGGGAGTGAGCAGATGTACAATTCCCAGGGTACTGCTTTGAGGAAGAGCAGGCGAGTTATCCCCATTGTCCTGGCAATTATTTCTCCCACAGTGAACATCAACAAATAAAAAAACTCAGATTATCGCATCATTATCAAGCAGAGATGGCAAGAACTGCAGATGCTGGAGTCAGAGACAACACAGTGTGGAGCTGGAGGAACACAGCAGGCCAGGCAGCATCAGAGGAACAGGAATGTTAATGTTTTGTGTTGGGACCCTTCTTCAGAAATGGGGAGGGGGAAGGGAGATGGGAAATAAATAGAAAGGAGGGGTGGGCCTGCGGAAGGAGGTGGGATGGTGATAGGTGAGTGCAGGTAGGGAGTGGTGGGGATTGGTTAGTGAGGTGGGAGGGGCGGATAGGTTGGAGAGCAGATAGACAGGTTGTGTCGGGTCAAGGAGGCGGGGATGAGAGGGAAGGTTGCTGCTGTTTGTGGGACTTCATTAACTGCCAATTAGCTGGTATATTTCTGACATTGCAACAGTGACTAACAAATGTTTTGAGGTTATGGAAAGCACTATATAAAATACAGGCTTTCTATATTTTACTCATATTGGGCAAGAATATTAAAACTTATGGAATCATAATGGTCAGAAAACATATACAGATCAGTAATAATCTAACGGTGTGATAGAACAGACTAGAAGGGCTGAATGGCCTCTTCCTATACCGATGACAAAGTAAGCGCTTTCAGAACAACTGGAAACATAACCTTCCCCTTTGGCCAATCCCTCAGCGACACTTGTATTGTTACATGGTAACTGGGAGCAAAGGCATTTGTGGATGACTATTGCCAAGTATGGTGCCATGTAGAACAATAATTTGGAAAACAGCACAAAAATAAAAGGCAGGTTGCAATTTGACCATCAGCACAATATTTCGAAACTGTTTTTTTGAATCTGAAAGATTTAATTACTTGGTTTTATGCAGTACTAGATAAAAGTCATAATAAAAAAAACTAAAAATTGCTTGTCAAATTTTTGAACTTTCTCTTTTAAGTGGACATGATTCATTCTTTTATTGCCTCTTGTCACTGTAGAAAAATTGTTGATGGGTCTCACTGGCAATTACTGAGAAGAAACTTCTATTTTTCATTGCTAAGTGCATTGCACAATAGATATTAGCTTTTGTGCGCACTTTAAAAGCATGTGACCTTATTTAACAATGCCAGCTTTTGTTAGTGTGGCTGTTACTTTTAATATTCAACATCTTGGACCATCAAGGCAGTTGCAATCTGCAGGAACACATGAAAATAGCAAGGTGAAAAAATTGTGATGCTTAAACCTTGGGATAGTTACAGTGGTAGAAGATGTAATGCCTGCTAGAGAGAAAAAAAAATCATGGTTGTTGATGAATCAAAGCATAGTCGCCCACAGAACATGACTTGTTCATTTGCCAATACTGTCGCGTAGAGATTGCCAATTGTTGAATCCGTTTTTCCATTTGCTTTTTTGCTTCCCATTTAACGTACATATCCCTTATTTTTACAGGTTTGCCAACCTGTGGCTTCAACAGTGAACTTTTCTCATGTTCCTTTGAGATGATTTTCACTCAAACCCATCTAATTGGTGTTGGAAACTGTCCTGAGTAGGAGCTGAGATTGAGCAGCACTCTACAATGCATGCACCACTCTTGGGAGTGGTGAACTGACAGTCAATCTTCACAGAGGAGTCTGCTTAGAGTCTCTATCTTGCACATTCTTTTTCTTGTTAAAGCTGTTCGGAATAGATGTTAAGCAGATAATTAAGTACTTCCTAAAAGGCAGAGAAATAAGACTCTGGATTTTCCATAGGCTGTTTAAAAACATTATTACTTCTATCAACCATTATTCTGAAGCCATGTCCAGATGATCTCACTCATAATGCAAAGCATCATTTGCTATCAGTTAGAATGAGATCACGGTGACACAGCATAGTATAAAAGACATATTAAGTGAATTTTCCTTTAACAATGTTCATAAAATGGTGCAAATTAGAAATAATTGAATAGTAACATCCATTTATATGTGGAGACATAATAAATTTAAATTGGATGTTTGCGAGGATATTACCAGGAATGAAAGACTTTAATTGTGAGGTGTTATGGACCAGATCAGACTCCCCAAAGTATATTATGGAGATAGCCTAGATCCTAAATTTTATATTTTTTTAAAAGGCACCACGAAGCTTTAATCAAAGCACACTTTATTCTTACAACAAAAAGAATTGGCATAACTTTATTGAAATATTTAATAAGATAATATATTATTAACCATTAATCATCAGGTGTACCAATATATGCAGCATCCCATAAACACACCCTAGGCAAAGGCAATTCAGCAACACAGTACTTATTCTTATGTGCTATCTCTTCATTCTAGCAGCAGAGAATTTAAACTCAACTCCAGCAGCCAGTACAAGCCACCGCATAACTGAAAGCAAAACCAAAATCCCTTTGGGTCCATGTGAGCCTGACCTGGCCCACTCATGATTCTTTTGTCTTAAAAAAACACACCCTGGGCAATTCAAAACTGTTTACTAACTGCCTCTCTGCACGAGACATTTGGGCACCACTGTGACAACACTCCTCTGCAAAAGAAACAGGACAGAACACATTTCTTAAAGGCACAGGATTGTCACAGAGGGAAAGGTTAGGACTGCTCCTCTCGGACCAGAGAATGTTAAGAAGTGAAAGACTAAAGATTTTTAATATCAAGTAGAGAGAGAATAACTATTCTCTCTGGCGTGTGGATTAGTAACCAAAACTTTGAAATCAATGGCAAAAGATCTTGAGGGAAGATGTAGGAAATGTTTTTCACTCAGAGATAAATCTAGAATGCTGTACTGAAAAAGCAGTGAAAGTTGATTCCATGCAAATTTTGAAAGGGAGTTAAGTACATATTTGCAGAAAATGAAACAAATGTTATGGACCAAGAAAATCAGAGGTGTGGGACTGTAAGCACCTGTGCTGTTTCACAGGGTCAGCATGGGCTGACAGGCTGAATAGTCTCCTGTTGTGCAAGTTTAATTCTAGGATTTTATGAACATAGATGAATCATCTACAATACTCCCCTTATTTATTTTCTTACCCAGAGATCACGTTCTCTGCTTTGAAATCGAACAGTTTATACTGCTGAGCTTAATATACATTCTGAACACGACTTGATAACTAAGATTAAATGTGGACCAGGAAATCTTAATATTACTTGAGTCTATTTCTAAGCTTGCAAACTGATGCTGTGGTACATAACAATCTTTTATCTGCTATAATTTTCTTAGCATCCTTTTGCGCACTGTAGGCAATGAGCAGAAATCCAATGGTTGAGGTTGAGGTTTGCCAAACACTTTGTGAGACTCTGCTTCCAATGTCTGCTACTAAAGCTACACCTGCTTTTTAAGCTGCTGCAGACCATTTAAAATTCCACCTCCTCACTGGTGAGCTGCCTATGTTTTTGTCTAGTTGATTCCCCTCACCCATACAGGGTTAGTGTAAAGTTGCCATGGTCTTACCAGATCAAAGGACTGCTCCCTCATTAGAGAGAGAGAGAGGTGGTGGTTTAACCTGACGGTTGCCACACCTCCAGACGGGGGCAGACGTTGAGAAGGAGAGTCCTTCATGGTAACCTCATGGTGTGGGGATTGAGCCCACACTGTTGGCATCACTCATACAAGTGATCAGCTGACCCAAAAACTGTCACCAGTCCCCTGTTGACCTCTCTGGGCAGAATTAGTTCTCTTCTGTCTCCCGACTCTGTAAAAGCTCTTCATCTTGCCCACTGCCTATCAGTTTATGGCTGAGAGATGAAAATTAACCGTCCCTGAACTGTTGGTAAGTAGCATTCACTGAAATAGGCCAACCAGACATTTTGCAGACATGTGGTGAATAAGGCATAAGGTTTAACACCTTTCCTTGAGAAATGTTGTGTTACAAACCTGTTCCATATACCTTACTGACTTTGGAATTGGCCTAATTGTTAGAAATTTTGGAATTAACCATTATCAGCACATATGCAATTTTATTAACCTGTGAATTTTGTTACAATTATAGTAACTGTAAATATGTCATGAAAATTACTTTGAGACAGTAAGAAATGGGATACGAATGGACATTTCAGTTATAGAATTCTGAGGAAACACTCGGCAAGCAAAAACCAAATAGAGTGAACAGTTGGTGCAAGATTTGCCAAGGCACATTTTATAAATGACATCAACTTCTATATATTGTATTGTTTAAACTATTCTTGAAAACAAAATTTCTGTACAAGATCACAAAAAGCTTGCGACATGCCACCATGATGGATTGCACTGCACATAACAAGCAGTCAGGTTGAGTAAATCAGCAATTTTTGGCTCTTAATGTTTGTCAGATTTCAAATGCCACTGTTTGAATTAATTAATCTATTTGAGGCATAAGTAGGACAGCAATGTCAGTAAGTCACTGTCATTTTAGCACAGTGACCTGATGATTACAAACTTGTGAGCTTTGGTATGTGAGATATGGTAAAATAATACATGAACGATGGGATTAGGGTGTCCAGTTATGATTCTACTGTATTAAACAAAAGTTAAATATTTATCAGAGTCAGCAGCAAATCAAATATTTGGAAAAGTACAGTCACCAGATAATGGGCATTTCTAGACTGGAAATTTTATTTCTTCACTTGGCTGCAATACTGTATGTTTCTTTAAGCTTGGAAGTGAAAATTGCAGAATGAAGAAGAATGTCTATTTTCTGCAGTGTTTAGCAAGCAAAGCAGGTGTTTATGGACTATCACAGCTTGAGGATGATGTTTGTGCTCAGGCCTGTTCTTCATGGGAAAGGACACCCAGAACACAAATTGGGAAGCACTACAAGCAATTGCTCTGACCCATTGCTATAGAATAGGTCAAGTAATGATTTCTGTGTCAATCTTTAAAGGTACAAGTGGTACATTACATTTGTTCACAATATTCCAGCATTGTGGTGCTGCTTACTATATCCCCTATCTACTCTGCACAGCTACAGGACAGGGGCCACAATGTGAATGATTCCAGATGTTGCCTTTCATACTAAGTAGACCAACCATTTGGATACATGCTGAGAGAGTGTTGTGGCAAATTTGCAGGTGATACTACTATATGTATGTCAACAGATAATGCTGAGGCCCAACAATTGTTGATAAGATTGTGGAAGGGACAAAAATGTGGCAGATGGAAACCAATGCCAATAAACTTGGGATGGTGGATCATGGCTAACAAAAAGGGCCAGTTCTACCTTGAATAGGGGAAAGGTGGCTGATGTGGAAGGGCAGAGTGGTTTGGGAAATCAGGGTTACCAAGATGTTAAAAACAACACTTCAATATTTTTATTATTCTTTTGCAGAATAAATGCATCGCTGCTGAGGCAGGTTATTATACGTTGCCCTTGGAATGGGGATGGTGAGTTGGTTTCATGGTGAGTGGCTTGCTAATTACTAATTGCTGCAATAGTAAAGAGACATTGATACTACTGTGAATCTGGAGGCACATATGTTTCAAACCAAG
The DNA here is from genome assembly GCF_021869965.1 of Rhincodon typus. Lineage (NCBI taxonomy): Eukaryota > Metazoa > Chordata > Chondrichthyes > Orectolobiformes > Rhincodontidae > Rhincodon > Rhincodon typus. The sequence goes on from NC_063363.1 coordinate 12,476,690, forward strand.
TATAAATGGAAATTTTACTTTCCTCAAGGGCATTAGAATTATAGAATCCCTACAGTGTGAAAGCAGGCTATTCAGCCCATCACATCCACACCAATGCTCTGAAAGGCACCCCACCCAGACCTTATCCCTGTAACCCTGCATTTCCCATGGCTAATCCACCTAGCCTGCACATCCCTGGACACTATGGGCAATTTAGCATGGCCAATCAACCTAACCTGCACATCTTTGGACTGTGGGAAGAAACCAGAGCACCGGGAGGAAACGCATGCAGACACGGGGAGAATGTGCACTCAGACAGTTGCCGAAGGCTGGAGTCGAACCCTGGTCCCTTATGCTGTGAGGCGGCAGTGCTAATCACTGAGCCACCGTGCTGCCCCAATGAAGTAGATTACTTTCTCTCCAAAAACCCAATAGTTACCCACACAGATAAAAGCATGCAAATGAAGTCTGGACAATAAAATGTAAGTCTCCCCAGTCATTATCTGCGGGTCATTAGTCCTCTCCTTATGGATTCCCATTCCAGAATCGCTATCATGATGCCACTGTGCTCCCTAATTGATAAATGATTTGATCAAAGGGTTTAAAATAATAAATGGGTCAATCAGTCCAATCAGATTGTTTCCAGACATTTATCAGTATAGAATGACAGAACATAGATATAGGATGAAATATAAGAGCAGGAAGCAGGAAAAGATTGTTTCTACTAAAGGTTGTGATGCTGTGGAGTACACCGTCAGAATGAATCATAAAATCTGTACAATGTGGAAGCACGCCATTCAGCCCATCGAGTCCACATCGACCCTCTGAAGAGCACCCCACCCAGACCCACCCTCTATCCCATCCCTGTACCCTGCAACCCCATGGCTAAGCCACCTAACCTACACGTCCATGAACATCATGGGTAATTTAGCATGGCCAATCCAAATAACCTGCACATCTTTGGACTGTGGGAGGAAACCAACAATTAAGAATAAGGCAGATATCTATTGGATGGTATACAGGAAAAGGTTACAGATTTAGGAGTAGGACCTCTGGTTATTTGCAGAAAGCACATTTACAGGGATGATTGGGTGGAATAGCCTGTTTCTACACTGGAGTTATTTTATTCAATCTGTTTGGTTATGTTATGACACATCTCCAGGCTGGAGGTGGGACTTGAGCTGGATCTTCTGGCTCAGAGGTAAGGACACTATCATTGTGCCACAAGACCCCTGTATCTCTATGGTAACTTCTAGCAGTGGGGAATTTCATTTGCAAACCCGTTGCTTGGAAGTTGCTCATGCCTAGTGCTTTTATTGTGTTGGACTTAAGGAGGTGTCATGTTGGTAGTATATAGAAAAGTCTTTCATTCCAAAATGCTGACATTTCTGGCCTCATTGAGCAAATAAAACTTTAGATTTTAATGTCACTGTTTACAATTACAACTTTTAGGTAATCAGTATATTTTTTGGTTAACTGCTTTCCCTTGAAACTTCTGTCCTGAGAGAAATGTACCAACAACATTGTGAAGAGTTCATTTTTGATCTCATGAGCATCAGTATGTGTTTATTTTTTCAGACGGGTTACTACGGAATTACAGAATTATCAGAAGAAATGATTTGGCCCATTGTGTCTATGCTGGCTCCCTGACCCTTTTGAGCTTTTTCCCTGTAACCCTGCAGATTATTTCTATTTAAATAATCATCTCATGCCCTCTTGAATGCTCATTGTAACTGCCACCATCACACTTCTAGGCAACACATTCCATCCTCTAACTACTTGCAGTGTGAAATTTTATTTCTCACCTCCCATTTGCTTCTTATACAAAATACATTTTCTTCTTGTGTTGCTTGGTTCTTGATGCTTTTACAAGCAGGAGTGGTTTTTCCCTGTCTGCTCTATCCAGGCCTTTCATGATTTTGGAAACTTCAATCAAAACTGCTCTTAGCTTTCTCTTTACCAAGGAAAACAGTCCCAACCTCTCAAATCGACTGTCGTAACTGATGTTTCTCATCTCTGGAACCATTCTTGATAGTCTCTTCTGCACCCTCTCCAATGTGTTCACATCCATCCTAAACTGTGGCACCAAGAGCTGTACACAATACTTCAGCTGAGGTCTATTAAGTGTCCTATACAAGTTCAGCATAACCTCTATGCCCCATCAATGAAGAAAAGAACACATATGCTTTATTGACTGCTGTCTACCTTTCACCACATTTAATGACTTATGAACACATACACCCAGATCTCTCTGCTCCTGCCAACTCTTTAGAGTAGCCCCTTTGTTTTATACATTCTCTCCTTGCTCTTTGTATCAAAATGTATCATCTCACAATTTTCTGTATTTAAATTTGTCTATCACCTATCTGCCCGCTCCATCAACTCGTCTAAGCTCTTTTGGAATTCTACACTCATAGTTTACAATGCTGCCAAGCTTTGTGTTGTCTGCAAACATTGAAATTGTCTCCTGCACTCCAAGGCCATTGACATGTATCAGGAAAGGAAGGATCCCAATATAGACTCCTGGGGAACTCCACTATGAGCCTTCCTCTAGCCTGAAAAATATCCATTAACCATTACTCTCTGTTTCCTGTCATTCACCAATTTTGAATCCATGATGCTACTATCCATTTTATTCAAGAGCTATAAATTTTCTCACTCTAGGCCCAAAACATCAGCTTTCCTGCTCCTCTGATGCTGCTTGGCCTGCTGTGTTCATCCAGCTCTACACCTTGTTTTCTCACAAGGCTGTTTGGTGGCACTGTTTTGAACACCTTTTAGAAGTACACATACATGATATCAATTGCCTGACCCTCCTCAGCCCTCTCTATTACTTCCTCAAAAAGCCCCAGTAACTTAATCCGACATGATTTTCTTTTAGCATATCCATGCTATCATTCACAAGAGTTCAAATTCCTTTACATTCTATTTGTTGAATACAAAATTTTGGAAATCCAATGGAAAGATTTGGATGAATTTTATTCATCTTTGTTTGCAAATCCATTCTTGACCTCATCCCTCTCGAAGTCTGTATTCACTTTCAGTTCCACACCCCCTGCACTCATCTAATTCTGGCCTCTTGAGTATTGCTGACTTTAACTGCTCCATCTTTGGAGGCTGTGCCTTCAGGTGTGTACGTCTCTCCCTCTCACTTTCCACCTCTCTATCACACTTTACATTTTTAAAATACTCATAAAAACCTACTTTGTTGACCAAACTTTTGGTCGTCATTGCTCTGATGTTTGAATATAAGAGTTAGGACGCCATTTCTGAAGAAAGGTCCTGACCCGAAATGTCAACTTTCCTGCTCCTCTGATGCTGCCTGGCCTACTGTGTTCCCCCAGCTCCACACTGTGTCGTCTCTGACTCCAGCATCTGCAGTTCTTGCTATCTCTGTTGGGACGTCATGTTGAGGTCGTATAGAACTTTGATGAGGCCTCTTCTGGATTACTGTTTGTAGTTCTGGTCACCCCATTATAGGAAGGATATTATTAAACTGGGGAGGGTTCGGAAAAGATTTACCAAGATGTTGCTGGGACTGGAGGGTTTGAGGCATAAAAATAGACTGGCAAGACTGGAGCACAGGAGACTGAGGGATGACCTTATTGAGGTTGACAAAATCATGAGGGGCACAGATAAGATGAATAACAAGGGTCTTTTTCTAGGGTTGGGGAGTTCAAAATTAGGGGGCATATTTTTAAGGTGAGAAGAGAGAGATTTAAAAAGGACTTGAGGGGCAACTTTTTTACACAGTGGTTTGTGTGTGAAATGAGCCATCAGAGAAAGAGGTGGATGCGGGTATAGTTACAATGTTTACAATGGATAAGTTCATGAAGAGGAAAGGTTTGGAGGGTTATGAGCCAAGCACAGGCAGTTGAGATTAGTTTAATTTGGCAACGAGCTCGACGTGGACTAGTTGGACCAAAGGATCTGTTTCCATGCTGTATGACTCTGTCTGACTTAACATCTCCTTATGTGGCTGGGGAGGCAATGGCCTAGTGGTTTTATCGCTGGACTGTTGATCCAGAAACCCAGATAACTTTCTGGAGACCATGGTTCAAATCCCACCACAGCAGATGGTGGAATTTGAATTCAATCATTATCTGGAATTAAGACTCTAATGATGACCATGAATCTATTGCTGATTGTCATTAAAACCCATCTGGTTCACTAATCTCCTTTAGGGAAGGGACTACCCCCTGCATGAAAAAGTTTTTAAAATCTTTCTCCTCTCCCCTTAAACTTATGTTATGGACTTCCCCAGACTAGGAAAAGGACCTTGTCTATTTACCATATCCATGCCCCTCATGATTTTACAAACGTCTATAAGGTCACCCCTCAGCCTCCGATGCTCCAGAGAAAATAGCCCCAGCCTATTCAGCCTCCCCCTATAGCTCAAACCGTCCAATCCTGGCAACATCCTTATGAATATTTTCTGCACTCGCTCAAGTTTAACAACATCCGGCCTATAGAAGGATGACCAGAATTGTACGCATATTCCAAAAGTGACCACAATGTGTGTAGATTAGGTGGGTTATGTGGGATGTGTCTGGGTGGAATGCTCTGAGTGTCGGTGTGGACTTGTTGGGCCGAAGGGCCTGTTTCCACACTGTAGGGGTTCTATGGAAAATGGCCTACATGTGACTCCACAACCCACAGCAATGTGGTTGACTCTTAACTGCCCTCTGGGCAATTAGGGATGGGCAATAAATGCTGTCTCATCGGTGATGCCCTCATCCTGTAAATGAATAAAGAAAAAAAAAACTTTATAATGCTGTTGTGAAATACCTTGGTTGCTTCGTTACATTATAAATATAAATTGTGTGTTTGTTGACTTGCTCATCTGTTGTTTAGCCTTTCCATTATAAATGGAATTCTGCGAAGTTGCAGCATTACAATTCAACACAAGTATCAAAGGACAATTATGAAAATGCCTTTTTTCATGAAATCAATGTTACCCTTGCAAAGATAGCCATCTTCAACTTGCACCAAGTTGCATCAAAAATCTCTAAAATAAATGATGCGTAAATTAAAATATAGATCAATATTTAATTAATTTTTTTTACAAAGTGTTGATCTACATCACTTCATTAATCATTGTCCTGTGTATTCCAGCCTTCCTGCTGATGCTGATTCAATTGGAAAAGTTTAATATAAGCTTACAAAATTGGAAATGGGTACAGCCGTCATTTGATAGCAGGGCACTTTTAAGTGGATTATTCCCTTTCATCTATCATATTAATATTAAATATAACCATGATGTGCAAACGATTTCATCTCCTTCATCCACAGATTCCTGCTCATCACACTGTGAGACTACGTAAAACAGAAATTCACCAAACTATTCAAGCCAATAGTTTTAAACAGGAGATATTCTTCTGATCGGCTTACTTTCATTGTGGCCATAGTTGAAAGGAAGCAACTTACTGATACGTTGTTTCCTTGTGTTGTGACTATATCTGAAGTGACTTTCATCTCAGATAAACTTTCTGATCTACTTGTCACTTGCAACACTTACCTGATGTTGGAGGAAAGTTTGGGAAATAGGAGAAAGAGAGTAGTCCTGTTAAGGATGCCGCGTTGTATTTTGCATGACTTAGCAATCCCATGAAATCTTTTGTTCCACTTGTCCAGACTAATGACGGAATTGTACCGGGATGAAAGGGAGCTGGGCAATGGTGAGGGGCGTGGCAGAATTGAACAAGAAGTCTGCTGAGGCCCATCTTGATGTTGAGAGCCATCTTTTATTTTCTCAAGTGTTGTGGTGAGATTCTTATGAGGCAGCAGCAAGTTGCCAATGAAAGGGGGCAGTGTTCGTGGCCCTGGAGGTTTGTTCTGGCAATCCTGGGGCGTTTTTGTTTGGATCTTTTGCTCATCTTGAGTTTCCGAGTGTTGGAGGGAGCAAGCAGATTGGAGGGGGAGGGGTCTCGGTATCCTGAATGAAGACTTCTGAGGGGGGTTGTGTGTGACTCCTACTTCGATTGGGTGCCCCCCAGCACTGCACTATCTCCTTTGAGGAAGGGCCACCTGGAGTATAAGCCAGGTTGCCTGTCCCCAGCCACAATGCCTTTGGTCCTGAGGACCAATGGTTGGGTGCTAGAGTACAGGTAATGTGTCTCTCCAACAGATCCTGAAGCTGCTAAACTTGATTCTCCAGGGCAGCTGCCAACCTGTCCATGGAGGCAGCCAGACAATCGTGTGACTTGTTGTACCCATCCTGGGCAATGAGGGCCGTTGGCTCTCATACACCTGTCTGCAGTTCCTGTTCCTCCCTGTACATGTGTACAAAGGTCTCGATCGGTGATATCATAGCCTCCTCACCTGCCTGGAACTAAGCCTGTGCCTGGTTTCTGTCAGTCCTCCAAGTGCCAACAGCCTGGAGTGTTTCTTCCTCAGCCAGTGCAGAATGGAAACAGTGAGGTCCTCACCAGATTGTGCTCCCAAACTTTATAAAACTGAAGTCTCCATCATGGTGTCAATATCTGAGCCACTCGGTGTGCCACTGGCAGCCTTGCTGATGCTCCAGAAGAATGTCCAGTGGTTAGCACTGCTGCCCCACAGTGCCAGGGACCCAGGTTCGATTCCAGCTTTGGGTGACTCTCTGTGTGGAGTTTGCACATTCTCCCAGTGTCTGTGTGGGTTTCCCTTGGGTGCTCCGGTTTCCTTCCACAGTTCAAAGATGTGCAGGTTTTGTGGATTAGTTAGGTGGATAATCCAGGATGTATGGGTTAGCTATGGTAAAATGTGGGATTACGGGGATAGGGTGGGGGCTGGTTTGGGTGTGACCCTCTTCCGCGGGTTGGTACAGACTCATGAGCTGAATGGCCATTTTCCACACTGAAGGGATTCTATGATTCTATGATTGCTTGGGGAGCCAGATGTCTCTTGGAGGAGGTCTTGGAGAAGCTGGCTGTACCTGTAAGTCTCGAGAGAGAGAGAAGGTGTCATGCCAGTGGTGAGAAGTGGGATACAATGGATGAATAGGTATGCTGTCACTTACCCTGTGACAGCACGGCAAATATGAGAGTTTCAGTGAAGGAAGAGCGGGACTTTCTCGGTTGACAGGCCATGGTTGTCTCGACATCCCTGTAGGAGCAGTCCTGGTCTTTTCCTGTGAGGGACAGGACTCAGTCCTCCTTTGGGCACCCTCAACCTGGAGAGGCTCACTTTGCCCTGCTATGGTCTGTCTTCTCCTGCAGGGGGCGAATGGAAGGAATTGAAAGAAGAAGGTGACATGGGTATGAGTGATGGTGCAGGTGGTCAAAAAATGGTAAGATGTTCGGAGGGATTGTTGAGGTAGCACAAAGGCCTTGAAGGGTTAGTGGCTTCGGAGAATCAGAAACTGAGTTACTTACTACAAAGCTCCCAGCCATTGACTTGCGCCTGTAGCCAGTGTATTTATATGGCTACAAAAACAAAGTTGCTGGAAAAGCTCAGTAGGCCTGGTAGCATCTGTGAAGGAAAAAACTGAGTTAATGTTTTGGGTCCAGTGACCCTTCCTCAGAACAGTTCTCAGGAAGGGTCACCAGACCCAAAACGTTAACTCTACTTTTTCTTTCACACAGTTCTGAGGAAGGGTCACAAAACCCGAAACATTAACTCTGTTTTTTTCTTCACAGATCCTGCCAGACCTGCTGAGCTTTTCCAGCAGCTTTGTTTTTGTTTCTGATTTACAGCATTCGCAGTTCTTTCGATTTTTATTTATATGGCTCATGCAGTTCAGTTTCCGCTAAATGGTAACCCACAGCATATAGACATTGGGGTATTAAGTGATGGTAATGCCACTGAACTCCAAGAAGTGATGGTTAGATTCTCTATTATTGCATATGATCATTACCTGGCATTTGTGTGGCACGAACGTTACTTGTCACTTATCTGTCCAAGCTTGAAAATAGTCCAGTTTGATATATGAGCAAGTCTGCTTCAGTATCTGAGGAGTCATGAATGGTGCTGAACGTTATGCAATCATTAATGAACATCTCCACTTCTGACATTATGATGGAGGGCAGATCATTAAGGAAGCAGCTGAAGATTGTTGGGCTTAGAAGCTGAGGAACTAGAGGGGTTTTGTGGTGCAGTGGTACTGTCTTTATCTCTAAGCCAGAAGGTCAGGGTTCAAGTCCCACCTGCTCCAGATGTGTATAATAATGTTTCTGAACAGTTTGATTGGAAAATATCTACTCTGAGGAACTTGTGCAGAGACATCTTGCAGCTAAGATGCCTGATGTCCAGCAACCACACCTAGGTATGGCTCCAACCAGTAGAGATTTTTTTTCTGTGATTCCCATTGACTTCAGATTTGTTATAGTCCCTTCAATGACAGTCACTCTTGCTTTCATTCTCAAGTTCAGCTGTTTTGTCCAAAGCTATCATGAAGCCAGGAGCTGAGTGACCTTGGTGGAATGCAAAACTGAACATCA
>NC_063363.1:12485488-12492694 GCF_021869965.1 Rhincodon typus
TATGATGCTGCTTGGCCTGCTGTGTTCATCCAGCTCTGCACCTTGTTGTATCAGTGAGCAGGTTACTGCTGCAAGTGCCACTCAGCAACATGAAGCCGAAGCTGTGAATGAACTGTCAAGGCTGCTGAGGAAATTTCTAACATGTGTGGAGTTAAAAATTAGAGTGCTTGGTACTTCAGCATTTCCGTTGCCATTAGCCATTAAAGGATTTGTGCTGGATAACTGAATTCCTAAACTATAATTTTCATGATGGGAAGCCAATCAGTTGAGAATCTGATAGCTCCAACTGTTTATCAAATAGAATTTTGCTCACTTAAGGGAAAAAGCTCTTAAGTAAAATGTTTGTTTTCATGAATAATAATTTAATGATCGATGAATTTCAATGTATTGAATGTGTTTTTGTTTCATTAAAAGTGTTTTGTTTTCAGTAGTGGCATCAGCAATAGACAGATTACTTTCTGTCAGTATGCCTCTTGAGCTATGTCCGTGGTCGACATTAGATGGGTTGGCATGGAAATAGAAGGGCTATAAAGTCTATAAACTAATTTCTCAATGATTTAACAGAATTAGCCTGAGATCTATAAAGAGCCAAGGGATTGATTGTGGGCAATGGGAAATGGATCCAGGAGCATTGGTTGGCATGGAGGCTTTGGGAGCATGGGAATGGGCACAGTGCATTAGGTGCAATGGATGGGGCGTGAAAAGTGAGCAGTGTGGTACTGCAGAAATTCACCAAGACTGCTTAGACAGCGCTTTCCAAACACATGACCATGACATTTAAAAGGACAAGGGCCACAGATACATGGGAGCAGCATCTCCTGCAAAATCCAGTCCCCCCGCCCCCTTCTCACCACTGGATGTGCAATAAACACTGGCCTAGACAGTGATGCCCATGTCCCATAAATTAATGAGAAAAAAGCTTTACAGAACTTCTGTCAATGTAAAGTCACTGATGTAATGTGGCAGCAATTTGCACACAGCAGGATCCCACATACATCAATCTGATCATGATCAGGTATTCTATGTAGTATAATGGGGATTAATACATTAAATAATGATGATGTACAGGATTATGTAACACTGACATGAATAGTCACATGTTATCAAGACTCTAAAAGAGAGGAATGGACGATCAGTAGTGGAGAGCTGTGATCAGTATTCCATATAGTAGAATATAAACAATGTCTTTACGGGATCTAGTAAGAATGAGATGATGGTTACTGTTAGATAAGACAAAGATGTAGCAGATTGAGAGCAGGGATAGTATCACTAAGTGAAGCAGCCTTAAGATTGCAGTATGGATACTTTACACCCAGACACCAGTGTGGGTAGAACAATGCATGCTTGAGTCTACAAAAGTAGCGCAGTTCATGGTGAAAGAAGCATTAGCTCATATCAGTCTTTTCTTTAGTAGCGTTGAGTGAATTCTTCACTCTTCTTTGAAGCAGTGTTTGGATCTCTTTTCATTTACCAGAGAGTAGAGATGTCTCCTCAGTTTAATGTTTCATTTGGAAGACAGCAATTCCAAGAGGGCAGCACCCCCTCAATACTACACTGAAGCATAAGCCTAGATTCTTGGGCTCACAACCTGGAGAGGGCTTTCAAACCAATGGCCTCCTGACTTGAGACATGAGTGCTATCAACTGAGTCATGACTGCCTGAAAAGAAATAGAGCTTGGCAGACAGTTAGTGCCATTAAACTTCAATGAGGAGCAAGTTCTGTAATTCTGGTCAGGGAGCTACTAAGAATGGCTGATGTCTAGTACGATACAAGTAGACAGATGACAGTCAGAGGGAAATCGAGTTTGACAGCTTTGAGGAAAAGAGTTAAGTTGGAGGGAAAAATTAACAAAAGGAAAATATGCAACCACGGAAGGAAAATATAACAAGAGGAAACTAAAATAACAAGATAAGAACAAGTGAGAAATCTATGCCTAATTTTTGTGGAGTGTTTTCATTTTCTTTGTGGTTGACTCTGCCTGTGGTCCATCTTGATGCCCAAAGGAGTTCAGTGATTAATGACTGTGAGCCATTAATGGAAATTTAGCATGAAAAAGTTTACTGCTAATTGCAAATGAAATTAAATGGCCCAGATTTATCATGAGGGGTTATGTGCAATTCTAACTTAGATTTTAAAAGTAACACCTCAATGCAAGGTTGTAAACCATCATTCAGAACTTGGAAATGAGCAGAAATGCATTGAGTGTTAGAGGAAACTTTGGGACTGAAAGTCAGTCAAGAAGCTGGTTGTGAGCCTGCCCTTGCTGGTGTAATATAAAGCGTTTATGTGTGACTGTGGTATGTTATTGAGACAAAGTATGCATAATCGTAGAAAGTGATGCAGTATCTCATCACCTTGCTCTTTCTTGCAGCCTGGTGGCAAACTGAAACACAGTTAGATGTTTCTTAAATGAAAATAATGCTTTCCTTACCTCATCAAATTCTGCAATTATGGTTTAGCAGCACAATGAGGCTGAAAATATTCTAGCCAGCAGTAGAACCAATTCTGCAATTTGGCCCCCCACAGTCTTTTAGTTGAGTGTCTAATCAAGGAGATCAGAGGATGAGGAGAGGAGGTCTATACCAACGCAGGCTAATGGCCTTGGGGTCACCTCCAGGCAAATATGTTCAAAATAACAAAGATTCCAAGGGCTGGTTGTTGGAGGTGATACCTCTCTGGGCGTTGTCGGTGCTGTAGGGACAGTCTTCTCTGCCTGCAGTTCCAACTGTGAGGCCTGAGGCCTGAGGTATGATAACTTCAAAGACAGCCTCAAGGAGGCCATCTCATTGAAGCTGACGGCTGGGGTTATTCTGCTATCAGGAAACCATCAGCGATCTGTAAAATAGCTTTTAACAATACAAATTGGCTGGCCACATCCTTATCTGCATCTAATCGTATTCCTTGGTAACTTCCCAATGCCAGACCACATCAAAGAGCAGTCACAATGTGACTCTTTTATCACCCAATCATCCAGGAATCTAACATTGATCTCTGAAGAAGTTAAAATACTCCTGGCTGCTGTCTCCCACATCTGATTTCCCCTATAAGTGTGTTGGCTGCCATTTTGGTGTGTGGTTCCATCTTATTTCATTCAGTGCCCCACCTTAAAGCAGTGTTAGACCTCTTAACTCCCAGGACCCCATTAATCAGGAGCTTCTGCCATGAAATGTAGGCTCTGAATTATTTAGGGCCTAATATTGTCTAAACATCACTGATTAAAATGGTGGCAGATGGCATGACAAGTATCTAATTTTCTACCACCCTCAAAAGTAATTGCTGACCTTTGCCCTACACCCTTTCACCTCCAGTGCCGAGGTAACTTTTGAGGCCTGTTTAGAATCTAAACTGTCTGAGTTTGATTAGGCCCCCAACTGATGAGCTGCAATGAATCTTGGATTGGGGTATGGCTTTGTCTGTGCTTCCTGTAAAAGGCTTTTTAAAATTGTCCATGCCATTTCAACTGTGATCCACCCAATGGCATATGTAAGTTTAACGTTATATCATTCCGCATATGCTTTCAGGCAGAGGGTTCTGTTCATATTGCAATCTGACTACTTTAAAGGGATGCGAATCTTTGGCATTCTCTACCACTGAAGGTTGGAAATTTTCCATTGTTGACTGATTCGAGGTTTTACTCAAATGGCTCAGGGCCATTTCCCTTCTCTAAGAGATTATTAGTTGATTTCCAGACTGCCACCTTGTCAGATAGCAATCGATTCAAGCACAGACTGAATGCTATTCTACCCTGTCATTCCAATGGCCTGTGATTCCTTGAGGCGGCTCCTGCGCTGTTTTCCAGCCTGGGATTCCAAAGGCCCGGTTTGGTGGTCTACTTCAGCGGTGGCTTTGGCAATGAGAGGGGTTACAGAGACAGCGTCTTTGCCGGCATGATGGTCTGGCCTGGGATTCCAAACGTAGCTTCGACGTCAGCTTTCTGTAGCGGTGGAGAATGTGGTTCCTGCCTTTTCCTTGAAAGTGGAGTCACAGGTAGACAGATAGTGAAGAGGGCATTTTCTACAAGCAAGTTACTGCAGATGCTGGAATCTGAGCTGAAAACAAAAATTGCTGGTGATCACAGCAGGTCAGGAAGCATCCATGGGGAGAAAGCAAGCTAAGGTTTAGAGTCTAGATGGTGCTTCATCGGAGCTGAAGTAAGGTGTGGAGGGGCAGCATTTATGCAATAGAGGGGGTGAGGGGGGTTTGGAGTGCTGGGGGAGAAAGGATATTGATAGTTCAGATTAACTGCTCAGAATGTGAGAATGGCAGACCAATGGTGTATCTAACTGCCAGACTGGGAAGAACAGACTGTCCTACTGGGGTGGGGGGTAGGGAGAGAGGATGACAGAGAATGTAACAAGCAAAGCTCAAAGAAAGGGTCAGAATGGGTTCACAATTTGAAGGTGTTGAACTCAACATTTGGTGCGGTTGCCTTTATTGATATAGGGTTTGAGATGCCATGTTGCAGCTGTACAGGACATTGGTTAGGCCACTTTGGGAATACTGTGTTCAATTCTGGTCTCCCAACCATAGGAAAGATGTTGTGAAACTTGAAAGGGTTCAGAAAAGATTTACAAGAATGTTGCCAGGGTTGGAGGGTTTGAGCTATAGGGAGAGGCTGAATAGGCTGGGGCTATTTTCCCTGGAGCGTCAGAGGCTGAGGGGTGACCTTATAGAAGTTTATAAAATCATGAGGGGTGTGGATAGGGTGAACAGCCGAGGTTTATTCCCCAGGGTAAGGGAGTCCAAAACTAGAGTGCATAGGTTTAAGGTGAAAGGGGAAAGATTTAAAAGGGACCTAAGAGGCAATATTTTCATGCAGAGGATGGTCCGTGTCTGGAATGAGCTGCCAGAGGAAGTGGTGGAGGCTGGTACAATTATAACATTTAAAAGGCATTTAGATGAGTACATTAATAGGAAGGATTCAGAGGGATATGTGCCAAATGCTGGCAAATGGGACTAGATTGACATAGACGAGTTGGACTGAAGGGTCTGTTTCCATGCTGTACATCTCTATGACTCTATGACACTGGGAACCTATAAGCCATAATGGATTTTGTTATTAATTTTGTTTATATATATGATTTCTGTTATTAATATAGGCATCAAAATATGCTGTCTTAAACACTTTTCACTGCATTTTTTGTAAAAATATAAGTGACAATCAATGACTATTCTATTCTAATTAATGCTGGGACAGATGGAATTTTGATCTCTCAGGGAATCAAAGGAGACATGAATGGCAGAAAATGGACTGAAGATCAGTCAGAATTATATTGAACGGTGGTGCAGGCTCAACAAGACATAAAATATGCTCCTGCTTCAATCTCTTGTATTCTAGCACACCTGTACCTGCGTACTGAAATTCCTCTTTTTTTCAAATATTGAATTGTATTTGCCATCTCTCTCCCCATCTGTTAATCTAACTATAACACCCCTCAGTTTATGTAATTGCAATAATTTGGCACGCCCTTCAGTGTGGAGTCATTAGCAAATTTCAATATTGTTCTTCTCGTAGCTAAAGCCAGAAGCTTGTGCCAATTTATGAAATTCAGTTCCTCATGTTCAAATAAATATCACTCGCCAGGCAACATGAATGTTTTAAATATTTTGCAGATTCACTTATGATAATACAAATACTTGTTTAAGTTTACAACACAATTGCAGGTGCGGACAACAGAATAATTTTCTCCCAGAATGCTGTAGTAACACTCTTTGAACATGCTTATTTATAAATTTGGAGAACTTCTCACTCAAAAATCTCAACTTGAATGTGAATATAAACATTAACATAGGAAACACAGCAACAAGAGCAGCCTATTCAGCCCCTCAAACCTGTTTTGCAATTCTATTAGATCATATCTCATCTTGTTTCAGCTCCATTTTTCTGAGTTTGTTTCAAGTCCTTTGATTCCCTTACCAATTTATATATACTGAGTTCAGCCTTGAAAATGTTAGTGGAATCAGCATCAACAGTTCTTGAAGGACAAAATTTCCAGATTTCCACCAGATTTTAAGTGAAAAACTGCTTCTCAATTGAGCTATAATGTTTAATTGTTTGTCCATTTATTGTAAATTCATTCACCGGGTGTGTATAATGGAAAGACATTGATATAACGGTAATATCACTGGACTAGCAATCCACACTAATCCCCAGGAGGCACATGTACATATTGCACCAGGGCAATAATCCCTGGAAGTGAAAGCTAGTCTTAATGGTGACCATTAAGCTATCATTGATCGCTGTAAAAAATTCATTTGGTTCACTTTAAGGAAGAAAACCTACTAGATTACATATAACTACAGATACCCTGCAGTATGGTTGACTCTTAACTACCCTCTGAAATGGCCTAGCAAACCATTCTATTGAAAAGAAATTAGCGATGTGCATCAAATTCTACTTCTGCCAGTGACAGCGACATCCCATAGAAGAGTCAAATATAAAACACTAACTTATTGAATTCCCTTATACTTTTAAAGATCGCAGTTAGATCTACAAACTTTCCAATTCAAGAGAATACACATCAAATTTGTGACCTGTCCTCTGAAATTAAACTGCAGTATAATAAGCACAGAGAATGTTGAAGAAACTCAGCAGACCTGGTAGCATCTGTGGAGAGAGAAACAGAATGAATGTTTCGAATCCAGTATAGAAAAAAGTCATCCTGTACTCAAAATATTTACTAATTTTCTCTCCACAGATGCTGCCAGAACTGCTGAGTTTTTCAACTATTCTGTGCGTTTGCATCAGATTCACAGCATTTTACTTTTATTAATTTGCTTTGTTTCTCTTGCAAGACCAAAATATCTTTCCCGAGGTTCAGTATTGAAAACAGAATGCAGTACCCTTACAGAGATAGTAAGAACTGCAGATGCTGGAGAATCTGAGATAACAAGGTGTAGAGCTGGATGAACACAGCAGGCCAAGCAGCATCAGAGGAGCAGGAAAGCTGATGTTTCGGGCCTGGACCCTTCTTCAGAAATGGGGGAGGGGAAGGGGGTTCTGAAATAAATAAGGAGAAAGGGGGAGGCGGATAGAAGATGGATAAAGGAGAAGATAGGTGAAGAGGAGACAGACAGGTCAAAGAGGCAGGGATGGAGCCAGTAAAGGTGAGTGTAGGTGGGGAGTCAGGGAGGAGATAGGTCAATCCAGGCAGGACAGACAGGTCAAGGGGGTGGGATGAGGCTAGTAGGTAGGAGATGGGGGT
>NC_063363.1:12492794-12504769 GCF_021869965.1 Rhincodon typus
GGAGGGGGGGGGGGCTTGATGTGGGAGGAGGGGATAGGTGGGAGGAAGGACAGGTTAGGGAGGTGGGGACAAGCTGGGCTGGTTTTGGGATGCGGTAGGGGCAGGGGAGATTTTGAAGCTTGTGAAGTCCACATTGATACCATTGGGCTGCAGGGTTCCCAAGTGAAATATGAGGTGCTGTTCCTGCAACCTTCGGGTGGCACCGTTGTGGCACTGCAGGAGGCCCAGGATGGACATGTCGTTTGAGGAATGGGAGGGGGAGTTGAAATGGTTCGCGACTGGGAGGTGCAGTTGTTTATTGTGAACCGAGCGTAGGTGTTCCGCAAAGCAGTCCCCGAGTCTCCGCTTGGTTTCCCCGATGTAGAGGAAGCCACACCGGGTACAGCGGATGCAGTATACCACATTGGCAGATGTGCAGGTAAACATCTGCTTGATGTGGAAGGTCTTCTGGGGCCTGGGATGGGGGTGAGGGGTGAGATGTAGGGGCAGGTGTAGCACTTCCTGCGGTTGCAGGGAAAAGAGCCGGGTGTGGTGAGGCTGGAGGGGAGTGTGAAGCAGACAAGGGAGTCACGGAGAGAGTGGTCCCTCCGGAAAGCAGATAAGGGTGGGGAGGGAACAATGTCTTTGGTGGTGGGGTCAAATTGCAGATGGTGGAAGTGTCGGAGGATGATGCGTTGGATCCGGAGGTTGGTGGGGTGGTACGTGAGGACGAGGGGGATTCTGTTTTGGTTGTTATTGCGGGGAGGGGGTGTGAGGGATGAAAGATTTTGTCCGAGTAAAGTTTTAACTCCCTCCCCTCAGTTTTCCAGCTTGTTTGAGTTTGGCTAAAATAAAGAGAATGTATACTGTTTTATCAGAGGAAAACAAAGCAAATAAACGTGGAACAGAGTTTGTGACCACATTTGATAGTATACCCATAAACAATGAGTGAAAACAGGCTAAATCCTTCGCTATGATTCCTCATGGTAAAAAATTGGCGTCAACATTTCATGTGTATATCTTACAGAACTCCAACATAATCAGGAACCATGCACTAAGCAAGACTAACAGTGCAAAAGTTATTGCCTCACTATGAGGGCCACTGCCTAAGGAAAGGAGAGGGAGAAAAACAAAACTTAATATCTGTAAAGTGCCTCAAAAACTTTGAGTAAGAATAGAAGTTCAATGTGCCTCAAATTATTTAAATGCACAGACATTGCAGTCATATCTGTATGATTTCAAATTTGTATCTGGTTGGGAAACTTTCAAAATTGACAAAGAGAGACAAAGGGATGTGGAATATAAATACAGATAAGGTTTTGAAGAGCCCTCTATATTTAGGAGAGCCAGAATTGAAATAGCATGAATTGGAAGCATTCTAAACTCTTATTGTGTACCATATTTATGATGTGAATAGATAACTCAAACAGTTAATCTCTCCCATTTGTGAGCGAGATAAATTTCTTAATGAAAACCACAGCATCCAATGTACACTCTATATAGAGCACACCACAACTCCAGTTCACCATAGAATGGACAGATTAATAAAATATTTAACAGCCAGTGAAGATTTATTTTATTTATAACAAACTGTGATGGATAATATCTATGCTTTTATATTTATATTTGTTCTACTTTATGCCAATATAAGATTTTTTAACTTTTCACCTAAATGAATCTCCAGCAGGAAAGTTCATAGAATAAAATCCCTACAGTGTAGAAAGAGGTCATTCGGCCCATTGGGTCCATACTGACCCTCCAAAGAGAATCCCACCCAGCCCCGACTCCCTACCCTATCCACATAACCCCATATATTACCATGGCTAATCCACCCCCATACGCTATGGGCAATTTAGAATGGCTAATCCACCTATTCGCACAACTTTGGACAGTGGGAGGAAACCGGAGCACCCGGATGAAACCCACACAGAAGTGGGGAGAATGTGCAAACTCCACACAGGCAGTTGCCTGATGCTGGAATTGACCTCAGGTCCCTGGCATAATGTGATTATGTAATTGTTATAAATGTATGGAGATGCACAGTATCGTCGCTGATGGATTTTGGAATCTGTGGGCTGAACCTTGTGGGTTTTTTTTGGCTAAGCTTCAGTTTTGTTGAGTTTCACAGATTGTTTCTCACTGCAAGACCTCATGAAATTTCTCACCACATCTTACCAAGCTCACCTTATTAACTACCTACCATGTTCCTAAGGCATCCCGTCACCCAATTCCAACCCCATTCTATCTACTCAAATACTAGATCCTGGCAGCCTGGTCTGAGGTCACCACCTGAGTCAGTGCTATCTCCACCATATGGAGGAACGTCAGCATTGCAGCAAGAAGGACAATCATCTTCTCCCCTCTGTTAGGGTAAATGATACACTTTTCTCTCTGCTACTTCACACTCACTCGATTTCTTCTACTACCCTCTCCTCCCACCAAGGCTCATCCCCTGCCTCTTTCAACATTGCCTGCAACATCTTCCCTCCCTCAGTCTCAGCCACCCCAACCTCTCACACTAATCTGCATGGTCTCTGCACTGCCTACTCACTGGCCCAGGACTCTTTTACACAAATACACCAACATTACCAGCTGTACCACCCACTTCCATCTCACTTGATGCCTCCTTTCTCTCATTTGAGGTTAGACAGCCCAGACCAGGGTGGAAAGTGCCAGGAGAGGGTGAAAGTTGCCTGACATCAGGCTCCTTATCCCCTACAGAAGAGAATCCTGCCCCTTGCAGGAGAAGACTGGGCTGCTGAGATAGTCATGTCCCATCACCCATGTTCCTCTACAACTCTTCATTGTACTGCAGCTCTCGGATTAACCCCACTGTCAGTGTCACTCCTTACACACTGTTTCTAACCACCGGCTGCAATTCTTTCTTTCTATTATGTCTTGCAGGTACCAGCAGGATGTCCACTCCCCCGGTGGAGAAATAGCCTGCTCTGCCAGAAGCAACATTCCCTCTAATTTCTTTTTTATTCTGTGCCGACCTCCGTAAGCAACAGTGACTTCTGGAACTGACTGTTGAAGCTGCGATCTACACAATGCAGGGCGAACATTAGCCAAAAGTCACCTCTGAGGGAGAGAGTTCAGAAACTTCAGAGGAAGCATCAGCCAAGCTGCCATCAGCTTCAATACTGACTCCTTGATGAGAATGTCAGGTTGAAAATGTTTGGGAGTACAATCTAATGAGCCCCTCACGGCTACGTCTTTGCAGCTGGTTGAGGAAGAATAGCTGCAGGCTTCTGGCAGACAGAGGACTGGCAGAAACCATGAATCTGCTCAACCCCGGGCAGGAGAGGACCCTCTGATGTTCCCTATCAAAGGACTTTGTACACAGGTGTGGAGAGGAACAGGAACAGCTATATGGGACACAATGGCCTTTATTGCCCAGAGGCTGCAGCAGTGAAGCTACGCTCTGGGGACCCAGCTGCCTCACACATGTGTTTGTTAAGCTGCCTTGGATGGAGAGATTGGCGTCGGCCATGGAGAGCTAGGTCCAGCAGTCTCAGGGATTCCGACCCACAGTAGATCATCCCACAAACCCTCATTCACTCCACCTCCTCTCCCTGCTAGTCTCTCTGGATGGACCTGACAGACTGACTGTGGACCATGCCCTTGAATGAACTAACTACAGAGCTCTGGATGAGAAGTTCCCAGATTCTAGACTAATGGCTGTGCATATCCTGACTGCTTTATCCACATCTCCCAGACAGACTGTTATGGAGCCACTGAGCTAACTGTACCTCTGTCATTGCACGACAGAGGCACGGATCCCTTGCCTGAGGAACACCCTGACTGGACTCCGGACTGCGACCAATCCCCTGGTATGGGAGGCTGCCTTTGACCTACTGTGCTGGAACCCCTGACTGATGAGTGCCACCATGGACTCCAGTGAGGATGATTCCCCTAAGACTTTGAGACATGGCTGCCTGCTCGCTGCACATGCAGTGTGTTTACTGTGTAAGCTGCTGGCACTTCGTGCAAGTGTGAGATTGATATAACTGGGTGCCAATGTGTGCCCAATGTCTGGAGATAGATGCCCAACAAGACAATCTACCTGGCTGTGTGACTGTGCTAATGGGAATGGCAAGGCAGGGATGCCGTGAGCATGAAGATCGTTGCTAAGTGATGAGCTTTAAGAGAGCAAGTGAGCAGCTCTAGGATACAGCGTGGTGTAACCCGTAAGCCAGATACCCCAGACCCTGCAGACAAAGTGTCCTTGCAACAGCCCTTCTGGTGCACCCTGCAATGCAGGCCTATGCATCCTCAGTGTCCTGTGAGTGGATCAGAGAGGTTCCATGAGTGTGGCGAGGGGTTTGCAATTATTGGATGCCAGTGACTGGATGAGAGGTATGTGTGGCAGGAGCCAATGGACTGAGCTTTGAGGTGCTGGTACGTGGTGAGCAATGTGGAAACCCTTCGCGGCCAGCAATGAGCTGAAGTCACCAGGTACCTACTCCGACCTCCATCTCACAAATTCTTGATGTTTCATTTGCTTGTAGAGGTCGGTAGGACAGAAGGCTGCTCTTAAATGAGATAGTCAGAAATCAGACGACACTAGGTTATAGCCCAACAGGTTTATTTGAAATCACAAGCTTTCAGAGTGTGGTCCACTTCACCTGACGAAGGGGCAGCGCTCCAAAAGCTTGTGATTTGAGATAAACCTGTTGGACCATAACTTGGTGTGGTCTGATTTCTGACCTTGTCCACCCCAGTCCAACTCCGACATCTCTGCATCATCATGAATGAGATGGGCAGCGTTCCCTCTGGTGCGTGGGTCCGTATGAAGCAGAAGTCATTCTGCTGTAATTGGTGTGCTGATACCAGTCACCATGGGCAGAACATTGGAGTGCAGCACAGGCACATGGCTTAGAGGGAACATTGGAGGTGAGATGTGCAGTTAATAAAGTTGTTGACAAGCAAACGTCACCCTTAATAGGTAACTTGTTACACCCTAGCAAGCATCTCACCTTGACACCTGAAACCAATTTAAAAGATGCAGTGAGTTGCTCCTGACATTGAGATAGTCTTCAATGGACTTAATGTGTGATTCTGTTATTTTTTCTCAGCATAGCCCACATTGTCAGAACCAAAATCCACACAACACCAGGTTATAGTCCAACAGGTTTATCTGAAAATGCAAGCTTTCGGAGCTCAACATCTATAAGGTGCCACCAAAGGACCACATTTACTTCCCTTTTTCTGTTTCTTTTACAGAATTGCCAACTGATTAACCCCATAACCACCATCAGCCTTGATTTATGTTTGCAAATCTGATGCCATTAACCTTGATTTCAGGTGTATTGTGATAGTAATCTTAATGCTTAAACAAAAACATTTTACAAACCTTTATATCTTGTGAAAGAATTAAATGGAATTCAACACTATCAAAAAATTGTTAAAAAAAAGTGAAATACCTTTTCTCAAAATCTGTTACTTACTCTCTTGTTTCCTTTTTCATTTTTAGTCATTTTATTGAATCGCTCTTTTCCTTTCATTAGATTTTTAGACCAGACATTTCCAGATTGGCACCACTTATGCCAACGCAGGGCATTGTATAATGAGTATTAAAGCTTCCAATCTGCCTTTCTGTCGCTATCAGTACTAACAGCTCAGGCATATCATGCAGCCTGATGGTAAAGAAGTGAAAGGGTTAACTGTCAGAATTTATGTGCATTCTGAGAACACCCTGGAGGTGCAAAACCACCTAGCTCCCATTCTGGGCTGAGGTTGGAAATCTGACTGAGTGTGAGCCAGAGTTGGTGGATACATTCCTAGTGACTCAGGCACAGCAAGGCAGCAGATTTATCTCCAGTAATAATTAACAGTCAGCTTTTTATATGTCTTTGGTTCTGTTAATTACATTATGTGGGTAGTATACTCCAGTAATTAAGAATGATAATTTTGTATCTAACTCACATTGATCTATCTGTCTAGAAGTTTTGGCTATTTACTTGATGCTTGATTGAGGCGAGAGAGAGAGATCTTTGTGAAAGCTGTTCTTGTTGCTCACCAATTATCTGTAGGGCAATGGGCACCCAGCATTAAATCCAGATATACAAGCACCAAGTAATATCCAAGCCTGTCAGATAAAGAGCCAAACACAGACTGTGAGTTAACATTCATCTAAACCCTCTCCACAACCTGAGGACATAGGCTTACCTTGAGCTCAGTGCCATGCTAAGAGTTTGCTGTATTATTATCTATCAGATGAAATCAACAATCGAAGATAGCAGATCCGCTTTCATTGTTAAAATTTCAAAATGTCAATTTCTTTCATTTTGTGCAGTTTGACCATCCTGGCCCAGCTAATAAAGATTCACACTGGAGTCTTGCACTGAGTCTTCCGTGTATGTTGTGGTCTTGAGCTAAGGATGGTAGAGGCTCCAATTGCCATCACCTTGCTGACCAGGAATTTCTCTCCTTTTTACTCCTTGCCATTGGCATGTGACGGAAAGATTTACAGGTAGATACTGAGCCAACCTGGTCACATTATGAACATGCCTCCCTTGTCCTGAGTGGGACTTGAACTTGGAATTTCTGGTTTAGCAGTAAGGACACTACTCACTGTGCCACAAGATGTACATGAGTGATACATAGGCCAATGCAAAGTGATCAGCCAAGCATTTCACTCCAATTGTCAGTAATAGGAAAACAGGAGAATTTGGACATGACAATGGAAATGTTATTATAATTCATTTGATTTAAGCTTGAATCGTAAATGAATACTAATAAGTGAATAAATCCCAAGGCAAAAATTGACAATGACATCCAACATCATGAATATTTATTTAGTCACCTCTCTTCAATCTTACACATACTGTATAAAATCATTGCTATGATTCCCTACTGAAGTCCTTGAATTATTTCTGATCATGTCATGCCATATACAATAGTGGCAACAACATCTAGTCATCATGCTGGCTACTTATCCTGATTTTGCTGAAGTTTATTAGGAATTCAACAGAATTCTTTCCACAATTTTCCCCTACCTCCAAAAGGCCTTTGCTTCTGCAACTCTGAGCATTTCTGGCTTCTATTGGACAACTTGCATGTATCAGGAATGATGTGTGAATTTTTCAGTCCTCAGTACTAACTACAATTCTAACTGGCCATTGAACTTCAGTTCATCCAAGGCAGGTTACGAGTCTTGACATCTTCAAAGCAGTTACAGATAACATAATTATGGCACTGAACCTAGGACACTTTCTGGAATTCACAAGAGTGCCACCTTCAACACTTTTATTGATTTAGTTTTAAATTTCAATAAATTAATTTCAGATCATTGTGGAAGACTTAATCTTACAGTTGCACTGTTATCATCAGAGATCTCAGTTCAAGTATCCTGACACTACTCATCATTTTATTGTAAATCCTTGACATTTATGATTGTAGATTTGAAATTATTAAAGAAATTATGTGCATTGGTGGGTCATTGATCAACAAGTGATGTGTAAGCAGTGTCTGAAAAGCAACATCTTTTTGAACTGAGAGAACATGATTAATTTTGCAGTTGCGATTTATACTTCATGAACTCTCTGGCTTGTTGTGACTTATGGATAACTTCTACATATTGTGTGCATTGTACTCCTGGAATATGGAAGATGTTCTCAGTTTTTCAATAGTTTGAAAATTTGAAAGAAACTTGAGCACTGACCAGTAATCTTTTGTTTCCAAAAGCGATTCAATTGGGAAGATCAATGCCTGCGTGATTGTTAAATTTAATTCAAGCAAAAATGTGTTTATAGGCTAAAGAAAAATTGTTCACAAGGTATCAGACACACCTATTCCACACAACTAATTGCAACAATAAAAATCTGATATTACAGCAGTCAAAGGGAAGAGATAGTGAATAGCTGGTAAAATTTGTTTTTAGCTGTCAGGAGTTTAGAATGCCATTACAGAGTACAGAGGGCGATTGAAGGATACAGAGCAATTTTTAAATGATGTACTTCATTCTTGCAGACAATGCCCAATTACCAGCAATGCGTTGTGTTATTTTCATGATGATCTTAGATACTAAAATCACTGAGGATATCACTTTAGATGGAATTAGAAATCACAAAGTTAAGGACTTGTACATGGATGGTATCTGCTGAAGGATAAGTAAAGAAATGAATTGTACTTTGAAAGTCCCTTGCCTGTAACTTTAACGTCGTTTTAGAGACAGACGTTTGTTACTTTAGACAGGACGGCATTTTGATTTTCATAGGTGACCTGGGGAATATATTCTTGAGACTTCCTCCTTGTCATGCCTATTTCTCACTGCCGTACCTTAGTCAACCTTGTGTGACAATTCTGAAGTCTTGTGACGTTAGTAATGCTTCTGACATTTAGTTGCACCTGAAGTGCAATGGTTATGTCTAACTCTATTGCGTTTAATAGATAAAATTGCAATGTCTTTTACTGAGTCTTCCCTTCATTCAGACCAGCTCTGCCACCATTTCCTCATTTTGCAACACAAACACAGCAAATACAGTTAAAAAGAAATCTTCAAACTAAGAATAAGGCCAAAGGAGAATCATTAAAATAACACATACACGAACAAGAAAGGCATGCATTTAGACTGGAGGCAACATTTCTGTCATCAGTAATTTAAATCATGGTGGAATGGAAATATAAAACCTTAACAATCTACTACATTTGTCTATGTTTAGTTCTGTCAAACTAACTATACCCTGCCCCCCAACAAAGTATTTATGATCATTAGCAAAAGGTTGGTTAAAAGGCAGATTTTTGATTATTCATAAGGCATTGTTAAGACAATTAATGAAGAACTTGTGCATCAATCTACAGCTGCACTGTTATCTCAGAAAATAACAGCTTTGTTCCTTTTCAGATTGGACATTAGTCAGCTTAATGAACAAATAAATTTGGAGGCATCACCACGGGGATAAGCAAAGATTCAGGAGCAGCTCATAGATCTACCTTGCTGACCAGAAATGGAACATGGCAAATACACTGGGGAAAGTGGAAACAGAAACAGAATGGAAAATAACTGTAAAACCTGATTAATCTGGTTGGCAAATTGATGGTCATATTATTCTACTTAAAAAGCATCGGATGCAACCTTTAATATTCCAGGTAATATTGGGGGCAGCATATTCACTTTAAACAAGAAAATCCTGCTGTTGTCTACAGCAATGACATATTTGACAGCTGGCTTAATGAACTCCAACCAGTTTGGAGACTCTTTAAGTGCTTGAGAAACATTAAAATCATCTTCATGATAAGTGTGACTTGACTTTCATTACAATGAACAATATCTCCCAATCCTGTGAGTTTGTTAGTGGATCATTAATTTCAACTGTGGAAGCAGTATTTCTCTTCGGTGGGAAATAGGATTTTCAGACTTGATGGGCCAAGTGGCCTCATTCTGTCGGCACTATTTTAGCTTTCAAAGGTTTAGCTCCTTATTGTCCTTGTCCGATAATGTTGTTAACAATGACTGTTCCCGAGGTTCCCTTCGTTGGCCCTCACTTTTTCTTTGCTCCTTGATGTCTGCTGCTTTGATAGAACTTGATGGTGTGCACTGCCAGTGTTCTGCTTGATTTTGAGCCAGCTTTGAAGCTAAAGTCCTGCTTCATTAAACCAGTTATTTATATCCCAACTGCTGAACCTCTTGATCACCCACAGCCTCAACTGCTGTTCTTGGAAGCCAGATTTCATTCCACATAAATTACATATCAACTAAATCTACACAGCATGAATCCTCTGCCTTAAATATTTTGGGCATGATTTTCCTTTTTATTTAAAAATGTAGGGCAGGCTCCTTAGGTGTGGGCTAACATGCCAATCCAGCACTGAGTGAACCTGACCTGCATACCAATCAGCTCAACTTTTGTGTGATTGTTCAAGATAATGTGGGTGCCACTGACTGGGCCAGCATTTATTGCTAATCCCTACCGCCCCTGGATACAGCTGTGGTAGGAAGGCTTCTTGAACTGCTGCAATTTTTTAGATGTACCGATATTCACGATGCCCTTAGGGAGGAAGTTCCAAGGCTTTGACCCAGTGACAGTGAAGGAACAGCAATATAGTTCCAAGTCAAGATAGTGTGTGGCTTGGAGGGGAACTTGCAGGTGGTGATGTTCTTATGCATCTGCTAACCTTGCCCTTGAGGTGATGGAGGTTGTGGTGTTGGAAGATGCTGTTGAAGGAGACTCAGGGATGGCAAACAAAGCTGCCACTGTGTGCCAGTGATGGAGGGACTGGATGTTTGTGGATGTAGTGCCAATAAAGCAGATTGTTTTGTCTGGATGATGTCAAGCTTCTTGAGTTTTTGAAATGTACATATCCAGGCAAGTGAGGATAATTCCATTACACTCTTGACGTATCCCTTGTAGACGGTGGTCAAGATCTGGGGAGACAGGAGCTTAGTTACTTGCTGCAGGATTCCTAGTCTTGTAACCACAGGATTGATATGACTAATGACCAGTTCAGTTTCTGGTCAATAATAATACCTGCGATGTTGATTATCAGGGATTCAGTGATAATAAATTAACATCAAAGGGTGTTGATTAAATTCTCACTTCTTTTAGATTGTCATTGCCTTGCATTTGTGTGGATATTGCCACTTGTCTGGCCAAGCCTGTATCTTGTTCAGATCTTGCTGCATTTGGACAGGGACTTCTTCACTAACTGAGGTTCTGAACATTGTGCAATCACCATGAACATCCCTTCTTTTGACCTTTATAATGGCGGGAAGGTCATTGATGAAGCAACTGAAGATGGTTGGCCTCGCACACTACTTTCAGGAACTCCTGCAGAGATGTCCTGGACCTGAGATGACTGACCTCCAACAACCACGACGATCCCTCTATGTGCCAAGTATGATTTCTACAGCAAAGAGTTTTCACCTGATTCCCATTGATTCCAGTTTTTCTAGGCCTTCTGGTCAAATGTGGCGTTGGTGTCACTCTCACCCCACCTCTAGAATTCAGCTGTTTTCTCCATGTTTGAACCAAGACTGTAATGAAGTCAGGAGCCTAGAGTCCCTGGCAGAACCCAAACTGAGCATCACTGAGCAGGTTATTGCTGAGCAGTGATGCTTGATAGCACTGTTGATGACACCTTCCATCACTTTACTGATGCTTGGGAGTAGACTGAAGGAATGGTAATTGGCCAGGTTGGATT
This sequence comes from Rhincodon typus, assembly GCF_021869965.1. NCBI lineage: Eukaryota > Metazoa > Chordata > Chondrichthyes > Orectolobiformes > Rhincodontidae > Rhincodon > Rhincodon typus. The sequence goes on from NC_063363.1 coordinate 12,503,919, forward strand.
TGTCCTGCTTTCTGTGTACAGGATGTACCTGGGCAATTGTCCCCATTGTTGATCTTCAGTAATATTGCCAGAATATTGTCAGGGCCTACAGTCTTTGCAGAAAACAGTGTCCCCGGCTGTTTCCTGATATCACGTGGTGTGAATTGAATTCGCTGAAGAATGGCGTCTGAGACGCTGGGGACATTCAGAGGAAGCCAAGATGGATCAGCCACTTGGCACTTCTGGCTAAAGAAGAATATGAGTGCTTCACCCTCATTTTTTTGTACTGAGGATGAGGATAATTGTAGCCTCCCAGTTTTGAGTTGCTAGGATCTGTTTGTAGTTTGACCCATTTATCACGTTGGTAGAGCTTCACAACACAATGGAGGTTATCCTCAATGTGAAGGTGGGACTTTGTAAGAAGAGCGCAGTGATCACTCCTAGCAATACTGCCATGGACAGACATAGATATGAAAAATAGATTGGTGAGGACATGTAGACTTTTCCCTTTTGTTGGTTCACCACTTGCCACGGACCCAGTTTAGAAGCTTGCTCAATACTAGAATAAGTGATCTACCTTTGGTGATGGACTTGGATGTCTCCTACCCAGAGTACATTCTGTGTCTTTGCTGCCCTCAGTGTCATCTCCAAGCAGAATTCAACATGGAGGAGTAGCGGAAGGTGGTGAGTAGTTGGGGATGCTGCTGACGCTCACATCCTCTGTCACCCCAACAAGTCTCCTTTCCCAAGATCTGAGTGCTCCACTCTCCCCAACAAGTCTCCTTCCCAAAGATCTGAGAGCTCCACTCTCCCCAACAAGCCTCCTTCCCATGATCTGAGAGCTCCACTCTCCCCAACAAGTCTCCTTCCCC
>NC_063363.1:12504779-12545144 GCF_021869965.1 Rhincodon typus
TTCCCATGATCTGAGAGCTCCACTCTCCCCAACAAGTCTCCTTCCCCGTGATCTGAGAGCTCCACTCTCCCCAACAAGTCTCCTTCCCTGTGATCTGAGAGCTCCACTTTCCCCAACAAGTCTCCTTCTCCATGATCTGAGAGCTCCGTTCTCCCCAACAAGTCTCATTCTCCATGATCTGAGAGCTCCAGTCTCCCCAACAGAGTGGATAAACCTCCCGTATGACCACCAAAGCAGGAACCCTGTAACATCTCACCTCTTGCCTGATATGACAACCCTTTTCTCCACCAGACTACTCAACACCCTCCCCACCCTGACCTACTCTAAACAGGCAATCGTATACTTGGCACCCACCCACTTGGCACCTTACCCATGTGGCTCCCTATCCACCTGGCACCTTAGCCCTATTGAACACACGAATGCTTTCCCAGTGGCTCTCTTTTCTACTTGACATATAAATCACAGAATTTGGCAACTACTGCTGTGGTAAAAGGGGCACGGTTTCCCTTCCCCAAACTATCCTGTACTTTGAGGGCGCATTTGGATTGGAGGTGTTTCTCCAGGATCCATCAATTAAATCTCCTGCCTGAATTGTGGAGCTCTTTTTTTAACATTAGAAAACAGGAATGCAGCAGCAATATGACAATTGACTATGATTGCTCCTCTTCAGAAAATCTAGATCATTACTTTCGGTGGCAGAATATTCTGTAGCATAGGCTTTGACATGTGGAATGCATTCCCTAACCTGCAGCCTCCCTATTCCTGTAAAATCTCCTCAAATAACATAAGTTTGACCAAACCTCTATGTCTCAAAATCCCTTGATTTTTCAGTAACTGTCGAAAAGAATATGGGCATTTTACTATTTTAAAATTATAGCAGCAAGTTGTATATTTCTAAGATGAAACAACGAAATTTCAGTTTTATTTCCTGATTTGCCCTATTTTTCTAATCATCGTTCATTACATTCATTCGCTGCTAGATTATGGCCTAACTAACAAATTCTGGCGATACAATTCATGTTAAGAATATTGACTTGTTGTGCCAACAGGACCGTCCTGCTTTAAAACAAAATTTCTATGTGTCCCATTTTAATTAAAACATGCCAAAGATGACAACTGCAACTAACATTGGGGCACTAGTTTCCTGCTGTACTGCAGACGTTACCAACCTAAACAGACAACAGACTTGATGAGCTTCTCTCCAGCTGAGAGGGGATGTTCTGGGCTTCAGGCACCCTGCAGAGTAATGCCATCAATTGTGTTTCTCCGGGAAGAATGGAATCTGTCTGTTCCACAGGCTGCATTGTCTGGAACAGATCTGTTAAAAATAATATAAATCAAACTACTCATGTTTGCCAAACAAATGTAAGGGAAATCATCATTCTCTTCTCAAACTCATGTGAAAGCTTGATTAAAATCTTAAATGCTGTTTGACTGATATGATGAATTATTAAACAAACATTAGAAAAGTAGAAAAACCAATCCTATTGTCAACAATAAACAGGCAATTTAAAAATATCTAGAAAAGTGGCTCATTTTGAGCTGTTATAATGTTTTACTCCAATTAACTCCTTTTCCTGCCATGCTGTAAACTAAGTGGAGATGGCCCAATGGTCACAAACATTGCTGTAGATGCTCTCATTAGTTGGAAGGTTCCAATTTTAAGTGAGATAAATGAAGTACTTGAATTATGTTTTTTTCATTGTGAAACATCTCCCATTGTGTTTCTGAATATCAGCAATAACAGATTGTTGAGAATTGTTCAATGCAAAATTATTTGAAATTCTTGGACTGAAGTTTGTTGGCTGCAGTGATTAAAATTAGATTGAAGGCTTTCGCCCAGTTGTCGGACATTAGCTCTGTAACTTTCTGCCCCTTGCCTTCACAACATTAAAGTGAGGAGGAAAACAGAAAGAGGGTCAGGAGAAGAGCACTTTTATGGTTTAGTGACGTTGATTTACTGACAAAAGTCACCTCCCCCATTTGAGAGGAGAAACTTGAATCACCTTCTTTCATCTTCCCGAAATGATAGCCAGGAGCAAGTTATGTTGAATGAGATTACAGACATCCAAGGCTAGTCTTCCTCTTCCCAGGAATAGCATCGGAGTTCAACTATCAATAGAGATTAAGAATTGGTCTCGAAGCACATTCATTTGAATAGTGTAATTTCAAATGACTCAGTTACTCATCTGAAAACCCCAAAGAGGTGAATTCGCTAATCAAAGATTGTAACTCTTCCAATGTGTTGGCTGCAAAGGTCCCAACTAGAAGCCTGAAAAACAGGAAGGGAGCACTATTGAGAAATAGAAGAGAGGCTCCAGAATAAGAAAATGGTGGGAAATTCAAGGTAATGCTGATGCACAGTGCAATACACGTTACTTAAAGAAATAAGGGTCTTCACACTCCGTGGAAAGATGCTAAACATTGTGGAGGAATTAAGTTTGATCATCTAAAGAAGTCAGGGATCAATCTTACAGGATTTTTCCCACCTACTTGGCTTGGATCTTTTTTGATATGTTTCTTGGTTGTCTTCCAAGAGATTACATGGTCCTTGTTTGATCTAAAGTCTCAGTACCACGATAGATAGCCGTATTAAGGCTCCATGGGCAGATCAGGTGGGCCAGTAGGTCAGGTTATTTTTTTATCCCTCATTTTTTGTATGAAAAGAGACCCAACAAGGCAGATACACAATTCCCTGGAGTTTGACTCCAGAGCAAAACGTTGTAGAAAGGATGGAAACATTTTGAATGTATAGAGGCATAAGAGTAAAGGAGCAATATAAAGCTGCACATAAAATTGGCTAGACCACAATTCAAGTTCTGTGAGACATTTTCAACAATTGGAAACAATTTACAAAAACTTGTAGTACTTGGAAGTGAATGTACTGGGTGAACTGGAGCTCAGTTTTGATGTATATAAGACCAGCATGCGTTATTCATTGGTTTTACTGGTTTTCCTTGCAAATTGTACTTAAGGGTTTTTTCTTAGGTATTCCCTCAGGATCGAGGATGATCTGCTTCCACTCTGGCTTGATGGATTCTGAGTTGGCTGAAGTTTGCAGGATCTGTGATCTACCAGATGCAGTGCACATGGTACTTGAAGTGTTGAGTGCATGGATAAATTGGAGGTTTGTGTGCAGTCTCCGATATCTCAACTTTGCCTCTATGTGCTTCCAACAAAATCTTTTGATGTGTTTAATACCTTTCTGATAAACCTTCTCCTCATTGATTGATCGCAAGTCAGGGACCTCTTCAGGTGTGTTCTGAGGATATCTCTAAAATGTTTCCACTTCCTCCTGGGGCTCTCCTGCTCATTCCCTCTAAGCTGCACAGCTGTGCACGTGCATTGCAGCTCTAACGTTCCGCGCATGTCGATCACCATGCCAACACAGACTGCTGCTGCCTGACATGGATCTTGGAAGTCTGTGTCGAAGAAAAGAAAATTAGAGGTAAGGCTGGTCTCCTGCCACAATCTAACTTTTATGAAGTGCAGTTGCTTCAGGTTTTTGGAATGGGACATGTATATGAAATGCCCCACCCAGCGGAACTGATACAGTGCTTTGCTGCTGGGTTTGTTGGCTTGTGAGAGGCTGATGCTTTTAGATTTCTTTCCTTGCCATAAGTTTTGGAGTATCTTGCTAAGGTGCTTCTCCAGTCCTTTGTGGGAGGTTGTCCCAGGCTCCAGGGCATGAGGACTATTGCTGTAGATTGTCCAAGTCTCTGAACGTTAGAGGAGTGCATGGATAACCACTGCCCAGTGAACTATGACTCTGCCTCTGGGTTTCGGATACTCAAATACTCCCTTTCCCTCCCTTGGAGGAGCTGGAACATTGAAAGTAATGATGAATTTAGTTTTCTATGTCTGTCTTTATTGAGAGAAGACTGCTGAAATACAGAGAACGGTCCATTGTTTTACCAGGACCACAGAATCCCTACAGTGCAGAAAGAGGCCATTGAGCCCATCATGTCTGCACTAACCCTCTGAAGAGCATCCCACCCAGATGCAGGCCCCACACTATCCACATAACCCTGCATTTCCGCAGCCAATCCACCTAAGCTGCACATCCCTGGAACTACGGGCAATTTAGCATGGCCAATCCCACCTACTTGCACATCTCTGGACTTTGAGAGGAAAGGGGAAACCCACGCAGACACAGGGAGAATGTGTAAACTCCACATAGACAGTCACCCAAGACTGGGGTATGAACCCGGGTCCCTGACACTGTGAAGGCAGCAGTGCTAACCACTGAGCTACCATGGCACCAGTGGGAAGCTCTAGCACTCAGAGTTACTTGAGATACTGAAACAATTTCCAATGGATCAGAAAGGCCCTGCAGAGGCAGAACAGAAACTTAGGGATGTAGAAGCAGGAGTAGTTCACTTAATTCCTCGAATAAAAACAAAATGCTGTGGACACTGGAAGTCTGTGTTCCTCTCGCCACCAATGTTGCCAGACATTCTAATTTTTTTCTCCAGCATTTTCTGTTTGTTTCACTTAACTCCTTGAGCCACCTGCTCCACCAACCAATGAATATGGCTGATTCTAAATTTGTGTAGGGAGTTTCAAATCACTCCGAGAAGGTTTTGGCTCTATTGTTTTAGACCATGCTGCTTACACTTCTCAACCAGGTTGTATAAAATAGATATCTATAAAGGTTGTGTATGAAATGAATAGGGAAGGAATGTATCTAGCACTTGTGGAGCCAAAGATAGGATATCACCTGGTCAATGTTGTGTTTTAGGATCCATGGAAAGAATTTGATAAAAGTTTGTATAGATGTGTTGCTTTTGACATTAAAATTAACGTTCAAAGGGATTAGATTACAATTTTAAACCACGATGAGTGCTGTTGTCAAGTCAGAAAAGCCAATTACTAAAGTTGTTATTCATATGATCTGAACCAGCATGGTGGGGAGAGTTGGAGGTATGGTTGGGTGTAGAGGTGAGTTGCAGGAAGGGGAATGTCCTCAAAGCACCCTTTCTCTGTCAGCTCAATTGCATTGTGACAAAAATATTTGTCGTGAGAGTAGCAGGGATCAGTTGTGAATGAGTCCTATTCCTGGGGGTAAAATATTAATTGAGGGGAAAGGGCCTAATTGGGCACACTAGTGATGAGCGTTCAGTCAGAAACAAAGCTGCATACCCCAGGAAGCCTAACATGAGCAAGGGCATTCCAGCAAAGACATAGGTTAGAGTATGGTGGACATTAAGACATAGCCAGACAGAACATGGTGGTTTAATAAAACAAAGAACTGAAGATCTGAGACAAAAACAAGAATTGCTGGAGAAACTTAACAGATCTGGCAGCATCTGTGGAGAGAAGGCAGAGTTAACATTTCAAGTCTAGAGTCCTTTCTTCATAGCTTGGTGGTGTTGGCTAATGGCCACTAACAAGTAAGAAATTAAATATTGCTAAAAAGGGACTTGACTTCAAAAGCTTTTTGTCTTCCACTCATAAGGAATGAAATGTAAGAAGATTAATATGCAAGAAAAGGGAACAACAATTTATCAGCATGAGAAAAAGGTGTTGATTGGTTAGATTATGGTTGGAAATGGAGATGCAGGAACTGTCACAGTTACCTAGTTAAGTTTAAACCAAACAACTTGATTCTGTTCTTGGCCAGTGCCAGAGGGTGAAGCAGGGATCATCTCTCTCCATAGGCCTTTCTTCAGTGAGATGGATGCAATGTGTGGGTGGCACGATGGCTCAGTGGTTAGCACTGCTGCCTCACAGGGCGAGGGACCTGGGCTCAATTCCATCCTTGGGCGACTGTCTGTGTGGAGTTTGCATGTTCTTCCGATGTCTGCGTGGGTTTCCTCTGGGTGCTCCAGTTTCCTCTGGGTGCTCCAGTTTCCTCCCATTGTCCAAAGATGTGCAGCTTGGGTGGATTGGCCTTGTTAAATTGACCATAGTGTTCAGGGATGTGTAGTAAGTGGGTTACAGGGGAAAGGGTAGGCATGGGTCTGGGTGGCATGTTCTTAAAAAAAGGGGGATGGCACGGTGGCTCACTGGCTAGCACTGCTGCCTCACAGCACCAGGGACCTGAGTTCAATTCCACCTTCGGGCAACTGTCTGTGTGGAGTTTGCACATTCTCCCCGTGTCTGCGTGGGTTTCCTCTGGGTGCTCTGGTTTCCTCCCACAGTCCAAAGATGTGCAGGTTAGATGGATTGGCTATGCTAAATTACCCATAGTGTCTAGGGTGGAAAATGCAGGGATAGGGTAGTGGGTGAGCCTGGTTGGGATGCCCTTTGCAGGGTCAGTGTGGACTTGATGGACTGAATGGCCTGCATCCACACTGTAGGGATTCTATGTTTATTCTGTGTGTCAAGGTAGGTGCTTCAGTTCGAGAACTGAGATATGTAACATTAAAAAATGTTTAGAAGTTGAAAAATTTGTAATTATAACCCTGTTCAATCACATCCTCTGAAAAAGTAAGACTCTTTATTTATCACTGACACCCCCCTCACAAAAGGGGTAATCAATTCTGAAAATGAATATGTGGAAATGTACATGAAAACTCATAAAACACACACTGTAGTGACAATCTTTGACCTGACCTTTCTTTAGCAATAAGGACAAGTTGTAAATTACTTTAAAGTTTGTGGCAAATCTGTTTTTTTTGATGTTTGAATATGACTTTCAAAATTTTGTAACCTTCATAAAAGGATTAATTGTAAATTTTCCACAGACTTAGAATAGACATGAATGAATGAAAATTTGTAATAATCAATAAAGGAGAGTGAGGAGAGGGGATTAGAGAAAACCCCAGAAGGTTGCTGGAACATATAATGCTTAACATTGAGACAGAGATGAACACAAGAGCAAGTGGAATTGTAGTGATTGTAATGAGGCCAGCCAGGTTCCCAGATTGGGGCAGTTAACCTGGTCCAATCAGGGGGCCCTGGCTGACAGATAAGAACAGCAGTGTGATACATCCTGTGCACTCTGAGAGTTGGCTCTGTGGGATCTGGATCAGTGTCAAGTATGACCCATGTGTAAATAAAGGGTGACTGGCCTCTGTGGAGTTATTTCAGGAATGACTTTGAGAAAGAAGAGGCATATGCAAGTGATATGAAGAGAGATCAAGACAATGGTTTTAGATTTCTCCAGTTAAAGAGCCTCCATATGCTGAATTGACTGAGTCCTGTGGTACAGTGGTAGTGTCCCTACCTCTGTGCTAAAAGGCCAGGTTTCAATTTCTTTCTGCTCCGGACGTATGTGACTGAAAATGTTGATGAAAAATATCGATACTAAATTGAATGGATTCCCCCCTTTGGTTTTGTTTATATCTATGGCTTGAATCTAAATTAGAGTTTATATTCCAAGCAGACAATGTATCATAGGGAACAGGAACCTTTTTTTAAAAAGGTGAACTTACAATAGATGATCTGAATGGATTACAATCAAACATATATTTTGTCACATCCATCCAATCATAGTTGCAAATTCAAACATGAATCAAAGATGTCAAATTAAACTAATATAAGTGGATTCTTGTTTTAAGTTTGGGCCTTTTGGAGATTGCTTTCCTCTAAATTTCTAAGCATTAGCAACAACCATTTTGTTAATCACAAACAACCACTTTGACAAGACATTCACTGTTTTTATATTAGTGGTAACAGATTTGTAGAACTTACAATTCTGGAATTAATGTTAACTCAAATGCATTACATATAAGTGATAATTCAAACCAAGGAGGACATGCCACGTCAAAGAAAAATTAGCTTGAGTCAAAGAGTCTGAAAGCCAAAAACCAGTGGTCAGAGATTCTAAATTAAGGTGATTTGTGATGGAATCAGCTTTTTATTTTGTATGGTCAAAATAATCATTATAACTTCTCTTCATTATTACATTGTGGATCAGTTTCTACTTCCTTTTAAATCATTTGATTCCCACTATCATTCTATTTTCCTGTGAATGTGTGGAAAACCAACAAATTGAAACCTGGTTCATTCTGAAGCAGGAGTTTAGTGCCATTTTAATTGATTATTGGTTCAAGGAAAGTTGGCAGTCTAATGTGCTTCAACCACATATAACATGTTGCATTTGCATTTATACTGGAAAGCTTCTTTTTTAGCTGATAGAGTCATCGAGTCATCGAGTAATACAGCATGGAAACAGGCCCTTCAGTCTTTTCTGCTCGCAAAAAAGACCCTGAACTACCTGTTGCCTGCCACTTCAATGCACCACCCTGTTCCCTGGCCAACATCTCCGTCTCTGACTTGCTGCAGTGTTCCAGCGAAGCCCAACGCAAGCTGGAGGAACAACACCTCATTTTCCGCTTGGGGACCCTACAGCCCTCTGGGCTCAATATTGAGATCAATAATTTTAGGGCCTAAATTCTCCCATGTCCCAGCCCCCTACCCCACGCACTAGGCCTTGTTACCATATAGCCTGCCATTACACACCCCCTGTTGTTAGTCACTAACAGTCCCCATTAACAACTATTCACCCTCCCAGCCTGATCGTTAGCAACTCCTTTGTCTGTCCAACTGTCTTTCTCTCTCTTTGGGCTCTATCCTATTGTTTACTCCCTACCCCACCCACCTCCCTATTTTCTGCACGTATACTGACGTTTTCCCAGCCACCATCAGTTCTGAGGAAGGGTCACCGGACCCGGAACATTAACTCTGTTTTCACCTTCACAGGTGCTGCCAGACCTGCTGAACTTTTTCCAGCAACTTTGTTTTTGTTCCTATCTTGGTTTGACTTTCCAAAGTGCAAACTTCTCACCAATCTGTATTGAACTGCATTTGCCAATCCTCAGCCCACTTCCTCATCTGATCAAGATCCCTCTGTAATTTTTGATAACCTTCTTCGCTATCAATGATACCTCCTCATTTTGCATCATCTGCAAACTTACTAATCATGCCTTGTATGTTCCCATCCAGATCATTTATATAAATAACAAATCATAACAGTCCCAGCACTGATCTCTGTGGCACACCACTAGTCACAGACCTCCAGTCCAAGAAACAAACTTCAACCATCACTGTCTGCTTCCTACCATCAAGCCAATTTTGAATCCAATCAGTTAGCTCTCCCTGGATCCTATGCAACCTAACGTTCACGACTAGACTGCTGTGCAGGACCTTGTCAAAGACCTTACTAAAGTCCATATAGACAACATCCACTGCCCTACCCTTATCCATCGTCTTGATTACCTCTTCGAAAAACTCTAAAAGATTTATCAAATGTGACTTTCTGCGCACAAATCCATGCTGACTATCCCTAATCAGACGTTGACTATCCAAACATTGGTTGATCCTGTCCCTCAGTATCCTCTCCAATTACTTGCCTATCACTGCTGTCAGGCTCACTGGCCTGTAGTTTCCTGGCTTGTCGTTGCTACCTTTCCTAAACAACGGAACAACATTAGCCACCTTCCAGCCTTCTGGAACTTCACCAGTGGCTAAAGATGAAGAAAGAATCTCTGCAAGGACCTCAGCAATTTCTTCCCTAGTCTCCCACAACATTCAAGGATGGACTTGATCAGGCCCAGGGATTTATCCACCTTGATGTGTTTTAAGGCTGCAAACACTTCCTCTCTGGTAATACGTATGCGGTCCAAAACATTCCCACTTGTTTCCCTTATTTCCTTAGCATCCATGATTCTCTCCTCAGTAAACACTGAGGATAAATATGATAGGCCCTTGAGTCCATTGTTGGGAGTTATTTTTGGGTCTGGTCACGTTTTCTTCATTTTATAAATTTATTCTTGTGATGTGAGCATTGCTAGTTGGGTCAACATTTACTGACCATCCATAATTGTCCGTGTGAAGGTGATGGTTGAAATGCCTTCTTGAACTGCTGCATTCCACGTTGTTTACGTTCGTCCACAATGCTGTTGAGGAAGAATTTCCATGATTTTGACACAGCAACAGTGATATAGTTCAAAGTCAGTGTGGCCTATGGCTTGGAGGGGAACTTACAGGTGTGGTGTCCCGTGTATCTGCAGCCCCTGTCCCTCTAGGTGGTAGAAGTCATGGGTTTGGAAGGTACTGTTACAGAAGCCTTTGAGTGGTTGCAGTGAATTTTGTAGATAAGTATACACTGCTACCATGTGTGTTGGTGGTGGAGGGAGTGAATGTTGAAGGTGTTAGATGAATTGCCAATCAAGTAGGCTGCTTTGTTTTGGATGCTGTTGAGCTTCTTGAATGTTATTGGAGCTGCACTCATCCAGAGAGTGGGGAGTATTCCAGTGTACTCCTGATTCTACATTGTAGACAGTGGACAGGTTTGGGGAAGTCAGAAAGTGCATCGTTCACTGCAGAATTGCCAATGCCTGTTTTGCTCTTGTAGCCATAATATTTGTATAGATAGTCCAGTTCAGTTTTTGGTCAACACTAATCCCCAGCACATTGATTGTAGGGGATTAAGCAATGGTAATGCTATTGAATGTCAAGATGTGATGACTGGATTTTCTTTGTTGGAGGTGGTCATTGCCTGAAACTTGTGTGGCATGAATGTTGCTTGTCATTTATTAGCCTAAGTTTGATGCAAGGGCCTATCAGCTAAAAAGCAGCTTTGCTTTCTAAACCCAAATGAAACATATTAAAGTGAGATCAAAACACAATGAAACACATCATCTTTCATTGCACAGTTGATCGATCAAATTAATGTAGAAATAAGCACCTGTTTCAGGATGACCCAGATATCAATTGGTCGATTTTCAACTTATCCACGGGCAAATAGATTGCTGCATTTGGATATTGTCTCTTCCCCCTTAGCTTCTGATGGACACCCCTTCTAACAGCAAGGCCACAACTGATAAAACTATGTTGAGGAAGCAATCTGCATTCATCTATAATGGTGCATGTATCATTGTGTATTTCTGTAAACACTTTTGCATAATATGTGTTTCCAGATTCAGAAAAGACTTTGGAGCTTGATTTTAGACTTGATAGCCAGGTAAAAAGCTTGGATCCTTGATATGGTGTCCATTATACTAAACAGTCAAGTGAATCTTTTTTCATTGCTATCAAAAGAAAAGATCAATGGGGAAAGCCTTTTAGTGGCAACCTAACTGCAATGCATGTCTTTTGCCTGGGTAGAGAGATGGGAATCTAGCTGTCAGTCCTTTTCATTAGGTTCAGTTGCAGGACTGCTGCATTAATAGAATCTGCTGTTTTCAGTGGATTGGATCTCCAGGATGCCTTCATTGTGACAAAGACCTTTTGTGAATGAAGGGAAAACTAAGCATATAACTGAGATCATATATTATTTAGCCAAACCATAGACATCATTTTGAAGTGACAGATTATGCATGAAAATATAAAGAAAGATATTGGAAATCACTTAACAATCAATTGCAGTAATGATAAAGATTGAACAGCATTTTACCCATGACATGGTGACTTGTGTAGTTTAAATAAGGGAATAAAGAGTGCTCCATAAAGATATTGATGGACCAGTTACAGCACATTGTTTTTGTCAATTGCCATGAGGATTCTTAGTAAGGACTAAGTAGATTGCCAGAAAAAAGCGTTAAGAGTTCAGAGCATTGTTCAGTCATTTTTGAGATTGTCTGCGTGGCAATAGATTATGAGTATAAGCAACATGGCTTCAAAACCTTTAGTTTCTCGAATGACAAATGAAAGGAGATCCCTTTAAATATTACTAAAAATGGCAACCTCGTGACTTGTACCATCCATGGTTTGATGATGAGCCGATGAGCTGGAGAAAGCGTTGCCACCAGCAGAGACATAAATGACATTGATGATCTGACTAGCCACTGAGTGTAGGACTAATGCACTTTATGAAGTATACTGATTCTGTGCATAGAAAGTAAACTGGAAGTTATCCTTGTGGAAAAATGTATCATTAAACTTATTGTATTTTTCACAAAGTTAAAAAATCCTTAATATTACACTATTATGTTAAAGCATGTAAAGGAATAAATTCCATTGAACAGAAAATCATGAATATTTAACATTGTTTGTTGCTATCTTCCAGCATTTTGGAGGAACTGAACATTTCATTAAATAAAATACATTCTGCCCTTCCTGACGAAAACATTTCATTTCAATTCTGTCCCTAAGCCTTTCCTTGTTATCTCAAATTCTTCAACAGCTCTGGACTAGTTACCATACCTCATACTGTCTTGGATATTTAATTAAAATCATAATTAAAGTTGATCTTGTCATTAGCTTGCACCTGCTTTGCTTTTTTGCAAACAAATGTTAAACTACATGCCAACATCATCATGTTCAATGCAGCAAAGTGGTTTCTGGCTCCTAATTAATTTTTCTTTAGCATCTGTATTTCAGTATTCTGGATAAGTAGCTAATGTGTCCACTGAAAACAAGTAATTATCAGATGGTGAAAATAATGAACTGAAACAAAACTGCACAGTGCCAAGTTATCAGATGCTAAAGGCATTAAATTTCAACTCAACTGTCATACACAACAAGAATTTGTATTCTATTTAATGTATTCATACATCCTGGAGATGAAGTATATAAATTATCAGCCCAATTGTTCCATACAGTTAGTTTCTGAGACGGGTATGTAGACCCATAGGTCTGACAATGCTCAATATTGAGCATTCTTCAGATGCTTGGTGAGGTGGTGACATGTTTGTTGGATGTGCAGTGTTAGTTGTGATTGTGAACATACAGGTGAACAGTACACAGAGATTCATGCACATGTGATGTTCATGCTTTTGAGAAGCAGGGCTAAATTTTGCCACAGAATTGGCATGAGAAACATCATTCAACCTTTATGTCTCATCATTTTAAACCTGCTGAAATGAAATAAAAGTCAAATGTAGATTGAGGAGGTTAGAAGCACCAATACTGCAAAATTTTGAACGTTGTCCAATATAAATACAACTGCCTAAAAAATCTTTGTTGATCTATTTTTCTTCCTTTGGAGTGACCTGTTAATCCCTTGGACATGAGGAAAGATCATAGGCTCCAGGCTACATCTGTGTCTAGGTTTACTTTACATGATTTACTCTCAATGTTCAACGAAAAGAAATTAAAACTTAGCAAGTATGCAAATTTCAATTTTATGTTATTGAGATGACTTTAAAACATCAGCTCATTTGAAGCAAAGGAGGATGGCAGTTGTTTCAGAACAGTTAATAAACAAATTCACATCAAAAAATCTATTTAGGAACGTAGAAATTTAAAACATCTAAATATCACACAATAATGTACATCTTTGTTCTTGACCACTGTTTCTGAATTGACATGTTCCCTTGTTTTTAACATTAACCTTTGTACTGTTTTTTACAAGTTACACATTTCCAAACAATTAATCATTGTATAATTACACAAATTGTGTGATCATAATATTTTGAATATCTTTGCTTCTTGAAAATGAAATGAAAATAGAAAAGACTTTGTTGATTAATATGAATAAAACAGCAAAAAGCATACTGCAATTGACAGTTGAAGCAGAAAATGTGCATCAACAGAAGGGTGAGACGATAACGGGAAAGCAGAGATCAGGAACTGAATGATGAGAGCAAAATGGAAAAAAAACTTGAGTCTTTTTCAATAAACAAGGATTAATATCAACTTATATCATTAATTTGCCTTTATTGGTACTTTTAAAATTGGAAGAAGTACATTTAGGACCCATTAAACTGAAATGAGGAAGTTACCCAATTTTACTTGACCTGACGGTAATAGTGAGCAAACTAGTCCATCATTGCATGAAGCTTTCAATAGCCTATGCTAGGTGAAGGAAAAGACTTGAAATATGATACAAGAAAGCTTCTGAAGGATGAGTGAGATTAACTCCTTGAGCAGCTTCATTGATTGATCTTAGTGAGATGGAGAGAGAGGAGAAATCCACAAGATTGGAAGACTGGTACTCAACACACTTCCAGTTAAGAAAACTGACAGGTATACAAACTTCCCTATTCATGAACATGAGCTCATCAAGTTTCTGAGAGCGAAATATTTTTCAACTCCACAGTCTGTGACAGCATAGACGAGTTTAAGATTGGATATGCCACAGGTCAGATACAATGTGAGGTTCTCTTACATTACTCTGCAAATCTACTTAATCTTCAGAAGATACTCATCCACTTCCCTCGGTTGGACCATTTCATGGAGGATTTTCAATGTCGATATTATATCTTCCATGCCTGTCTAAGTAAGAAATATGAACTCTTGCTGAATAGTGCAACGTGTGTAAGATATATTTTAAATGAAGACCTATTGTGTAATGTTCCATTAAATCTGTAAATAGAGAAAAGAATGTTATTTCCCGTTAGGTGTTTCAATTCCAGCCATTCTTCTGAGTTGAAATGTTCAATAAACTGAAGGAATGAGTTTTAAAGTAGGACTTTGGGTGCTTTATCCTGCATTCTTGCTGGTATAGCTAAATAGTTAAAGAAAAATAAAACAGAAATTGCTGTAATACTCAGCCGATCTGGAAGCAAATGTGAAGCACAATAGAGAGTTACAGCTCAATTTTAACCCACTCAAAACCCATTCACATTTAATACTGCGCTGAATCATTGTAACTTTTCACATAAGTGACCAGTCTGATGAAAGCATTCACCATTACTACTCTTCTGAAACTGACAAAAGCCTTTGGAACCTGCACATGTGCAGTTAATATGGAAATCCATAAATCACTGTCAAGAATCCCCCATAGGTTCACTGTTGAAATTTCTTCAGAATGCAGACAATTAAAAATCATTGTACTGATAAGAACTTGCCACTTTACACAGTGCACCTGCTCTAAAAACCCTTGATAAAGCTATGCTTTGTTGAGTGATATGTATCTGGGTTTTTTTTAAATGGCATGCTACATTCAAAGTTATTGCTGAACAACCTCACAAGCTGCAAAAGAATAATTCTACAGTTTCAGAATGTCAGACTTCTCCATTATATTAAAATATGCACATTTTTAAAAGTGATTTTTCAAAGTTTATGATTTCCTTTCACCCTCAAACGCTTGTACAGCTTTCCCTTAAAATGTGGCCATACAATTCACTTCATTCACTCCCTGTAGTAGCCTGTTTTATCTTTCACCACTCTGTGGTTAAAGTGGTTCTTTCTGAATTCCCTATTGCATCTTTTGGCGACTATCTTATGTTGATGGCTTCTAGTTACTTTCTTCCCCATAAGAGGGAATATTCTGTCTGTATCTGTGGTTATTTTCCAAAGTAATGATTCCTAGTATTTGTGGTATCTGCCACCTCTGCCAATTTGTGTACACTCGGTAATATTTATTTGAATGGGGGTCATTGCCACTAAACTTCCTATGTCTTTGCTTTGCATTGTGTCTATCTAGTAATTAGTATTACAGGTATACAACTGTAGTGTATCTGCAGAGATGCACTGTTCCTAGATGACAAGGGTGTTTATTGCATGACAGTAGTAAATACAAGTACACTTGGCCAGGCATTATTACTTGAACCTTGGGGAGCTGGCCTAGCTATCTCAGCTTCCTTCAAAAGCTGGAGTAGAAATCCTTATCTCCACCTACAGTCTGTTGAATGGATTGTGATCAAGCGACCATAGCCCCAAAACTCGACATTCTAAGTTGACCCACAGCCTGAGTTCTGAGTAAGGGTCACTCAACACAAAACATTAACTCTGATTTCTCTACACAGATGCAGCCAGACCTGCTGAGCCTTTCCAGCAATTTCTATTTTTGACTCTAATTTACGGCATCCGCAGCTCTTTCGGTTTTTGTAAAATGCAACTTTGCAGGTTCTACAAATCTCATATGTATGCATCAATAATTTATTTTGTTATCTGTAAGATTCTAACTAAAAGTGAAAATCCAGTGGTTTTTGTTTTCTGACTTTCTGTCGATAAGAATATTTTAATGTGAATGGCTGCTCACTCCACTTCATGGCATCACTGGATACCTGGAGATCGTCTTGACGTGCTACTAGATTCAAAATGTAGTCAGGTAAGGAAAATCCATACCACAGACATCTCTAGCTCTTTCTGGGCATCTTTGTTTGAGGTCAGTGAATATTGCTACATTGTTCAGTGCAAAATCTAGGCCATTGCCCTACTATGTCCCCCTGGTACATTCCAAAGTACTTCAGATTTAACCAATTATATTGAATTGCAGTGCAGCTACTACCATGTGAAGAAGAGCACAGAAATAATTTGGATATTTTGTCAGATCCCAGAAAGTGCAACCAAGATAAAAGATCCGTTAATCTGTTTGATATCTTAGTAGCAGCTAACATGTGGAACTATAATTCTTAATTTGAAAACTATCATTTTAACTATCAGCATGATAACTTAGGCAGAAAGTTATAATTATGCAAATCAGCATATAGCAAATTGGTAAACAAAATTAAGTTAACTATACCACCAGAGAGTTCAAAATTCTACATCCTCTGCTTGCCGCCAGAAGTGTAGGTTCCTTTGCCAAGAGAGATTTTGAGTGTCTGGGATACAATCTTCCACAGGGTTAATTTTATCTATAGTGTATAGAATTCAGCAAGCTTTTGGCTCACTGATAAAGAGAGAATAAGTGTTCTTGAAATATATATGTTTTCACAGGCATTGTTCTGCAGATTATCTAAACATTTTGGAAGGACAAATGGTCACCATTTTTGTGATGTGGAGGTGCTGGTGTTGGACTGGGGTGGACAATGTTAGAAATCACACAACACCAGGTTATAGTCCAACAGGTTTATTTGAAATCACAAAACACCTGAAGAAGGAGTGAGGCTCTGAAATCTTGTGTTTTCAGATAAACCTACTGGACTATAACCTAGTGTCATTTGATTTCTCACCATTTTTCTAACATTGGATTCTTCGAGAAGGGGATCTATTGTCCGATTTCCTTTATTATTATTTCTTAGTGCAACCGATTTCACACACGAGTGAATTTCTCTCGGTGTAGGACACACGGCTCTTTTAAGTGTCTACATAAACAGCCTTTGTTAAAAAGAAGTTTAAAATAAATAAAGAAGAATATGAGGGTGTCCCTTTTTTATCGACATTGTGCCAATCATCAGAGACTACAATATTTCTCAAACTCTATATAGATGCAGCCTCTGTCAACAGAATTAGCATCAGAGAGTACCTTCATCTCTACATATAACACCAATTTTATTACGTCTCCATCTGAGCCATTTAGCTTCAAATGAAAACTAGTCCATATTAAAAAGAATGTTCTAGCTTCACAATAATATGCAAAAATAGAACATCCGTCTCCCAAGTTTAAGATCCTTGTCGTAATTCACATGCAAGAATTTAAAAAGTGAATGCTTTCCCATTTTCATTCTAATTCCTGTCAACTATTTTGGGAAGACTTTTGGGGAATGATTAGTCACGAGGTGTTGGTAATGCTCAATTTGCTGCTGCTCTCTGAAAGCATAGGGAGATATTAATGAAAATGTCAGCATAGGAGAGTTTTTATTAGATTCTGTGAAATGGATTTTGCTGGTGGTTAAACAGGGGAGGATTTTCTTCCATCAATGGCTTGCCTGCTAAAAAATAATGGCATCTTGTGGGTTACCAGTGTTGAAATTATTATTAACGGAAACATTGCTTGCTATGAATATATCTGCGCCAGCTCACTTATTAGGTTTGTACTTTTTCCAAAACTGTGAGGATGAACAACTGCCTAAAGGGCAGCTAAGTTTTCTAAGTCAGACATTTCATATTACACAGAATGATTGATTTACAAGAGCAAAAGCAGGAAATCTGAAAAAGCAGCAGAAAATGCTGAATGCACAAAGGAGAGTTAGCATCTGAAAATGGGGGAAATATAAGGTAATATTTGGATTGAGACCTTAAATGCGATTTACTTGAAATGGAAATATCTTTTTACCTTAACACCCAGGGCAATTCAATAATAGTTGGTACTTTAGTGATGTCTTGAAAACCATAAGCATATATTCTTATTTTAAACTTGTTATTTCCTATATTGTTGTCAAGAAAATGGAGGCTGTCCATCTAAATATTGCATAACCAGCAGTGAATTTTCAAGCTTAGTTCAGCAAGAGCCCTTTTAGCATACCCTGTAATTATATCTGACGCACAGATATTCTTTTACAGATCCGCAATTTGAAACCTGCATTGTCTGGAAAAGTCAAATTCAATCAGACCAAACTAAAAGCAGGTTGAATGCTGACAGATGTCCCAATATTGGGAGTCCTATTAATAATATATCTATTCTGAATCCATTGTCATTCATAAAGCTGATTTTGTATTGTGACAAATAATTGTAATCTCTTTACAACTGGAGTAGACTAGAACAAGATGGACCAGCCAGACGGATGAATGAGAGAGACTTACACATTTTTAATGTACTGCATGTTTTTTTTCCGTTTATTCATTCATGAGATGAGGGCGTCACTGACCAGGCAGCATTTATTGCCCATCCCTGGCTGCCCAAAGGGCAGTTACAAGTCAACTACATTGCTGTGGGTCTGGAGTCACATGTAGGCCAGACCAGGTAAGGATGGCCAATTTTCTTCCCTAAAGGACATTAATGAACCAGATGGGATTTTCCTGACAATCGGCAATGGTTTCATGGTTATCATTATTATCATCAGATATTTATTGAATTCAAATTTATTCATCTGCCATGGTGGGATTTGAACCTAGGTCCCCAGATCATTTCCTGGATCTCTGGATTAACAGTCCAGTGATAATGCCACTAAGCCAATACCTCTCCTCCATGGGGCTGGTTTAGTTTGGGAACATGGATGGCATAGACTGGTTGGATCGAAGGGTCTGTTTCCATGCTGTATGAATCTACTTGTCACCAGGCTAATACAAATTGCATTACACACAAAACCAGATCTGGATCTGTGTTCTCACATAAAGGAAAAGAACTAGTATACTGCAATTATTACGCCTATATAGCATGCACATATTACGCCTATATAGCACACACATATTATGCCTATATAGCACGTAGAATCTTGTGTCCTCCTTGGGCCTCCCTGACCCATCACCAGTTAAAGCCTTTAATGCCCACTGATAGCTTCACTCTACCACGGGTGGTATTAACCCAACAGTGGATGCATGACTCACCATGACAGAAACACAAAGGGTAAACTCTGGCATACCTGCCTATGGCTCCAGGGAAGCAGGGAGTAGTCATTTGTTCAAAGTATTTTAAATAATATTGATATGGTATGAAATTAATATTAAATTGAAAAAAATTGCAGAAATTAGTGATTTGTCAGAGGATTGGGTAGACTTTTAAAAATCAGCATAGACGGCTAAAAAAGATAATAAAGATGCAGATAGAACATAGAACATAGAACATACAACATGGCAGAGTATGACAGAAAAGTAGCTAATCATATGAAAACAGATTATGAGAGCTTGTAAAACTATTTGAATAGGTGAAGAGTAACTAAAGCTAGCATTGGTCCTCTAGATTTGATTTGATTCATTGTAGTCATGTACAGTGAAAAGCTTTGTTTGTGAGCAGTACAGGTGGATCATAGTAAGCAAGGACATACAGATCGTAGGGTGCTTAGACAAAGTGAGGCATACAGGTTACACTGCACAGAAGGTGTGCGAAGCAAGATCAACAATTAACGAGGTCAACATTATTTGAAGTTAGAGAGTCCATTCATCAGTCTATTAAAGGCAGGGAAGAAGCTGTTCCTGAACCTGGCGGTGCGTGTATTCAAGCTTCTACATTTTCTGCCTGACGGAAGAGGTTGTAGGAGAGCATTACTGGGGTGGGAGGGGTCTTTGATGATCTTGGCAGCCGTTCTGTGCCAACGAGAAGTGTAAATAGAGTCCATGGATGGGAGCCGAAAGAATTGCGGATGCTGTAAATCAGGAACAAAAACGGAAGTTGCTGGAAAAGCTCAGCAGGTCTGGCAGCATCTGTGAAGAAAATATTCAGAGTTAACATTTCAGGTTTGGTGACCCTTAACTCTGATTTTTTCTTTACAGATGCTGCCAGACCTGCTGAACTTTTCCAGCAACTTCTATTTTTGTCCGTGGACAGAAGGTTGGCTACCGTGATGGTCTAGGCTGCGTACACAACCTTCTGTAGTTTCTTACAGTCCTGGACAGAGCAGTTGCTGTACCAGGCCAGTATGCACTCAGACAGTAGAGTAAGTCTGATATAAAGACCATTTTTTAAACATTTTACTTTATTTTTAAACATAGACTGAGGAAGGAATTTCTGTATCTTTTAAAAATGAAAGTTACTGAAACTCATTGCAAGTAATATAAACAATGTTGTTTTGTAAGCAGTGGGGAAAGATATTGTATGAGTGTAGGTGGCCCAGCTCTTAGGGGTTGTGAACAAAGTGAAGTTCAATTGGCACCAGGTTGCTAATTGTTTGTGGAGTTGTGATAAAGGCCTTTAATCGCCATTTGCTCTTGGGTATCTGAACAGCTTGTGGCTGTGAACAATACAGGTAGAGAACTGCTGAAAAGGCAGTCTGTCTCTGCAGTAAAATACTTAAAACCCAAATAAAGCCAGTTTACTTATTCCCACCAGTTGCTGTGAGCAGTTGCTTTTAACCAATAAGTCAGAGATTGATATTTTATGAAGATCTGTGCATCCTTTCGAGAAGTGAAAGAAATAAAACGTTTCAGAAACCAGAGGAACCTTTCCATCAAATCTTGAGGGCTATTACAATTGAACTGCTTCCCCAAGCTTATTACCCTCCATCCGTAACATCAATTTTTTTTATTGTTTGTCTGTATCAATGTGTATGTGTGTGTCTGGGGGTTTCAGAAGGGGGTTAGAGTTTTAATGATGAGAAACATATGTTGACAGGTCATTTAGCTGTAGTTAGGATCTATTTATTTGTAAGAAACAGTAATGCTTGTTAAGTGCAGACGCTTGGTGCATGTTTTCTGTTAATCTGAAGCGATCAGACAGATGAAGCAGGGATGTTGCATACTTTGATAAAATCTTTTAGATTTGTGATGACTCCAGGAATAACAGCTGAGGTCACCTTGAAGGCTTCACCTTCTCACCCTCACCCCTCACCTGAGGTGTGATGACCCTCAAGTTAAACCCACCACCAATTGTTTCCCTCCAATGAGAGAGCAGACTATGGTGCTCTGGGACTATGACGATGCCCACAATTGCCAACCTGTGATTCGAATCTCTAATCTAATCTTAAATCGGAAAGAAATTGTTTTCATACAGTAGTCACGTCATCAAAAAGTCTCCGAGGTTTTCTGACCATGCATGATGTGCATGTGCTTTGAAATCTACTCATTGTTATTTCCCATGTAAACACAGCAGCCAAAATCTCGTCAGGACCCACGAATAACCATGGATATAAAATGATCCCTAGATCGTCTTATTGGAATTTTGGCTCATATAGCTTGTTGGCCAGGAAAGGGGGCCTCTGCTGCTCCCTTGGTTAGTCAATTTTCTTTGTCCATTATTCCTGATGCTTAATAGCAAGTATGAAACAAAACTCATTGATATTGCAAATTCCACCAATTGTCTTCACAGCTCAAGTTATTATCAGAGATAGTAAGAACTGCTGATGCTGGAGTCAGAGATAACACAGTGTGGAGCTGGAGGAACACAGTAGGCCAGGCAGCATCAGAGGAACAGGAAAGCTGACATTACGGGTTGGGACCGTTCTTCAGGAAAAGGGTCTTCTGAAGAACGGTCCTGATCCGAAATATCAGCTTTCCTGCTCTTCTGATGCTGCCTGGCCTGCTGTGTTTCTCCAGCTCCACACAGTGTTACCTCAAGTTATTATCATTTTAGTTGAGCTCACCTGTTTTAGTAAAACCAACACATGAGCCAAAAATTGAAATTTATTTTCGTCCTGTATGTGTAGATATTTATTTTGTAGTTGGAGCGTGACACATTTCTTTTTGAAACAAATTAGATATTTGTAACTAATACTGGGATGGAAAAGACTAATGCGAAAAGATTGTATCTGAGAGAGAAAAAAACATGACAGCGACATGATTAACTAAATGTCCCATTTTTGCAGTGGAACATTTTATGATCCTTGGAGCAGGAGATCTAATTTCAGAAAGTATCTAAACACCCAGGCAAAGCATACCCACTCACACATATACATGAGCACAGCCATTCCCTGTCACAGAGATTTACAGTAGTTAATAACTGTAAGGAGTGAGAATACCTGCCATTTGCTAAATATACAAGGCACCCATAGAGACAATCCTTCCACATTCTACAATAGGCTTTTGTTTTTTGTCACTGTTTCCAGTGGGTTACTTTCACCATTGTGATTTTTAAAAAAAATGTATAATGCTGCTAATGTTTAGTTCCTCTGCATGCCTCTCTCACTCTGTCTCCTTCTGAAATGTTTTAAATTGTTTTCATATTGAGTTAAATGCTGTGTTAAGCTGCAGACTCTCAACATGTGGGTCTTGAGCAACTGGTCGACAGCCTAAAATAAACTTGCCAGAATCATTAAAGTTGTTTTATTTCAAACTAGGTTTCCTTAGTACTTGGCCTTAGCGAATGTGACAGCTTGAATTTGGAATTGATGATGACACCAGAGCCTTGAATCAGGAATCCATGGCACTGGCACAGGACTTGTGCAACAGAGAAGCAGCTTTTGACTAGTTGTAGAATAAACACTGTTTCTTGTGCATCAGTATACCTGTGATAGCTTCTCTTGCCATTTAAAGAATGGTGAGATAGAATCATAGAATTATACAGTATGAAAAAGGACTTTTGGCCCATCAAGTCTGGACCATCAAAAATATACTATCTAACCTAGTGCAATTTTCCTGTACTAGGCTGTAGCCTTGATTATTATGATGCTTTGCGTGCTCATCCAGGTAATTTTTGAAGGTTGTGATATTCCCAGCCTCAACTACCCTCCTAGGCAGTGCATTCCTCACCAACTGCTGCAAGAAGAATCTTTTCCTTTAATTCCCTCCTGCCTTTCATTTTAAAATGATGCCCCGTGTTAGTAACCCTTTGACTAAGGGGAACAGCTGCTTTCTATTCACTTTGTCTATGCCCCTCATGATCTTATACAGGTCCCCCCTCAACCTTCGCTACTCGAAAGAAAATGATCTGAGAGCAATCCCCAGTTTCTTTTTGGCCTGTGTTGTAGAGATAGGGTTTACTGATTATGCAAATGAATCTCTGTGGTATACTGTGGTGTAACTGTAAATTCTACTCAATTGGGAGAGACTCTGCTTGAAGGTTAGAATTAGAGCTGTTAAAGGCAGAGAACTCTGCTGCACTATCACTGTGCATATAGTCGTAATAAATTCTGTCTAAAGAAGTACCTCAAGGTCTGACCTGAACAGGAAAACCCATACTAAAGCATGTGTAGAAGAACTAAGCACGCTCAAAAATAAAGCTCGATCTTTGTTCTGTGTTTCATTATCCAATCTGAGACAAGAAGGTGTTAAAGGGATCACAACTTATCTCAATACCTGGCTCAAGTACAGGTCAAGGAATGGAGAATTGGCATTTGTTTTGTACTTGTGACCATTAACTGACAATTCCTGGTTTAGTGTTTCATGATTGATTACAGTGCCTCCTATTCCTTATTTCATTGTCAAGGCTCAAAGAGAAGTGGAATGATGCTGCACAGAAAGAGGTCATTCAGCTCATTGTGATGATGTCAGCACTGTGACAAGAGCTGTACAATTAACCTTACTCCACTGATCTTTCCCTGTGGTTGTCCAAATTTCCCCCCTTCAAATATTCATTCAATTCTCTTTCAGATTGTTACCATTGAATTGGCATCTATTGCCATTTCAGCCAAGAATTTCCAAGTCATTGTAAGTCACTAGCAAAAAAAATGTATTTCCACATGTCACCTCTGCTTTTTTAATCAATCATTTTGTCTGAAGGCGGACTGCATCCGAGCAATGCAGTTCAACAAGGGAGAATGGGTGGGATGCAAGAAAGACAGTTATGAAATAATAGTTCAAGAATCAGGACAATTCTATTTTTTGACAATAGAATACAACAGAGTACCTGAAGACAATAGATTAGGGAATTAAAAATGCAACACATGATGAGCAGTATCCAGTCAGAATATTAATAAAGTACAAAGGCACATGAATCATTATATGTTTTCACCTTCTCTCACCAGAGTTCCACCTTTTCCTTTGTGAAGATTAGTAGCTATTTTAAGCAGGATGTGTACGGGAGAAATCATGGCCAGGATTGAAGGTAATAGAATAGAATCCTTACAGTGTGGAAGCAGGGTATTTGGCCCATCAAGTCCACACTGAACCTCCAAAGAGCATCCAATCTGTACCTACCCCCTTAACCTATCCATGCAACCCTGCATTTCCCATGGCTAATCCACCTAACCTGCATATCTTTGGACTGTGGGAGGAAACCAGAACACCCAGTGGAAACCCACGCAGACATGGGGAGAATGTGCAAACTACACACGCACAGTTACCCGAGGGTGGGTTGGAACCTGGGTTCCTGTGAGGCATCACTGTGCCACTGTGCCACCCTTTTCTGTCAGAAATATAAGTTCGGGGTCAAATGTGGGGGAACAGCAGCTTGAAGAGATAGAGTCTGCAGTTCAGGTCAGTTAGAGAGAAGGGAATAATGATTAGGAAGGGTGAGAGGGTGGGTGGGAGGGAGGGAACGAGGGTGAGAAGATGGGAAAGTGAGATGGAGGGAGGGAAGATGGGAGAGTGAGAGGGATGGGGAAGGGAAGGGAAAAGATGGAAAAGGAAGGAGAGGTGAGGGGAAAGGGAGTAGCAGAAGGGAAGGGGAGAGGGATGGGGGGAGGGAAAGGGAGTGAGAAGTGGAGAAGGAGAGTGAGGGAGAAGGAGAGAGGGAGAAGCAGGGGCAAAGGGGTGAGAAGGGGGAAAGCGGATGGAGAAAGGGAGACAGAAGAGGGAGGAGGAGAGAGATGGTGAAGGAGGGGCAAGTGATGGGGAAGGGGAGGCGAAGGGAGAGTGAATGGGAAGAGGGAAGAGGGATGAAGGGGAGGGAGATGGAGAAGGAGGGTGAGGGGAAAATTGAAAGGGAGGGGCAAATGAGGAAGGAAGGGGAGAGAAAGGCAGAGGAGGAAGGTGATGGGCAGAGGCAGAAGAAGGAAGGGGTGAGGTGAGAGTTGGGGGAGAGGGAGGGAGGGTGCAGGCACCTCCATTTTATGCCAATCCAGATGAAAAGAAATACTGGTCTGACTCTTCTTGCATCTTTAAAATGAAGGTTCAATATGATCAGAGATTTCATCTTCAAGTATCACTGAATTCGTTTACTGTTTTTCCTCTCCGGGAAGTTTTCAACTTCTTAAACCTGGATTTACATTTTAAAATTGTCTCAGCAGCTAGGCCAACATCACAGAAGTGGGTAAGGCCTCAAAGCCTGTTTTGAGTGCTGGCGCCCAGTAATTGCCAGGAGATTGCAACTGGCCTCGTTCCCATTGCCTCAGGGAGTGCACAAATTTCAGTTGACAAATTGTCCTTTAACTGTCAGTAATTGCCATACCTGCTGCTTGAGGTTGGAAAGACTTCCCCACCCTGAAAGAAATTGTGTGTGATGGTGACAATAAAGTAGCATTTCATATGTTGGTGTGAATTTTCACCCCTTTCCATCCCTAAACACACACATGCACATACACACGCACACACACACACTTGACCCACCCCACACACAGATGCGCACGCGCACATACATACAAAGACACACAAGCGCAAACATACACTCACACATGCATGTACACATACAGAGACAGATACAGAGACAGATACAGACACACACACACACACACACAAAACCCCATACTTACAATATCCAAGCGAGGGCAAAAATCTTACCACATGTTCACTTTGTTTTCTCTTTTCAAGGCTGAAATCTCTCATTGTACTTTATTCATGAATCAAAATTAATGAATTAATTAAGCCTGACTGGATTAATTATCTAGCTTTTTTTTTGCTATATTATTTGCTAACAGGAATGTGGATGTGAACATCAATGCACCAGTAAGGGTCTAGGCCTGAAACGTCAGCTTTCCTGCTCCTCTGATGCTGCTTGGCCTGCTGTGTTCATCCAGCTCTACACCTTGTTATATCACCAATAACTAATACGCTGCCAAATTTCTAATCATCTCCAGTTAGAAAGAGTGCAGTCAAAACCATCGTTGTGCAGGTTTTGAGGGATAAACATTTAAATAGAGTTAGGCTTGGGTCATGCTGTGATTCTAATTTCAAACTCTCTAGATCCAGACACCTTTGGGGCAGTATGAAATTTTAAAGTTTCTCTCCAGAGTGGTGGACAATGGAAAGGAATGGGGAACGCACTCATCTCCAATTCATGGCTGATTAAACTCCTTTAGGAGCTTGTCAACAGCTGGGAGAGTGAAGGTGGAATGCTCAAAGGGCAATTTGTTGAACACAAACTTTCTGCTGCACATCAATGCCCAGCTATTGGGTTCATTGTGGGGACATCTGAGAGTTTGTATCTGTGGAAAACTGTCCCTTCATGGGCCTAGCACCTTGAGGGGGGGGGCCACCTGCTCTGTTCTATTTGACAGAACAGCAGCAGGCCATTTCATGGCTGTGACCTGCTTTTGTTGCTGATGTTGAAGACCATTAATTGAGCATCAAAGCTGCCTCTTGCTTGACCCAATCACATTACAATTCACCGTCACATGAGCAACAGAGTTGAGAAATGGGGTTAAAGAACCCGAATTCATTGGGTGGTCAGTACCCTGCTATGAAAATCCAGCTCCACATCTCTGTGAATAACTAAAATAATGTTGAGATTTCAGTGAATCTGTTAGGTCTCAGTTTTAAACTGTTTATGTCATCACATATATTTTAAAATGACCAACTTCAAAATAATGTTAGGAATTTACAGGCATGCATCAAATTTCTAGAAAATGATTTTGAAGTTCAAACCAAAGCAAATTTCTCCAAGTAGAATAAGGTGTAACGAATAGATAACTGAGTCTTCTGAAAACACTTTGTAAACATTAATAGGGTCACCACCTTTCCTGAACACAAGTCATGTCTCGCTAATTTACTTTTCTTGATTACGACACAGGTATGGTATGCGAAGCAGCTTGTATCAGGACCTCAAACAAAAACAGAAATTGCTGGCAAAGCTCAGCAGGTCTGGCAGCATTAATTCAGAGTTAACGTTTTGGGTCGAGTGAACCTTCCTCAGAACCCAACCTGAACTCTGATTTGTCTCCACAGGTGCTGCCAGACCTGCTGAGCTTTTCCAGCAACTTCTGTTTTTGTTTCTGATTTACAGCATCTGCAGTTCTTTTGGTTTTCATTTTGTATGAGGACCTCTACATGTTAGTAGCACACTGCCTGGTGGGGTTACCGCTTTTGGGAATTTCAAAGAGTAGAAGATAAATAAATTACAGTATGCGGGTCACTGCCCAAGTACAATCAGAGCATTGTTGTACAGTGTGCTTTAGTTCAACTCTGAGGTAGCATTGTACAAGGCATTACAATAATGTGAAAAATACTTAAAAAGCTGCTCAGTCAATATGTATGGATTGCATTTCAAACTTGAACTACCATCTCATTATAACTTGCCAGTTCTGTTGTGGAGTGGGCTAAGCACATGTGAGTGGGAATAGCTTTTCTCGCACAGATGTACAAAGGCTGATTTTGTCTCTATCTGAGCATGATTAGCCATCTATCTTTTGCCAGTTAATAGATTGCATTATGAGTGCGATTAAATATTAGGTTCAAATTTTAATGATTTCGTATATGAAGTGGAGATTCCTCACAGGGCAATGAATTTAGCAAATGAATCAAGTGATACAAGTTTTTAATTTGTCCTGCTGTGGTTTACTTGCTTAAGAAGGTACAAGTATTTTGATGTAGAACACAACAGGCAATTTGATAAGATGTGTATGTATTATAAATCTATTCAATTAATTTCATCAATTTATCAATAAAAAAGCTACCCATTGATATAATGGATGTTGATGGAACATGATTGTGCTATATTGATTGTATAGGTTTACATCTGTTATGCTTGGGTGGGCACCTGATAAATGAATTATTTTATGAAAGGGCGACCTAATTAAAATCATAGATAGTTTATTGCTCCTGTCAGGTTTCAGGTGGGTTCATACAAAAGAAGCTACCAAGATTTGTAATGTGATAATGTATCAGATACATTAACAACATCATCTGGGACAAAACTGGTTAACACTCTTGCCTCTGGGTCAGCAGCTTGTTCAGGACTTTAGCACGAAATTCAAAGCTGACCCTCCAGTTCAATCCTGAGGGACTGTTGCATTGAGGGAGGTACCACCTTTTGGATGGTAAAACTGGGGTCCTGTCTGCAGTCTACTGGTGAAAATGGGAAGAATTACAGGATTGGAGGAGGTCCCAGTGATGAGAGCAAGTCGCATTAAGAAGGCTTTTAAGTTTATGACATGTAAATTTGAGGCTTTGTGGAATTAGGAGCCAATGTAGATCCACAACAAAGGATAGGAGGGAGGAGATAGTAAGAACTGCTGATGCTGGAGTCTGAGATAACACAGTGTGGAGCTGGAGGAACACAGCAGGCCAGGCAGCATAAGAGGCGCAGGAAAGCTGACATTTCGGGTCAGGACCCTTCTTCAGGAGGGAGGAGTCTGATTTGGTGCATGAGAGCAGCGTTTGAATAAGCAGAGGTTTAGCAGAGGTCTGCCACAGACAGCTGGAGTACTTCACAACCAAGAATATTCTCCTTTAAATAGAGTCGGGGAGGGGTGCACAGCTAGCTCAGTTGGCTTGACAGCTGATTTGTGATGCAGATCGATACCAACAGCATGGCTTCAACTCCTACCCTGACTGATGTTACCATGAAGGACCCTCCTTCTCAATTTCTTCCTTTTCCTGAGGTCTGGTGACCCTCAGATTAAACCACCACCCGTCACCTCTCTTTACAATGAATAAGCAGCCCAGTAGAATTATGTCAATTTTACCTTTGTGTATTTTGAATCAACCACCTTGGGTTTGTTATCTTATGCCTCCTGGGCTAGTGGAGCTCAAACCTGAGGCAGATACATTATCATATATTTGATAAGTAACACCTCTGTGGCCATTGAGGTTCTAAGATGCCAGATGAACCCAGAACATCTGGCTTAGAGGTAACTACTGTATCAGAAGACCTCTACAGACTACAGGAACAGAAATTTTGAATCAACCTGTTCAGGCATGTTATGACACACCTCTGGAACACGTTGTACTTGGATCCTGATTTTC
The DNA here is from genome assembly GCF_021869965.1 of Rhincodon typus. NCBI lineage: Eukaryota > Metazoa > Chordata > Chondrichthyes > Orectolobiformes > Rhincodontidae > Rhincodon > Rhincodon typus. The sequence goes on from NC_063363.1 coordinate 12,533,865, forward strand.
TGGCTCAGAGATAGGTCTGCCACCACAGCACCACAAGAGTCCTAGGTCACTCAAATATACTGAGTCAGGAAACAGCAAGGTATTTAAGTAAACAGGGAATGTCGTAGGAGACACAGATAATCTGAAATGGAATAGTTTATTTGTTTTAAATTAATCTGAGCTATTTGGTATCCGAGATTGGGACTTTTCAACCACCAATTATCAAATGCCATCATTTAGGGAATAAGGATATTTTAAAGGCCATTACGGTAATCTGTTGTTTTAGCACATAAATAGAAACCCAAACAATTTAACATTCTTGTAGCAGTAGTCAGAAATAAGTTTGTGCTTGTCTGAAAGAACTATTAAGTAAGCTCGCTGCATGTCTTTGTAGCCTGACCAATTACCTGTGAAAAGGGGTGAGTGTGGAATCAGATAAGGACATGATTAGGCTCAGTGTGATTCATCTACAGCCTGAATAGTCTGTGTGTGCTGCTATCTAGGCCACTTCAACAAGATGTAGGATGGCAGCTAGTACTGGAAAACTCATCTCAGCAGGATGGACAGCAACTGGGGCCAGGGAAAGGGGTGCTGTAAATAGAGAAAAATTAAAGAAGGTAGCTTCCTCTTAAATAATTCATTTTCCATTCTGCTGTTGATCTTATCTTTATCTTTAACTTGACTTTTGCTGGCATTTCATTTTAGCTATTATTTATACATTGGCACATAATACATTTGACTTCCCTTAAAGTCCCATCCAATGTTGTGTGAACTAAACAAAAGAATATTAAAGTTAGTCAGAGAACTCTGGAACTGTTGTACTATCTGGAAAGGATAGTTTAATTGAACCACTCAATTAAAAAGAGATTGTGGTACATTGGTAAACTGTGTCAACCCACATGTTAAGAGCTACTTGTTCATGAAATATTTATCCTGCTCAGCTTCTTGCTGAAGGTTTTACTCTCAGTGTGGTTCCATCTTAATGCTAGCACTTTCAACAGGCATTGTCAAATAAAGAGAAACACGGCAGAAGATGACAGCGCTTCCATACGGAGCTTAACTGTACCACAAAAACAACAACTATGTGTATTTATATAGCACCTTTGACTTCTGAAAATGTCTTAAGGCAGTGAGTGCAATTGGATAATATTTGACTTGAAACCACGTATGATGATCATACAGCAGAATTCCTGGGATGCTAGAAATCGGGAATGAAAATAGAAAATATTGGAGAAACTCACAGGATCAGGCAACATCTAGGCAGAGAAATAGAGTTAAAGCTTTGGAAGTCTTAAATCGGATTAATTCAATAGGCCAATGAGTCCTGGATAAGGTTTAACAAATCCTCCCAAATTGGTTTGATTTGATTGGATTCGATTTGATTTATTGTCATGGGTATCTAAGTACAGTGAAAAGCTTTGTTTGCGAGAAATACAGGCAGATCATAGTAAGCAAGGACATACAGATCATAGGGTGAAAAAATCTTGGACAGAGTGATGCATACAGGTTATACTGCACAAGATGTTCGTGAAGCAAAATCAACATCAGCAAGATCAGCATTATTTGAAGTTAGAGTTCATTCAGCAGTCTAATAATGGCAGGGAAGAAACTGTTCTTGAATCCGTTGGTGCAAGTGTTCAAGCTTCTGTATCTTCTGCCTGACGGAAGAGATTGTAAGAGAGTGTTACTGGGGTGTGATGGGTCTTTGATGCTGTTGGCAGCCTTTCTGTGACTATGAGAAACGTAAATGGAGTCCATGGATGTGAGGTTGGCTTCCGTGATGGTCTGGTCTGTGCACACCACCTTCTGTAGTTTCATATGGTCCTGGGCACAGCTGGTCTGGAGTCCCTAGGTTTGAGCTCAATCTCCAGGAGAGGAAAAAAAAACACGTTAATAAGGATTAATTTTAAAAATAATTTTCTTTCAGAGTCACACTTTACCAGATGTAAAAGGATTGAAAACAGAAATAAAATAGGCTGTTTGGCTAACGTCTGAGCATCATTCTACTGGGTAATTAGACTTCTGCTTTCCAATTGGTGTAGGAAGTGCTTTGTCATCCTGCTGGATGGGTCGGTCAGGTAAAGAAAGGAACATGGGACAAGACAAGTTTCCAGGAATAGTTTAAATCACAGTCAGCAACCCTATCTTCAATAATAACAGAAAATACAAAATGTAATGTGAACAGTCTGTAGAACAGCTGAATGTCGAAATATTCAAACTTTGCCATATGTATTATTTATAGAGGGCAATACCAACAATTTTCAATGACAAAAATAACTCATCGTGAACACATATCATTATAAAAACATTAATGATACGAGGCACCGAGAGTGAAGAAATTGATGAGAACTAGCTGTGAATAGTGCCTCAAGGTTTATTAAACAGCACAGACAGCAGATTGCTAGATCTAGGAAACTGAGTAGTCCCATCCTGTGATTCACCATAGGGTGTAATGAGGTTCTTTATAAATGGCTGATTGGATGGTTAGTGCAGATAATTGAATTGCCCCAGCCCCTTCCTTTTGTAACTGCATGAGTCCCAGCTGTCTCCTCATATCTCACAATGGCCTAAATACAAGTATGAGTTTAGAGACTGAGGTTGGGTTGTCCTATAAGGTGGGTGAAAAGGATTGGATGGGAGGCTCTGCCTTATTTCTAATCATCACTGAATTTAGATTGTCAATCTGAATCCTGAAGGACTTCCCTCTCCATCACTGAATCCCGACTGTTTCCTGCTCCTATGATGCTGCTTGGCCTGCTGTGTTCATCCAGTTCTACACCTTGTTATCTCTGTTTCCCAGTTGAGATCAGTTAACACGGCAGAGTGGCCAAGTACAAGAACTTTGTTGCCTTTCCATCTTCCTTCCGAACCAGAACTTGGCTGGATTCTTACAGGAGTCTGAGTGATGTGAGTGATAGTGAGATGTGTGGCAGAATCAGGTACCGAGTGCAGAGTGGCCCATCTTCATGTTGGAAGCAACTTGTGCCATTTTTTTAAAGCTTTTCATAAAGAGTACAGTGAGATTCTCAGTAGGCAGAAGCAAGTTGCCAGTTGACTGATAATTGCCTGTTAAATGCCTTGTTCACACCCCATCTCTGCTCATTAACATCCTGCCTCCCATCTTCCCAAAGTGTGGAGGTGCCGGTGTTGGACTGAGGTGGACAAGGTCAGAAATCACATGACACCAGGTTATAGTCCAACAGGTTTATTTGAAAACACAAGCTTTCGCAGTGCTGCTTCTTTGTCAGGTGAAGTGAAGCAGTAGCGCTCCGAAAAGCTTGTGATTTCAAATATGCCTGTTCGACTATAAATTTCTAACTTCATCTTACCAAACTCATCAAACAATCTTGACACGGGGAAAACTCGACAAGGAGACTTGACAAGGAACAACTCCAGCTCACCACTTGCTCTGACTGACCTCCATGTTAGAAGCTGGGCACCAATATCCCATGGCATGTTCCACGGGCACTGGCCACACGTGACCCATCATCCACGCTTATTGGACTCTAACAGGTGCCAGCTTCAAGCCACCCTCACAGCTCATCTCCGATCACTTACAGGACATTTCTGCTCTTCAATGCTGTGCCTTGGGCTGGACAGTCAACTCTCATTGCTATGCTGCAGCAAGGATACTGTGTGCTCAGGGACAAGTACCAGGCTGCATCTCTGTGCTCTTCACTTGCTGTCATAGTGCTTCCCACTCTGAGCCTACCTGATTGCTCACAGCATTCCTACATTGCCTCGCCTTTTTGCGCTTTGGCCCCTCAGCCAGATATGTCAGATTTATATTACTACTGTGAAAAAAACAGAGAACTGTGGATGCTGGAAATCCAAAACAAAATCTGAAATTGCTGGAAAACCTCAGCAGATCTGGCAGCATTTGCGGAGAGAAAGCAGAGTTAACATTTCAGGTCCAGTGACCCTTCTTCAGAACTGCTCTGAAGAAGAAACGGTTTTGTTCTGAAGAAGGGTCTGCTTTCTCTTCACAGATGCCGCCGGATCCGTTGAGTTTTCCCAGCAATTTCTGATTTTATTTAATATTACTGCTGTCTTGATTTGCCATTAGCACAGACACAAAGCGAGGAAGCTTATCATAGTTGCTATCCAGCCTCAGTCAATTCAAGGGTGAATAGCCTTCACTCAGAATTTCCCAGCACATTAAGTCAAGGGGAGCCTCTGATAACAGTCAGCTGTTTGGGGCTGTCAGGGGCAGGATGCTCTCCACATAAGGTATGAGAAGCTGAATGTCAGGCAAACCATCACCCATCTTTCCTCTTTCTGCCCTATTCTGGCCTGTTTTCCTTGTGGAATGAGCGAGAGGCATAGGTATTAAATGAGATGGAAGTGGGTGGCACAGCGATTACCGTTGATGGAGGTGTCCTATGTGAGTGAGTAGGCAGCACAGAGGGTGTGCTGCTTTATTGATGTTGGGTGTTGGGGTGGGTGACAGCGAGCGGAGAAGATGTTACAGGCAATATTGAGTGTGGTAGAACATGAGCCTTGATGGTTGACGGGTATAGAAGTAGAGATGGAGCAAGTCTGAGATATCGGAGAGAAAATGGTCCAACTTACCTGAGCGAACTGGAGAAGGACATTTACCTTCATCCTATAGTGCTGGACATTCCTCCTGACAGCTGAGGCTACACCGACTTGGGTGACAACCTCAAACGAGACTGGCAAGCCAGTTACGAGTATTCAGGAAGGTGATTCACTAGCAGTTTCTCAAGGTCATTGAGGTATGGACAATAATTGGTGGTTTCACCAGCTATGCTCACATTCCACAAATAAATAAAGAAAAACAGACAAAATAAAGAAAAAATCTTGAGAAAACTGTACCAGAAAGATGAACAGGAAATCTGAGGACAAATGAATTGCTGAAGACAGGTTCTGAGGCTTGTGAATAACCTTGTTTGAAATAAGCATCTTTTCAGTTGTATTCACAAGGACAAGGATGGTGGGTGGATGGGGTGAGATAGCTCTGGGTTTTGCACATAAATAAATAAAACATCCCTGTGCAGTAACACTGAAAATAATTATTTGATTGTATCCTTGAGCACTGGCTTCAATGATATTTTTGTGACCCACTTTGTAGAACCAGGTCTAAGAGGTGACGGGTCCGATTTTCTGAGGAGAGGCAATCACACACAGATTGCCATTCCACTTCCTCCGTTCAATATTAAAAAAGGTCTGCACATTTCTGAAAGGAGATTCCAACAAGTGCTCCTTCAGATAGGCAGAGCTTATTTTAAATCTGATGGGTTCCTAATCATTGGGAGGAAGGTAAATTGTTTCCCCTTTCCCATGGCAGTCTGTTGCTGTATTCAATGATTTAAAGGCCCAGCTTTACAGGCAGCCACTTTGTGATTTGGTTTGATTTATTATTGTCACATGCACCTAGGCACAGAAAACAGTTTTGTTTTGAGTGCAGTATAGGCAAATCATATACCATACAAAGTGCATTAAGGTAATAGAACAGAGGGAAGAATACAATGTTACAGCAGCATAGAAGATGCACAAAGAGCGAGATCAACATTTAAATTTAAAATTTGAGAGGTCCATTCAGAAGTCTGATAACAGCGAGGAAGAAGCTGTTCTTGAATCTGATAGTACCTGTATTTAAGCTTTTGTATCTTCTGCTTAATGGAAGAGGTTGGGAGAGATTATAATTGGAGTAGGATGTTTGATAGCTCCTGTGGAAGGGTCAGTACGTAAGGTAAGTGTGGGCTTAGAATACCAGATGGGTAGGGTGCCAAGTGCGTAGAGTCAGTAGGCAGCCATATAAATAGGGTGCAAGTTGGATAGGAGCCTATGTAAGTTTAGGATAGGTTGGGTGGGTGGAAGATTTCAGGTCTGATGGGAGGTGAAGATAGTAGAGCACGAGGGGATGGGTCTTGTGTCAGCAGAGGTCATGTCAGGTCCTGGGGAGGACAGAGATTATTGGTCTGGCAGTAGGGACAAAGAATGTTGGGAGCTGGTAGAGGAGGAAAGCGGTTGTTTGGTCTGGGGTGGGGGGGTGGTGGGGGTTGCTTGTTAGATCCGGGGGTGCCGGCTATATAAGTTGGTGTGTGTGTGTGTGTCTGTGTGTGTGTGTGAGAGAGAGAGATGATGCTTCAAATTTGGTATGTTATAAAGCAGAGGTTGATCCCCTTCTGATAACTAAAACCGAAATACCCACAGAAGCTCACCTCCCCCTATAATCTGTTAAAAGAAGTGTGAAAAGAGGTATAACCTGCCTCTGAGATAGTAAGGACTGCCAATGCTGGAGTCAGAGATAACACAATATGGAGCTGGAGGAACACAGCAGGCCAGGCAGCATCAGAGGAGCAGGAAAGCTGATGTTTCAGGTTGGGACCCTTCTTTAGAAATCTATAACCTGCCTCTCACCTCCAATCTGTTATAAAGGAGTAGTTAAGTGAAATGAACTCCTGACACCCATTCTATAATTGACAAGTAACAATTTATTTATCCAACTCTAACAGTGAACAAATTAACAGAACTATTAACAAACCAATCAGTTCCTCTCTAACTACTAACTATTCCCTAATAAAACAAAATCCTAATGGTATGCTGTTTCACTAAATACAAGCCCCACTTATATAAACCAAAATAATAAAAATAATTAGAACTTAGTCTCTTGAAATTACAGCCAGGGCACATCTTCCAGAATGTCCTGTGTCTTCTCTGCTGATCTTCTGATGGGAACGCCTTGTCCTTTGAATTCTTGTGTCAGGAATATTAGCCAAGAGTGCTATGGTACCTTTATTTAGATGATGCCTTCTCTAAGAACTGAGAGAATTGACCCCTTCAGATGGCAGTTCACTCTCTGCCAATTTTTCAAATGAACTCTTTTTTATACTCTTGATGACATATCAATTTCTTACAATAGGATTGGTCCTACGTTGTCAAAACCATCGGTTTAAATTTAATTTTTTTTTTAATCTCTAAATGCCTGGTTTAAATTAATTGGCTGATATTCAAACTGGTTGTCTTGTTAACAAAACAAAACTGCTGCCTGGATTGCTAACCACACAGCCTTTTGATACAAATGTTTCAATTCAGGGGCTCTCCGTGCCTACAAACCCACAAACTGCTGCCTGCAGACATTTTTTTTTAAATCTCCAAGCCTAGAAAAAGCACATCATCTTTGAAAGGGACCATGTACCCTTCCCCTTATCATTTTATGAACATCAAATTCTAATATCCTGCCTTCCAATCTATAAGTATTCTACCCAATGTAGCAAAATCTCCCCGTAAGGAAAAAATGAACAATCATTATAAAAAGATTCATAGGTCGCGAATCTAGAGTTACATATTTTATATGAATTCTATATACAGTAACATTGAACTACCATTTCTATCTTATCTACATATTTTTCTTTTAAGCCGACGAAAATGCATCCACAATAACATTTTCACAGCCCACAACATGTACAATCTGTAAATTAAATGTTTGTAACATGAGACTCCAATGAAATCATCTGGTCTTCTTGACCTTATATCTTTCCAAAAATGTTAAAGGATTGTGATTGGTGTACACAACCGTCTCTGATGCATTTTTTGCAACATAAACATTAAAAAGTTGTAAGGCCAGTACCAAACTCAATAACTCTTTTCCAATTGTTGAATAATTTCTCTGGTGGATATTGTTTTTTTTTGAAAAATTACTAATTAGCCTTTCAATTCCAGAGTCATTCTCCCGTATCAACACAGCTCTAACCCCTACATCGCTTGCATTGATGCCGACTTTAAAATTTGGCGTGGCTAAAACTGGTGCGGTGGTTAACATTGTTTTAAATTCTCAAATGCCTCTCGGCATTGTTCTGCCTGCCAACATTTCATGTTCTTCTTGAACAAATCTGTCAGCGGTGCCACCACGCTACTAATGTTCGGCACAAACTTCTGGCAGAATCCACACAGTCCCAAAATCGTAGCACTTCCTTCTTGGAGGATAGTCTTGGAAATTCCTCAATGCCCTTTGTCTTCACGTTCCTCGGTGTCATTCGTCCATGTCCGATGTTGTGTCCTAAGAATGTCACTTCTGCCTTCGTGAATTCTGTTTTTGCCAAGTTTGTGACCAACTTTGCCTTCCATAGTCTCTCGAAGAGCTTTGCCAAATGGTCCATGTGATCTTTCCTAGAATGGCTAAAGATCGCTAAGTCATCTATATAGATGACACAATTAGTCAATCCTGCCACAACTTTGTTCATCAGTCTTTGAAAAGTGGCTCATGTGTTTTTCATTCCAAAGGACATTGCTTTAAATTGAGAGAGCCCATTTGGGGTTACAAAAGCAGAAACTTCTTTTGCTCTCTCTGACAAAGGTACTTGCCATTAACCACAAACTAAGTCCAACTTTGTGATGAATGTGGCTTGTCTGACTTTTTCCAAACAGTCCTCCAGCCTTGGAATGGGATACGAGTCTGATTTGGTCACGGTGTTAACCTTGTGATAATCTACACAGAATCACTGAGTACTATCCGGTTTGGGAACCAACATGATTGAAGAACTCCACTTGCTTTGACTTCGCTCTATGGTGTCTTCTTGGAGCATCACTTCCACTTCCTTCTGTACCTGTGCTACTTTGAGAGGATTAAGCTTGTAGGGGTGTTGTTTTATTGGAATAGCATTCCCCACGTCAACCTCAGTACTAAGGTATAGTCATCCCAATTCTATTTCTATAAATGTCCTCACAACACTGCAACAAGTCTTTCAATTCAGTTCTCTGTTCTTGGGACAGATAGCTCATTACCTTTTCCCATTCTTTAAGTACTTCCTCATTATTCAATTTATTCTGAGGCACAGCAAAATCCAAATCATGTGGATTTGATTCTTCACTCTGAGTGACAGCAACTAATACCTGTTTCTCTGTTCCCTTTCCCTGTCATAGTAAAGTTTCAGCATGTTCACATGACATACCTGATAATTTTTTTTCCTATCTGGCATCTTTGCCAGGTAACTCACCGGATTTAACTTCTTCTCAATCTGTTAGGGAGTACTAAACCTTGCTTTGAATGAATCTCCTACCACTGGTAACAGCACCAATACTTTATCCCCATGGGCAAACATACAAATTTTTGATTTCTTATCTGCTTCTTGCTTCATTAGATGCTGTGCCATCTTCAATGTGGGCTAGCTAATTCACTTACTCTGTTTAACCTTTCTCTGACCCCCAGTAAATAATCCAACTGTGAGATCTCTGACTTTGCACCTATCAACTTCTCCTTAATTCATTTAAAGCCCCTCTTGTTTTGTGTCCGAATATCAACTCAAATAGAGTAAACTGAGCCGATTCATTTGGAACACCTCTAATAGCAGAGCGTACCATCCTGGGATTCAGGATAGTATGCTCTTGATTTAAAGTGTTGGATTCCTAAACTATCTGTGACCTCCTTAAATAGTTTCGCAATTAAATTGGACTGTTGGTCTGATTGACTCTCCCTCGGCAATCTATAATGGGTAAAGAAAGCAAGCAACTCCTCCACAGCCTTTTTTGCCTTGACATTCCATAATGGATTTGCCTTCGGAAATCTTGTAGACACATCTGTTATGGTTAGCAAATACTGGTTCCCACTTTTGGTTTTAGGGAAGGGATCTACACAATCAATCATAACCCACATGAAAGGTTCTTCAAATGTGGGAATCGGCATCAAAGGTGCTGGTTTTATTACTGCCTGTGGCTTTCCTACCATTTGTCATGTATGCTAGGTATAGCAAAATTCAACCACATCTTTATGCAATCCAGGCCAATAGAAATGCTTCTGTATTTTAACCTGAATCTTCCTCGCTCCTAGATAACCTCCTACAGGTAATGCATGTGCTACCCACAATACTTCCTGTCTGTATGCTTCCGGCAACACAATCTGGTGAACCTCCGCCCATTTCCCCTCTGCACTAACCCGTCAAGGTCTCCATTTCTGCCTTAGGATTCTATCCTTAAGGTAATAACATTCTGGAATATAATTTGATTCCTTTTCTGAGTAGGCTTTACGATATAAAAATTTCATTGTGGCATTTTTTGTCGTAACTACATTAATCTTTCAGAACTAAACACCTCTGCCTGGTCCTCTACCTGTTCAGGTTCGTCCTTTGCCATTTCATCAAACAGCGTGTCAGCTAACTAGACCACCACTCTTTGACCTTTCTCTTTTGTTTTCCACACTTGTTTTAACTTGTGACTGTGGGATCTTGTCACCACACAGACCGGAAAAATTCCAGGGTATTTTCCTTTTAACTCCTCAGTTCCCCGGTTTTCTATCAGCTTCTCCACTACAGCGGGCATCATTCTCATCTTTGATCTGGCGAGGTTGTTTCCAGGAACAAACTGTATTCCTGGAATAGACCTTTGTTCAATCACTCCCACTGTCACTTCCCCGGTCTTAATTATACTTTCTAGCCTTATCTTACACAAGGGAATACTAATTCTCGCTCCATTTATTCAACAGATTATCACTCTCTCAGGCAAATACTTCATAGAATTACAGAATCCCTACAGCATGGAAACTGGCCCTTCAGCCCAACCAGTCATCACCGACCCTCAGAGTATCCCACCCAGGCCCATCCCCAGACACTATGGGCAATTTAGCATGGCCAATCACCTAGCCTCCACATCATTGGATTGTGGGAGGAAACCGGAGCACCCGGAGGAAACCCACGCAGACACAGGGAGAATGTGCAAACTCCGTACAGACAGTCGCCCGAGGGTGGAATCGAACCCTGGTCCGTGACGCTGTGAGGCAGCAGTGCTAACCACTGAGCCACCATGCTGCCCCTTTTTTATTTGCAGAGACTGCCATGCAAGCTTCCAGTCAGAAGGCAAAGCTTTCAACTCGTGGCTAGAATCCTACAGACATGGTTAGTTTGGGAATTGAACCCATGACCTTGGCATTATTAGCACCACGCTCTAACCAGCTGAGATAACCGACCGGCACAATCATCTCTTACTATGAGGGACTGGCCAGCTCCCATATCTCTTAATATTTTAACTGCTTTACCTACTCCCCCTGTCCTTCCTGAGTAAACCTTACCCACAGAAATGAAGTCTTTGAAGAGATCAGGCACTATTGTATTATCCAGCCCATGACCAGGCTGTGCACTCTCTCCTGCAGTTCCTCGACTTCTCTTGGGACTTCCTTCACTACCTCTGGTTTAGCCTCTTTTACCACATCCTTTTTCCCAGAGCCTTTCTTAAACCACCAGCACTGTGACTTAACAAAGTGTAGAGCTGGATGAACACAGCAGGCCAAGCAGCATCAGAGGAGCAGGAAGGCTGACGTTTCGGGCCTAGACCCTTTTTCAGAAAGGG
>NC_063363.1:12565144-12642266 GCF_021869965.1 Rhincodon typus
TGAACACAGCAGGCCAAGCAGCATCAGAGGAGCAGGAAGGCTGACACCTCAGACCTAGACCCTTCTTCAGAAAATGTTCTTCAGAAAATTCTGAAGAAAGGTCTAGGCCTGAGGCGTCAGCCTTCCTGTTCCTTTGATGCTGCTTGGCCTGCTGTGTTCATCCAGCTCTACACCTGGTGCATACAGAAAGTTGTCCAGTTCTAAAAGAGTCACTGGTTGCTGACATTTTCATCAGAGGCCTATAATTCAACTGAACTTACTTTAACTGAATTTGCTAAATTGTACATTGATGCAGCACATGAAATATACAGAGGTGCTGGGTGAGTTTGATCCCCAAACCTCCAAAAACACCCAGGAAAATTCAAACATAGCTGCAACCAATTAGAGAAAAGCAAACCTCACACAGAATGGAGAAACTTGGCAAAGAACTGCTCTTCTAATCACAATGTGCTTCTTTCCCATTTTTGTTGCTCATAGGTTCACTAGGGAGCCTATCAGAATAAAAGTAAAAGAGACCCAGCCTATGACTGAAAGAGTAATGAGCAGTTGCGTAGATGAATGGTGGTAAGAGGCAATCATGAGGCTCGCCTTTTCTGTCACTGTGCTGGGGATAGAGGTGATGCAGTGGTGGAAGGGATATGAGTTGGACCATTTGCTATATCTGGTCTGAGGATGGAGGATGTAGGATGGAGGATGGAGGATGGAGGATGGAGAAATAAGGGAATGGGGATGGGGACCTTATGCCATATGTGGGGAGAGATATACGGTCTTTTGGCCTGGTTAAGGGGTCAGGGTTCATCTGCTGAGTCCTTGAGGTTAATCTACTGGGCTGTAGGGCGTGGTTTTTGTTAGGGAGAGACCCAAGTGCAAAAGGCTGGGAGAAGAAGGAAGCTGCAAAGTGGTTGAGGGGAGATGGGAGTTAAAATGTATGTTGGTGAGAAGGAGATTGCAAAGAAGGAGAATGAAGCTGTAGTGGGGAGAAGGAAAGGTGCAAGGATGTGAGGGTGAGGTGGAAAATGGCAGTCAGGTAAGCTATGGGAGAGGGAGGAAACTGCAAAAGAGAGAGTCTTAAGACTATCTTCTATCAGCAAAGGAATACTCAGCTAACTGGGAGCCAAAAAATCTTGAAATTGCTGCGGTACTGAATTTCTTGCAAATGAAGGTGGGATCTCTTAAAACTGCAAACGTTCAGGAGGAAAAATATAGTGGATGCTTTTCTAATGAACATTGTGTAATTTGTTAAATTTAAGTCTGAGTGAATTCTGAGATGCTATAAAAAAAATTGCTTTGTTAAAATGTTTCTGCTTTGCAATTTTGCAATAGAACCAGATATACTGTGGCCACATTAGTTCACAGAAGTGTGTTTAGGGTGATGGCTTTTTGCATGTCAATGCATGTGTCAGTTATTTCACAAAGGGCTTTTGTTGTCAACTTATGGCTGTTGTCTTTTGCCACTTTTATTTAATTCACTTGTGTGTTGTGGGCATCCTGGCTGGCTGTCCAGCATTTATTGCCCCTCTCTAGTTGCCCTTGAGAAGACGGTGGTGAGCTGCCTTCTTGAACTGCTGTAGCCCATTCACAATGCCAAAAGAGAGGGAATTCCAGGATTTTGTCCCAGTGACAGTGAAGGAATGGTGATATGTTTACAGATCAGGATGGTGATTGGCTTGGAGTGGAATGTGTGGTGGGTAGTGTTACCATGTATTTGTTGCCCTTATCTATCTAGATGGAAGTGGTCATGGGCTTGGAAAGTGCTGTCTAAGGATTCTAAATGAATTTCTGAAGTGCATCTTGTAGATAGTACACACTGCTGCTACTGAGTGCTGCTGGTGGAGGAAGTGATTTCTTGTGGATGTGATGCCAATCAAGCAGGCTGCTTTGTCCTAGATTGCCAGTTCTGAGGAAGGGTCACCGGACCCGAAACTTTAACTCTGTTTTCTCCTTCACAGATGCTTCCAGACCTGCTGAGCTTTTCCAGCAACTTTGTTTTTGTTTCTGATTCCCACCATCTGCAGTTCTTTTGGTTTTGATTTTGTCCTGGATGGTGTCAGGTTTCTGGAGTGTTGGAGCTACATCCATCCAGGTACGTGGAGAGTATTCCAATACACTCCTGACTTGTGTCTTGTAGATGGTGGATAGGATTTGGGGAGTCAGGAGGTGAGTCACTTGTAGCAGCATTCCTTGCCTCTGACTTGCTCTTGTAGCCATTGTATTTATACTGTGAGTCCAGCTGAGTTTCTGGTCTTTGGTAACCCTTAGTTGTCTTTGTGGCATTAAGATGAATGAAGAATTAAAAATTACTGAAGATATTGACAAATCCTTGGAATTCTGCTTCTGTGAGAGTCTAAATATTCCACATGACAACACAATTGCAGAAGTTTTTCTTACTACGTGACTGCATCACCAAATAAAGGAGTTGGTGAGAATGAAGAAGGACACTCTGGAAACCAAAAAGTAGTCAACAAAAAAAAAATCAAGAAGGGTGATGAAAAGCCCTGAAACAAGGTATGAAAAGCAAGGCCAAAGTCTATTGTATCTGTTGTTCCCGATGTGGCCTCCTCTACGTCGGTGAGACCAAGCAGAAGCTCAGAGGCCACTTTGTGGAACACCTTCGCCTTGTTCGCGACAAACGACAACAACTCCCGGTTGCGAACCATTTCAACTGTGGCTTCTACTCCCTGGATGACATGTCCATCCTGGGCCACCTCCAGTGTCACAACGATGCCACCCAGAAACTGAAGGAACAGCACCTCATATTCCGCCTTGGAAGCCCACTTCCCAATGGCTTAATGTGGACTTTACGAGCTTCAAAATCTCCCCACGCCCAACCTCATCCCAAGACCAGCCTCCCCTCTCATCCCCATGTCATTGACCTATCTTTCTTCTTCTCCCACCTGTCCAGTCCTCTCTCCTCACTGACCAAACCCCACCTCCGTTTCCTACCCCCACTCACCTTTACTAGCTTCATCCCCGCCTCCTCGATCTGTCCATCTTCTCTCCCACCTATCCACTCCTCCAACCTCACTGACCAATCCCCACCACTACCTACATGCTATCACCGCCCCCCCTCTCTCTATTTATTTCAGAGCCCCCTTCCCTCCTCCATTTCTGAAGAAGGGTCCTGACTCGAAACATCAGCTTTCCTGCTCCTCTGATGCTGCCTGGCCTGCTGTGTTCCTCCAGCTCCACACTGTTATGCCAAAGAGCATTTGTATGAAGAGCACAGTACATGTTTGGAGCTTTCCTTTTCTGAAGAAAATATTAGCAGAGTCTACCATTATTATATTTAATTATTTATTTCAGTACACGGTTAAGCGAGCATTTATTGGTAATTCCTAATTGCCCTTGAGAATGGGATAGTGCATCACATCTTTGAACCACTACAGCTAATTTAGTAGAGATACACCTACTATGCTGTTAGGAAGAGAGTTCTAAGATTTTCACCCAGTAACACAGAAAGAACTGCAATATGTTTCCAAGTCTGACTTGTACGTGCTTTAAAGGGGAAAATGGGGATGTATATGGTTTCACGCATCTGCTGCCCTTGTCATACTTGATGGTAAACGTTGCGGGTTTGGAAGGTGCTGTCAAAGAACTTTGGTGCAGTCTATTTTGTAGATGATGTGCACTGCTGCCACTGTGTGCCAGTGGTGGATATGGCGCCATTAATGCACACAACTAGGTTCTATGTGGTGTCAAGCTTCTCAAGGGTTGTTGGAGCTATCCTCATCCAGTGGGTTTTCCATCATGACGTCTGTAATGTAAAATGAGGGACTCGCATGCATAAGGTTTGAGGTTATTTGGCATGAGTTAGGAATTCTGGCTTTTCATTTAGTAAGCAATGGGTTTTTCTGTGTTTTGAAGTTTATTTATTAAATTGTAAGTACTCCTGTAACCATGGCAATTTATTTTAGTAAATAGTTTTGGATCCCTGGCCATGCTATGAATGGGTCTGCATTATTAATAGACTTTGTATAAAAATTAGATTGTTTTGCAACACAGCATGGTAAATAATGGGGTTCTGGAATTTCTTTTTTAGCTCAAGAGAAACATCCATAACCCAGACACCTTTTTCTTTAGCTTCACCTTTGACTTTAGTGGGGAAGTCCTGCGTGTCGAGAAGGGAACGAGATACATTAATTAGATTACCACACATTGACGAGCCAGCATCAATCCCAGACAAGAAATTTGTGATTAAAAGCCCTGAAGAGCTGAGTGCAGTGAATCTCCGGCGTGTGGGAGCTCAGGAAGAAACTTTTTTGCAGTTCCAGTTTAAAAGTTGAAGTTACAAATGGGTTAAACCTACCAACATGTTTAGTGCAGGGACTCTGGTGTGAGTATTACACAAGTGGTATTTTGGGAACTGTAGAAAAGCTGTTTTTGTTTTTTTTCAATTTATAAAGGAGTGTTTTGGGATTAATAGAATTATCCTTTTATTGTGTGTTTAAAATCTTTGAATTTGTGTCATAAGTAGATAGTTTGATTATTTTATTCATCATTTCTTTTGTAATAAAGTTTTTTTTCTTAAAGCAAAATCTGCAACATTGTGTGCTTAAGCACGAAACCACGTCGTTAAATTCTATTTAACTATGTCTACAACACATTAATAGGGATTATTAATCTGACAACAGGCTTTTTGAAGATAAAACTGTGTGAAAGAGCAAAGGATTGCTGAAACTTGGTCACTTAATGAATTATTTCCTTGATTTGCTTTACATTTCAAGGCTTTAAACCGGAGAATCAAATATCTGGACACTTCAGTTTCATGTTTGTAGTTCACCCGTGAGGTTGCAACACTCCATGTTCGATTTTATAAAAAGTCTGGAATTGGGATTTTTCTAGTTTTTTTTAGAGGACACACAGTTAGGTTGCTCCAGTGTCTTCCCAATGCATTGAGCTGCTTGCGGTCTACCTGATTGTCTTGCAAGTTTAGGAAGCATCTGGTGTCCCACTCAACCTCTGCAGGTCAGAAGGAGCTGAGCAAAGCAAGACACAAGATTGTACCTGCCATATCTCCATTCTGATGACTGCTGGTTCAGTCAGTACAATTATGCTGCCAATCCTCTAAGTATTTTCCTTTTTACTTTGTCTTATTGCCCTATTGGAATTATGACAGCCTTGGCACACTGGGGAGCTCTCTCTCACCACTGAGCCAAAGGGTAATGGTTCCAGCTTTCTCTCCAGGATTTGAGAACAAATCCTAGGTTGACACCTCAATGTAGTACTGAAGGAGTGCTGCATTGTTAGAGATGCTGTTTTTTTTATAGATGAGATGTTAAACCAAGGCCCTATCTGTTCTTTCAGGTGAATGTTTGTGGTATCTTTAAAGGGGGGGGGGATGGCCTAGTGGTATTATCACTGGACCATTAACCCAGAGTCCCAGGTAATGTTCTGGGGACCCAGGTTTGAATCCTGCCATGGAATTTAAATTCAATAAAAATTTGGAATTGAGAGTCTAATGATGAGTGTGAATCCATTGTTCATGGAGGGGAAAACCCATCTGGTTCATGAAGACCCTTTACAGAAAGTCCATCCTTAACTGGTCTGGCCTACATGTGATTCCATGTCAGATGAGAGGTTGACTCTTAACTACCCTGAGTGGACAAAAATTGCTAGCCTAGCCAGCAAGGCCCTCATCCCATGAATGAATAATAAGAAAAAAACTTTGTGCAAATTGACAGTATTGCACATTCTACTTTGCAATAGTGTTTACATTCCAAAAAGTACTTAATTGGCTTCAATATGCTTAGATGTTTTTAAAACTTGCCTTTATTGTCTTTTATGGCGACCTGATGTCTCAAAGCACCTTGCAGCCAATGAAGCATTTTTAAAGTGTAGCCACAGTTTAATGTAGGAAACAATAGAGAATTTGCATGTCGAAGTTTCCATAAGCAGCGATGTGCTAATCTGTTTTTTATTTTATGTTGATTGTGGGATGAATACAGTTAAAGACACTGGGAATAACTCCTAATCTGCTTTGAATTAATGTCATGGTATTTTAACATCCACCAAAGTAGTCAGACAGTACCTTGCTTAACATTTCACCTGAAAGGCAGCACTTTTGACAGTGCAGCACTCCCTAAGTACTGCACTAGAGTGCCAGACTTGAGTTTTGTGCTCAAGTACAAGTGGGACTTGAATCCAGAGCCTTGTGATTCAGACTTGAAATTGCTCTCAATTGAGGAACAACTGCTAAATAAGCATAAGTCCTTTTTATATTCTTTTGTATTTCTGGCTACTGATAGCACACCAACACATAACTCAGGTGATCATGACTTGTGTGAGTAAATGATTTATTGGAATATTTCTACCTGACATATAAACACGAGACTTTTTTTTACATCAAAATCCATATTTCTAAAGTAGCATGACTTCTCAAGGACAATTAGGGATGGGCCATAATTACCTGTGTCGCCAGCAAAACCTACATCTTGTGAAAGAATTTTTTTTAAAAATTGGGGCATCTCTCACTCACTATTACATTTTTTAGCTGCATGTTTAGACTTCCTAAACATACTATTAAGTATTATTTTACCATGAAACTATGTTTACTTTGGCAAGAGTGAGAACATATTTCTGAAGAGAAAAGAGCGCAGGATATTCAAGTATCAGATCAAACTGCAACATTTAATTTATAGACAGGAAATAGTTTTGGGGTTTTCCTTTTCTGTTATTTAAGTGAAACATGCTAATACCTTTGGGACCAATTGCACTGCAGAGCATAGTACATTGCCTGGATGTCTTGGAATAATAAAGACCACAATCAAGGCTTTGGTTACTGCAGTAAGTAAGAGATTGCTTGGTGCCTGCAGATCCCAAGTGGGATTTCTCTCTGACAATTCTCATTTGAGGCCTGTATGATTTTTGAATTAATCTCTTTTCTGTTTTTAGTGAGGTCTGAAAAATTTGATGTTGCTTATCTTGGCCCATCTGTCAGTGAATAATTTGTCCTGTAATTGTGACCAATAATGCCTGTAGAATTACATTGGGTGGATCATAATGTGGATACCGTTAGATTTATCTAACTAAATAAAGTTTTAGTTCACTTTTAAGATAATTTGTTTTTGTGAACATTCAAAATTAAACTTCTAAAATATGTCACTGTCCTGTATTTCATCACCAATGTGGGAACAAAGCAATGTATAGAAAATTCATTCTCAAGTCATAAATTGGCCTTGTAAAGTAATATGGTTTTTTTTTATTTGTTTGTTAATGTAGCATTGTAAATATCAGCAAAGTATTGGCAGATAGAAGACCTCTCAGGAGACAAACAGATTAATTAAAATTAGGAAAGGATTGATAGAGTGGATGCTGCAGGACTGTGTCTTTTTTTCATAAGGGAAGAGACCATCAATATAAAATATTCACCAAGAAATCCAACAGGGAATTCAGGAGTAAGTTTTTTTTATCTAAAGAATGGTGAGAATGTGGAACTTGCTACCACAGGGAGTAGTTGAAGTGAATAGTACAGGTGCATTTGTGGTAAAATAGACAAACAAATGAAGAGAAGCTGTCAGACAGTTATAATGAAAGATTTAGATGAGTAAAGAAGGGAGGAGATTTGAGTGGAGCATGGATTGGTTGGGTCACGTGGTCTATTCAGGATTGCAGATGATAAATGATATATCATGTTTTCAGCTTAATTTCAAAACTACTTTGGGTCAGAAATGAAAATGATTATTAAAAAATGCTCTGAATGTTCGATTTTTGTGGTAGAAGCGCACTTTAAAATGACTCTTATTTTTCAATTGATTATACAATGTAAGAGTCACTGCCACTCTGCTTTGTGTGAAACTCCATCATTAAGATCATTTTCTTTTCCTAAATGGACTGCTGAGGACTACACATGATGTAGACTCATCGCATGTGGTCCTCCCCACTAACGCAGGAGAAACTTCAAGAAATGAAGGGCTTTGATTTTTATCATTGAATCATTGTGCATCTCAAAGCACTTTACAGCCAATGAAGTACTTTTTGATATGTAGTTACAGTTGCAATGACAGGAAACACAGGAGGCCCAAATTGGGCGCAACAAGATCCCAACAAAACGATGTGATAATGACCAGATCATCTTTTTTGATATTACTTGAGGGAGAAATAGAACTGAACACCCTGAATAACTTGCCTTAACTTCTTTCAAAGAGTGCCATGAGATCATTGACATTCTCTCAACAGGTAGAGGGACCTCGGTTAAACGCCTCATTTAAATTAATTGGTGCATCAGTCCCACTGTACTGCACTGGACTGTCAGCCTTAATGTTTTGTGCTCAAGCCCTGGAGTGGGTACTGAACCTTGTAACTCAGGCAGTGGCTAAACACTAACTTAATACTGGTTTATTCCACTCATGGTAAGTGAAATGAGCTGCCTGCAAAGTCAGTGAAAAATGTACCACTTTTCTCAGACCACATGCCCATAGGTGTTTGAAGGGCCCAACTTTTTCTCAAAAGACAGACAGGTAACCAGGTGTGCTGAGTCAGCAGCAGGCCAATGCAACACGTTTAGGCTTTATCACTCCACCTTTTGGGATCAGAACTTGCTTCAATGTTCAAGTCTACCATTTTCTCTTGACTTAATTCCTCCCTCTGTATAAGCCCTTATTTATATGCATCTTGTATTACGTGACAGCCCAAGCAAATGAGTTTTAAGATATCTTTCAATATCCACAGAGTGACTGTTCTGATGACAAGGGGTATGTTTAAGTGATGGGATGAGATACAAGAGCACCAGTTTTCAATTTATAGAAATTGCATCTAGACAGTGGCCAATTTGCCATTTCAGATGAAATGTTGTATATTCCCTGCGGTGAATTTCACATTGCCCTTCGCCCTCCCACAATGTACACACTCAGAATATTAGAAGATTCTGCCAGTTTTAGAAAAGTTTTGGTATTAAAAGCTTTATTAAAACAATTCATTGGTTATTATATAAAAATCACATTTTCATTACCTAGGGCACTTTTGTTGGAGTTCAACTTCAGACATCTGTATAAAGAACATTGAATGTCTTCTCATTTCATTCTTGAGCAAGGCACTTCAACATGAAATATGAAATATAATAAGCATATGAATAGCTTAAGTGTAACAGGCAACCTCTTCATGATTTTAATTAGCCAACTAAAGAGAACTGTGCGACATTAGAAAGCATTTCAAACAATACTGATATTTGAGAAACAAAAGCATTCGTCCCTCTTCATTGGGCAAGATCCTATTAGATATTTTTAACTTTCATCTTCTATGCCTGTCTTCTCCCCCCCACACCCCCTCTTGTTAATCAGAGGAGTTTAGGCCAATTCTGCCCCCTTGTGATTCACAGAAACATATGTCATTTCTAAACCCTTATCAATTACCAAGATATAGACGAATTCCAACCCCTTGTTAAACATTGAGGCGTATGTCAATTGCTGCTGTTTACTGCAGAACTTGAATGTTGCTGAAACAGAGGCAGGGTACTGAAGTTTATCATCTTGCAGTCATTAGGACAAATGCCAGAATGGCAAATTTTAAATGATCTCAATGAGTTATACCACAGGAGAAAAAAGTGCAATCAGTTGGCAAGTTGACTGATTGGATGAGGTGGTACTGTGGAGAAGGCCATGGGGAATGGGGGCATTCAGTTGGATGATCAGCTATGATCATATTGAATGGAAGAGCATGTTCAAAGGGCAGATTTAGCTACTCTTCTTCCCATTTTCTATGTTTTGATCTTTTTATTCTAGGCAAGAGCCAAGAAAGCCTCTTGGGCAGAGATAGGCATTATTATGAGGGTGGAAATATGTGAAAAAAAAAGAGCTCTGGGTCATGGAGATCAGACAGTTGCTGGGAGAGGGATTAAATCAATGACAGTAGAATGGAGTATTCAGAAACCAAAGGTAATGACAGCAGTTTTTCTGATATGAGCTCAGCCAATTTTGGTTACCGGACAAGCAATCCAAAAATTCAGACATGATAGAGGGGTCAAGGCAGTCAGTGGTAAGGTGGAGCCAGGTGTCACCATGGTATAGCGTAGAAATAAAACAAAACATTTCTGTATCTGATTGCACACTTGGGAATGTCTCAAAGTGCTTTACACATCACGAATGTAACCACACAATGATATGAGGTGGTGGGCAATGACTGAATCACAAGGAAGTGCACTATGCATCCAAGCAAACTCTGCTCTAAGGTTATCAGACAGAAAATGGGATTGTTACAGAGACAGTAGGAACTGCCGATGCTGGAGAATCTGAGATAACAAGGTGTAGAGCTGGATGAACACAGCAGGCCAAGCAGCATCAGAGGAGCAGGAAAGCTGACGTTTCGGATTGAGACCCTTCTTCAGAAATGGGGGAGGGGAAGGGGGTTCTGAAATAAATAGGGAGAGAGGGGTAGGCGGATAGAAGATGGATAAAGGAGAAGATAGGTGGAGAGGAGACAGACAGGTCAAAGAGTCGGGGTTGGAGCCAGTAAAGGTGAATGTAGGTGGGGAGTTAGGGAGGGGATAGGTCAGTCCAGGGAGGACCGACAGGTCAGGGAGGCGGGATGAGGTTAGTGGGTAGGACGTGGGGGTGGGGCTTGAGGTGGGAGGCATGGTTAGGGAGGCGGGGATGAGCGGGGCTGGTTTTGGGATGCGGTTGGGCGAGGGGAGATTTTGAAGCTTGTGAAGTCCACATTGATACCCTTGGGCTGCAGGGTTCCCAAGCGAAATACAGGATACTGTTCCTGCAGCTTTTGGGTGGCATCATTGTGGCAATGCAGGAGGCCCAGGATGGACATGTCGTCCAAGGAGTGGGAGGGGGAGTTGAAATGGTTTGCGACTGGGAGGTGTAGTTGTTTGTTGCGAACCGAGCGTAGGTGTTCCGCAAAGCGATCCCCAAGCCTCCGCTTGGTTCACCTGCACATCTGCTAATGTCGTATACTGTATCCGCTGTTCCCGTTGTGGCCTCCTCTACATCGGGGAAACCCACCTCAAGCCCCACCCCCATCTCCTACCCACTACTCTCATCCCGCCTCCTTGACCTGTCCGTCCTCCCTGGACCGACCTATCCCCTCCCTAACTCCCCACCTACATTCACCTTTACTGGCTCCAACCCCGCCTCTTTGACCTGTCTGTCTCCTCTCCACCTATCTTCTCCTTTATCCATCTTCTATCCGCCTCCCCCTCTCTCCCTATTTATTTCAGAATCCCCTTCCCCTCCCCCATTTCTAAAGAAGGGTCTCGACTCGAAACGTCAGCTTTCCTGCTCCTCTGATGCTGCTTGGCCTGCTGTGTTCATCCAGCTCTACACCTTGTTATCTCAGAAAATGGGATTGGATGGCTTGACAAGTTAGAACATTCACCATTGGATTGAATTCTAACCTGGATCGAGGAGCTAAATGTCTCCAGATCTATTGGGATAAGTAAAGGCTTTAAATTTTGGTATTGGTCTCGTGGCAGTCCTTTGTATCATCTTCGCAGTCTCTATATCACATGGCATGCAGTAGGATCACAACTGTATGTAGTCCTCTAGGAGAGGATGAACTGAACTCTTGCTACAATACACTTTTTTTCTCTTCCAATTAGGATTGTCCTAGCAATTCTCTCTAAGAACAGGATCACAAATGGGAAAACAGTGTTCTGTTATGAGGAAGGCCATAAGTTTGATCCATAAATCCTTGCCTTATTGGAAATAATCATTGGAAATCAGGAGTACATAGTTGCGAGATAGCAACAGTGGTCTCTCAACTGTGGAGCATATATCCTTAAATATGTAGCAAGTGAGAGAAACTGAGGAAAGGAAAGGGACAACTTTGGCTAACTTTCTTGAGAAAAAAATATTTTCCCAAAATAAACAGAGCTGTCATTTGGACTTTTTGTAAATTGGATTGCTGTAATCTGAATTTATCATCAGGTTTGATGACTACAATGGTCCAGGGATATGTGCTTTGAGATACAGTGAAGAATTCTGTCCTCTCTGGTGACATTCAACAGCAGTAATTATAATGACAGGTAACTAATAGCCAAGTTAAAATCGCATGGTCAAGCTGCTGACTTTGCTTAATCCAAACATTGCGTTCCAGCTGCAAACAGGAAGCATACCTCGTGGCATTTTTAGACTTGCAAGAAAAAATATTCTTATCTACCCATGCTTCTTGTGTCAAATGTGAATGTTTAATTGCATTATTCACTGGCTTAATGTGCTCTTGTGTTCATGAATTCACATTTGACATTTGTTTGTGTGGCTGTGTTCACACCAGAACAGGCACCTTGGATGCTGTCACCGAATGAGAGATGGCCAGGGTGAACTTCTTACAGGTCAGTGAGCTCCTGGCACGGTATTATATCTGTTTCAATTTACATTCAGCAACCCTGTACTTGGACTTTGCTTTCCAAAAACCTAAACACTAATGTTTTTCAGCAGAACGAATGGCTAATTTTTCATTCATTTAGGTGACCTAATTGTGTTCAGTCAGGAACACCACTAATACAACAGCTTAAAGTACCACACGATAGTTTAGGTGAACAGCAAAGAGTGGAATCTTGCCAGGCACTGATCGACACAGTGAGAACTCCGAAGGAATTGCATGGGAAGCCTTTTTTTAAGTCGGGAGCATCTCATTGCATTTTCCAACAGGGTGTTGACAGGAGATTCTCACGAGGGAACAGCCAATTGCCTATTAGGGGGGATTGTTACTTGTGAGTGCTCCCATTAATTGTGGATCTCACTGCAGTAATATGCAGCTTCCTATCCTATAACCTGCATGTTAGGACATTGGATGCTGAGAATGCTCAATATGAGAGTCTGAGCAGGTACCCGCCTAGGTTTTAAGCTCTGTGATTCCATCCAGAAACGTCTCTGCCTGCTTACCTCACTCTTCCCTTCAGGCAATTCTCATAACCTGGTCCCTTGCCCTGATACCACCAGGTGTCACTTAAGAGAGTCAACACCTAATGGTGGAACTCATGTGGACTGCCTCAGGACCTTTAAAGGCCTTATTTAAGTAAAAGGTTTTCTGGATGCCACTCTTTGAAGTTTATCACTTGCTGATGCAGTTCTTTAAATTTTGTCAATACTTTGGTCTCCTATCCCCATTGACTTGCTTTCATTAATGCATTGAGCTTTTGCCAGTTGGAGCGCATCAGTTATTATCTGCATCATTGCAGGGTGCCACAGTTCGGGATGTGACACAGCAATGGCTTGTAATGTGTACTCTGAGCAACAGCTGCTTAAAACCTATTATGCCTTCTGGACATCCCCTTGCTGAATGGCAGATGTATAACCACATCTGATGGATTTAAAATAGAAGAAGAGTCTACATTTTGTTTTGCATAGTTCCCATAATGTCTATTTGCTTGCAATATCTGACCACTCAAGAAGACGTATTCTTTTGATCTCTATTGACTTTGAAAAAAAAACTCTTTTTAAAAATTTTTTTTAAAGAAGTTCAAAGTACTGACAGTAACATGCCACAGGGGATGGAACTCTACACTGATGAAGGAGAGTTTGTGTGCTTACATTAAATAAACATGGGTCTTCTTTATGATTTCTAACCGGAATGAAACAAAAGTTTTATACTGATTTGTACCAAGCACCATCCATCGTGTTCACTGTTCCGAATGTTTTGCCTACCATAAGCTAAACAGTTCAGAAAACAATGGATTGCCCCACCTGAATTTAACTCCGATCTGTAAATGGAGAAGGTTCTGGGAAAAACTCAGCAGGTCAGGCAGCATCTGTATAGAGACAAACTGAGTTTCAGACTTGAACTGGAGTTTAAATCAAGGAAAGAAAGGGTGAGGAGATAGTAAGAACTGTCGATGCTGGAGTCAGAGGTAACACAGTGTGGAGCTGGAGGAACGCAGCAGGCCAGGCAGCATCAGAGGAGCAGGAAAGCTGACGTTTTGGGTTGGGACCTTTCTTCAGGGTTGAATAGAGGAGGAGGATAGCACCTGAAAGGAATTAGTGTGGAAGGCTGGAGGACAGGATAGGTTAAATGATGATAAATGGGATAATGGTGTGAAGCAAAAGGAAAAAGTAATGGATCAAGTAAAGAAACATGAGATGGCCGTGAATGGTAACAGCAGAATCAGTTTGAACACCTGTTGCTTGAAGAAATCAAATCTGATGTTATGATCAGAAATTGTTGAAATAGATGGTGATCCATGGAAAATTGTAAAATGATTCATTCAAAGTTGAAGTGCTAGTCCTTGATCTTCTAATGACCTTCACCAGATCTTTATAATAAAGTTTACTCAGTCTTCCTTCAGAGAAATTGAAGTAGTACACTTGCACAGTATATAGAAATCCAGTTGGAATTCAGCGGTCTTGCTCGCAGATCCTATGAGCATGCCAGTTGATATAAAATGGCAGGACAATTATTTTAAGAATTTCTTCTCCCACAGGCAGGTGAGTCTGTGTGGAATTCTTTACCTGAGAAGGCTGTGGAAGATGGGTTGTAAGTATATTCAAGACTGAGATAGACTGATTAAAAATCATTCGGTGAATCCAGGGTTGTGGAGCTGAAGATTATCAGGGTCAGCCACAATTGCATTGAATGGCTTATTTCTCCCCCTGTATCTTACGGTCTTGGTGTTAGGAGTCAACTCTGATACAAAACAGGCAGTGTGAAGAAGTGCCTGAAGCTATTAAATCAGAATAAATAATCTGTTGTAAAACTTGAATTTTTATTGTAGAAATTTCTTATAAGGGGGCATTCGGTGCATTTATGTACAATAAAAATAAGTAAAATTGAAAATACTATTGATATTAGAAAGGAAAAACTCATATTTGTAATAACCAAATTTATGATTTCACTGTTAGAAAGCAGGGAGCATGACAATGAATTTGAACCTAACAAACTCCCACAAGCAACATGTGAAAATGATCACTACGGGCAAGAGAGCACAGCAATGCCTCTACTTCCTCAGGAGGCTAAGGAAATTCAGCATGCCCATAAAGACTCTTATAAATTATTATAGAGACACTATAGAAAGCATCCTATCTGGATGAATTGCAGTGTGATATGGCAACTGCTGATCCCAAGATTGGAAGAAACTACAAAGAGTTGTGAACACTGCCCAGTCCATCACACAAACTGGCCTCCCATCCATTGACTGCAAATATACTTCCCACTGACTTGGGAAAGCAACCAACATAATCAAAGACGCCCCCCCACCCCCCCCCACTTAGATATACTCCCTTCCGTCCTCCTTGTACAGATTTTTTCTCTCTCTCTCTCTCTCTCTCTACGAGCTGTAACACTGTATCCGGCACTCTGTTCTGTCACCCTTATGCACCCGAATGGTATGATCTGCCTGTAAACATGTAAGACAACACTTTTCACTGTATCTCAATACGTGTGACAGTAACAAATCAAATCAGCTAATCTGCTTTTGGTGAGTAAAAGCAAAATACTGCAGATCCTCCAAATCTGAAACAAATGGAGAATGCTGGAGAAACTCAACAGGTCTGGCAGCATCTATACAGAGAGAAACCAAGTTAACATTTTGAGTCTGATAGGACTCACTGTAGTAGGACATATCAGATTTGAAGTACAAACTCTGTTTCTCTCTCCACAGTTGCTGCCAGTCATGTTGAGCTTCTCCAACATTTTCTGTGTTTGCTTTTAGTGATGTTTATTGAGAGATAAATGTTGGCCAGGACACTCAGTGTTAACTCTCCTGCTCTTCCTTAAGATAACGCTCTGAGGCCTTTTACATCCACCCAAGTGGGCAGCTAAGGCCTTGGTTTAACTTCTCACCTGTCAGCCAGGACCTCCTAACATTGCAACACTGCTTTAGTAAGACATTGGAGTCTTAGTCTTTATTTTTGTGTGTAAGTTCTGTAGTCAGATTTGAATTTGGAACCTTGAGATGTAGAGGCAAACATGTGAGCAAGGGCTGACGTATATTTGACAATGAACCACAATTTGTCAGCAGGTATTACACACAAACTGAGCATTGAAATGTCATATGAAAAACACAACATTCAATATATTGTGCTAATAGAGTTTGATTTAAATTTTGAAACGCTGTGATATGCAACATTACTTAAGTTAATTAAACCCCTTTTGGTCTTTAATTGGTTAAATTGGAATTTTTACTGGCCAAAAGGTTGATCACTTCCTGGCATATTAAACCCATATTACAATATACAGAGTGACATTAATGTTCCTCAATGTACATAGATTGCAATATTCTGCCTCATAGGTTGGTAGTTGGAATAAACGATCTCTATATGCTAATAGATTTAATTCATCAATGTCATGATCAATTGGCTTGTTCAGCATACTTCCATTCACTAGCTGTTTCAAAATCTTTCTATAATAAATACCAATATAGAAACATAAATAGGTCATTGGTATGGATAACGTAACACCAAGAATGTGATGTTGCAGTATTTGACTCAGTTATTGCAATCGCAGCCCATTTGCTTGGTAATACACCTCATTGACTAGTAGCACCCAAAGCATGTCTCCTCAAGGTTATTCACACTGTGTGTTATGTGTTTAAGGTTGCACACTTTTGGGATGCAGCATAGAAGGTTCAGTTTGTAATTTAAAACCAGTCTGATCATTTTTCAGGAGCCTCTAATAATCTATTATTATGTTTGGACAATTAAAACATTTCCCGCAGTTACTGAAGACCAAATTATTTGTTAAATTCCCAACAGTGGCAATCTGCCCTGTAATGCAACACTGAAAGCTATGGAACGACATTATTTTCATTTTAATTATTTCAGGAGCACTCACTGGAAAGGATCTAATATATTTTAATAGGCCATTTCCTTCAAAATTACTGGGCTTGCTGAGTGACTTAGTTGGGAAGGGCAGCACTGGGCCACACAGAGCTAGGGAGCTGCGGATTCCAACTCTGCTATCCATGGAATTTGAGGGTAAATAGAGAAAGTTGCATTTTGGGTTAGAGTGGGGTACAGATATAGATATCCTGCTTCTGATCATGATCTATCTTTTCCATGGAATGTGGGCATACGGACAGGGTCAACATCATTTCGAAATACGCTTGAACTGAACAACTTTCTGGGCCATTTCAGAGGGCAGTTAAGAACCAATCATGTTGCTGTGTGCCTGTACTAGTGTATAGACCAGACCAGATAAGGATGGCAGATTTCCTTTCCTAAAACACATCAGTAAACCAGATAGATAGGTTTTAACAGCATGGGGCAGCATGGTGGTTGATAGGGGCAGCATGGTGGCTCAGTGGTTAACATTTGCTGCCTTACCTTGCCAGTTGTGGGTTTGATTTCACCCTAAGACGATTGTCTATGTGGAGTTTGCAAATTCTTCCTGCATGGGTTTTCTCTGGGTGTTCCAGTTTTCTCACGCAGTCCAAAGATGTGCAGGTTAGGTGGATTAGCCATGCTAAATTGCCCATAGTGTTCAAGAATGTGCAGACTGGGTGGATTAGCCATGGGAAATGCAGGATTACAGGGATAAGGTAGGAGGTGGGTCTGGGTGGGATGCTCTTCAGAGGGTCAGTGTGGGCTCGATGGGCCAAATGGCTTCCATACTGTGGGGAATTTTGTTCTATGATTCTAGCGCTTGATGGCGAATGTCATGGCCACTAATCCTGAAAATGTCCTCTGTATTTGAGATTTATTAACAAATTTCAACTCCATCAACTGGGGTGCAGGGTGAGGGTTTGGGGGGATGCTGGAGGAGAGGGGAACATAAGAGACAGGTTGGGATTTGAACGCAGACTTCCAGTGTGTTAATAATAAAAGCAGAGAATACTAGAGAAACTCAGCAGATCTGGAAGGATCTGTGAAATGAGAAACAAATGTTAACGTTTTGAGAGTATAACTTTTATGCCAGATTTGAAACACTAACTCTATTTCTCTCTCTATAGATGCTGCCAGACCTGCTGAGTTTCTCCAGCATTCTTTTTATTCCAGATTTCCAGCATAGACTGTATTTTGCTTTGTTCCAGAGCCTTGTCCCCTGATTACTAGTCCAGTGACAGTACCACTACCTCACCATCCCCACATTTGAAAGGGGTAGCTAGCAGCTGGTGGCAGGGTCAGATTTCATGACGACCAGAAGTGAATAAGCTGTCCATACTCTCAGCCTTTACTGGTGCGTGAAAACTTCATTTTCTTTTGAGGTTCTTTGGAGGGAGGAGATGGGAACATGGGAAGCAAAGCCGAAGAAAAAAAGTGACAGAAAAATTGTGGGAGAAAAATAGGTACAAAATAATAGGCCTGAGCCATATGATTAGTTCATAAGGCATCAGTGACAATGCTTCAAAGCCTATATTGATTATGTTGTGATTAAGAGGTGCCCTGAGGATGAGATAATTGCTGTAAAATTATGGGCTGAAGATCACAATGTTTCCATCAGTTTAGTTCTGCTTCTCAGCACAAGTATCCATTTGGAAAATCAGTCATGTTTTATATTGTCAAGTGACTGAGGGACGAAGCTAAGGCACTTACTATATATGCAAGTAAATTGTTTTAATTAAGGGCAAAGTCACCATAGTCCTACTGAACCTCTCCCATTAGAGAGAGATGACTAGTGGTGGTTTAACCTGAAGGCTACTAACCTCAGGCGCGGGGAAAGGTTGAGAAGGAGAGTCCTTCATGGTAACCTCAAGCCAGTGTGGGAATTGAACTCATGGTGTCATTGTCACTTCACATCATAAACCAGCCACTTGAGCTAAGTAACTTACTGTACCTCTGTTTTACAGCTACATCTGAGTTTAAGGGACATGTATTTAAATTTCCTTTGAGCTGGTCAGTTTTTGAAAAAAACTCTCAGCTTTGTTTGATTAAATTGAATAGTCAATTCTGAAGCTGCCACCGAAAGAGATGGATAGGCCAAAGAGACCTAGCAACAATAAACTGCCAAGTAAAAGTTAAAATGCAGGGATATAATAATAGTTCGATTCATATCACAGTACAGCAGTTACAGTTTTCAGATTTTTATCCTGTCTTGTGAGGAGTCATAGACCATAGAATCATACAGCATGGAAACAGATCTTTCAGTCCAACTATTTCATGCTGACCATGTTCCCAAACTAAACTCGTCCCACCTGCCTGCACTTGGTCCATATCTCTCCAAACCTTTCCTATTCATTCACTTATCCAAATGTTTTTAAAATATTCTAACTGTGCGTGCATCCACCACATCCATGCATGAACCACACTCTGTGTTTTTAAAAAAAAAGTTGCTCCTCATGGCTTTTTAGCAGGAGCGTTGGAGGCTGAAATTTATAAAATCATGAGGAGCATGGATAGGGTGAATAGTCAAGGTGTTTTCCCCAGGGGAGGGAAGTCCAAAACTAGAGGACGTAGGCTTAAGGTGAGAGGGAAAAGGTTTAAAAGGGACCTAAGGGGTAACTTTTTCACACAAGAGGGTGGTGCTTGTACGGAATTAGATGCAAGAAGTAGTGGTGGAGGCTGCTAGAAATATAACATTTAAAAGGCACTGGATGGGTATATGAATAGGAAGCATTTAGAGAGATATGGGCCAAATGTTGGCAAATAGGACTAGATTAATTTAGGATATCTAATTGACGGGGATATGTTGGACCAAAAGCAATATTTCCGTGCTGTGTATCTCTATGACTCTATTCTCCTCTCACCTTAAAAATTATGCCCCCTAGATTTGAACTCTACCACCCTAGGAAAAAAAAATCTCTTAGCTATTCCACTTATCTATGCCCCTCATGATTTTACAAATAAAGTCACCCCTCAGCCTACACTCCAGTGAAACAAGTCGCAGTATTTCCATTCTCTATTTTTATATCTTAAGCTTGAAAATCTGAAGTCTGTCATTTTTTTTGATTACAATCTATTTATTGATTAAATCTACTGGGTCATTTAAAGCCCAGTCCACTGTGTGGTGAAGTGTTTAAGCCAGTGTATGCCAATTGGAACATCCCTGAGAAAGCATGTGGTAAAATCAATGTCTGAAATATGATATGAAGAATTTTTTGCTCAATCGTCAGACTAGGTTTGTCTTTGTATCAGATAGGTAAAGGTCCACTTGGGCTGGAGAGAGCTTACAAAATTGATTGGTCTAAGATGCAAAATCTCAAAGAGTAACCAGTGTAAAAAAAAATCAATAGAACATAAGCAGAATAAGACACAATGTAAACACAAATGATTAGCTTATCTATCCACAAACACTGCTGGAAGCTACGTCAATACAAAGCAACCAGCCTTTACAATAATAACATTTGATTTATGAGTGGACTGACTGAGCCTGTGTCACTTAATTTTTGAAAGGTCCTATTCACTGGTGTCTGTCCACAACCATCATTTAGTCATTTTAAAAGTGACATCCTTGAAAGCGGTCAAGGTATTTACTGCCGGTTAGCCCCTGAACAAAACGTAATTTTGTCCTTATTCCACTTAAATTTTAACACCCTTGAACTGAACAGCTTTTTGCTTGAAATTATTGTGATGTAATTCATGGATGAATCAGCATTAAAAAACGACTTTGTTACATTGAATTAAATTTGCTTCATCCCCGTCCACCCCCATGCAGTTCACATTTTAGTTGGGCTCTTCCCAAACTACCATGAATCGGTTTTCACTGAAAATATTCGACCTCTTATAAAAATCAATGTTTTGATTTTGAATGCTAACAACATCACAGACTATTCAAGCTTTACCAGAGAGAACTCCAAATGCAATTGTCTAATACAGAAGGAGTGTATTTGAAACTAACCAAGAAACTGCAACTAAACACCAGGTCTGGCAACATCTGTGAAGGAAAAAACGTTTTGGGTCTGGTGGCCCTCCCTCAGAACTGGGCCCGAAACGTTAACTCTATTTTTTCCTTCTCAGATGCTGCCAGACCTGCTGAGCTTTTCCAGCAACTTTGTTTTTGTTCCTGATTTACAGCATCTGCAGTTTCTTCGATTTTTAACTGCAACTACACTTTGCTTTCCACCTTTTCTTGTGGCGTGGGCCTTCTGGATTTTGCCTTTGCCTAGTTCCCACCAATCATTTCCCCAGAGAAGCCTCAATCTTTGTATAGCCTCCAAATCAGTTGTAATTTATTTTTGAAACAGGCTCAAATATTGAGCTGTAATTGCAAGTGGTTAAGAGCTTGAGCTGGGAAGGCTGCCATTACTATTGGTGCCGTTTCTTCTGTGATGCCTTTTCAAAAACAACATTTCTCACAAAATTATAAACTTCTTTTATAATCTTGATTTCCTCCCAGTTCCCGTCAGATCAACTGCGGTTCAAAAAAGGCTCTCCTGCAATAGTCAGCAGTGCCAGCTTGATGTATTGAATATCATGGCAATTTTATTTCTTTGGTCAAATCCAGATGTTCTCCAGGGCTTGGAAAAATCTGCTTGTGTTATTATAAAGTTGCAGATCTTTATTCATCTTGATTCACACACCTTTAAACATTGGCACAACTACAGAGGAGATGAGTCCTTGCTTTGTCCACTCCAACAATGACTGAAGAAAACCAACTGTACAGCATGAATAAAGAGGAACAGGGAAGACTTGCATTTCTGTACTACCTTAACGTACCACACTGCTTAATAGCAATGACAACCAAAGAAGTTTTTCAAAACATTAGCGCTGCTGTACTTTTGTGCCAAGTTGTGTGAAGCGAATACCAACAAACAGCAAAAGGGTAATGACCAGTTTGCCTGTTTTTAATGTTGGTTGTGCAAGTATTATTGGCCAACATATCTGGAAAAATTCTGCTATTTTCACATATGAACAGAAATAGGACCTTCAGCACCTCAGTCCTTCTATACCACTCAACCAGATCATGGTTGCTTACATCCCAATGTCATTTCCCTACGGTATCACCATATCCTTTGTTCGTAGAATCCCTGCAGAGTGGAAGCAGGCCACTTGGCCCATTGAGTGCACACCATCCCTCCAAAGGACATCTCATCCAGACCCATGCCCCCTACCCTATACCTGCAATTCCGTGGCTAATCCACCTAGCCTGCACATCCCTGGATGCTATGGGAAATTTAGCATGGCCAATCCACCTAACCTGCACATCTTTGGTCTGTGGGAGGAAACTGGAGCATCCAAACAGGGGGAGAATGTGCAAATTCCACACAGAGAGTTGCCTGGGGTGGAATCAAACCAGGGTCCCTGGTGCTGCGAAGCAGTCGTGCAAACCACTGAGCACCATGCTGCTCCCTATCACTGGTAATTCCTCTGTCACTGGTATCTAGAAACCTAATGATTGCTGTCTTAATTCTAAGTGACTCCACAGCCACCCAGGGTGGAGAATTCCAAGGATTTGTTACCTTCTAAGTGAGAAAATTGCCCTTCATCTCAGTCCTAAGAGTTTTGCGCTTGTTGGGAGACTGTGTCTGCTGGTTCTAGACCTGTGAACCAGGGTAAACAGCTTTTCTGCATCTATCCTGTTGGAACCTGTCAGAATTTTGTATGCTTCAATGAGATTGTCTTATTTTTCTAAATTGCAGACAAGAGAAACCCAGTGTCCTTATTGTACAATCCCATCCCCAAGGAATTAGTTTTATGTCTGTCCACTGAACTCCCTCAATGGAATGTATGTCCTTCCTTAGATGAAGGGGAATCAAAATTGCACACGATACTGCAGGTCTGGTTTCAGCAAGGTCTTATACAATTGAAGCAAGACATCTTTACTTCTGTACTCAGATCCTCTTGTGATAAAGACCAACAGACCACTTGCCTTCCTAACTTCTCGTAGTACTGGCATATTAGCTTTCAGTGATTGATAAAGCAAGGCCACTTAAGGCTATTTGGGCACTAATGTTTCCCAATCTCTCACCATTTAAGAAATCTTCTTCTTTGAATTTGTTGAATTATGTCCACCTGAGAAAGCATTGGTTTAACATTTCATTTATATGACAGCACCTCTGAGAGTGTAGCACCTCCTCACATCAGCCTGCCAGTGGGTGTCAGCCTCGAGTTTTGTGCCACAGTTTTCGCTTTGGTACTTACACTTCAAATTCCTGACCCTGGGGAGAGACTGCCTGAGCCATGGCTGACTCTCATTGATAGAAAAACAATAATTTAGAACATAAGAACATAAGAACTAGGAGCAGGAGTAGGCCATCCGGCCCCTCGAGCCTGCCCCACCATTTAATAAGATCATGGCTGATCTTTTTGAGACTCAGCTCCACTTACCCGCCCACTCATCATAACCCTTAATTCCTTTACTGTTCAAAAATTTAGCTAGCCTTGCCTTATACACATTCAGCGAGGTAGCTTCAACCGCTTCACTGGGCAGGGAATTCCACAGATTCACAACCCTTTGGGTGAAGAAGTTCCTCCTGACCTCAGTCCTACATCTGCTTCCCTTTATTTTGAGGCAATGCCCTCTAGTCCTAGTTTCACCTGCTAGCGGAAACAACCTCCCGGCCTCCACCTTATCTATTCCCTTCATAATCTTATATGTTTCTATAAGATCTCCCCTCATTCTTCTGAATTCCAATGAGTATAATCCCAGTCTACTCAGTATCTCCTCATAATCCAACCCTCTCAACTCTGGAATCAACCGAGTGAATCTCCTCTGCACCCCCTCCAGTGCTAGTATATCTCTTCTCAAGTAAGGAGACCAAAACTGCACACAGTACTCCAGGTGTGGCCTCACCAGGACCCTATACAGCTGCAGCATAGCGTCCCTGTTTTTAAACTCCATCCCTCTAGCAATGAAAGACAAAATTCCATTTGCCTTTTTAATTACTTGCTGCACCTGCAATCCTACTTTTAGCGATTCATGCACAAGGACATCCAAGTCCCTCTGTACAGCAGCGTGCTGCAATTTTTCACCATTTAAAACATAGTCCATTTTGCTGTTATTCCCAACAAAATGGATGACTTCACACTTATCAACATTGTACTCCATCTGCCAGACCTTTGCCCACTCACTTAGACTATCTATATCCCTCTGCAGACTTTCAGTGTCTTCTGCACACTTTGCTCTACCACTCATCTTAGTGTCAAATTTTGACACACCACACTTAGTCCCCAACTCCAAATCATCTATGTAAATTGTAAATAATTGCGGTCCCAACACTGATCCCTGAGGCACACCACTAGCCACTGACCGCCAACCAGAAAAACACCCATTCACCCCTACTCTTTGCTTTCGACTAGTCAACCAATCCTCTATCCATGCCAATACATTACCTGTAATACCGTGCAACTTTACCTTATGTAGCAGCCTTTGGTGTGGCACCTTGTCAAATTCCTTCTGGAAATCCAGATACACGACATCCACAGGTTCCCCATTGTCCACCATGCAAGTAATGTCCTCAAAGAATTCCACCAAATTAGTTAAACATGACCTACCCTTCATGAACCCATGCTGAGTGTTCCCAATGGGACTATTTATAACCAGATGCCTTGCTATTTCTTCCTTAATGATAGATGCAAGCATTTTCCCCACTACCGAAGTTAAGCTAACTGGCCTATAGTTACCTGCTTTTTGTCTACTTCCTTTTTTAAACAGTGGCATCACATTGGCTGTTTTCCAATCTGCGGGAACCACCCCAGAGTCCAGTGAATTTTGGTAAATAATTACTAGTGCATTTGCTATTTCCCCCATCACCTCTTTTAGTACCCTGGGATGTATTTCATCAGGGCCAGGAGACTTGTCTACCTTTAGCCCCATTAGCTTGCCCAGCACTGCCTCCTTAGTGATAACGATAGTTTCTAGGTCCTCGCCTGCTATAGCCTTCTTGCCATCAGTTCTCGGCATGTTATTTGTGTCTTCCACTGTGAAGACTGACACAAAATAACTGTTTAATACCTCAGCTATTTTCTCATTCCCAGTTATTAAATTGGCCTTCTCATCCTCTAAAGGACCAATGTTTACCTTCACCACTCTTTTACGATTTACATATTTATAGAAACTTTTGCTGCCTGTTTTTAGATTTTGAGCTAGTTTACGCTTATGGTCTAATTTGTAAAGAATTTGTAAAATAATTTGTAAAGAACACGCAGGCCAGATCCTGTCCGATCAATGCAACTGGCTGCTTTTACTCACACTTATATTTCTGGCACCAAGCAATGCCTTGGGTATGTAATTGACATTCTGCAAAAAAAAGATTCTTGTGGCAAGGATTTGCTCTGTTTTGACACCTCTGATACAATCAGGCGACGTTCAGAAAGAAATGAGTGATTGCAGACATCACCCTGGAGGCTTCGAGACATTGAGCAGGAACAGAAACTCGGGCCACTTGGGGACACCTCACACAATGCAGCTGCTCCTTGGCCACACTTGACAACCATGTGATGAAAGAGAGGAAATAATGCCGTGTGAATCTCTGTAACTAAATCTCCCCATCACCAGAAACTGAAAACACAAATACAGGCAGCTAATAAACCATGCAGCCCCAAATGAAGCAGTAAGAGGCAGCGAATGTTGGTATTTATAAATGCACACTCTTCAGTCTGGTATGGCACATACAGAAGGCTCTATGCAGACATTGACAAGCATGTTAATTGATGTCTTTCCAACTTGCTTATCAGGCTTCTATCAATATATTTAAAATTGTTGTACTAAAATTAGGATTGGTATTAGGATTAGTTTGACGCACAAGTAAAATGCTCTTCCGATTCCAAATGAATACAATGCCGTCTATTGTGCCACAGCTGACTGGGAAGAGTTGTGATCATGGCGAGACTCCAAGCTGAATGTGACATGAAGTAGATGACCTTTTCTACCCGATGCAGTTCTGGTTTCTATCAGACTTCCCCAGACACAGCAGATGAACAAACAGAAGGGAACCTCGAGTCTGCTCAGAGAGCTGCTGTTTAAGTGTCAGGTTAATTCTCCACTGACCAGTCATTGCTCTGATCTCATTGTCCACAGTTTCATCCAAAGGAGCAGTGAGTGATTACAGTAAAGCAACAGACGAGTTGATAAACAGAATATGGCCCCAGCTTATATTTGTACAATGATATTGCTCACTAAAAAGAATTGTTAACTATCCAAGTCTAATATGAAGCTCAGCTTGTCATCTTCAAATCAATCTGAATTTCTTCACATTCCATTCACTATAGTTTCTCTTTCTGATTCGGTTTATTTGCTGACAGTGCATCTGTCTTTTCACACGGGAAATAAATTCCTCTGATCATTTTAGTTAAAATGTTAGTACGGTTGCAAAATGCAATTTCTCCTCCCTGGCCATTTTGCTGAAGTTATCAAATAGAAGGATTTACAACATATTTCCTTTAACATTTTACAGTTTCATTTTATGCTGCAATGTTCATTCACCTAACATTGGAACTGTGTTTCCTCCAGAGAACGAATAATATGGAGAAACCTTTCTTTGAATAATGGAGAGTAGTAAGCATCTGCATATTTACATCTGGTGCACAGGTTAGGATCTGTAACTTCATGAAGAATGAGGCCAAAGACACAAATAAACTGAGAGTTACATTTTGAGAAAGTCAACACACAGGCCCATGATCTTTCATCAAAAGATTTACATTGGTGTATAATTATGCTTAGATCATATTTCACGATGCAAATATGTTTTACCACAGCACAAGAAACTGGAGTTATCCTTCCTCTTGAGTTTCCCAATTGTGTTCTTGCTGTGTCAGAAGGGGCCTTGTGTTGATTTAGTCTGAACCCCAAGCAATCATAAACTGAATTTAACTCTTTAAATGTGGTTTTAGAACTGGCAAGCTACACAATATGTATCATATCCATGGAGCATTGGGAGCGGATCAAAATTGCATTTACTTTTAATGAGAAAAAATATCTTACTAGTAAGGGAACCAATGCCAATACAGTAAATGCAACAGAGCAACAACATCATTCTTTCTTCTGGTCCATGTGCACATTTTTGAGTTAAACTCCTAAGTGAAGATTAAGGTTTCCTGAGAGGCAAAGAGGTTCACCCAGCTTCTGAATTGAAACACAACATTAATGCCTCTTCATCCCTGATACTGAATCATATCCCTTTACAGGGCAGGATATGGATTTCCAGTACAATTAAACACGTGGATATAGGTGATTTTCCCTGTTTCTTGAATTCAGAGACCAAACATTATGACTGACACAATCTCATCGTTGTTTACAAATACCTTCAAGGCCTCTTCCCTCTTTTTCTCTTAAACCACTCCCACCTCACATCCTCCAAGATATTTATACTCCTCTAACTCTGGCCTCTTGAACATCCCCCTTCTTTTTTAAATCATCCCACAACTTATAGCTATGTCTGAGCAATAGTCACTTGGGGTCTAAGATTGAGTAGCAATCTAGGCCAAAGTTAAATCATGGTCAGAGGGTTTTTGGAGGTTGGGGTCACAGGAGGGATGAGTCATTGGCAAGGATGGGCAAGGTGGCTCTTGGGCACTTTGGTCAAACACTGAGTCTAAGCGAAGGATCTCTCACCTGCCTTTGGCGATCACAAGTCGTCTGCAAAGATTTGCTTGTTTCCTCAGAATTGCAACATTTCCCTGAGCCTGCCACTTGTTAGCACCATAAATTGCCCACTAAAGAACCTCAATTAGTGACTTATGAGGAAACATAATCGTAGACTTTTACATCTGGGACTTAATTTTAGCTGCATTCTTAAAAAATCAGCCGCTTTGAGCACCATGCAAGACAATGCATTAACCCCTCCATAGGGTCAATTATTTAAAAATGTGAAAACTGGACAGATGTTACTAGTCTCCAACATTGCTGTGGTGTGACTTTGTCATTTTTATAATGTATGTGAATTTCTTCTAGTGAGTTCCAGGGAATGTTATATAGTATATTTGCATATTAAGTTAAACTTGAGAATTTGTAAATATTTACCATTGGAAGTGTACCAATATTTAAATTAAAATAATATTTCAATGAGGGTGATTATATCTTGGCATTGTGTTCTTTTCTGTTCCTAGTTAGATATAAATGAAGGTGCAATTAAATTTATAGGTGAGATTTGATCACTGTCTTTCAATGGATCATGGAAACAGGGTCTTTTATCATTGTTGAGGAAGACCAATGAGTTTCTATATTTAAGTTTCTATGTGTAGAAAATTGTGCGTCACTATAGTTTGACTTAATAAGTAATTGTAAAACAATGGTATAACATGAAAACATAAGGAATAGGAACAGGAATTGACCTCATAGTCCTTGAAGCTTGCACTAATATTAAAAGATCATGGTTGATTTTATATCTCAACTCCACTTGTACTCAGTATGCCCAAGACAACATTAAATACAACACGGTGTAGAGCTGGATGAACACGGCAGGCCAAGCAGCATGAGAGGAGCAGGAAGGCTGACGTTTCGGGCCTAGACCCTTCTTCAGAAAAGGCTGCTTGGACTGCTGTGTTCATTCAGCTCTACACCTTGTTATCTCAGATTCTCCAGCATCTGCAGTTCCTACTATCTCTAATTAAGTACAACACATTTGTTTAAGACCACTAGTTTTCCAATTTGGCAGAAAAACAAATGGGACAACTGTATATGATTGTCAGAGCACTCGCAATGGAATTCCAAGAAATGAAATTTTGGAATTATTTTTCTATAAATAAAGATTTACTATTTAACTGTATGCCAATGACCATGGTTATGAGATCTTAATGTGGTAACTCAAATGAACATGCCCAGTAAATGTGTCAAGAAGACCAACCTGAGGCTTAATGGATAAAGGCGCCAGTTTAAATTCTTCATCTCTGCTGAGTTAGTTGATCTCACTCAAGGGAGCATTTGGGGAAGTACAACAGTCTTTTCCCCATTTGATTGCGGAGAATACACGATCAGCAATTGTTCTGATTCCTATCTAATGATACCTCTGGCGAAATGGACATCTACAAGGTCAATTCTGACTGTAATTGCCTTCCTCAGTCATCTGTGCTGTAACCACTATTTCTAGACTCTCATATGGAGGATGAATATTTATATAACATAGTCCATAAGATGCAGGAGCAGAAGTAGGCCATTCAGCCCATTGAGTTGCTCTGTCATTCAATGAGATCATGGCTGATCTGAAAATCTTCAAATGCATTTTCATGCCTTTTCCCCCGTAATCCTTGATTCCCTTACTGATTTAAAAGCATGTCTATCAGATAACAAAGAAGGGGTGTTAGCAACAGTGAAACCAAACTGCACAGTGAGGCTTTGTTGGGCCAAGCAGTTAAATGCTGATAATGTCACTGAACTAGTAAAGCAGAGGCCCAGGCTAATGCCTTGAGGATGTGAGTTCACATCCCACCATGGCATCTGGTGGAATTTAAATTTAATTGATTAAAGTCTAGAATTGATGGTAATCATGAAACCATAATCCATTGTTGTAAAAACACAACTAGATCACTTAGGGGAAAGAAATCTGCCATTCTTGCCTGGTCTAAACTACATGTGACTCCAGACCCACTGCAGCTGACTCTTAATTGTCTTCTGAAACAGTCCAACAAGCCACCCAGCTCAAGGGCAAATGAAATGTGCAACAAATGCAGGCCTTGCCAGTGACGCCCACACTCCATTAAAAAATGTAAAATCGAAATTGTCACAACTGAGATTGGCTTTAATTATGGGTCAGGGACCTGTTGTGGAGGGGAAACTCTGCAGGATGAGCTCTAACTGTTGTATCCCAGTGGATCTATGCTGAGGTGACAGGGAGGTGATGTTGATGGTTTCCACCAGCCTGTTGCCATGTGGCCGTTTCCACTTCAATTTGTGGCTCAAATTTCAGTGGGGAGCCCAATCACTGTTGGACAGAAAGCTGGTGGAGATGTCATCTCTTCCTCTGTTGGCTCAATAATGGGTTTAACTGAGTATCCCTCTGGAATGCCTCCGTCATACTGATCCTGCATCCATCAGGGTCTAGTGAATTTCTTTCCACTTCTGGCCCTAACTACAATCCACATCTGTAGGCTGGGAAATTTCAGCAAAGTCACACAGCATAATCAAATCAATATAAAAGTGGCTATGGTGGAACATCACCCACAATCTCTCCGGAGGTGGTGAATTGAGAAGCTGTCTCTGAAAGCCCTTCCCAATAAAGGACAGTATAAAGACCGGTGAAGTGGGAAGTGCCAATCAGAGGGCTTGCAGTGATGTCTGGCCAATATCTTCAGTGGGAGAGGTAGGTTCTGCTGAGGCAAGTTGAAAACCACGAGGGTACTTGAACAGCAGTGCCTACATTTGTCGACACTGGAAAGGCAAAATGGTCCATAGTCTCTACATCAGAAATTCTCCCCGGTTTCTTCCTGGACCCAGTAAAATACTCAGCATGAAAATCTTTAACTCCAACAGAAGCTGGGAACATTTGAAAATAAGTTAATTAAACCCCACTAGGATTACTTTTGTCCATTAAAAGATTGGAGGCTTCCGAAGGGTCTGAACATCTTATCTCTCAGCTGGTGAGTTGAGCAGCATACTGCCAGCATTCACATATTTACCCAAGATGGTGTTCCTGTCTTAGGCAAGTCCACCGAATAACCAACGAAGCCATCAACCTCTCCGCACTTTGATACAGAA
Source organism: Rhincodon typus (assembly GCF_021869965.1). Taxonomy (NCBI): domain Eukaryota; kingdom Metazoa; phylum Chordata; class Chondrichthyes; order Orectolobiformes; family Rhincodontidae; genus Rhincodon; species Rhincodon typus. The sequence continues at coordinate 12,595,526 of NC_063363.1, forward strand.
AGCGAGCTGCAGCCTGAAACTAGAACTTGTCCGTATTTTAGTTAACAAGTCTTTAATGAATTTACTGCAAACTGGCAGGAATGTCACATGGTGTTAAAGCAGCTGAACAAGTGCAGCCAAGAGAGGGCTGCGTTTTCTAAGGCTGCACCTTAGTCATGTGCCTGTGTGAAAAGGCGAGTAGGCATGGATCATTTTCCCTTTCATACACTTACGCCGTAGCCTGATGGAGCAAAGTTTGCAAGTAGATTGAGGAAAACAATGGAAGGCAGAGAAAATATGATAATTGGGAATAATGATGACACACATACCAATTAAGAAATATACACAACCTTGCAGAAGGCTTTCTTTGTTTTCACTCTTACTTTGAGTCAATAATAAATGAGTGATTTGAATAAATAACAAATCTTTGAAAAAGAAGTCGCGTGACTAATTATAACTGCCCAGATCAGTTATCATTGCAATGGATATGAACCATTTCCATCAATACCAGATTTAATTTCTTTACAATGGCATAAAACTTGCATGTCAAGTGTTTAGAAGTAAATTGCCTTTGAAGGGTTTTGGTTTTATTTAATTTGCTTTGATTAATTGTAATTACATGTGCCTAAGTAGAGTGTAAAGCTTTGTTTTGTGAGCAGTACAAGCAGATTATGCCAAACAAGGACATACAGATAATAAAGTGAGGGATACAGGTTATACTGCACAGGAGGTGTGCAAAGCAAGATCAACATTAGCAAGATCAACATTATTTGAAGTTAAAGAGTCCACTCAGCAGTCTAATAACGGCAGGGAAGAAGCTGTTCCTGAACCTCTTGGTGCACGTGGTCAAACTTCTGTATCTTCTGCCTGAAGGAAAACGTTGTAGGAGAGCATTACTGGGGTGGGAGGGGTCTTTGATGATGTTGGCCACCTTTCTGTGGCAACAAGAAGTGTAAATAGAGTCCATGGGTGGAAGGTTGGCTTTCGTGATGGTCCGGGCTGTGCACACAGACCTTCTATAGTTTCTTACTGTCCTGGGCACAGCAGTTGGCGTAGCAGGCCATTAGGCATGCAGACAGTATGCTTTCTTTAGCGCATCTATAAAAGTTGGTGAAGGTTTTTATGGACATGTGGAATTTTCTAAGCCGTCTGAGGAAGAAGAGACGTTTTTGTGCTTTCTTGACCGTCGCATATATATAGGAGGCCCGGGACAGATCGTCATTTGTAGGAACTTGACATTCTTGACCCTATGCACCTCAGCGCTGTTGATGTAGATGCAGTGGGGGAGGGGAGATGCATGTCCTCCTCCTTTCATCCTGAAGTCAATGATCAGTTTGCTTTTATTTTGCTGACATTGACAAAGAGGTTGTTATCATTACACCACCAAACCCTTTATCTCCTTTCTGTGTTCTGACTCATTGTTGTTTGATATTCATCCTGCCATGGTGGATTCAGTTCTCCTTCAGGATTAAAATTAAACACATCTAATGTCTTGAAGAGGGTGAAAGCTCACTTTCCTGACTCACAATTATAACTTCCTCACAGAACAATATCGTAATATTTTCTGATTGTACATCATCTCTCACCAGTATCAATAAAAGCATAATAGATATAGCGCCTCCACTATTTTAGTACACGTATTATCCATTTATTTTGACTACTGTTACAGAGAAGGGGAGGTTAAATGAAAGAAAATCCATGATATTCACTTTATAAGTAATAAGTAATAATTTATTTAGTTAACTTTAACAGTAAACAAATTAACAGAACTACTAACAAACCTAAGATCTCCGCTCCCCACCCCCCCCCCCCCCCCCCCCCCCCCCCCCCCCCCCTCCTAACTATCCCTTAACTGAACAAAATTCTACTGGAATGCTATTCCAATAAACACAAGTCCAACTTATATAAACCAAGTAGTAAGAAAAAAAATTTAAAACTTAGTCTCTCAAAGTCCATACTGAATGTGTCTTCTGGAATGCTTTGCCTTCTCCAGTGTCTCTTCAATTATAAATGCCTTTCTTCTGCTGTTCTCAAGTCATAAATACTTTTCTTCCGCTGATCCTGCTATTACAGATGTTTTCTCTGTGAAGACTCTGAGCTAGAAATGCTATGGTACCTTTGATGGAAAAGATGGTGCTTTCCTGGAGAGTTTAGCGATTTCTTGTGAGACTTAGGTGTTTATTTCTCAGACACCGGTTCGCTCTCACACTGATTTTTAAAAACCCTCTCCTTATATACCTTGAAAGACATATCAACTTTCTTACAATAGCTTTGGTCTGAGATTGGGCACCATCTCACTATTCAGCCTGTGGCTAGGCTGTGTACTCTCCTGCAGCTCCTCAACTTCTTTTGGGATTTCCTTCACTACGTCAACTAATCCCACTGGTTTAGCCTCTTTTACTACATCCTTTTTGTCAGAGCCTTTCTTGAACTCCCAGCACTGTGACTTAATGTGTCCCACTCCATTATAATGAAAACACCTGAGGCCTTTTACCTCCTTTTAACCTCTTGGGTTTCCTTCTTCACCTGTGGTAAATTGTTCCCAGTGTGATCTATTTTTTGTTTTTCATGGAAGGATCTTCCTCTTTCTGAATTTCTATCCCTCACGGAATGAAATTGCTATCAGAAGCTAGATTTCAATTTATGCACTAATGCTTTTCATATGCCATCTCTGCAGCTCTTCTCACTGTTTTAACTTTCTGTTCCTCAACATGAGTTTGTGTCACTTCTGAAAGTGAATCCTAAATCTCCTCCAGTAGAATAATCACTCTAAGATCCCCATATGTCTTTTCTATCTCTAATGCTGTCACCCATCTATTGAAGTTGGTATATTTAATTCTTTCAAAGTCAACATAAGTCTGACCTGGTTCCTTCCTTCTATTTCTGAACCATTGTCCACATACTTCTGGCACCATTTTGTAGGCACTCAAAATAGACTGTTTTGCTTCTTCATAGCCTCCTAACACCTCCTCTGACAGTGCTGAAAACACCTCGCCAGCCCTGCCTACCAACTTGGTCTGAATTAACATTAACATTGCCCACACAACCTCTGGCCAATTCATCTGCCTAGCCAATTTCTCAAAGGAAATGAAGAAGGCTTCTACATCTTTTTCATTGAATTTTAGTAATGTTTGGATATGTTTGTATATATTCCTACCAGGCTGTTGTCTATGATGAGTTTGCTCATCCTCATTTCTTTCTTGTACTCTTCCTTCTGCCACTTAAAGTCTTTTTGCATTAAACACAAGTCCTACTTATATAACCCAAGTAGTAAGAAAAAAAATTAAAACTTATTCTCTCAAAGTCCACAAAAACAGTCTATTTTTTTCCCCAAATCATTTATACCAACATTTATACTTCGTAACATCATTCTACCCTGCTACTTCTCCTAATTCTATTTGCATCTCCTTCTGCTCCTTTCTCCATCACGGACTCACTGCACCAGATAACTTCAACACCTAGTGCTGCAACACAACGAAGGCAATTACATTTAGCTCATTACATCTGTTGAGACACATACAGCTATGACAAAGATTACTGTGGAATATATTAAACCGCTTACTCAATCATCACGGCAAATTGGAGCTGGGCCTACACTAGCACCTGCCTGAATCTAATGAGCCCCTCTTAAGTTTTATATAACCATAGAAAATGTAAAAGTGACACAAACAACCTAAATGATTGACTGGTTGGAAGAGCGCAATCCAGTCAACCACGAGCTCTTTTTATAAAAGCACTTTTAATGTAATCAATTACTGATTTTTCTTGAGAGCATGCAATGTTTCAAGGGAACAAAATATACATTTGTGTAGTTAGGAACTTGCCCTTTTACTCAGAAAGCCTTTGGGTCCTGACAACTGTTTTCTTTCTGATGTGTATATTTCTTACTTACTCTCTCACTTTGTAATAGATGGATGAACATTGCACAAAAGCATCAAGATTCATGAACACAAACAAAAACAGAGAGTGCTGAAGAAATACAATAGGTCTGGCATCATCTGTAGAGGGTAAAACAGAGTTAATGTTTCAAGTCCACCGACTCTTTGACAGAACTGAAAATAGCTGGGAAAGGGTGGTATTTATACTGGTGACAAGGTGGGGCAAAGAATTGAGTGCATGGAGACAGAGCCTAGAGAGAAAAAGGGGATAGGCAAACAACGTGATAGCTGATGATAAGCCAAGAGAGGGATAAATGCCAGGTAAGGTGCTAACGAGGAATATGAATAGTTGAAAGTAGGTGGTCTGTGCAAGGAGTGGGTAGTCAGTGGCCTACTCGTATTATCGGTGCACTGTTAATTCAGACATCTGGACAACTGGGTTTGAATCCCACCATAGCAGATGGTGGAATTTGAATTTGATAAAAATCTGGAATTAAGATGACCATGAAACAATGCATGATTGTTGGAAAAACCCATCTGAAGGGAACCACGTTGTTGATTCTTAAGTACCCTCTGGGATGGGCAATTCATGCTTGCCTAGCCAGCAATGCCCATATCGTGTGAATAAATAAAAGAAAAAGAACCTAGAGATGCTGGGGGTAGAAACTGACATGGAGAAAGGTGATCATGTTCTGAAATTGTTAATCTCAATGTTGACTCCTGAGGGTTGCAATGTACATGGGGGGGGATGGTGAGGTGTTGTTCCTCTAGCTTGCATTAGGCCTCACTGGAGCACTGCAGCAATTCTGAGGTAGAAACGTTGGCCGGGGAACACGGTGGTAGGTGTTTGGTAAAATGATTCATTTCCCCACAGTACAGCAGACCGCATTCTGAGCAACCAATACTGTAGATGAGACTGAATGAAGTGCAGGTAAATTGGAGCTGCTTTACCTGGAAGATGTGCTTGGGGTCTTGAATGGTGAGGATGGAAGAAGTAAACAGACAAGTGTCACACCTATTGCAATTACATGGGAAGGTACCGTGGGAATGTGAGGAGGTTCTGAGAGTGATGGGTGAGTGGCAATGGTCCCTGTGGAATGCTGACAAGGGACGGGAGGGGAATATATGTCTAGTCATGGCTTTCTGATGGACTCTTATGCTCGATCCATCAAAATGTCTCTGAGTTTCCAGTTGCCTGCTACTTCAACACACCGCTGTGTTCTCACAACAACATTTCTGTCAAATTCTTGTGCCAACCACAGCTTCATCTGAATACAGAACTCCTTACATCCAGTTCGTCTACAACCACTTCAATTACTGCTTGATCAAACGTTATGACTCTTGCCATGTCTCTCAGGTTACTTACTTTTTAAAACATATAAGCACCGATTTAAAAAAAATTCTCCTCCATTTCTGTCCACAATTTTGAAAAGCAAACACAAAATTTAAAAGACACAGTCTTTGCACTGATTTCTGGAAAGAATCTTGATTTTGCCCATGAATGGAACCAATTCCTAACTTACAACTGTGATGCCATCACCAGCGATTCTCTGTATCTGAGCTCCTGTTCTGCTCAGCTTTAACTGACTTGGATTCTCCAATTCATTTGAATTAACACCAAATTATTTTGTTTCAAGTACCTTGTAATTTACAACTTCTCTTCCTTCTTTTCTCTTTCTTCCTTACATAAGCTTGCGTGCGTGTGTTTGTGTGTGTTTGTGTGTGTGTGTGTGTGTGTGTGCTGCAAACCTATGCCTTGGATCTTGAAAGTATTAATAACTTCTTATTTCTTTTCACCAAAAGGAAGTTGATATGGGTCAGTTTTAAACTGGCCTTCACAATAAGGGCTCAGCAAAATGAACCACCACCTATTTTTAAAAGGGAAAAGTAAGAAAAGAAATTGAAGACCACCATGGTTACGGAGAGTAGAGGAGGATTACAAACATTATTCAATTTACATTCCCCTACTCCCTGCCTGTGATAGAAGCAATCTCCCTGGGTGTGTACCTTGGGCACTTCTCTGCTGAAATGACAAGGGATTGGTCCTAACCTGCCTTGCCTTTATCATTGTCTCATAGAATTTCTGCAGTGTGGAAGCAGACCACTCAGCCCAGCAATTCCACACTGATCCTCTGAAGGGCATCTTACCCAGACCCTCTACCCTATGCCTGTAACCCTGCATTTCCCTAGCCTGCACATTCCTGTACACTACATGCAATTTAGCATGGCCAATCCACCTAAATTGCACATCTTTAGAAGAGAGTTGATTGCTTAAAAAAAAAGTTTGGTGATTGAGTTGGAATTGCTTGGCAATGTGGCACAGTGAACCTCTGACCTCTCAATGGCAACACATGGCACATTTCACATCTGCAGTGATCCATATGGAGACAGAGGTACTTCAACGGCTACCAATGATGGAGACACTGACGGCTGTGAGATCAAAACTAGACACGCTTTCCCACAGAAGCACCTTTGGCTGTGATTATTGAGTCCTTACATATGACTTTGTTAAAACCAGTTTGAACAGGCTGGTGAGCTTGACTATGTTGAATCATGACAGCAAGGTGTACATTTCACAATGGTTCTCTACAATCGAACAATGCCGAAAACACTAGGGCTCATTTTCCAAAGTGTTTGCAGAACTATTAATCATTTACATTATTTTTCTACAAGTTCCATTTTTTTGGGAGTTGGCTGTGGGGATGGTGGGCTTGGAAGGTGTTTAATTTTGTGGAAATTCATGACAACTACAATGATTAGGTCAGGAAACATCAGCTGTTGCGTGAATGTGCTACGTGATTAGCAACATTCAAAATAACTTGCAAAACTAACTCATGTTGATTTAATATATTCTGTAAACCATGCAACAAAAAAAAACAAGTCAAGGCAAGAGAATGTTTCCAAAGCTATTTTGAAGAACTGCCTTCAGATATTTTCCAAACAACCTGTTCAGAGATATTATAACACACCTCTGGAGCTAGTGGGACATTTTTTTATTCATTACCGGGCTGAGGGCGTTGCTGGCTAGGCAGCATTTATTGCCCATCCCTAATTGCCCAGAGGACAGTTAAGAATCAACCACATTGCTGTGGGTCCAGAGTCACATGTAGGCCAGACCAGGTAAGGATGGCAGTTTCCTTCCCTAAAGGACATCAGTGAACCGGATGGGTTTTTCCCAACAATTGACAATGGATTCATTGTCATCATTAGATTCTTAATTCCAGATATTTATTGAATTCAAATTCCACCATCTGCCATGGTGGGATTCAAACCCAGGTCCCTACAACATTGTCTGGGTCTCTGGATTAGCAGTCCAGCAATAATACCACTAGGCCATCACCTCCCCTAACATGAACCGTGGACTACCTGGATCAGAGGTAGGGACATTACCGCTGCACCCCAAGAACCCTCTATGTGCTGCTTTCACCGGAGTTTCAAGTACAGCTTTCAACTATTCAAAGCTTGTGCACTTTTCAAATCAGGGCACATCTCATTAGTAATCCAATAGCAGGCTTTATTTCATTTATCTGATCGAGGAGGATACATCCTCCAGAGGATTTCAAGATCATTTAGGTCCTGCATTAAGTTGGGCTTATTAACTACTTAAAATCTTTATGGCCTCCTATTTAAAAAAAGATGTATTGGCTCGCAATGCGGGCAGTTTGCTTTCGAATACTAAAGAATGGAGGTTAACTTGAGAGTCAAGATTCAACTTTAATCCTTTGACACCTGTGATTCTGATGTGATATAATTACACCTTTTTTACTGCTCTTATTATGCCGTGGAATTATTCTGCAACTTGACATCAATTACTACTCCACCTCTGGTACAGAAGTAGGTCTGGGGTCAGGGAGTTATTTTTCTTCAAGCTATCTTCATCTGTCTGTCACACTGCTTGAGGACCACAGGCTCATCACCGTTAATTGTCAGACGGCTTGTGAGATTCCCTTGGGCTGCACTTGTCTTTCTGCTACCATGCTGTTTATCCAGGTAACAGTGCAATACAGTGTTTCTCTACACCATTCCACACCTCTCTAAGGATCATATGCAACGCTGGTAGTTTTCAGAAATAATTGTTTATTTACTTTTTTTGCTAATAGAGCAATACAACAGATATTCTTCTTCCAGTACAGTAATGTGGGTAACTACTATGGGTTATAAATGGGAATGTCAACTGCACCTAATAAAATGAAATGTGTAATTTAAATACAAACAATTACAAAATATAGCAACATTTTAATTATGGTTTGAAAATATCTAAGGTGTCAGAGAAGACAAGGAAGGAATAACTCGAAACAGAAAACAAATCTTTAACAAATACAAACTTTTGTCAGTCAAAAATGGAGTCAGTTTGAGATGGTTAATTGGAAATCCCTTTCTGCTGGCAACTGGTGAATCTGGGAGGGTGCAGTCACTCACTGATTTGATACCAAGGCAAGAATGGAAAAGGAATTATTAAAGTAACCTTAAACATTTCACCCCGGCTAGATGAAACATAGACAGACTAAGTGAGTGGACAAAGCTGTAGCCAATGGAGATCACTGTGGAGAAGGGTGAAATCATGTACTTTGGATTTGAGAAGTACAATTCATGTTTTCTTGATGAAAAGAGACTTGGAAAGATTTTGGTGACCTGAGGGGCAACTTTTTCAGGCAGAGTGGTGCATGTATGGAACAAGCTGCCAGAGGAAGTAGAGCAGGTAGATGCAATTATAACACTTAAAAGGCATCCAGATGGATATATGAATAGGAAGTGTTGAGAGGGATATAGGACAAATGCTGGGAAATGGAACTGGATCAGTTTAAGATATCTGGTCAGCGCAGATGAGTTGGACCGAAGGGTCTGTTTCCATGCTGTATAACTCAATGACTCTATGTACACAAAGTTACTAAAAGCCCAGTATAGGTATACTAGTAATCAAGGCCCCACATGAAATGTTGCCTTTATCTCAAGGGAATCCGATTAGTCATAGATTCCTAAACATTCCATTAATTTTAGAAGGTTAAGAAATGATCACATAGAAGTGTACAGAGAAGGATTAAAAAACTTAGATAGAGAGCATCTATTTTCTCTCATGTAGTTCACAGTAATGTCATTAAATTAGACCGGGCTCATTTCAGAGTGAAATCAGCATCTGCATTTTTAACACAAGGTATAGTGGTAATTTGGTAGATATTTTTAATCAGCCTGTTTTGACGTGTTCTAACAAGCCCCTGAAACAACTGGGAATGCAGGCCTCTTGGCTCAGAGGTAGGGTCACTACCATCCTAGCACAAAAGCCCTGGAAATCTGGTACTGTATTTAAAATTGCATAGAATTCAAATCTTAGTTATTTTTAATCAACCTGTTCAGATATGATATAACATACATCAGGAGTAGGTTGGACTAGAACCCAAGTCCTTTGGCTCAGAGTTAGAGATACTACCACTGCACCTTAAGAGCCCTAAATTCAGGGAGCCTTAGATTGATAGAATTTTGTTAATTGAGGGAATCAATGGATCAAAGTGGGCAAATAGAATGGAGTTCAGCTCAGCCATGTCTGATTGAATGGGAGAGCAGGCTTGAGAGGCTGAAAGGCTTATTCCTATTGATATGGCATGATGGTTTTGAAGACCTCACATTGGAAGTTTGGATGTAGAACAAGTCAAAAACAATTGGATGAGGATCTCCTTTTTTTTGGCTGCACTGTAAAAAGAAGTGTTGGCAGGAAAGACCATTTTTAGCCCAAATGAAATAGTGGGACAGTTGCAAAATATCTGCTGGAACACAATGTTATGATTCTTGTGGGAACAAAGAAAAACAGTCAATTATAAATACTTTGAAATAATGATTCTTTGACAATTCTAATGGAGCAAAACCTTTCCGTTCATTAAGCTCACTAAAGTGCAAACGTGAAAAAAATCACTCCTGTTTGATTTCACTGAGCAATGGAAAATATACAAATTTTTTTGCTCCTTTACATTGACCCTTCTGTAGAGGAAAAGAAAGCTCAGATCAGAATCAACATGACAAAATTGTCCATTCATGCTTTATTATGTGGTTTAATCAAGTTGTGTTTGGGCAGCATTAGTGAGGAAGAAAATATGACAAATTGATGAACTGAGCTTAAGGCAACTTAAACCAATTAAACTTGTCAATATGGGTCTGCAGCAAAAGCTAAGAGAAATTTCGGGTGAATTGAGCAGTGTCACTGACCATTGTAATTGCTAACGTGGGAGATGATGTATCTCAGTAATAGGGGTTATGTTATGATTAGGTTTGAGGCGTTACAAGAGGTATTTTACATTTTGCTTCATTACTTGCATTACTGACTAAGCTGACAGCATTATGTGAACATTGAATGGAAAATTAGCTTCTTTCTGCTCTGATTTACATCCTCATAAGGTATAAATACATCGGTAAGATAGCAACTAGCTGACTTGGATCTACAATAAAAGGCATCCGATTCCCAGCAATAAGAAAAATCAGATTCCCAGGACAACATCAGCTTCATTGTTGAAGCACAAACAATAGCACAGTTCCTAAGTCTGAAAGAAATGATGTTTTATGGTGACACAAAGCATTTGTGGAATAACATTGCTGGTCTTTATGGGAATTTTGGTTATTGAGTCAGTTAGAGATTCTGAAATTAGTTTACAATTCTTCCTCAGCTGAGAAATATTTTTGTGGTAGGAATTCAAACTGAAATCTTTAGGGCTCTTATTACATTTGTCCAATTGGTGAATTTTCCAAAATGTCACAGATACCTAAAATGCATTTTTGGTCTCTTTTTTGGCTCTTTTTTGATATAAATGTCTTCAATTTTATCATTGCCAATCTTTCTCCATTGATTTTCTCCTTACACTTCTTTCCAGAAGACATTGATTTCTCTATGGTGCTAGTCACTTTTCAGCACTTTGTCAAAGTGCCCATCGTTCGTATAAACATTGACAGTGAGCAATTTCAGGCAATCAAATCATAGAGGGTTTGTGTCCAACATGAGGACTGAAATTTCGATCAGTAGTGGGCATTTTCCAGGCTGACTGAACTTCCCCCATCCTAATCCAAAGGGATTGAGACGGATTGCATTGCCTCTGCACTCTTTCCACTCAAATGGGCTATCCTGCAAAATTGAGAGTTCCAATTTCAGGGGCTTCCTGATGTCCAGCGCTCACTAGATAAGCCCACAAAGAGAACACTGAGGGCTTTCATCCAAAGAACATTTCAGCAGGGTAATTTATGGAAGTATTTTGGCAGGAACTGGAGTCTGTTTTTATTTTAGTATCTGCCTTCTATTCCCTTGCACCTTCAGGGGCTATTTTAAATCCTTTTGTTGTTGTTCCAAACCTAATAGTTGTACAATCATGGCATGAAATTGCTGTAGCCTATGTAGGAGAAGTTAAATGAACTGGGAATTAAACACTGTGAGTGGCTTGGAGACACATCCATCATCAGATTTTAGTAACTTAGCAAAAATATATGGGCTCAACTGATGTCAACCAGAAAACCCCTTCTTCTTGTATCTTTAGGAACTTTTTTTACGGGGTTTATTTCCATAATAAACACTAAATGTTCCAGAAAGATTCTTTGCTATGCTATGCAAGAGAAGAACCAAAGAGTGTAAATACTACAGATATTGGAATGTTAAATTCTCAACCCACTTCCAGCGTGCCTTCGCATCCAGGGCAATGTGTAGAGGGAAAATTTTCCCTTATTATGTGGAGAGCAATTAGAGTGGAAAATTCTGGACCTTGCTTGCCAATGAGTTTTCATCAAGGGAAAGATACAGTGTTGATTCATCTTGCCTCTGCTACTTCAAATCCACCCAAGGCATTCTTCAAGCTATATGAGAGAATAAAATCAATGACCCGTTTTATTCAATGCTGTTAATGCCCCTCTAGCACATGTCAATTCCTCAAACTTGTAAAAGCCTTTCCGCAAACCCTAGGAAATCTCTTTGAATAGCCAAAACATGACTTCTTTTCGTTATTGAAAGGTTATTGCATTTAGTTGTTCATAAGGAACTCAAGAAAAAACATTCAACAACTCTCAACTGACTAGTTGCAAAAGTAATGCATTGGAAATATAAGAAATGCAGTAAAGTGTGTTCCTGGGCCTTGCAAAATCCAGGGAGAATACAAGATGGAGCGGTGTAGGGTTAGGGATGAGATTGAGGAGGAGGAGGCAATGGTTGGATAGAGGGAGAGGCAGAGGTGGGACAAACAGTATTTGGGTGGGATAGAGGACACAGCATAGGAGTTGCATAACAAGGCAAATTAGACTTAGAAGGTCTTAAATTGTACCTTGTGATGATGTGCAGAGCATCCACATTTGTACTTGATGCATTTAGCTTCTTTTACATAAGGATCCTCTCATTGGGACCAGTACATTGGAACAAGAGTGGGGCTGTGGAAATCACGGGTTTGCAAGAACTAGCCCAGACTCGATGGTCAGAATTGCTCACTCATGTGTTTTCCTATTTTATTATTTTAGAAGGGTTTCCAACCACCCTCTCAGGCACAGCTAATAAATACTGGATGTGCTGATGATTTCAGCAGCTGCCTGCGTTCTGCAAGTTTACGACAGTAATTGTACCATTTGTTAGCTTGCTGCCTAATTATTGCTGAACAAAACAACTTGCATTTACACAGTGCACTTAATGCAGTAAAGCATTCAAATGTGTTTGGCAGGATTAGTTATCAAATAAAATTTCACATTGAGCCTCACAAAGAGATAGAATAAGAACTAAATGAAAGCTGGGTTGAAATATTACCTCATCCTGCCTTCAAGATACTTCTTAAAAGTTATGTGGAGGCAGACAGGTTTAAGGAAGGAATTTTAGACCTTTGGGATTCTGCAACTGGATGAACAGTCACCAAAGGCAGAGCAATGAAAATTGGGAAATCCAAATTCCAGAGTTGGACGAGTGTGGAGATCTCAGAGAGTTGCAGGACTGCAGGAGGTTACAGAGATAGGGAGGAGGCAAGGCCATTGAGGGATTTGAAAACAGGGATGAAAATTGCAAAATCAACATATCAGTGGATCAGAAGCTAATTTAGATCAAAGATGGGTAATGGCAAGCAAGATATGGCGTACAATAGGATATGGGCAGCAGAAGTTGGATAACGTAAATGTTATGGAGTATTAGTTGTCGAAAGATAGACCCATAGGCCATTCAGCCCAACAAGTCTGCTCTACCATTCAACATGATCTTGGCTAATCCTCTATCTCGTTGCCATACTCCTGTTCTCTCCCCATACCCCTTTGATATATCTGGTCTCTGGAAATCTATTTCTTTCTTAAATGTATTCAGTGAATTCACTTCTGAAACCTTCCGTGGTAAAGAATTTCACAGATTTACCACTCTCTGGGTGAAAAAATTTCTTCTAAATGATTCCCTTAATTCCTCATACTTTTGCCAATGGATTTTAAATAAAAAACTTTTGTCGAAACTATGTCTTTTTGTCTTTCATTCTTATTCCTCAGTTGGCAAAAACATTCTTTGTTAAAACAATAGTTCTCTTGAAATTTCCAATATAATTACAAACAGCACTGATTCTGAGTACTTCCAGGTGCATTAAAAAGTTGGCAGTAGGTAACATCCATAAGTTTTATTTGATTTCCTCATTTCTGCTCATGTGAGACTTTGTGGCAAGAAACATAAGCATAGAGAGTCAGTATGTAAATATGCACAGGATTTATGCTTGTAAATATCTAACTTTTGGGAACAATGAATTCCCTTCAAGTTCCAAACTTCATGCGTGCTGCTTGAATACATTTGTGGCTGACTGGAGCTGGATGCCACACTGTTCAAGCATTAACCTGCACATGGTGAACATCTGCTGGAACTATCCCGATCACAGATCGTAATGTACTAGTCTAATGCCTTTGGTGATATTTGCTACTCCATACTCCAACCAAAAACCCTCTCTTTGACTCATGCAGCTGACACCATAGCAGACGCAGTAAGACTCCTGACTGGCAGTATCTGAAAAGACTAATAGATACTTACAGATTAGATCTTGCCTGATTTCTGTTGCTATATGTTACAAATGTTTGGAGCTTTTTCTAGTTGTTTCAAGTGGCACAGATCTCCAGGGAATGTTGTGGCAAGTGCTTTAATCAGCAGAAATTTGTGGCTTCTTTGCAGACAGGTTGGTCCCAGACGTGGATAAGATATATTAATTAGCATTTCACTTGGAACAAAGTCTGATTTGGAGAATGAACAGAAGTCAAACAGCGTAGGAAAGGTTTGAAGAGGAAGGAGGGGGTTGAGTCGAAGGACTTTCAGTTGGATGCTATATCTACCCAGACCATTCACAGATGAATTCTCCTTCCTGAACTTCAGTAAGGATCAATAAAAGATAGTTCTGTACTTAACTAAGGAGATTTTCATAAGTCAGAGAGTGGGAAATCTGTGGAATTCTTTACCATGGAAGGTTTTGGAAGTGAAGTCATTGAATATATTTAAGAAAGAAATAGATTTCCAGAGGCCAGATGTATCAAAGGGGTATGGGGAGAGAACAGGAGTATGGAAATGAGATAGAAGATTAGCCAAGAACATGTTGAATGGTGGAGCAGACTTGTGAGCCTGCTGCAGCCATACCAGAGCAGAGTAAAGATTCTATTGTCAGTTGCTATGATGGTGATCAAGAGAGAATAAAATGTAGTTAGCTCTCTTTGAAATGAGTGTCAATTCAGGTGCCTCCCTTATACAATGGTTATTGGAAAACTGCTAGACATTGGGAATGTTTCCAGGAAAGATTTAGCCACATAGAAGTTCATAAGCGTAATTGCCTTCACAGGAATTGCCAATATAATCCTTACTCTGTAAGGAGGAAGTAGAATTCGGTGATAATGAAAGCTACAAGGAGGAGGCAGTGAGTAGGTAACCAAAACCACCCCATTCTGCCTGTGAAAGAACAATTGATCTGAGTGTTATCACATAACCACAACACAGTTCTCCATTCACATCGCCAAATCTGTTACTGACTATCAGCGTTCACCAGCTCACATTATAAAAAGATAAGGCATCTTAAAATAAACATTTAAAATCAGACTTCCAAATGGAATCATGCCATGTTGCATACAGGCATTGACTAATCACTCTTAGTGGCTGTCTTACATACAAGAACACAAGAATCAAGAGCAGGAATAGACTACTTGCCTCCCCAAGGCTGATCTGATTGTGGCCTCAACTCTACTTTCCTGTTCTGCTCTCCACTAACTCTTGAATCTCCTGGTTTTCTATGAGTTTTTGTCTTGTGCTCCTTGCAGCTGCAGCATGGCTGGTAGAAAGCCTGCTGACTTTCAATAGACAGGGCCTGCAGATGTTCCTGCAGGAAGCCCTAGAGCAGCTCTGGATTGCAGCATTTCTGCACGAAGAGCAGCAGCAGTCTGGGCAGGCTGTTTGCTAAGCAAAAGCAGGGATACTGACAGATTGGCAGCAGTTTCAGGATGAATACTGTCTTCCTGAGTGAGGACAACGGGTTTGCACTCCATGGAACCACTCCCAAGGCAATAACTCAGCAATCTTGGTGATTTAATGGAGGACAGACTATTGGACTGTTCTGATGACCTGAAAGCTCCTCTCTGTCGGGACTGTGGTGTTGTTGGTAGAATATGGCATTTTGAAGATGAGTTCACTTACCCTGAAAGCTCTTGTAAAGTCATTAAAATTCTTATGTCACTGCTTCTGGGGTATTGACTTCCTTGTTTTTCTACTCTGATAGCCTTTGGACTATATATTTTAAGACCCTTCTTTGCCCTCAATCCTTACTGTGATATATCTCAGGACATCTCTTTTCCACCTCCTCCATGAACTGCACATCCACTGTGGTGTTTAAAAGCCTTGGAGAATGTGTTGTGCCAATGCTCACACTTCTCTTCAACCACCAGTCCCAGCAACTGCTGCAGCCACAATGTACCTCCCTTTAAGAGATGCAGGCTATCTTTACCTGGTGCTAGCCAGGCGTAATATTGCCCCCCTGTTGATGCGTTCAGTTAATATATAGGGTGGTTAGCGCTGGTTGAATGGATGAAAATGAGCAAGCAGCATGAAGTTGATGAACTGCCTGCTTTTCAATCAACGACTGTGGGTTAATTGCACATTGCAATCCTGCAACTATATTTGGAGGCTCTTTGAATTAGTGCCCCCCAATTTTACAGCTCTGCTTATAATGAGAGGCTTTATCATTTTAAATGTTACACATTCTGCAGGGAGAAAATCTGCCCCAATCTCCATTGCTGTTGGTGACTAGATCAACACAATGATGGCAATAGACACAGAGCACACTCCACTATGCAACAGTGTTCATTTAATATGGGCTAAATAGAGCAGATCATTGTAAAAAGTAGAATAATAATCTTCAAAATAAAAGTATCTGTGCATGCAATGTACATATAGATTGGACACAGGTCTACAGACAGTGCATTGGTTGCACTTTTAAGCACTCTGATGTTTAAAGAACTGAAGAAAATACTTACGGGCAAAAGTGAATAGTTAATACACTTGAATCCATTTCTGTGTCAGTGGGGAAAAAAATTAACACTTCTTTGACTTTGAACCATAAATGAACCAAGGCATGAAAACTTCAATCCAAAATAAGTCTATTTCAATTAAAGCTTTCGCACTACATATTGTGTCATGCATAATGCAAGATCTGCAACATTATGCTAATGTTAAGAGCCAAGGAAGTTACAAGATAATCAACGATTCCTATTTAAATAAAGTTGTTCAAATTGAGTTTAGAAAATACATTATTTATGAAAAGCTTTCTTGTATTCTCTGATTCTGTACTGAAGCAGGATGCAATATGCCTGGCTTTATGTGATATACTTTGTGTAACAGAGACTTCACAAATGGGAAGAGTCTTAATGTTCAGTAATCAATAGTTTGGGATTTTCCAGTGAGGTTATGAATTCAACATTTGTTTTTTGTGCCACTCATCAGTTAAATATTTCTGTCAATTGTTATTCATCATTTATGATGTTATAACTGATAACATGTGGTGACATATATGGGAGAGAAGACAAGAGTTTAGAATGGGCATGTGAGGAGACAGGTCTTAGACAGTACACTGGAGAGCTGTGTTTTATAATCTACAATGTACAGACGTAAATATAAAAAATGTGTTACCATACATAAGGGCTGAGAAGCCTTACCAAGTGATAAGGAGTGAGAAGCTTTATGGTATAGGTATACACTGACAGCCTAGAGAAGCTCCAGTAAAGCAGTAGATACCTGGCTTATCTTATAGTGGTACTGGTATTGACCATAGAGCTATATAGCGTTCTGACCATTGCTGTGCCAAAATATAGGTGAATTAAAATATTGATTAGATGAAGGAAAAAGAAAAAGAAAGAACAACAGCAGCAACAGATTAAATTTAAATAACGCCTTTAGTGGAATGTAACCTCAAGGTGATTCTTGGGGGCATCACAAAATAAATTAGGACACCAAACCACTGAAGAAGATAATAGATGACCAAAAGCTTATTCAAAGGGGTAGGTTTCAAGGATAGCCTTAAAGGAAGAAATTTGAGGTAAAGAGAAATAGAGATGTACAACATAAACTTCACAGCTTTAGCTTGGGCAATTTTAGCCATTGCTGCCAATGGTGAGGTGAACATGGATTAATGTGCAACGAGAGTCTGAGAACAGCAGTTTAAACACCCCTGGAAAACATTCTTCCTCACTCTGAGTGCTTTCAGTCAGCATCTGCTGAAAGGAGTCAGGACAAAAGAGTTTCAATCAACCTACAAAGCCAGGAATCTTGAAATTGACTGTTGAACTATCAATGTCAATGCTACCAGTAATGTCTGCAATGGTCCATTGTCCACTCTTCACATATGAATCAGAGGCTGTTCCACATATTTTAAACTTTTATGTTTATTTGTACTCACTTCACATTTCTAAGCTGTGAATTGTATTGCCATTTACTCTTGTGTTTAATGGCTAATTTTTGTTAACTCAAGGAAGCCTGGTTAAATTGTTTCATTTTAAAATTTAAGTTCTTTTGGATTTGGGACACAAGTATCTACAAAGGAGGGGATCCTTTTAAAATGAGGCTTGTGGTGACCAATCGAAGGGTTTGGTTGGTAACCAATGGGAGTCACTACAACCCTCCTTAGCCAGGAGCTGAATGGCATGGGGTCTGAAACTGTAACAAATTGGGGAATCTCCCCTGGAACTGGTCATGATACAGCCTCTCATTGAAATAAAACTCTGACTTGTTTTAACCAAATTTTCACATAAATCATGAATTTATTGGTAAATGTTTCCAGCTTTAGGGAGGTATTCTAAAGATATTGTACAGGACTTATAAATTGTATTCTGGATATAGTTATCCTGCATTATAAAATGTGCATCGGTTACTGTTTAACTCATACTAGTGACATTCATTTCTCTGTTCCTCCCTCCCCCATTTCCCTGTTCCCAATTCCAGTGGGAATGTTTCTGTCTCAGAGTCTACACAGGATTCTTGTTATGAATGGGAGGTCTGGGTCTTTTAAATGATTTGTTTAAAAAAGTTTAAAATGAGAGACAGACTCTGAAACTTTGGTTTTTGAAACACTTCTATTCCACTTATGATGCAAAGCTATAATGTGTCATTGTTTGTTTTCAAGTAAACAAACAGGAAGATTCAGCTAATGATTGCACTTGGGTCTGTCATTATACTGCCCCCTATCTGATACTTGGATTTGCTCATTATGGGATGACCTCTAGTCTGAAAAGTGTTCTGCCTTGCGTTGCTGGGTTAGACCCTGTATTAAGGTACTGTAACAGCACCAATATTTAACAGAATGCATGACAAGGAAATGCTGTGTCAGACCACCCAGAGAGTGCAGCTGCTGACATGCTATTTGTTTCCTCTGAATGGGATTCCCGAACAATATTGTCCCATCTACAAAATTTGTACTAAAATATTTTGATGAGCCTAGGAGAAAATATTTGGATATTTTGACACACATGTTGCCATCTCTTTTCAAGCTGTAATGGATCAATGTACTTTTGATGAAAGAAACTGCACTGAACCAAACAGGCTAAGGAAATGTATTTAAAGACTTGGTTCCCATAAATGGCTCCCCAGTGTTATCCAGATGGCACAAGACACCTGCAATTAGTATGATAAGTTTTGTTCAAATTTACATAAAAGGTTTAATTATGTTAATTCTTTAACTCCATATCATTAGCATTGTCAAATGATGTACAAAGGCAGATGTTTCAGCCTTTCAGTCATTCAGGTATAATTCCACATGGTTCATTTCCTGTCACAAAGTTGTACTTTTGAGAGAGTGAGACCCTTATCTGATAAAGAAATACTGGTTGAGCATATTCTCTGACGTGCAATATCAATATTTAAAATGTTTATTCTTTTTTAGTTGTATTTCCTCTGAACATTCTGTGCTGCAAATGAGTGTAAGGTAAAAGAAAGGAGATTTCATTAGACTGGATTATTGGGAAGTGCTTTCAGCTAAAATAAGTATAAAGTGAATGGTAATATGGCCACTTTGTCACCATTGCAACAAGTTCATACAATTAGGAGCTAGAGTCATACAGACTTGGAAGGTCCTAACTTTCCAAGCTGATTAATTTGACTTCAGTTGCTGTGGCAAAAGAGGCATCAGAATTGGACTCAGTGCATCTAGTTTTGGAATAGGAAATTACCCAGATATTTATGCCTGATCACAACCTAGTGACTCATGTTTGAAGAGCCTGCAGGGGGATGCGATCAAATTCAATGATTTTGCCCTCCTTGGTAGTTTTTGGAAACTCCATGTTTGGATAATATTTTAATTTTATTCTCTAAAGCACCATTCACTGACACGAATACTGTCACTGTTGCTATCTTTCAGATGAGACCGTAAATCAAAACCTTTAAATCAATTTAGTGTAAAAGATCCCTTGGCACTATTATGAAGGAAGTAGGGGCTTCTCTTTGGTGAGATAACCAATGGCTATCGTAAGCAATAACAAAAGGAACAGATTATTTGATGGTTATCACTATGCAGTTTGTGGCACCTTTCTGTGCATAAATTGTCCACCGTAGTTCATGCGCAGAAGCACTGACTGTGCCTCGAGAATATTTCATTGGCTTTAAAATGTCATCTAGATACTGAAAGGTGATGCCATATAACTGAAAGTCTTTCTTTCATCCATAGTTTCACAATTCTGTCAAAAATGCACTTTGAGTACAAACATTAATTGAAGTAATAATTACATGTGTATGAGCCTGGACTGGATTCTCAGCGTTGAACAGTCTCTAAGTCTGTTCATATTACCACTGTGACACTTAAGTGTGACATCTGTTTCTTTAAATGCTATAAATAGAGGATCCTTGCCTGAGCAGGACAGGACCTGCTTGACCTGCTTGCAGGACAGATACCTCCTTGTCCTGGCAACCAAGTTAGACTCATTGTCAAGTGCTGTGCTGCTCTCTCGTGACCCCCACTGTGAATGTTGTTGAAACATGATCAAATGTTTACCCCTATTTTGCAAATCATTCTATCCCTTGCTCCTACAGGTACCAGTGGCAGCTGTACAGTCTCAGCGAAGAAGAGGGCAGCCACTAAGAGATGTGATCTCCTCCTTCACTTTTGAGGCAGAAGTCACATGTCCCTCAGAGGATGCACCAGCAAGGGCTGCCTCCTGTACCACCCATCAGCCCAGATACTGACACCTCCCTGGATACATTAACCAGAGTTCGGTTGGGCATATATTTGCGGTGCACATCACCAATGTGTCTCTGCAGCTGGTTGAGGAAAAAATGCCCAGTGTCACTGGAATTCAGAGGACTGCCAGAGACTAAGAATTTGCCTAGCCCCAGCCATAGGACCCTGTTCCATCTGCCATTCAGTACCATATGCAAATACATCAGCAGATACAATTGTAGTGCCACATTTGTTGCAGGTTTTGAGGCTAGTGGAAGAGGGTGTTTTATTGCACATATACTGGACAAAATCATCATCATCATCATAGAACCCCTACAGTGTGGAAGCAGGCCCTTCGGCCCAACAAGGCCACATCAATCCTCAGAGCATCCCACCCAGACCCATCCCCCTATAACCCACCTAATCTACACACCCCTGAACACTATGGCAATTTAGCATGGCCAATCCACCCAGCCAGCACATCTTTGGACTGTGGGAGGAAACTGGAACACTCGGAGGAAACCCACACAGACACGGGGAGAATGTGCAAATTCTACATAGACAGAGGGTGGAATCTAACCCAGGTCCCTGGCGCTGTGAGGCAGCAGTGCTAACCACTGAGCCACCGTGCCGCCCCAATGAGACTGTACTCTGCCCTCTGCCTTTGGAGAGTATATAGTACAGCTTGCCCCTCTCCCATCTGGAGGGCATTCCATGGAAGATGAAATGACTGTGGCTCTCCTGCATCTTTGCCACATCATGAGGGTATTTGCCTACAGGGAAGGGGTCTGCTCCACATCTGCTGGTGTTTGATACATGTCCTATGCTTCCAGGTGCAATATTTCTCATCCATTCATGTAGTGGCTCTTAGAGCAGTGAACACAGGGATGACCACAGCATGTGTACCAGGATCCAGTGTGGAAGATTCCAATTAGCCTCTGTGAGCATTATCAGAATCAAAGCAGCTCCTCAGGGAAGTGATTATTCAGCAGTTGCAGCACTCACAAATAATATTTAAACAGCGTCTTTCTAACTTTGGCTCATTGAGGCCCCAGACAAGGAGGCCAGTGAGATACCTCTATGTGGACATTACACATCATTGCTCCTGATTCAGATCTGCATTGCTCAAACTTTTCAGTGCACATAACAATAGGAGATGGTACATGTGGCAGCAATAAGGAGGACCTACTCCATCCTGATCCCTGCAGCATCCAGAAAAAGCAGCATTGCAAATGGGATAATGGATAATGGGATGTTTTCTGGTCCATGGTGTGAACTGAACAGCTTGTGTCAACTGTGAAGTCTTCGAAGATGATTGCTATATTGTCAACTAGGGTCGATACAAAAACCCTTTCATTGCACCTCCAATTTTCATTAATGTGGGAGAAGAGTGTGGGGAGTGATCCCCATGCAATATTGGGGGCGTTGAGTCATGTCCTCCAGAACTTGAGTTTCATGACCCGTTAATTGAGTTGTGAACCATAATTTGCATTTGGGTACCTTTTGAAAGAGAGCTTTCAGAAGGGCACCCCCATCCCCCAAGCCAACTCATACCCCTCATCAACTCCAAGTCATAGCACTACCAGGTCCATTCACCCACAATGTGGTTAGTCAAGTCACCATAGTCTTACCAGACGATGGGGCTGCTCTTTCATTGGATAGAGATAGCTAACGGTGACTTAACCTGAGGACTACTATACCTCAGGTTAGGAGAGAAGTTGAGAAGGAGAGTCCTTCATGGTATTGAACCCATACTGTTGGCATCACACTGCTTTACAAACCAACTGTCCTGCCAACTGAGTGAAACCGACACCCTATACAGTCTGTACAAACCAATAAACTTTACAGTAATGATGGAAAACATTAAAAATGAACTATTCATAACTCGGTTTAAAAGACTACTGTGTACTGCAACCTATAAAGATGTCAATCTACCACATCTTTAAATTATCAGTTGCACAAACTATAAACATTTGACACTTCTTTACAAAAAAAATTATAAATATACATTGAGCCATTGGCAAAATAGATCTGAGAAAATAAAATGTATCCGGCAATGTTTCCCTTGTACACACGTCTTTCAACAAACTAATTGAAGTTTAGGTTCTCAGCCAAGCATGCATAATGAAGTGGGTGAGGTGCATGGGTTGACATAGTGGGTATGAGACGATATTGGTGTGAGAGCATGGATTGGCATCAATTGGTATGTGTGAGGAATTGGTAGGTGGGGAGATGAGGTGATATAAGGATGCTGGTTAGGGGCCCTGATATTTAACGACCAAACTAGAATGAAATCTCAGAGGAGAGAGATCAGCCTTTTACCCAATCAACTGGGTGCTTGGCAATCATTATGGCTGCTTCTAATTTGCATCTGGGGGCAGCAGGCTCCCCGCCCCCAAACCAGAATTATGGGCACTTAACCTTGAGGTAGGCAAGTCGGGCAGGAGAATTTCCTAACTCCTGGTACCCACCTTTAAGATAAAAATCCAGCCTAATTGATTTGAAATACCAGTTTGCAATTGCTGCTTTTCTGTTGCTAGCACCTAATACCGTCATTTCACTTTGATCACTCAGGACCGAATTTTTCGTATTGATTTTCACTACATTCCCATGTGATGTGCAACATTCAAGAATAATTCTGAAAATTAGTTTGTCTGGAGCCTATTGAAAGACCCATCACCTTACTTCTGTGATCTGAAGCAAGGATGCTACTTCGGCATTTCAAGTTTGTTCTCTCTGAGATTTTTAGTTTCCAAGCGGTGCTCTGTGGGATGTGGAAATCATATGAAACTGTCCGTGTTTAGCCAAGCTATGCCTTTTTCCCCTTTGGAAGAATTCTGACACATTTGACTTTCTAAGTTGCAGAAATCAATGAAAAATATCTTATAGAGTCATAGAATCATATAGCATGGCAACAGACTCTTCATTCCAACTCATCCATGCTTACCAGACATCCTAATCTGACCTGATCCCATTTGCCAGCATTTGACCCACATTCCTCGAAACCCTTCCTATTCATATACCCATCCAGATGCCTTTTAAATGTTGCAATTGTATCCGCCTTCTCCACTTCCTCTGGCAGCTCATTCCATTCACGCACCACCCTCTGCATGAAAAAGTTACCCCCAAGGTCCTCGTTAAATTTTTCCCCTCTCACCTTAAACCTATGTCCTCTAGTCTTGGACTCCCCCACCCTAGGAAAAAGACCTTGTCTATTTATCCTATCCATGCCCATCATGATTTTATAAACATCTATAAAGTCACCCCTCAGCGTCTGCACTGCAGGAGAGAAAAGCCCCAGCCTATTTAGCCTCTCCCTATAGCTCAAACCCTCTAAGTCTGGCAACATCCTTGTAAATATTTTCTGCACTCTCTTAAGTTTAGCAACATCCTTCCTATAGAAGGGTGACTAGAATTGTACGCAGTATTCCATGAATGGCCTCACCAACGTCCTGTACAACCACAATATGATATTTCAATTCCTATACTCGACATTCCGACATTGATCCTTAAAGATGCCGGGAAGCCTACTCTGATGGGTCATATTCAGTGCAGGGGATGAAGGTTGTTCTAGTCTCTCGCGCAATCACTGCCCTCTGCTTCTTGCTTTCAGTACTGAAGGCTGTGATACAACAACTCCAACTGTTCCACATTGTTCTGGATTCTTCAATTCCTTGATGATATCAGGTTGCCTATTCAATATCCTGTTTTAAATCAGCTGCATTCTCCTCCATTCTAGCACTGGGAAAATTGAAGCTACTTCGGCTTCTCAGTAAAACCTCTGTATCTTCATCAACTACTGAGTCCTCCACGCTACATACTCTTCTACTGATGTGGACATCGGTTAGCTCAGTTGATTGGACAGCTGGTTTGAAATGCAGAATGATGACAACAGCATTCAATCCTCACACTGGCTGAGGTTACCATGAAGGACTCTCCTTCTCAGCCTCTCCCCTCCCCTTAGGCGTGGTGACCCTCAGGCTAAACTACCACTAGTCATCTCTCTCCATCAGGGAGAAGCACGTCAGTCTATATAGTCTAGGACAATGGCAACTTTACCTTTATGATCTTCTATTAATCATGATATACCAGTCATAGGACAAGGATTGGCAAAACAACAATGTTGGCTCTTTATTTGAAGATAAGACTGCATACATGCAACATTAACTGGAATGTGCCTATAGTTGTCTGACTCCTGCTACATTCTAAGTTTAGAGTTATGGGATTGTTACATCACATCTTGTCTTGGTGGTAGTGAATGACAGTGTTTTTGATTTGCCTCATAAAGGTTCATAAAGGCACATCATTTCATGTTGCCATGCACTGACAGGTATTCTGTCTGACCTGGCAAAATTTTGTATCTTAGTATCCTCTCTCTCACAAACACCGCCAAATTCCACCTCTGTCATGTCACTCATTTTCTCCACCACATCAGTCCATATGCTTCTTGAATTCTCACCTCCAGACAATTATATTAGTCTTGTCTGGGCTTCCATTCTGAACCTTCTATAATCCTCAGCAAGAGTTGCTGCCCGTATTCTATTCTGCTTAAGCTGTTGTTTAACCTACCACCCCTGTCCTTACTGAGCTGTCCTTAAAGGCTCCTCCTTGTGTTCAAATCCTTTCACATCACTCCGTCTTCTCAGTCTTCAAAGCTCCTCAGGAAATCTGTTATTCTGACTCTTGTGCATCAATCTTTCCTTCCACCTTCATCTGGCAGTCTTCCCTTTGGCCACCGAACCTCCATGCACTAGAATGACCCCCGCCACACTGAACATCTGCCAATTTCCATCTTTTTAATACCTATTTCTCGATCCATGTGTTTTTGGCCACACCTCTTAATTTCTACAACGGGTAGTTCTGCTATAACGTGTGTTTCGTTAAAGCAAATTGGCTGCAACACGATTGATGAATAGTGGGCGCTGTTTTGATAACGCAAACTTTCTGCTGTACAAGTATAGTAATTTTCTACAGTGATTTCCCCATAATGTGATTTTCTATAGTGTGAGGTCACACAAGAACACAAATATCACCTTATAGGAGAACTACCTGTACTGTGGCACGGCATCTGTTTCCCTTTGTATTTCTGTGAGGCATCTTGAGATGTATTTCTCCTTAACATAATGAAGTGACTGCAGTTTGTTACTTTGATATTCTAACTGTCTCACTGTGGCACCTGTTTCATTCACAACGCTACCAGTATCTGGTTGCTAATCTCACAACACTTTGAGTTGAGAAGTATACATACCATGTACTTCACAGTCCAAAGTTGCGCAGGTTTTCAATAAAAGACACTTTTCCTTTACCAATGCTTTATCAAACTAAACAATTTTACTTATGTTAGATTAGTTTACACAAGTAAAGAATTTAGCAGAAGAGCTGGAAGCAGAGGAATACTTTCTTGACAAATACTTTACAAGCTTCCCTATTTATATTCAAATTCTGAATGCAATGAAGACAACAGTGGGTCAAATTTGTATACCTATGTGGAGTTAAAAGTCAATTTTATGCTACATTGCAACATATAGAAGAATATTGCAAAGATAGCAGTGGAAATTGATGCTGTCTTGTTCTCTTTTTCTGCTTGCAGGGGTCTCTTTGCAACCTTGAGTATACTGGTAAAGTATATTCGTAATCATTCCTTTCACAACTGTGGTAGTAACATTGTTTGCAGGTAGAAATGCAAACTGCATTTATTTTCCCTGCAATGTGCAAACATAACCAACTCCTATAATAGAGAAAGCATTGACCTGCAAGCCAACCAGCTTTGAACTTTCCATAGCTAATGTACCTCGCATCATTGTCCCTAACTATGCGTAACAAAAATGACCTTTTATGGTTTGGATTTTTCAACAGGAAGCATACAAAACTCAGTGCTGCTGAAAATTCTGTTGCGATATCACCAGTTCTCTGCCGCAATAGAGTAACATTACAAAAATGCTTGGTAAAGGTATTCCCAACAGACTGTTGGTGACTTCATCAAATTTTGAGGCAAATATATACACATATAATACATATCTTTGTACCATTGCTTGCCTGTATCTTCATTTCATACTCAGTTACAATTATTAAATAATTTGGAAAAATGAAAGTAACTATCCCTCTGATCTAAAGCCTAAAATATACAATTTTGTTACCACTAATTAAGAACCCTCAGTTGCTGGTACTTAGATACTCAACATGATTATCTAAGCAATAGCATTAAAGGGAAGCTTTGTACTCGAATATCACAATTGTGCTTTGACCCCTTGAACAATAGTATAGGAGAACTCTTCATTTACAACAACTTTTTGCAGTGATTTATTATGTTTTTATAATTTAATAAACTAAGTATATTTAATTTAAATGTAATATTTTATATTTAATATAAAGATATTGATATACAGATACAGTTATTAATGCTTAATTATCATTAAATATTTCATATAGTTATTAATTGTAGTATAATTAACATTCAAACAGAGCACATTGCTGCATCTTATTTTCTTTTAAAACTCCTGCATATTAATATTTGATAATTAATATCAAACAGTGGTTACACACAGAGAACCAGCTAATGGAAACACATCCCATCAGCAGACAATGGTTCAGTTGTTAATATATATCTAATTATTTTGGGGTGCTTAGTGATGTGACATAATTACAGTTAGGTAATCAGCCTGGTCTAAGAGGATCATTAATCTTGTATTCGCAGTCACAAGGTTGCAAAAACTATTTTCAAATACATTGAATTGTGCTGCAGTTTCAAATTTCAAACTTTTTTTCTTTTGCCGATTACAGGAGATTCCTGTGGGTTTCATATTCATTCCCATCCTATTTCTTTTTTGTCACCTCATCCCGATATCTTGCATACTTACTTTTTAATGGATCACCGATAGAATCACCCTGCTGATCTCCTGCATGTCCTACATTGGGCAATGATGTTTGTTTTCTTCAATTTCTCAATGGCTCAGTTTGTTCATCTCTTGCACAGCCTCAGATCTTCAGTTCATTTTTTTGTTTGTCATGTTTATCTTTAACCTTTTTACTGACCTGGATTGGTTTGACTTTACTAACTCTGTTAATCACAAACACCAATTCCAATTCCAATCACCACCTGCTATAGTTGAAGGCAGAAAAGTGCAAGTAAGTGCAAGTTGCTCCAAAATTAAACTTTCTCCCAGTAATTCCTATGTCCCTATTAAGCCCACATTCATTCCATTAGCTGACATCCCATTTCACTGAAGTCAGTACGAAATAAGGTGGACATTGGCAGATGTAATAATGGTAAACTACTTGGTACATTCAGTGCAGGAACAGGCCCTTTGGCCCACAATGTCTGCGTTGACCATGATGCATTCTAAACTAATTCCATCAGCCATATCCTTCTACTCCCTGCCCGTTCACATATCATGTAAATGTCTCTTAAATGTTGCTATTGTGTTTGCTTTGGTCACTTCCCATGGCAGTGAGATCCAGGCACCTACCTACCTCTGTGTAAAAAACTTGCCTTGCACATCTCCTTTAAACATTCTCCCTGTCAGCTTTGTAGTGATTGGAGCAATGTCAGCCAGGTTGATCTCACTCCATACGAGTTCCCTGATTGGGGCTGTTAACCTGGTCCAATCAGGGAGTCTTGTCTGACAGATATAAACAGGACTGTCAGGAGTTCTGCTCACTCTAGAAGCCAGCTCTTTGCCACTGATGCTTGAGCAAAAACAATCCAAGCTTGTCCAACCTATCCATATAGTTAATATACTCCAATCCAGGAAACATCCTGGTAAATCTCTTTTGCACCCTCTCCAAAGCCCTCTTATCCTTCCTATAGTGTGATGATTAGAACTGCACACAATCGCCAAATGTGGTCTAACTAAAGTATATTACAGCTGTAACACGACTTGCCAACTTCTGTACTGAATGACCTGACCAATGAAGGCAAACATGCTCACTGCCTTCTTTACTACCTTATCCATTTATGTTACCACTTTCAGGGAGCTATGGACCTGTGCCCCAAGATCCCTCTGAATATCAATGCCCCTAAGGATCTTGCCATTTACTGCATTCTTTCCTCCCTGTCATTTACTGTGTACTTTTCCTTGATTGGATAAAACTCATGCAGAATTGGGCTAATGGGGAGAGAAAGGGAAAAATTATTTCTAACCTGTAAAAATCCACTGCAACATGTAATGAACTTACCACAAAGAAACTTGGACATATTTTTATCTCACAACTCTTTCCTAATTAAAAGGACTTCCCTTATTATTTTTTTTGCTGGCTGTTGACTTGTTCCATACTATTTTGAGTGGCATTCAAATCAGTCTTTTATTAGCATTTTAACGCAGTTAAGTGTGGCCCACTTACTGCTAACTTCAGGAAGCACAGACTACAGGTTGAAAGCAAAGAATAATGTGCATCAACGTTGGGCCTTTCCTTACTGCAGGTCTTCACAAAGCACTTTATGGCCAATGAAGTACATTCTGAAGTGCACTCACTGTCGTAATTTGGAAACTTGACAGTCAACTTAAAGCAATCGACCTCCAAACATCAACGCGATAATGACCTCTGTGATAAGATCTCTATTTTGATATTGATTGAGGTATACATTTTGGGCAAAACAATTGGAAAATCTCCTGTGGTTTTCTTCAAAATAATACCATGTCATCTTTGACATCAACCTGAACAGTACAAGATTGCGTCCAGTTCAATTAATTTACAGATCGTGTGAATGAGACATATAAAAAATTTTCAGTTGCTTTAATCTTGACTGAAGCATTCTGCCTGTAATATAGTAAGACAGGGCTTTTGAATCAAAAAGTAGTAATCAGGAACCATTCTGTAATTGAAGTAAGTTTCAGACCTCTGTACTCCCTGGGACCATTTAAACAGCTGTGGCTTCTCTACATTCAAGCTCAAAGTTCTGTTTAAACCAGGCATATTAATCATCCACTATCATGTTGACTAGTTCTTCTTTACTTGTGGTATTTTCTGTTACAGGGCTTCTGAAATGTACTTCACTCTTACTGTGATGAAATATAGCAAGAGAATGCAATGGCACAGATCAAAACATGAACAAACACATCCAAGGGATTATAGTTCACAGTTTATGTAAAGAATGTTTCATTTTCATCTTTTTTCTTAGTTTCTTACTGTTTTGAGACAAGTGGGCTCCAAAGAATCTTCATTCAGCTGCTAATACACAGTTAATAATGTACAACTGCAGAGGAGATACAAGAGACGTTCACAAAATACTGGTTTAACCTTAACTGTTGTAAGGGTGTGAAGGCTTTAGCCAGAGTGCAGACAGCATCCATGAGAATGGTTTCAGGGATAAGGAACCTGAGTTATAAGGACTGATTGAAGAAGCTGGGACTGTTGTACTTAGAGAAGGTTGATAAGAGGTTTGATATAGGTTTTCAAAAACATGAAGGGTCAGGACAGAGTTGTTCAGGAGAAATTGTTCCCATTGGTGGAAAGATTAAATACCAGAAGGAACAGGTTGAAGTTAATTTGCAGAAGAAGCTCTGGCCACAGCAGGAAATCTTTTTTTACACAGTGAGTAGCTAGGACCTGTAGTGCACTGCCTAAGAGTGTGGTGGAAGAATGATCAAAAATCGCATTCTGAAGGAAATTGGATCATTATCTCAAAAGGAAAATATTTGTATGGCTACATTGAAAAGGAGTGACAATAAGTGAATTACTCTAGTAGAGAGAGAGTTGTCCTGGGAGGCCTCAACATTGACCCTAGACCCCGTGAAGTCTCATAGCTTCAGGTCAAACATGGGCAAGAAACCTCCTGCTGACTACTGCATACCGTCCTCCCACCACTGATGAATGGTCTTTCCATGATGTTGAACAACACTTGGAGGAATCACTGAGGATGTCAAGGACACAAAATGTAACCTGGGTGGGGGGATTTCAATGTCCACCAGCAAGAGTGACTCAGCAGCAGGACTACTGATTGAGCTGGTTGGGTCCTAAAAGACATATTGTTACACTGAGTCTGCATCAGGTGGTGAGGAAACCAACAAGAGGGAAAAACACACTTGACCTCAATGTGACAAATCTGTTCACTGCAGATGCATCTGTCCATAACAGTCTTGGTAAGAGTCACCACCGCAAAGTCCTTGTGGAATTGAAGTCCTGCCTTCACATTGCAAATAACCTCCATTGTGTTGTATGGCACTATCACCATGCTAAATGGGACAGACTTCAAACTGATCTAACAACTGAAGGCTGGGCATCCATGAGGCGCTGTGGGCCATCAACAGCAGTAGCAGAATTGTACACCAACACAACCTGTAACCTGCATATCATCCACTCAATCATTACAATCAAGCCAAGTGATCAACCTTGGTTCAATGGAGAGTGCAGCATCAGGCATACCTAAAAATGAGGTGACAGCCTGGTGAAGCTACAAAACAGGACTACCCAAACAGCATAAACTGCAAGAACCAGACAGAACTAAGTGATCCCATTTCCAGTGCATCAGATCTAAGCCTCTGCATCCTGCCATGTCCAGTTGTGAATGGTGATGGACAATTAAACAACTCACTGGAGGAGCAGGCTCCATAAATATTCCCATCCTCAATGATGGAAGAGCCCAGCACATCATTTACAGTAATCTTCAGACAGAAGTGCCAAGTGGATGATCCTTGGCCTCCTTTGGTATTCCCTGGCATCACAAATACCAGATTTCAGCCAATTCAATTCACTCCACATGATATCAAGGAACAGTTGGAGGCACTACATACCGCAAAGGTGATGGGCCCTGACAACATTCCAGGAATAGTACTGAAGACTTGTGCTCCAAAACTTGCTGCTCCTTTAGCCAAGCTCTTCCAGTACAGTTACAACACTGGCATCTACCTGATAATGTGGAAAATTTTCCAGGTATATACTGAACACAAAAAGCAGGACAAATCCAACCCAGCTAATTACCATGCCGTCAGTCAACTCTCAATCATCAGCAAAGTGATGGAAAGTCTCGTCAACAGTGCTATCAAGCAACACCCGCTCAGCAATAACATACTCAGTGACGCCCAGTTTGGGTTCTGCCAGGGCCACTCAGCTCCTGATCTCATTACAGCCTTGGTTCAAACATGGACAAAAGAGCTGAATTCCAGAGGTGAGGTGAAAGTGACAGCCCTTGACATCAAGGCTGCATTTACTGAGATAACAAGGTGTAGAGCTGGATGAACACAGCAGGCCAAGCAGCATCAGAGGAGCAGGAAAGCTGACGTTTCGGGTCTGGACCCTTCTTCAGAAAAGGGTCCAGACCTGAAATGTCAGCTTTCCTGCTCCTCTGTTGCTGCTTGGCCTGCTTTGTTCATCCAGCTCTATACCTTGTTATCTCAGATTCTCCAGTATCGGCAGTTCTTACTATCTCTGCATTTACTGAGTGTAGCATCAAGGACCCCTCGCAAAACTGGAATCAATGGGCATCAGGGGGCAAAGTCTCTGCTGATTGGAGTCATACCTGGCACATAGGAAGATTGTTGTGGTTCTTGGAGGTCAGTCGTCTATCTCTGCAGGAGTTACTCAGGATAGTGTCCTTGGCTCAACCATCTTCAGCTGCTTCATCAATGATCTTGCCTCCATCATAAGGTCAGAAATGGAGATGTTCACCGACGATTGCACAATGTTCGGCACCATTGGCGACTGCTCGGACACTGAAACAGTCTATGTTCAAACGCAACAAGATCTGGACAATATCCTGCTATGAACTGTGCCTTAAATATTTCATTACTACTTATTGCCTGATTGTGTGTGGAGTAAAACCTGGAAAGTGGAGCCTCCAGGCCCTATTGAAATATATTTAAATTGGATAACGAGGGACTCAAGTAGACAGACCACAGGAAAAGTCAAAATATTGTTTGGCTTCAATTTTGGAGAGCAAAACATGCCACAAAAGTATCTGCCCTGATTTGTTGACCTGTGAAACCAGTTTTCCTGATTTTTGCAGTGTAAAAGAAAGGAAAATAGCATTTGATTGTATTGGTGTCATTCTGACGAGGCATCATCTTGATAAGGTGGAAATACTAATTGAGTGGAATTCTGGTTCGGTGCAGTAAGACAGAAATTAAGTCTTTAGGTAAGAATTGATAACGTTTTCAACTGCTTCTTTAATTTGTTGTTCTGTTTGTGGGCTGAAAAGATCCAAACTCATTGAAATATGTGCCTCATTAATGACTGCTGCAATTAAGCCCATGCATGTTAATGATGTCAAACTGTGATAGCTTTTTAATTTCCAAGTGCAGTCTGAAATTATATTATGGTACTGTCTATCCATCATTCTTCTCACCTAATTCTCCATGAAGAGTCATTTGTGAATTAAATAACCTTAAAATGGTTCATCAGATTTCAGCCTAACTCCATGAATAACTTCTTACCATTAGACATTCTATTGTTTTGCTGACTGCCATAAGCTCCAAATGGTACTTAATTAGTTCGCTGTTAACATTCTTGCTGCTAGGTCAGAAAGTTTCAGGTCACATTCACAGGATGGACTTGAAATGTATCTGTAATCTTCCAGATACATTACTGCATTGGTGGAAGGTGTATTTTCACGCGGGACAGCAGATAACTTACATGACATAAAACAGAAATGTTGGAGAAAATCAGCATGTTTGGCCACCTCTGCGGAGAGAGATGAACAGAGTTAATGGGCAGAATCTTACACAATGAGATTTGTATCAGAATCATGCAAGAAATTCAGCAAGGCTCATCTCAATGTCAGGAACGTTTCATCCCATCTTTTGTGCTTTTGACAAGAGGCATGGTGACGTTTGTACCAGGCAGCGGCGAGTTGCCAAGTAAAAGGGATCATGGAATCCCTACAGCGTGGAAGCAGACCATTCGGCCCACTGAGTGCACACTAACCCTCTGAAGTGCATTCCATCCAGACACGCCTGCCCCACCCTATCTCTATAACCTTGCATTTCCCACAGCTAACCTACACATCCCCGGACACTATGGGCAATTTAGCATTGTCAATCCATCTAACCTGCACATCTTTGGACTGTGGGAGGAAACCAATACAGACATGGGGAGAATATGCAAATTCCACACAGATATTCACCCAAGGCTGGAATTGAACCCAGGTCCTGACACTGTGAAGGCAGCAGTGTTAATCACTGAGCCACCATGCTCCCTAATTGTTGCTTGTTAGATGCCTTTTTAATGTTCCAACCTGCCTCATTCATATTCAGCTCCCTATCTTACCAAAGGTGCTGGCAAGCAAAGCATTGAGAAGTCTGGACATGGAAACCAGAACGGGTGACTGGTGACTCCAACTCACCACTTACCCCAAAGGATAGCCGTATTGGACGCCAGACATCAACATCTCAGGGAACGCCCCACAGGCACCCACCACATGCACCCCACATCCACAGACATCTGGATTCGAAACATGCCAGCCTCTACCGACCCTCATGTCAGTGCTCTGATCCACTTAAGGGATCTTCCCCACTTCAATGCTACACTTTGACTTCCATGGCAACAATTGTTATGTTGCTGCAGCAACGACCCTCAGGGACTGAGCTCATGGACTGGATCACCCTGTATCTCCAGATTCCTCATTTTCTGTCATAGTGCCCAGTCACTGTGAGCCTACCTGATGCTCACAGTGTCCCTGCCTTGCCTCCTAGTACCTCTGTCTGGCTGTGCCATTTAGAATAGACACAAAGGCAGGAAACTTGTCATCGTTATCAGCCAGCCTTAGTCAAGTGAGAACCAAAAGAACTGCGGATGCTGTAAATCAGGAACAAAAACAGAAGTTGCTGGAAAAGCTCAGCAAGTCTGGCAGCATCTGTGAAGGAAATATCACAGTTAACATTTCGGGTCCGGTGACCCTTCCTCAGAACCTCGAGTCACCGGACCTGAAACATTAACTCTGATATTTTCTTCACAGAAAATATCAGACCTGCTGAGCTTTTCCAGCAACTTTGTTTTTGTTCCTTAGTCAAGTGAGTCTTTGTTCAGGGGATGGTGACGTAGTAAGTCAAGGGTGGCCGCTGCTACCAGCCCAGGGGCTTGGCCAAGGTCAGTCAGCCATTCAGGGTGGTATGAGTTAGGATGCTCTTCATGTGAGGAGGAGCTGAATGGCAGTCAGCACACCACCATCTTGACTCTGTCTGCCCTATTGTGGGCTGTTTTGCTCCTGGAATGAGGGAGAGGCAGGCATTATGAGAGATGAAATTGGATGGCACAGATGCTACTTTTGGAGCGGGTGGGGAGGTGTCCCGAGTGAATGAGTGGGCAGTGCAAAGGGAATGTGAGGTTACGGGTTTTGGGGATTGAGTTGAGTGACAGGAGTGAAGGAAGATATTGCAGATGGCAGTGAGAGTGGTAGAGTATGAGCCTTGGTGGGAGGTGTGCTCAGATGCAGAGATAGAGCGATTAGGAGATTTTGGAGAGAAATTAGTGGCAATTATGCTGATGGAATGGAGAAGGACATTGATCTTTTTCCTCTAGCGTTGGGTATTCCTCCAGGAGGCTGAGTGTGCTTTAACCTGGTTGGCAATATTGGACCAGACTGGCAAGGTCTGGTGTCAAGGCCTCAACTGCTGGTTCTGGAGAAGAGGAAGTCCCACCTCTGTGCATCCTATCCAACAGGAGCACCAGGACCCTGCCCACAAAGCAGGACACCAATGTCCCCTCTCTGCCATGTCCGGGACAAATATCAGGAACAGTACAGGGAAGCACTGGATTGACAGTTCTTGTCGAGGTGCATGTGGTTATTTAGGTAAGGGTATGGACAAAAGAGATGCCAATTCATTTCAGCACCTTCCAACAATGGTGAGTTGTTCTGGGAATGGTGCATGGTAGCATGGGGCTGGAATTGTACATGAGGAGCACCACTGAGTTGGGGTAGGTAATTAATGAGGCACATTTGTTAAGATATGTCCTGCTAGGCCTCGTTGTGAAAAACCCTCCAAAACTCATGACAGAACTCACACTTGACCAAAATAAAACTTATGTTTCAGCCCAATGTTTTGAGTCTAAAGACACATCTTTGGAATTGACTTAACTGACATTACCTGCAGATAAAACAAACACTGATGTCCAATATTTATCCATCAATGAATCCCATCAAACAAAATTAACTAGTTTATTTTCTGTTTGAATGATCTGGTTTTATAATTGACCTACGTTAATAAAAATGACTGCATGGTAGAAAGTTACAAATGGCCTGTGAAGCAGTTTTAAATATCTTGAGCCCATGAAGGGGCCTAAATGTGAAACAGAGGCAGGTTGAAGATGGTCTGATATTGGCTCACTTGTCTGCTGTAACACTGGTGTCGTAGAGTAAGGCTTACCTGTTCACTTGTTCCATTGGGGAAGGGAGTTAGCACTTACTCTCAGCCATCTCTTCCCTTGGCAGAGATATTGGAGTCAATTGAACAGCAGCCATTGCAATGTGAGGGTGGCAATGCACTATTACTGGGATGTGAATGAAGAATGAGGAAAACATAAACAGAGTAGAATTTAAATTAATGCAATCTATTCTAACAGATTTGTCATTAATGTATATCAATGTCCATCTGCCTGGAAAAAAGTTATTCTTCAAATTTAATTTTAGATTATATTGCTTTAAAGCAATAACCATTTTCATTTTATCCACTATTCTTTTTATTGATAAATATGGTAATAATGACAAAAATATAAACATCATGAACGAAAAATAAGGAGACTGATCAGTTATTCATGAATACTGTGCTGGGATGAGGAAGGAAACTAAGCTTTCTTTTTGTTGTTTGGCTTCTCGTCCCTACTTTTAACTTGTTCAACAGGGCATTTTAGGATCTAATGCTGAGCCAACTTCATAGATTTTCACTCTAATTTGTGCTACCAGGAGGATAGCACTGATTAATTTTAGGCCAAAAGATCCCCAAACATGCAGATATTAGATAGGTTTCTGTGCTAACACGTTTTAGCCCATTTGAGTGCCATCACATTAAGCCAGTTTCAAACTAAATTGTGTTTCACCTGAGGCTGCATAACTCAAACATATATTGAAATTAATCAATGAGGGATAACCGTCTGGCCCAGACCATCACGGGGCTGCAGAAGCAGAGGGACCTGGATGTATATGTTCACAAATGGTGGAAGAACAGGTGTAGAGAGCACCTAATAAAGCACACAGTACCTTTATTATAGGGGCGTAGAGTACAAGAGCAAGGAGGTGATGCTGAACTTATACAAAACACTTGTTGGACTCATCTGGAGTAAACGGTAACTGTACACTTTTGTGTACCACACTATATGATGGATGTGAATGCATTGGAGAGAGTGCAGAAGAGATTTGCAAAAATGGCTCCTGGGGTTAGAAACTTCAGTAATGAAAAAAATTGGAGAGGTTGGGACTGTTTTCGTTGGAGAGAAGAAGGTTACGAGAAGATCTGGTAGAGTTTTCAAAATTAGGAGGCACTGGATAGGGTAGATAGGGAGAAGCTATTTCCACACATAAGAGGATGAGACTGTACACACTCAAAGTGATTTGCCACTAAAAAAAGCCAATGCAGGGTGAGAAAAACATTTTCACAAAACTAGTAATTTGGATCTGAAGTGCTTTGCCTGAAAGTGTGGTGGAGGTAATCACCCCTCAGGAGGTGACATACTCAAGAGGGCATTGGCTGATTATTTCAATGGGAAAAATGTTCAAACTTACAGGGAAAAGACAGGAGAATGGCATTAAGTCATGCTTCTCATTTGGAGACCCAGTACAGATAAAATGGGTCAAATGGTCTCTCTATACACAGTAACACTTCTGTAATTCTGTGATTGTCAATGAGATGAAAGAGGTATTCCAGAAAGGAAAGGGTTAGAATCACTTTGGATCATTCAAAGGCAGAAACAACAATCAATGATGGAAACAGTGTTGCATATTTTTGTTTAATCCTATTCGGAGATTTCATAATCTGAAAGCTTTCTCAGACTGGTTTAGGTCTTTGTTTATTATGGTTTTTAGTTCCAGGTTCCAATTCACAAGATCTAAATGAATGCTCATTAACCCTTTAATTCACATGATTCCACCAAAGTTGCAGTCTGGTGTATTGCACCAGATTTCCTGTTACTGAATTTAGCAATGCCAATTATATGTTCACTTGCTATTTCAGTCTGGCGCTAGACTGTTGCACATTTAAGATTATGTACATTTTCTTAACCAGCAGCAGCTGTTTCTCTTTACCACTCCCATTAGAGATTGTTTAGTATAGAGAGAAAAAAACTAATAAACAACATTAACAGTAACTTTATATTGAAGATCTGTTTCGCCTCATTCATTGTCCTTTGTTGGGACTTATTATTCCCAATCCTCCATCAGATAATATGCAATTTTGAGTGTGTAGCAACGTTCTATTATATCAGATGCAGCTGTCATTTTCAAACAATCTTATTTCAAGTTCTATACTATTACAGACTTTGATGGATAAAGTATATTTAAATTGTGTTATTACCATTGTAAATGTAGGCAATTTTCACTCGATTTATCACTAAAATGCAATATTATTTCCTTTGAATAGAACTTCATTTGTGTCTAGAAAACGTTGTCTCCATGCTTGTCTGGTATGTCATTGTGACAAATATACAATGTGGATTTTCCAACACTATTCCAGTGCCAAAATGAACCCCATTTAACAGATGAGAGAAAACATAAAACAGAAATGATAAGAAATGAGATGAGAAAATATGATTCGTGCCATCCACTGCATTGCTAATTGCACAGACTTTGTTTAGATGAGGAAAACAACCACAGTTGCCAGAAATCAGAAATAAAATCAGAAAGGCTGAGCTTTCTCAGGAGGTCAATCAGCATCCATGAAAGGAAAATGCAGGCCAA
Organism: Rhincodon typus; assembly: GCF_021869965.1. NCBI lineage: Eukaryota > Metazoa > Chordata > Chondrichthyes > Orectolobiformes > Rhincodontidae > Rhincodon > Rhincodon typus. The sequence continues at coordinate 12,633,832 of NC_063363.1, forward strand.
CTCTTCCCATGTAGGCCTTTCATGAGCACAGCTCCATTAAAAAGTCTGAAATAACTCATCTTTTCTTGTTACTGTTGCTGATGGATCCATGTTTTCAGCGTTGTCTGTTTGAATAATCTTGCAGGCAGTTTAAGACTCATACAAATCCTTGAAGAAAAGCTTCTGCAAAAGTTTCTTCCTGCCTCTCAAAGTCTCAGAATAGCTAATTGTCAATCTAGCCATCCTAAACCACATGGCTCCATTGTTTAGACATTTCTGCGGGTATGCTGCTTTGAATCAATCTCATTAGCAGTTTCCACAAACACCCACTGATTGTAGCTTAAATCATGGTTTGTTTTTGTCTCTGTTTTGCTGCCTTTGTTCTTTTGTTCAACCCTTCATACCATAAGAACCTCCACCCAAGAGTGGGGACTCTGAACTGCTGTGTCCCCTTTTAGTGCCAGTGTGTAAACATTTTCTTCCACAAATGATATGCCTTCTTGTCAGATTGTGACAGTGGATGCCAGATTTTAAAAGTGCCATCCACGTTCAGATATGAAGGTCTTATAATTTGTTTTAAAAATACATTCCTTTTAACGAGGACCCTGATGAATTGTTTAGTTGGCTGCCGGGGAGTTGGGTAACCTTTGCAACTTTAAGCACATCAGAGATTCTAGAAATGGCCACATTGAATAATAATAGACGGTGCCTCTTCCTTAAATGGAAATGCCTAAACAGCACTCCTTGAGGGCATTTCCACAGATCATACTCCAAAACGAGAGGAAAAAGCTCCATGACTCGAGATTAGCAAAGGAGAGCCATCAAGAGCGATTATACGTAAGAGAACTGTCAAAGGTTACCGTTTGCCTTCCAATGAATATTAACGGCTTTGATCGTGCGACAGAAATGAATTATTTATGAACAAAAAGCTAAGATTATTCTTTTATTTTGTCTCAATAGTCATTAAGCATGTGTTTGAAATTGTTCGGTGATACTAAAATACTTTTATCCCAAAAACCCAGAGGACATGCAAGCAGTCTGCAGGTCCACATTAACAATGCTATTGCTACTGACAAATGCTGTGCCATCTTGCCTTTTGTGAATTGCAAGGTTTAAAAGTCTTTTAATAACTTCCCCTGGACTGTTTCCAAAAAAAAACTCATATTACACCTGTAAAAGAATTGGCTATCCAGTTATAATAACCACCAGGGCCTGTGTACATGACCTACTGAACAGCCTTTGAAGGAACCATGCAGTTAATCCGGATCTGACCCAGTTGTATGAACCTACTGGATCTATAATCCCAAAGTAGGTTTAGTTCCCTTCTTTACAGAACTCTCAAAGGCACGTAGACTGCCAACTACTCTGTTCAGTTTTACTATTTTTAAAGGGGGAACTCTTCCTTAATTGTATCTTGAGTGTGTGATGTCTGATTGATGTAGCTTAGACATTTTAGATGAACGTCAAACAAAACAATTCTATTTGTTTAAATCCATGAAAGTCTGCTTTAAATTGGCCACACATTAGCAGGGATAATGGGAACAAACATATCAGCCTTTACAAAAATAATCCATACTGATCATGAGCTGAATCGAAGGGGATTTGGGGCTTTCAATTTATGCCTCTCCTATTTCCATAACAGAGATTGAAGGCTCATTCAGGCATTGAATCAATTGGACTAAAACAAACTGAAATCTCACTTTAAAATAATAAACTTGGATAAAATGGATAGTCAGACTCTTTTTCAACAGAATGCGAATTACTAGGGGGCATAGGTTTAAGGTAAAAGGGGGTAAATTTAAAGGAGATATGAGAAGAAAGATTTTTACACAGAGTGTGGTAAGTGCCTGGAATGTGTTGCCAGAGGAGGTGGTGGAGATGGATACAATAGCATTATTTAAGTGTCATCTTGACAGATATATGAATGAGCAGAGAGTAGAAGGATATGGACAGCATAGCAACAAAAGGTTTTAAGTTTAGGAAATCATCATGTGTCAGCGTAGTCTTTGCGGGCTGAAGGGCCAGTTCCTGTGCTTTACCTTCTCATTCTTTGTAAGCCAAAAGAGAGGACAGCTCAGCAGCTGAAATTACCTTTCAAATAAACAACTGCTGCAGCAGGTTTTCATGTATTAATCCTTGGAAAATAAGACGTCCAGTTCGGTGTAGAACAGCAGGACTTGGCAAGAATTAGCACCCCTAAACAGCAAAAGCTGTAGCCATAACAGTTATATCTTAAAACAGACAATAACACAAAGTGATCAGAACCTCTAAGGATGCTGGCCAAGCATTTGGAACTTACTGCAGAGTCAGAAAGCGAGAAGAAACAGGGTCTGAAACAGAACATGTCAGCCTAGCGAAAATTAGTCTAGAAGAGCAGAGCCTAGAGTTTGAAAGGATAGAAAGAGTAAAAGAAGGGGAAGATTAAAAGAATTAAAGTGAAATAGAGCTGCAGAGCTTGGGATGAAGTTAACAGTATTCAGAGGTAGAGAACAGATTATAACAACTAAGGAACATATAATTCCACCCAGTGATGATTCAGAATCCCTTAGACAAGAGACAAGTTTTGGTGCCCTGAAATTCTTGTGAATTGTCCTGAAGTTTGCAAAGGAAGATGTGGCAATATCCTTCACAGATTTTGAAAAACCGGCAACTGAGTTACATTAGCCACCAGAATCTTTGACAGCCCCAAAACAAAGTCGGTGCATAGTGAAAGCTTGAGACCTTCACTCCACATTGTCTGCCAGTTACAAAGCACCATGGGCTATTTAACCCCTTGCCTGCTCCGCCATTCTGGATTGCGGTTAGTCATCAGTCTCAATGACATTTTCCTGCACTATTCCTCATGTCTACACGTGAATGGACTTACAACCAGACAATGGCTGCAATTAATCAATGCCTATGAGATAGTTCTGGAGACATACCACCAAGTATTCCAGAATTCCCACACTGGCAACACTTAGACATATCTGGAATTCAAACGATTCAAATAAATGGCCTTCACCAAGGTGTCTCTGAGCTTTAAAGGTAGATCACAACTCCTTTGGGTTAGCTGGTACGACGAGAGGAGTTTAAAACTGTCTCACTGCAGCCTCAAAAAATCACAGACATGAACAAAGCCTTTCCACAGCCAGACTCGCATCAACCATGGCTTGACCCACAAACCGCCAAGTCACAGAAAATTTGTGCTGTGAAGCTCTTTTCAGCAAGAAAAAGATAACAAAAAAGGAGATGGTGGGGGTGGGGGGATGGGGCGGTGGGGTGGGGGAGGTAACAATAAACTCCAGAGGAGAAGAGAGTAGGGAAAACGAGGCAGAACAATGCCCAACTTTTAAAAGAGGATACCTGGAAAGTAACCCCAGGAGCAGGTCCTGCTTACTTCCATTGTGGTGAATCAGAACATGTTGAGGAAATATGCAAGAAAGGTCACTGGAGATATTGCAGCCAAGCCAGTGTCTTTGATCACCAAAGGTGTGTGAATCTTTGTTTAAATGCCTTTGTCTAATGCTTTGACAACCACAGATTTCTCAAAGTATTTTACAGCCAATTAATAATTTTTTGATGTGCAGTCTCTATTATATTGTAAAAACTGTAGCAGCCAATTTGCACACAGCCAGCTGTATCAAACAACCATGTGATAATGACCAGATATCGTGATTCTGATTTAGAAACAAATATTGACCAGCACGTGAGTTATAACTCACCTGGACTTCTCCAAGATAGGGCTATATGGTGTTTAGATCCATCCAAACTGGCAGATGGGTCCTCCAAGAGATGACACTTATAACCATGTACACACTGTCCTGGACTGTCTATGTTGATTGCTTTGTCAAGACTTAGACCGGGTCTTGAATTCAAAGTTTTGACCCTGAAGTGGGAGTGCTACCAAGGTCAGGAGAATGGTTCCTCAGGACAAATTCCAGCAGAAATGGACTATCGGTCTCTTTAGCATACATTTTGAGATACAGATGGCATACACAGGAATAATTCACTGACTTCCATCCACTATAAATAACACTGGCAGAAATGGCAGTTGCCTAAATCCTTGTGGCACATTGGCATGCAAAACCTGAAAGACTCATTAATACACTTAATAGTCATGTTGAGGTGTACATGCAAAAATTCCAGTTGAGAAAGCTTTTTTGCCGTGTTGTTTTCAAGTCATGTATTTTCTTTGAGCAAAAGAGTAAAGAACCATGTTATTTATTCAAAGCTAGCAAGTAAAGGTTAAGTAAAGGTTTTGAATGAGGGTAGGTGTTGAAATCTTATATCATTAATTAGGATGTGTTTATATATCCCCTGAGTTATGGAACTAATCCTTCGCATGCCTTGCAAGTATTGGCTGGCTTCAATTCAGACTGTACTCCTGCTCGTTTAAAAGAGTAGGCAGGTGCAGCTGTACCCTTGAAACCTGTCTCTCAAATCTGTGCTGGGTTATATAATGACTACTGGTCATCTTGTGGCACAATGGTGGCATCCCCAACTCTAGGCCAGAAGGTCTGGGTTCAACTCCCACTTGTGCCAGAAAAGTTTCTCAACATGCCCAAACAGGTTGATTCAAAGTGTTTACAAAATGATCGGTCAGTCCAAAGAGCTCCTGAGCAACTTATAAACTCAGCTTGACACTGACCTGGATTTCTCGTTCGATCACCATCAAAAGCAAGCAGTTTGAGAATGCATTCTTGAGGACTTCAACAATTATTTTTCAGATACACCATCACTTGTGCATCTCAGCAAAATGGGATACGATGATCTAAAAACAGCAATATATTTCCATCCTAAGATGTTCTGGATACTTGGGGATTTAACAATAACTTCCTGCAGTACATTGCTCCTTCAATGTAAATTAATTCTAATTTGTTTAGTATTACATTAAGACCCACCTGAATCGAAGTGCTAAGAGCACTCCTTTGACAGTCTAACCTCATTTGCCTAATTAAACACTACTCCTGTGCAAACTCAGAGGGAACTTGGAGATTACATCATTTCCAGAAGAACAAGCTGTTTATAAGCAAAATTTAAAGGGATAGGGACAATTAAAACAGAGTGCCAAAAAGATAAGGAAAATGAAAAATCTGAGAACTCCTGAAAAGCACTAATAGACACTCCAAATCATTAATTGCAGAATTCTGGCACAAACGTGTTCACAATCACAGACCATCGTTGCCTTTGCATGCAGGTAGGCCATATGCTGCTTTGACACTGTAGGAGTCATTGCAGGCAATGCCAAAGCTCAGCAGGTGTTTGTCTATCAATCCAGATCATGACAAGTAATGTTTACACGGTCATTCCCAAATAGGTTTTCCTGTGTCTGCAGAAATAATTCCTCCCATCTCCACAATTCTAGCCAGATAAGCAGCTTGCTTCCCTGATCATGCTGGCAGATCTTCTTCCATCCATTAGTAATGTAAAACATGTAATACTGTGATTGAAGTATCTGAAGAACCATCCAGCATTACCATTTGACACAAACGGCATTTCCTGGTGTATCCCTCCCTGGAAGAAAAAAGCCCAATATTAACATCTGATGTATGTCATCGATGGGAGGGCATATTGCATCTCTTAAGCAGCCTGCCTCATCTGGCTGATATTTTCTGTCTCCATGAAGGTAAATATGGTGCTGTTAAGGTCGCCATTTGTTATCCATCTTCGCTTGCCCTTTATTTCTTTTGATGAGGTTAAAAACAGCACATCTGTAGCAAACAAAGATCATTCCCACTTTAACCATTGAAATACTTAATTTCAATATTATGTCATACATGGTCAAGTGTCACAGATATTTTAGGAAAATTGCCACTTGTTTCAGTTCCCTAAGGAGATGAGCTATTATAACTAAACCCTCCACTGATATACACTAATAATTAGTACTTTAGCAGACTCACTTTTAGAAGCTATTACAAATGCAGTATATAGATTAAAACAATGACCTCCCAATGTTGGCATCAAGCCATGGCACTAGGGTATTTTGTGTTTGATATGCATTGGCACCAAAAAGACTTTTCTAACTGAAAGGAATTCCTGTTTTCATCCTGTAGAACAAAAAACTGCTCCCCTCTGGTCATCCAGTGTGATTAAGATCAGTGTGTCATCATACGTGCAGACATACTATCCAAATGTCAATCTTCCTTTTTCGATGAGTAAACTGTAAAGGTATCCTTATGTAAAAGCAAACCTAGGATTCTTCTTCTTGAAGCCTTGTTATCAATGTGGGTTCATCATACAATCAGCTTTTGTTACTCATAGTTGTTCTATCCATGCATCAATGCATCCATGCATCCTGTACAAATACACTTAGGCTGCTTTAGTGAAACAAACCATACCATTATCAACAGATAGCTTTGAATAGTAATATTTATAAATATGTAATATTTATAAACTCTTTCAATCCCTCATCTTACTAAAGCTTTGATAACCAAACATTACAAAGCAGGGAAAAAGAACAATTCAACTTTCAGGTGATTTCACCTCGGTGAATTTACAGTAATTGGTTTCTGTGACCCCTGGTTTTGGTGGGGGCACTTGCATTGGATTATAGCAATTTGAAAAGATTGAACATGCTGCAGTTTTCTTTAGATCCTGCAGTTCTCTTTAGAAGACTGAGAAGTGATCTGATAAAGGTCTTAAAAATAACAAATGGGTCTGATGCTCAAAACGTAGAGAAGATGTTTCTACTTGTAGATAAAACTAGAAACAGGAGGTATCAATATTTGATATTAACTAATAAATAAATGAATTGAGGAGAAACCTTTATTTAACCAGAGTGTGGGATTTACTACCAGAGGGAGTACTTGTGGTTAATTACATAGATACATCCAAGGGGAAGTTAGCTCAGCACATGGTGGTACAAGGGGTAGATTTAATTGGACAGGAAAAGAAGGAGGTTCAGGAGGATCATTCACACAATCAGTTCAAGTGGCTTGCTTCTATACATACATAACTTCTAATACTTCTGATTAATATCCAGTTAGCTCAATTAAAAATGAACATTTGCACAAATTAGGAAGGTAGGAACAGACTTGCCTGTGATGCATCCAGTGTTGCCAATCCCACCACATTTTCCTGCTCAAACTTGTGGTTAAAGTACTGGAGGAACCCAGTGCATAGGGAAGTGTGCCCTAGTAAGAAATTATCCTCTGAATTGGAGAGGGAAGAAAGCTGGTGAAAAACAAATCTGTAGGAGAGATCTACTCAAAAATTCCAATTGAATTACTTATTATAAGTTGTGTATATGTGCCAAAAATTTCAATAGTCAGATCCATCCCTGATTCTGTTTTATATATATATCTCCTTCAACTGTTTCATAGTGTTTGAGGAATGTGGAATTTTTTAATCCTTTATTGATATCCAAATCATAGCACATGTTCAACAACCCTAGCACAGCTCTTTCAGGTCATTCTTTTTTAGCAATTAACATTTTTAAATGAAGTTTGATTTTTTCTCCTGTTACTTAATTTTTTCTGGCTGAAAATTCTGACAACTCCACATTTTGGGATGAATCGTAAACCTTGATGGGTTTCACAATGGATTAGCCCAGCGATTTCAAATGCATAAAATATTTTGTATATCATGCAAATGAATTTGTTTAATTTCCATAAACCTAGGAAGGATTTCAATGAAATTCTCTCTTGTAACCACCCATTGCCCAGAAAATATAACTGAACGAGTGAATAGCTGGATTCTACAGGCCAGACAGATTCCAGAACACAGAAGAATTATGTTAAGTCTCCTGAATTGAAGTCAAGATATGAGAACCATAGATAGCCTGAGTAAACTCAGATTAGGGCTGGTGGACAATCTTTTTACCTGAAAAGCCTTCTTCAAATAAAATCAGCTGAAATAACAACTTATTGGGAGCTACTTCAGTATTTCCAAACCAAATTGCCATGTGTCACGGATGTAGCAAATGAAATACATGCATTGTAAGTTTATGTATCAGTAAAAACAACCAGGTCAGAATAGAGATAACAAGGTGTAGAGCTGGATGAACACAGCAGGCCAGGCAGCATCAGAGGCAGCATCTACATTTCTGAAGAAGGGTCCAGACCCGAAACGTCAGCTTTCCTGCTTCTCTGATGCTGCCTGGCCTGGTGTGTTCCTCCAGCTCTACCCCTTGTTATCTCAGATCAGAATAGCCCCACTTCTGAATGATGTGATTTTGTTTTACTTCCTATAATTCTGTCAGTAAATTTATTAAAACAAACTTTAACTTAAGATGTGTAGAGTTTTTTCGACTGTTGTTGTTCGTGATATAAGATAGCCTCTTATCACATTTTCAGGATAATTTATTGTCTTGGTTATGTTAGAAACAATAATGCTTGTAACTATAAAACCTGTTCCTCAGGCATTATCTATGGCAATGGTGGAACTATTTAACTTGAATATTGAGAGCATCACGATATTTTTCATCATAATGATCATTTGAAGCCATAAAGTGCAGCCTTTTATCCACACATTAAAAA
>NC_063363.1:12642666-12700385 GCF_021869965.1 Rhincodon typus
CCTGGACTGACCTATCCCCTCCCTAACTCCCCACCTACACTCACCTTTACTGGCTCCATCCCCGCCTCTTTGACCTGTTTGTTTCCTCTCCACCTACCCTCTCCTCTATCCATCTTCTATCTGCCTCCCACTCCCTCTCTATTTATTTCAGAACCCCCTTCCCCGCCTCCTTTTCTGATGAAGGGTCTAGGCCCGAAACATCAGCCTTTCTGCTCCTATGATGCTGCTTGGCCTGCTGTGTTCGTCCAGCCCTGCACCTTGTTGTCTCTCATACTCTATGAGGTCCATCTGGGTGACTTTGCTACAATCCCTACATCTCTAATGCACAGATTCTGCCTGGCTAATATATTGGTTTAGGCTTGTAGATTTACAGAGTGAAGTGGCGTGGAGAGGATCTGTGAGTACTTTGATGGTGTCAGCAGCCTTGGTGAAATGGATAGCAACATCCTGTTCCAGGCACAGGACAATGATTTCAGCATTGTCTTCTTCAATACGAGCAAAATACTGTAGATGCTAGAAATCTGAAATATAAACAGCAAGCACTAGAGGTGTACAGCACATCTGGCATCATCTCTGGAGACAGAAATAGAATTAACAGTTTGAGTCTGAGATGAATCTTCTTGGAAGTAGAGTCACACTGGACTCGAAATTTTAAATCTGTTTCTCTCTCCACTGGTTTTGTTGGACCTGCTGAGTTTTTCCGAAACTTTCTGTTTTTATTTCATCTACATGAACAGCAAAGTACTGACATACTAGTGTGGTGGCAGGAGATGCACCATTTTCTGTTGGCATTCCTCATGTTCATGCATTGCTACAAGTAAAGGTTAGGAGCCACAAGTGAAATGTTGAAGAGGCATACTCGGCTCCTGAGTCTCAGGTTGATGACCCCTGTGTTACAGAGAGGAAAATCAAGCCAGTTGCACCTCTTGTCAGTCAGCTATGTGAAATGTGTGTCTGTCAGAGCTGAACTCATGGTGAGTAGACAGGTAATCAAAATGGTAACCTTCCCTCTCTGCCAAACTTTACACATGAATAATGACCTCTTCATTAAGGTTTTGGAGGATTCCCAGAGCCCTTGGAGCCTTATCCTTGTGCAGAGTTCATGGCACGGATTTTATAGTAGTAAAACAACAGTGAAACTGTCAACACTGATGATCATTCAAGCACTGATACAGCCAACAATGCATAAAGTCTGTACATGCACAGAAAGATGTGGAAACCCAGAAGCTGCTGCCAGTGATTCTATACATTTGCAGAGGATGCGCTGTTAAAGCCTAAGTAGATAACTACCAACTAAGGGGAGGTGACTGGACTGTTTATCCGGAGACTCAGGTACTGCAGTGGAGATTCGGGTTCGAATCTTGCCATGGCATATGGTGGGATTTGAATGCAATGAAAATCTGGAATTAGGAGTCTACTGATGGCCATGAATCCATTATCGATTGTAGGAAAAACCTATCTGGATCACTGATGTCATTTAGGGAAAGAAGCTGCTATCCTTACTTGGTCTGACCTACATGTGACTCCAGATCCACAGCTATGTGATTGACACTTGACTGCCTTCTGGGCAATTAGGGACGGGCAATAGATGTTGACTTGGCCAGTGATGCCCTCATCCTGTGAACAAAGGAAAAAAACAGAAATCATTGAACAGACAAAAGTTTTTCTTTTTTGACAACTAACCGTATAATAAAAAATCTTGACAAAGTAACACCTTGTTTTCATGTCTTACTAACTTCATAATTGCTGATAAACAGCCTCAGTGTACCTGAAAGAAAGAGTTTTATTTGTGCAGAATGTTATATTTCTCCATCAATATTAAAAGGCTAATCTTATTATTATTTTTATTTGAAGTTTGTTTGTGATATTTAATCCAATGTGTAAATCTCAACCATTTATTTTACTCCCTTTAAAATTTAAATTAAACTCGAAACATAGTGCAGTTTACTTTCTGGTTTGCTATCTTTGAGAATGCAGTAATGTGGGGGTTTACCTTGTCTGTTGCAATCACCAGTGTGGGATTCATGGAGATTCCTTTGACTCAGTGCCAGATTCAAACTAGCACCAGGAAAAGTAAAATCCACACACATAGATGACTGAAACTCTGCGAGCAGCCTTCTTGGAGATCAGTGATTGTAGGGGTTTTGGTACTCAGTGCAAAGCACTACAGGACTGGAAAATTGATGTGATAAAAATACTTTGCCATAAAATAGAACTATGCAGTTACTTTACGGGAGCTTAATGTTTCTTACAGGGTAGTATCAGGTTTTCGTAACCCCATGATGTTTCACAGTTAACACGGTGTAGAGCTGGATGAACACAGCAGGCCAAGCAGCATCACAGGAGAAATGAAGAAGGGTCTGGTCCCGAAACGTCAGCCTTCCTGCTCCTATGATGCTGCTTGGCCTGCTGTGTTCATCCAGCTCTACACCGTGTTATCTCAGATTCTCCAGCATCTGCAGTTCCTACTATCTCTGATACAATGTTTCACAGTTCCCTGATTTATTTATGTTGGCATTCTGTCCTATCCTCCAGAAACCTTCAGTCGTCCCCGTTGTTACCGTGAACATATTAAAAGTGTACAACAAAGAAAAGTTACGATGTTGGGGGCGAATCCAAGCAGGAAGGTGGGTCTTCTCTGCTTATCCATCATAATCACAGCAGAAGAGCTGCTGAAAACAACATTAAGAACATTGAAGTCTTTTACCTACAGGCTAATGTGAAATCTTCAATGAATGCGACTTCAAACCTGCAAAGAGAACCCATACTAAAATTAATTCCCTGTCAATTTAATGCCCTAAACAAATTTTATGTTCTGTGGTTCTGTTCCTTTGATAAGCAACCAACTCATTCACACAAAAGAATTTGAGATTTGCTGAAGTGTTTGTATTTTGAAATTATATCTTGAATGAATTCATGCTCACTTAAAAACTGATGATTGGCATTAAGGCTAGACATGCCAGTTTGTGAACTGTTTTGATTCTCAGTCTACTTCAGAGACAGTGAAAGTCTATTATTATATTCCGCACCCTTTAAACCAAGGGAGCCCACCTCTATTTACAGAATTGTCAGAAAAGGTTTGTTGAGGTCCACATTATTGTAAAAGGGTGTAAGAGTCTGAAAGGGTTAATGTTGAGGAGTGCATTAAGAACTGCCCAATGTGATGATGCTCAATGAATTTGGGTGCGAGAAAAGCTTTGTATCTCAAAGGAGTAAGATCTCATATCGAGGTCTCCCTCATAATCTCATTGACGATGATTATCATACTTGGACCTGTTTACTATCGGGTAACAGGTATTTTCTAATCAACCTGTTCAGAGATGTTATTGCACACCTTTGGAGCAGATGGGCCTACTGGCTCAGACATAGGGATAATACCACTGTGCCACATGAATCCCAAATACTTCCAATCAAACTGCTGAGACATACCTCTGGAGCAGGTGGGACTTCAACCCGGTCTCCTGACCTACATCTTTTCCCCTATCACATTAGACCATGTTGCTCTGCAGATCTACACAGGGGGAAAGAGAAATGGTGGTTGGAAAGCTGCCAGATGTATCATATACCAGGATGAGTTGGGATGTCATATTGAGGATGTGCAGGGCTTTGCGCAGTTCTGGTTGCCATATTGTAGGAAGGTTATTATTAAACTGGAGCGGGTTCAGAAAAGATTTACCAGGATGTTGCTGGGAATGGAGAGTTTGAGATATAAAAGTAGACTGGAAAGACTGGGACTTTTTTCACTGGAGTGTAGGAGGTTGAGGGGTGACCTTATTGAGGTTTGTAAAATCATGAGGGTCATAGATAAGGTGAATGACAAGACTCTTTTCCCTAGGGTGGGGGACTTCAAAACAAGAGGGCATGTTTTTAAGGTGAGATGAGAAAGAATTAAAAAGGGCATGAGGAGCAACTTTTTTACACAGAGAGTTGTTCTTGCATGGAAACTGCCACAGAAAGTGATGAATGCAGATACAATTACAACATTTAAAAGACATTTGGATAAATTCATGAATAGGAATGTTTTGGAGGAATATGGGCCAAGTGCAGGCAGGAAGGTTGAGCTTAGTTTGGGAGTATGGTTGGCGTGGACTAGTTGGGCCAAAGGGTCTGTTTCCAAGACTCTATGATTCTATGAGCTGTGATGAAGATTCACCTTGCATTATACAGCAGAGGGACGCACAGGGAAATTAAAATTGAGGCCCTTTAATGTTCCATAAATTCATACCAAGAAAAAGATGCAAAGGATCAATTAATCTGTCAGGTCAGAATGAGGAAGCCTGGTCCAGCGAAAGTAAATGCATGATATTAAGCTAAAGCCAATCAATAACAGCAGGCTAAGCAGTAAATGGTACAGTCTTGCTAGTAGAGACAATGTGATGTGTGCTTTTTATAATTTATTTCTATTCTCAAGATGCATTAGTTGAAATAAGATGAGACCTAATTATGTTTGACACTGTACAATTTCAGTCTGCCATTAAAGCAACTTAATGGTTTATGTATGGCCTTTAAGGGAAGTTCAACACTTTTGGCCAATAGGTGGGGGAGAGCATGGTGGCTCAGTGGTTAGCACTGCTGCCTCACAGTGCCAGGGACTCTCCTTCTATTCCAGCCTAGGTTGAATACCTGTCTGGGTTTCCTCCGGGTGCTTCGGTTTCCTCCAAAGATGTGCAGGTTAGGTGGATTGGCCATGGGAAATGCAGGATTACAGGGATAGGGTAGGGCGATGAGTCTGGGTGGGATACTCTAGAGGGGCACTGTGAACTCAATGCGTTGAATGGCCTACTTCCACATTGTAGGAATTCTATGAATAAGTCTTGGTTTTCAAAGTCAAAAAGGATAATGTTTAAGAAGTCCATATGGTTGTTTTATTGACATGTGTAGATTGGTGTCACCAAACACAGGCAGTTATTTCTGGGACCCTGCAGATTGGCAGCTTGTTCAGGAATGCAGTATTGAGAAGGTGATCAATTGCTATTCAAGAGTAGAATCAGTTTAACGACAAGAGGTTTCCTTTAAACTGGAAACCTGAGCTTGGAGCTCCTTTCCTCCAGTAGGCTGGTCATTAACTCCTCTATATAGTATCTGAATCATAAACTGTAACCTAACAGTTATAAACACAGGCAGGGATCGTCATCCAACTAGTAGTTATTCCTAAACCATGGAACTATTAAGAAATGCGGGGTAGCAATGACCTAGTGGTATTATTGCTAGAATATTAATCCAGAAACCCAGCTGATGTTCTGGGGACCCAGGTTCGAATCCCATCACGGCAGATGGTGGAATTTGAATTAAAAAAAAAGTCTGGAATTAAGAATCTACTGATCACCATGAAATCATTGCTGATTGTTAGAAAAACCCATTTGTTTCACTCATGACCTTCAGGGGAGGAAATCTGCCGCCCTCACCTGGTCTGGCCTACATGTGACTCCAGACCCACAGCAATGTGGTTGACTCTCAATTGCCCTCTGAAATGGCCTAACAAGCCACTCAGATGTACCAATCACTACAAAGACTCAAAGAAATGAAACTGGACTGATCAACTAGTATCGACCGAGGCACCGGAAAAGACATGGCAGAAGCAGCCCTGTCGATCCTGCAAAGTCTTCATCACTAACATCTGAGGGTCAGTGACCAAATTGGGGGAGCTGTCTCACAGACTAGTCAAGCAACAGCCTGATATAGTCATGCTCACAGAATCATACCTTACAAACCATGTCCCAGACACCATCACCGTCCCTGGATATGTCCTGTCCCACTGGCAGAACAGATCCAGCAGAGGGGGTGGCACAATGGTATACAATCGGGAGGGAGTTGCGCTAGGAGTCCTTATCATTGATTCCGGATCTCACGGCTTCAGGTTAAACATGGGCAAGGAAACCTCCTGCTGATTACCACATAACGTCCTCCCTCAGCTGATGAATCAGTACTCATCAATGTTGAACAACACTTAGAGGAAGCACTGAGCATGGCAAGGGCATAAAATGTACTCTGGGTGGGGGATTTCAATGTCCACCACCAAGAATGGCTCGGCAGCAGTACTACTGATCGAGCTGGTTGGATCCTAAAGGACATAGCTGCTAGATTGGGTCTGCGGCAGGTGGTGAGAGAACCAAGTGGGAAAAACATACTTGACCTCATCCTTACCAATCTGCCAGCTGCAGTTGCATCTGTCCATGACAGTATCAGTAAGAGTGACCATCGCACAGTCCTTGTGGAGACGAAGTCCCGCCTTCATATTGAGAATAACTTCCACTGTGTTGTGTGGCACTATCACCGTGCTAAATGGGACAGACTTCGCACAGATCTAGCAACTCAAGACTGGGCATCCATGAAGCGCTATGGGCCATCAACAGCAGCAGAATTGTACTCCAGCACAATCTGTAACCTCATGGCCCGGCATATCCCCCACTCAACCATTACCATCAGGCTGGGGGATCAACCCTGGTTCAACAGAGAGTACAGGAGGGCATGCCAGGAGCAGCACCAGGCATACCTGAAGATGAGGTATCAACCTGGTGAAGCCACCAAACAGGATTACTTGCATGCCAAACAGCGAATGCAGCAAGTGACAGACAGAGCTAAGCGATCCCACAACCAATGGATCAGATCTAAGCTCTGCAGCCCTGTCACATCCAGTTGTGAATGGTGGTGGACAATTAAACAACTCACTGGAGGAGGAGGCTCCACAAATATTCCCTTCCTCAATGATGAAAGAGCCCAGCACATCAGTGCAAAAGATAAAGCTGAAGCTTTCACAGCAATCTCCCGCCAGAGGTGCTGAGGAGATGATCCATCTCAGCTTCCTCCAGTGGTCCCCAACATTACAGATACCAGTCTTCAGCCAAGACGATTCACTCCACGTGGTATCAAGAACCGGTTGGAGACACTGGATACTGCAAAGGCTACCGGCCCTGACAACATTCTGGCAATAGTACTGAAGACTTGTGCTCCAGAACTTGCCACTCCCCTAGCCAAGCTGTTCCAGTACCGTTACAACACTGGCATTTATCCGACAATAAGGAAAATTGCCCAAGTATGTCCTGTACACAAAAAATCGGACAAATTCAACCCAGCCAATTACCACCCCATCAATCTACTCTCGATCATCAGTAACGTGATGGAAGGTGTTATCAACAGCGCTATCAAGCAGCACCTGCTCAGAAATAACCTGCTCAGTGACGCCCAGTTTGGGTTCCGCCAGGGCCACTCAGTTCCTGATCTCATTACAGCCTTGGTTCAAACATCGGCAAAGCAGCTGAATTCCAGAGATGAGGTGAGAGTGACAGCCCTTGACATCAAGGCTGCATTCAACTGAGGGTGGCATCAAGGAGCCCTAGCAAAATTGGAATCAATCGGTATCAGAGGCAAACTCTCCAGTGATTGGAGTCATACCTGACACATAGGAAGATGGTTGTGATTGTGGGACGTCAATCATCTCAGCTCCAGGACATCTCTGCAGGAGTTCCTCAGGGTAGTGTCCTAGGCCCAACCATCTTCAGCTGCTTCAGCAATGACCTTCCCTCCATCATAAGGCCATAAGTGGGGACGTTCGCTTATGATTGCACAATGTTCAGCACCATTCGTGACTCCTCAGATACTGAAGCAGTCCGTGTTCACATGCAACAAGATCTGGACAATATCCAGGCTTGGGCTGACAAATGGCAAGTGACATTCACGCCACACAAATGTCAGGCTATGACCATCGCCAATAAGAGACAATCTAACCATTGTCCCTTGACATTCTATGGTGTTACCGTCACTGAATCCCCCACGATCAACATCCTGGGGGTTACCATTGACCAGAGACTTAACTGGACTCACCACATAACACAGTGGTGACAAGAGCAGGCCAGAAGCTGGGAATACTGCAGCGAGTAACTCACCTCCTGACTCCCCAAAGCCTGCCCACCATCTACAAGGCACAAGTCAGGAGCGTGATGGAATACTCCCCACTTGCCTGGATGAGTGCAGCCCCAACAACACTCAAGAAGCTTGACACCATCCAGGACAAAGCAGCCCCCGCTTGACTGGCACTACATCCACAAGCATTCACTCCCTCCACCACCGACGCTCAGTAGCAGCAGTGTGTACTATTTACAAGACGCACTGCAGAAATTCACCAAAGATTCTCAGACAGCACTTTCCAAACCCATAACCACTTCCATGTGGAAGGACAAGAGCATCAGACATATGGGAACACCACCACCTCCAAGTTCCCCTCCAAGTCACTCACCATCCTGACTTGGAAATATATCACCGTTCCTTCACTGGCGCTGGGTCAAAAGCCTGGAATTCCCTCCCTAATGGCTTTGTGGGTCAACCCACAGCAGGAGGACTGCAGCAGTTCAAGAAGGCAGCTCACCACCACCTTCTCAAGGGCAACTTGGGACCGGCAATAAATGCTGGCCAGCTAGTGATGCCCACATCCCACAGATGAATAGAAGAGAAAAAGCATTGTTCAAAAAAAAAATTCCACTGTCCTTTCACAGATATTTTAAGAAAAAAATATCCTGATATCCTTCAAACTTAAGTTCATAAAAAAAATGAACTCATCATAACAACACAAATACATACTTTCTATTTGCATGGAATCCAAGAGCCACACTCCTGTGTTATTCCATCATACTAATTAAATACCAAGTAACTCAGTACAGTCCTGAGAAGATGACACTCAGACTTATTTTATGTTTTGACTTTAGTGACTAGGACATCTGGACCTGAAAGAATGTCTAAAGCAGATACAAAGCTTGGCAGCAATATGCCTGCCTCATGATTGGTTAGTTCATTGCTTTGTTTTATATTACTGCTTCAGTTAGGCAGGCAAGTAACTGCCACATTTTATACAGACTTTCATTTTCTTCTCATCTGCTTAGCAGATGAAATATACCATTAACACAGCAGATTCCAGCTCAGAAAAAAAAGAAGTGAATTACATTTCACCTAGTAGTCAGCTCCCAAACAATATATCCATCTCATCAGATTCTAGAGCTCCTTTTAAACACGGCATCCCTCACATCCCAGAATATACTAGCATTAAATTAAACTGCTCAGTTCATGATAGATCCTACCAGTTCAAAACAGTCAATCCTAGCAGTTCTTTCAATCTAACAGCACTGTATCAGAATATTCATCCTGTTAGATGTGCAATCGATCAACGATAATTCAAACCATTTCAAAATCCTGACTCAATCATTGCTACTTCATATCGCTTATTACAATGAATCCTTAAATCTATCAGGGTTAAGTACGGCCACCAGCTTCCTAACATTGCTTTGCAGAATGATGTTAACACTTCTAAATCACGGCACCAGTCTATCAATCTAAAATTGAGCATCGGATCTTTTAATCTATTAGAAGTGAGATTTATTTTGTGAAAAATCTTTTGAATTCTGCCAGTCATGTGAGCTGAAATTAAATAGGTTTTGAGGTGCATTCTGTTGCTCATGTCCTTACTCAGACCAAATCCTGCTTAACCATTGTCATTTTGAAATCCCTCAAAGGGCTCAACACACGCAATTGCTGTAATTTCCTCCAACCCCATAGCCCTTTGAAACTTATGTGCTTTTCTAACTCTGACCTCTGGAGCATCTCCAGTTGACTGCTAACCACTGAGTCAACATGCTGCCAATATGTTGTTTTATGGCATAGATTCCAGACCAGGCAGCTATACAGCTTTTAGATGGTTATATGGCAACACGACATATGAGGTTCCAGTATTAGGGGTGCCCATCTCATCTTCAGTCACTGTCTCTGTGTCATGGAATCTGTGTAGTGTCTTCAGTCAGTCAGCTATATGCGTGTAATGTACACCAACACTGGAAAGTACAGAACTCAGATTGTGTGTGTAGGCTGTAGGCCTGTAAATAGTGTTGTAAATAAAACTGAAGATATCTGTCTCGACAAGAAGTTGAACCTCTGTGATTGTTGACTAACATATAGAAAACTGCAAAATGTATCATGTTACATTGACTCCACCGATTCTACTCATATCGCATACAATCTGTGAATAGTGACAATGAGTCATACTCTCACTTTCAAACTGAAGAGATCCTAATGTCCCTAAGGTAATTATATCTGACCAGATGTAGTTGCACTTATTGCTACCATGCAGTAAACATTTTTGTTATCTAACAACAGTGTATTTGGTGTAAATACTCTGTAGAGAGTGTCTTCTCCCACTAATCACGAAATAACTCCAAGACAAAACAAAGAAAAAGAAGGATTTATGGCAACTAACTTCCTCCAACCAGTCCCTACATGGTATTATATGCTAGTAGAGGTACCACAAGGTACCAGGAGTGGTCATTTGGGAAAGTACCACAAATGTTGCTTAATAGAACATTACCAGAGTACTAAGGATCATGAGATCAGTTTATTAGAGCAAAGCATTTGAAAAAGACTTGAGTTAACTGAGATTTAGTAGTTGTACTGAGACTAGGATAGCTCTTGGCCTGTCAATGCCACATGTAAGATGCATGATAATATTAGCAATAATAATAGATAACGTCAATGGAGAAATATGCAACATATAAACTTATCTGAATCTATCAAAGCAATGACATTTAAATCTAGACTTGTCATTGTGCTTCTGTCATCAGTGTAAACCTGCACTTAAACTCAGAAACATTGTGCAGCTGTTTTGATGATATTTCCAGTTAGTGGATAGAGTCTGGCTGAATAGTCAAGTGAAAAGTAGAACTTTTGCTGTTAGTATTGGGCCATAAAGAAAGGAAGAATTTTGCACTTAAAAAGCACTTTCATGACCTCCTGATGTTTCAAGGTGCTTTACAGCCAATAACGTATATTGTGAAGTATAAATTACTGTTATAGAAGACGTGAGTCAACTTGTGCACAGGAAGCCCCACAATCAGCACTGTGACAGTAACACAGAAAATAGGAGGTGGAATCAGCTATTCAACCCTTCAAGACAATACAGACATTCAATAAGATCATGGCTAATCATCCAACTCAGATGATCCCCATATTCTCTGAATTTGTGATGTTGAGTGAGGGAGAAATCTTGGCCAAGCCCCTGGTGATGACTCCTGCTGTGCTTCTTCAAATTGATGCCATGGAATCATTTATATATACCTCGGAAAGTAGAAAGGGCATAGCTTTGATGTCTCATCTAAAAGATGGCAACTCTGACACTGCAACGCTCCCCACACTGGAGATTTAAATCTATAATACCACAAACAAATGTGTATGTACTCACCTGGGTTTGAACATTTGAACAGTGCTGTGAAAGTCACAGTAGAAGAGCTATTCCCTAGTTACTGCTGTGTTGCAGGTAAAGACTCTCTCACTCTGTGTTCTGCAAACCAGTTAACAAAAGGGATCAGGACATCAGGGATAGTAAGAACTGCTGATGCTGGAGTCAGAGGTAACACAGTGTGGAGCTGGAGGAACACCACAGGCCAGGCAGCATCAGAGGAGCAGGAAAGTTGATGTTTCAGGTCGGGACTCTTCTTCAGAGAAGATACATAAAAAAAAATATTTTTTGAAGTAGGGTCCCAACCTGAAATGTCAACTTTCCTACTCCTCTGATGCTACCTGGCCTGCTGCGTTCCTCCAGGATATCAGGGGTCTTGTTGTAGCAAGTCGTTGTATGTTTAAAACATAGTCTAAAAGATTGTTGGCTCTATGCCATGACTCTATACAGTTTCATCCTGATAGCGATTTTTCAGTTAACTCACTAAACTCTTTTTCTGACCCATATTGGATAAGATTGCAATAATTAAAGAAAATAGGCACCAACTACTTCAGTTGGCTCTGTTGGCTGGACAGCGATGAAATGTGATACCAACAGTGCAGTTCAGTTCCTGCACTGGCTGAGGTTACCATGAGTGTTCCACCTTCTTGATCTCTCCTGAGGTGTGGTGACCCTCAGGTTAGCTCACCACCATTAGTCTCTCTCTCCAATTGTCCTCTGCAACAGTGGCATCTTTGCCTTTTACTTTTGTTTTTAGATAGATTGGATCTTTCTAATATAACGTAATTTTCATTTCATTACTTTACTGATGAAAACATTGGTCACGTGTATAATTCAATTGCTGGTTATGTGTTCATTTGCTAAGTTATAATAATATTGACTATTTGCAGTAGTATCATGAACAGAGTATCATTCTCAGTTCAAAGAATTAATTAAATATTTGCAATTTCAAGCAAATATACTATATCTCAATTCGTAATGTGTCACGAGTTCAGAGCAGACAACCTATTTTTAGTTGAAATGTCTCATTTCCCTCGCAACATAAAGAAAAATATAATTCAAAGTTACCACAAACGGAATTTGCTAAATTATTATGTAGCAGACATGATTTTACCAACAAAGTGTTAGCAATGTTCTGCTCAGGAGCAGAGAGACAGTGGGTAAGGAGCTAAATTGGAGAACATCTGAAAATGGGTGCATACAATTGCCCTGTACCTATTCAACGTATGACAGATTGAATCGCATCTTCATACTGCTCATTCAATAGCAAAGTGCTCAAAAAATGTGAAATTGGTGATTGTATTACTGGCATTGCACCTAAATTAACTTTTCACAAGCAGTCTGAGCAGATATGGAGAGTCTAAGTTGTGACTTCGCTTCCAGTAATTTCTCTGCCACTTCTTTGACCTTCCATCCATCATAAGGTCAGAAGTGGGGATGTTTGCCGATGATTGCACAATGTTCAGCACCATTCCAGACTTCTCAGATAATGAAGCAGTTTATGTTCAAATGCAACAAGACCTGGACAATATCCAGGCTTGGTATCACAATCAACTTTTGTGCCACACAAATGCCAGGCAAAGTCCATCTCCAATAAGAGACAATCTAACCACCACCTCTTGACATTCAATGGTGTTGACGTCACTGAATGCCCCATTAACAACACTCTGGAGATTAAAATTTCCAGAAAATCAACTGGATTAGCCATATAAATATTGTAGCTATAAGAGCAAGTCAGAGGCTAGGATTACTGTAGCAAGTAATTCACCTCCTGACTCCCTAAACCCTATCTACTATCTGCGAGGCACACGTCAGGAGGGTGATGGAAAACTCCCCACTTCCTTGGATGTTTGCAGCTTCCTCAACACTCAAGAAACTTGATTAGCACCACATCTACAAGCATCCACTCCCTCCACTACCGATGCTCAGTAGCATCTTATTGATAGATTCACCAAAAAATTCACCATTCAGAAAAAATTCACCAAAGATCCTTAGACAGCATCTTCCAAGCATGTGATCACTTCCATTTAGAAAGACAAGGGCAGTAGATACTTGAGAAGACCACCACCTGCAATTTCCCCTCCAAGCCACTCATCATTCTGACTTGGAAAATTTGCAAGGCTGAAATCCTGAAACTCCATCCCTAAGGGCATTTTGGGTCTACCTAGAGCGCATCAACTGCAGTGGTTCAGGAAGGTAGATGACCACCACTTTCTCAATGGTAACTAGGGATGGGGCAATAAATGCTGGTTTGCCAGTGGCACCTACATCTCACGAGAGAATAAAAACCCCTCCTCAGCTTCTCAGCTCCAACGGTTGTGTGATTTTGGTAAAAGCTGCTTTACAAAGTACACAAACCTTAAACATTGATTGTCACTGATATTTAGATTGGACAATTTCTCCCTGAACACCCTGGGCAGACGTGACCATCCACTGAAAATCTTTTCCGCCTCCATCTCCTCCATCTTGCAGCAGCTTGCCCTTATCTTCATTGCCTCTAATAAGTATCATAGCTACACTGCACTTTCAGGTTCTGAGAGGAACTGATTTGTGCAGAAGGTGAAAAACAAGAAAAACTCTTTGAGTTCCTGCTACACCATAACCTGGCAAGCTTTGTAGCTTGAAACAACTATGCAAAGCAACTGAAAACCTGTAGAATTGCACATCAGCCAAAAGAAATCCTTAAGAAATTAACCTGAAGGTTGATGATCCCTTTGAATAGGATCGACAGTGTTCCTTCCTGCAGATTAATTTGACTTTGGCTATGTGAAGTTACTGCTTTGTCTGCTCCATGGAGCTCCAATCTAGCAGTGCTGGCATCAAATCAGTGGTTTGCATGATCTGCTTACTCTGCATACTTCTGGTTGGTATAATGGATGCGCACGCTACCAATCTTTTACCAAGATTACACGCAGCACGCTCTGTGTTAGAGGTTTGTATAGGCAGATGGTGGACACTATTTCTGATTCTTAGCTACAATCATTACAGGTAAAGAATGGGCGCTAACAAGTCAGATTCCTCATCCGGAATTGATTCTTCTTTCATTAGGCAAGATATTGAAGAAAATGTTAAGATACGAATAGTGATGAAAAGTCAGCTAGAAAGTTCACAGATAAGTCAAGAGAAATAAATGAATATAATGAAAGTGCATAAGGAGGAAAAGGTTATTTCTGATACATGAAGTTGAATAATGGGTTGGTTGTAATAGCATAGAAACACTTAAAAAACATTGTTTATCACGTGTGGATGTACCAAAGAGCTTCACAGCCAATCAAAAAGCTTTGATGTGCATTCATTGGTGTAATATAGACAAACAGAACAGTCAAATCGTGCAAAGCAAGTAATGAAATAAATGAATGGATTTTTTTTTCTTTTAGTGATTTTAATTTGGGGTGAATATTAGCTTCAAAAGCAGGAGGATGTCTTGCTCCTCTGTGAAAAGGGCTGTGAAAGGACAGATAAGCTTTTGTTTCACATTTCATTGACAAAATGACACCCCCTGCATTATAGCCCTCAATACCCTACTGAAGTTTCAGCCTCTGGGGGATGGTCTGAAATCACAACCTTATAACGTGGCAATACGAGAGTGAAGATAGCCATCATGATCAGGAATGGCAAATTGGAGCAATATCAGAACATTCTAGGAGCATTCACTAGCTGGAAAGAAAAGAGCCCTGAGTTAACGTATTAAGTGTGGCATTTCTTGTTTGTACTCTCCCAGCTACTAATTGACCTGCTGTGTGCTCCCAGATTTTCAGAGACTGCACTTTTATTTTAGTTTGTTTTGAAAGAACATTTTTGTTAGGAAATATGTAGACTTGTGATGTTATTATGTAAAAATGTAAACAAATTTGATTGTCAATACCACATCAGAGAAATTTTATCAGCTTAATATTTGAGGAAGCAAACTTTAAAGAAGGGAGTACATAATGCAGAAATTACATATGATACAAAAAATGAGAAATACAGAGTGAGCGCATTTGTAACCTGAGTTCAAAGGAAATGTGGGAGTATATTGTTAAAAGCTATACTTTTCATAATCTATAACAGATACCTTAGTGCAGGGGAAAGAGGGGATGATGATTAGACCTTTAGTATAGCAATAGGACACACATGGGCAATTTTAAGTGGTTAAGGTTTTCAGTCAAGTTAATTCTTGTGGGTGGAAAGGATAGGTTCTGTAGTTTGCAGCACTAAGTCATCTCGGAATGATTGAACATGATGGACCGTTACAATCACCACGGTAATGGAACTGTGGAAATACCAAGATGTAAGACATTGGGGAACAGCCACATCTAAAACAGCAGCTTAGCTAAAACAGTGTTTTGTGATTCTATGCAATAAGTTATGGGAGGAACCTACAATAAAGACGTGATCGAGGACAAAGCTACAAAACAGACTTACAAAAATGATATAACAGTTGAGAGGATATATCTTTGACGAAAGATTGAACAGGCTGAGGCTGTTCTCTTGAAGAGAGATGATGAAAGGATTTGAAAGGATAGCTTTGAAGATGAGGTTTCCATTATGAAGAGACGAAGACCAGAGGCCATAGATATAAGAAAATCACTAATAAATTCAACAGGGAATTTGGGAGAAACTTCCTTGTCTAAAAATAATTTAGGATGTGGCACCTGATATCTAAAGAGGCTAGATGATGAAGAAACTATAATTTCATCTTAATTTATGGCAAAAGGAATATATTTTTAATCATCCAGGATCCAGTGTGTCATTGACTAGGCCAAGATTTATTGCCTGTGGGAAGTTATGAGTCAACTACATCACTGTGAGTCTGGAGGTCTGGAGTCACATGTAGTCTCAACCAGGCAAGGACAGCAGATTGCCTTCCCCAATGGACGTTAGTGAAGCAGATGGATTTTTGTGACAATTGACAGTGGTTACATTAGGTTAGCTTTTTATAAAAAGAAACAAAATTCCATTTGTCCTCCTTGGATTACAATTTCACTATCTGATATGGTGAAATTTAAAACGATGTCCCAGAATATTAGCCTGGGGTTCTGAATTACTAGCCTACCACCAATACACCACCTACCAGGTTATTCTGGTAGGGCGAGATGAAAAGAGATGGGATGCATCTCATGCAGAGCCTAAACGCCAGCATCGATCAAACAAGTTGTGTAGGTTGTTTTGCCGATACGTGTTCTATGATATAATTTTCAATTTTGCTTTGCCTTCTTATTTCGTCTGTGTTATTCAGTGCTGAGCTTCACTATTATAGCTTCAGGCACTCAGGAACGAGCCTAATCCAGAGACCATGATTGTGGGGAAATTGTTAGCTTGAAGAGAAAACTTTGCCCTAACTCCTGAACAAAGTTGTATAGTCACCACAAAACACAGAACATGTTGTTTATGAGATGTTTGCATGATTTAAATTATCTTGTTTAACCTGAAACGTTTCAAGTGCTGATAAAATTAAATCCATGAATGGGGTTAGATGTGAAGAAGTGGTTTGTTTTGTAGGGAATCTTAGATTCCTGTAATGAAGTAATGACATAGGCAGTGAGTACAAATTTGTTTCAAGCATTCAAAATTTTCCTCTTAAAATTTCTGTGAGAGATTAATATATAATGACAGGGAAATATGCAATATGACATATAACAATATAAAGGCAGATATAAACTCATTGGCTAGTCATATATAGAACTTTAAGAAGGATATTTTTACTAGGTAAAGGAAACTGGCTTGAAGTAGCTGCTAATTTGCAGCCGTGAGGTCACAATCCAATCCATGGAGACCCTGATTCTACTTTTATATAAGGTACACGACTCCTGAAAGGTTAATGGTCATGCTACATTGGATGTATCCGCTCTACCAATATCACACACAGTCTATGGTTGAAGACAAGGAATTCTACTCTTGTTTTTATCTGGACCAGCTCCCTAAGGTCTTGGTAATTATTCCTGACCAATCACAGTTATACTTCATGCTATTGCACAATAAATTTTCTCATTATCTATGAATAACATCTCTTCTGTAGATACGCAATGGTGGTGTAACCTCCATCAATAATTGTTGGCTAGATGCAAGACAAAGCAAAGACAATGGGGGATGGACAGCCAAAAACTCCCTCAAGCAACTCTTACTCAGCACCATGTGCTGGTAGAGGTGTTAAATATGGCAAGGTGCCAGGAGTGGTCATCTGGTAAAAGGGGAAAAAAAAACACACAATGCATTAAAGATTAGTGGTAAAGGAGAGGATTTGGGAAGTTTTAAAAACCAACAAGAGGTGTCCCCATAAAAAGAGAGAGAAAATACACTTTGAGGGTAATTAACAGAAATACTAATTTAGCATACCGAAGTAGCAATTAATGTAATTAATAATAAATGCAGACAGTAATACCTGTTTTAAATATATATATATATATATAAAGGAAGAGAGAGGTCAAAGTGAATATTGTTCCCTTAGAGAATGAGGCTGAGGAAATAATGTGAAACCAAGAAATTGCAGAAGAGTTGAATAATACTTTATTAGTATCAGACGTCATAGCAAAAAAGACAACAGCATTCCAAAAGTTCTAAAGTACTAAATAATCCGAGGTCAAAAGCTGGTTGGGATTTCTGGTATTGGGAGGTGGAGGTGGGGGCGCTGGGTTTGTGAGGCTGGGAGGAATGGTGGATGAGGGAGGAAGTAAATTCAGTAACTATCACAGGTTCATTTTTTTTCACTTTTAATACTGAGATGAATTTTAGTAGCTAAGCTAACTCCTTATATTTTTAACCTAAGGGACCTACCTAGTTAATTTCTTTAGAGAAAGCACATATCGAATCAACTGTCCAACATCCTATTTTTAAATTCAGAAATCGTGTTTAAACAAGGAGGGGGGAAAGACAAATAAATCAATTTCCTCTCCTCACCCGGTCATAGCAATACACATTCTTAATTAGGGGGGGATCAATGGGGGACAGTCATTATGGATTCTTTGAACTTAGTTGATTTCCTTTAGGATACAAAGGGGTGTTTCCAAGAATAGTCTAGGAACTGAGAAGCCTTCAGTCCTTACTGCAAAATCCACACTCATCTCATTTCCTAGACATTCAAATACAGTATATTATTTGACTTTCATCTGAGCCCTGACCTTTTCCCTTTTTATAAAGGTCGGTCATTCTCATCTCTGTATACTACTTGCTTCTTCATTTGCTTTTCCAAGCCAAGTCCAACTTGGCCAGCAACACTGTGCTTCCTAATCTACATTGGTTCCTGAATAAATGTGCTTTTAAATGCCACCAGGGCATCGTCCTTCTCTATATTTGTAATGTTCTTCAGTTTACAACACACAAATCCTTCCATTGCTTTGACTGCAGTCTCTTGTGCACTATTTCCCTTCATTCCTCTAGCAGAGACCGTACCTTCAGTTGCTAATGTTCTGTTTTCTGTAATTCCCAGTTAAATTCCCTTTGCTTCTCCAGTACTCTGTCTTTCTTAAACTCTTTTTTGAGCATTTTGATCATCCTTCCTAATCTCTTATTTATTTTGGCTTGACATGCACACTGCTGTTAAGAAACTTGATTTTCTTTTCTACTCTAAAGACTGTTGCAGTCCCAGAGGGTTCCATAAACCAAAAGATTCAAATTTACTGAATCATCCCCAAAGGCAGAAATGACCAAGCAAGACTTTTCTTTTTGTGACTTTTACTTTAGCATAAATCCAAATCAATATAAATTAAACATAAATCAACAGATAATTTGTGGTCAGCACTAGCATCAAATTAAACCTGGAATAGCCGATATATCAGAAATAGATCTTGCGGATTTTCTAAGTAGTCTGCTACTTCAAAATAGCATTACAATCAATCACAATTTTTTTCCCAGCTTGCATCTACTTTGAGTTGAATTCACTATTGTTCAAGAACTTAGCTATTGCTTCACTGGCAATAGCTTTGGCATAGAAGGATTCCACCTTTTGCACAACTCTTTCTGGGAACGCTTCTTTCTGGAACCTTCTCAACTCTCATGGCCTTTTGGATATAGCAATCTGGCTCTACTTAAACTGTCTTTTCACCATCCTGGTATTGCCAAATGTGGATATTAGAACATGTGGAAGTGAAAGAAAGAGAGAGCAGAAGCAATGTTAAATCTGCTTTCCAACTGCTTCAGACTTTTGCCTCAGCTTCCTGATGACCTCCTCTCTCCATCTCTATTTTCTTTTAGTTTTGTCCTTTCACCATGAGGTTTCCATATTTTAACTTCCTTCCCATTGGTACTGCTTTCAGGTGAATGGTCACCAGGTCACAAAGACCCAATATTCTAGTTATCCAAAAATTATAATTGATCCTTTTCCATGAGATACAATCTTTTAAAAGTCCTTTCTTGAATTTTTTTTAAACAATTACAGATTAGCCAAACATTTTAAAGTAATTTAAGGTTATCCTTTCTACCACTGTTTCTTTATTAAGAGGCCATTGCAAGATAATGCAAAATAATATATAAGTGCAAGTAACCCATAAAGGTTTTAGAGCAGTGCAATTCTTGCTAAACAATATGGGTTAAACACTGCCTCCATTAATACAAAATATTCTTTCTCAACTGTATTGACAGTATTCTATCAATGCTGAAGCATTTAAGATCCTGTGCACAGCTGACTACAGTTTGCCACGATGATATGATTAATGAATGCAGTAACCATTATTCATACATAATGTTGTAATTGTTTCAAATGTGGGTTATTATACTGAACCTTGGCAAAGCACGTAGACTGGCTTTGACTAAGACTGAATCTTAATACATTGTTTTCTCATTTTTCAGCTGTGGCTAGCATTTGAGATTTTAATTAAAAGAGGGTTGGGGCCTGTCCTAATGACAGAAATGCTGTAGAAGCTGATTAACAATTATTCTGGGATGGAATCCTTTCCACACACTTGAGGTAACATAACTATCACACAATAATTAGTTGTGAAGAAATTTCGCATGTTGCTTATAATGCCATGGTACCACATTTTTATGCTTTATTCAAAACATCTCTATCGTTTAGAAGAATCTACACAGATTATCACAGAAATGACTGTACAGAAGAATACTATTCAACCCATTGTACCAGAACAGTTCTGTGTATAAAGCTCACAATTCAAACAAGCTTTTCAGAGCTTTCTCTACCTTTGAAGATTGATGTATTTATTCCCTTAAATCTCCATATCCCCTGCTTACTGATGGTGTTTCATTTATTTCCTTCACTGTTTTTATTCGTCATAAATGATGATTTTGTATTTCCCTGAAGTAGCGACTTAATGTCCCTTTCCTTCCAAATTCTTGCAGCCTGCCATGTCCTCTATTTTGTAGTATCCGCAAGCATCAGTATAATTGCTTTTGTGAAAATGCCCAAATCCTTTCTAAAAATGGAAACCAAAACAAGTCCCAGCACAGATTGTTGGGCACTCCACCACGCACATCCTGCCAAACTGGAGAACACTAATTTGCCCAACCCTCTGCTTTCTGTCTCCCAGTCATGTCTGTATCCATATGGTCACATTCCCATGAACATCATGTGCCTGCATTTCCGTATCATTTTCCAAATGTGGGATCTTGACAAGTAATTTCACAAAAAATATATGCACACTTTATTTACTACATTTCCTTTATTTGTAGACTCTGCAATTGTTTCAAAACAAATCAAATACATTCATCTCACACAACCTGCCTTCTGGAAATTCGTGCAGGATTATCCTGATGAGAAGTGTGACTTTCTCTGTGCTGACAGGTGTAATTTCCTATTATGTGGTCTTGGAATTCAACCACAACCAAGGTCAAAATAAGTGGGCCACAATTTTCTTTTAAGAATCTTTCTCCTGTCCCTTTACAAAAATTAAAATTTGCAATGCTAGGCAGAGTTTTGTTTTTTTGGTCCCAACCTTGACATCCAGGTCAAGTGTGAATTCTGAGCTTGGTTTACATCCAGAGAAGTCGCTCACCATGGATTTTGGCACCATTGGCCAATTTGAGGTCAGAGGCTAACCATTATTGTTCAACCAAGCATGAAGGGTGGAATTTCAAAGATGGAGTTCCATCAGACGTTCCTTCAGCAGGATAGGAGCTACGTTCCACTGATGCAGAAAAGAGCGAGAGAGTACACCCACCTTGAGATGTTTTTTCAGAGATCATAAACAGCTGGGATAAGAAACAGCTACAGATGCTGGGTCACCTTGTGGAGAGGGAACCCCTTCAAAAGGAGGTCTGCAGCTTTAGGTCCAGTCAGTTCAGGGTGGTGAAGTTGTGAGCATGTTGGTGTTAAAGGCATTCTGGAGCTGGTCACCTGGTCTGTTTGGAGAGATATCTGTGACAACCATATCTGGGATTACTATTGCTGCATCTATGTATTATGTTTTTCCCTTTCTGTTTCTACCTTTTTGGATTCTATACTGCCTTGTTTCTCTAGAATGTTCAGTGTCGTACTTAAATTCTTAAGGGTTGCACTTGTCAAGGGTTAAGCTGCTGATTTAGGTTAATTGACTAGTTGAGCGATTAAGCATATATAAAGGGTGAGCAAGTAAAAGGTCCTGTGAGCAAGTATTCCTACCTCTGCATCTGAAGGCCCATATTTAAATCCTACCTCAGGATTTAATGGCTGCAGAGATGACATATAATACATCTAAGCAGGTGAATATAAATAAAAAGGAAGGATTAGGTGGGGTAGATGGAGTCTGTTTACCTCTTTACCATGGGTAAAGATCTTTCTATGTCTATTTGAGTGTCAGATTTAGACCTGGATTGATTTACTGGCTGCTACAGTCCCTTGCATCCCTTGTTCATCCTTAACTTAATGTAATATTCTCTCAGTGTCAGTAGCACAGTAAACTCTTTACTTACACTCAGATCCACAAGCATCTACTCCCTCCACCACTTGCACTCACTAGCAACAGTGTGTACTATCTACAAGATGCACTGCAGAAATTTTCCAAAGATCCTTAGACAGCACCTTCCAACTCACGACAACTTCCATCTGGAAGAAACAGTCTAGCAGATTCCTGGAAACAATCACCAGTTGCAAGATCCCTCCAAGCCACTCACCAGAAACATATTGGTGTTCCATCAGTGTCGCTCGGTCAAAATCCTGGAATTCTGTCCCAAACGGGCATTGTGGGTAAACCTACAGCACATGGACTGCAGCAGTTTAAGAAAGGGGTTCACCACCAACCAAGGACACACCTCTCAAGGGCATTTAGGAACAGGCAATAAAGGCTGCCCTGTCAATGATGGCCATGATCCATGAGTGAATAATAAAAAGAAGGATTTACATTATGCTAAATACAGCTCACTATAACTGAATTTCATTTCTGCTCCTCTTTGAGTCTCAATCACAAGTTTCTCTTTTCCTGGCTGATCTCCATTTACTATGAGGTCTGCTGCTTGGAGATGACCTTCAGGCAGTTACCATGCCACTGACACCTTGGTGAGGGGATGCTGGTGGTGGTTGTGGGGAGTGGTGCCCACTGCCTCTGTTAAACTGGCAGGATATTTATAATAACAAGCTACCAACTGCTTATGGATGGATAACAGTTTAACCACAAACTGACTTCCAGGAAAATAGTCTTGGGTAGCTGCTAGTATGAAATTAGCATCCACTAAACTCCACCTCCAGCCTTCTATTGAGGTGAAAATCCTGCCCCTGGAGTCTTTGGTTACATTTCCTGTTGGCGCAAATTTTTGGAAAATTTGTGATTAGGCTAACCCAAATACAAGGTATGATATTATTAAGGACCTTTTGATGTCCAACTGAGGATGCTCAGCCAAGGATTCTCAGGCTCTTAATTCTCCAAGGGACAGAGTGGCAAATCCTTGGATAAGAGGCAGCAAAGGAACTTTTCAGATCAGTCAACAGAGAACACAAATGACATCTTGTAATATGAGTCCAGATAACACTCAGCAAAGAAGCTTCCAATTACAGGCCATACACTAAAAGTTAATAAGTCTGCTCTACTAACACAAATTCCACAAATAGAATGGCCAATTATTCTTATTCGTGAAAGCCAGAAACATAGAAGAGCTAAGTCGTCATTTCACATAATTATCATTGACGTCAATCGGTCAATCAGATCTGCATAGTACTACAAATGCCTTATCAATTATAGCAGTGTTCCTTTTCATACAGTATGTTCCTTGTCTTGCTTTGTAAATGGGAATTCTGAAGAGAGGCCATTGGTTCAGACATTAAGTGGTAAGAGCCCAAGGTCCTGAATGCTAATTTATTTTAACAGTAAACTTCCCATACCATAAAGACCTACTGGCTACCGCTGGGTTTAAAATACTATAGCTGAGCTGATAACATTAAAAACAATAAGGACCAGCAAACAGCAAGCAATGTTTTGTAAATTTTACTTCTGAAACATCTTTGATCAACATTGCAATACCATTGTTGCAGGAATAATCCAACAGGATTCTCTCTTTAAATATCTACTTTTTTAGTATTCTGAATATCCTGTGTTCTTACTCACACCAGGTTCCATTTGTACATCAGCCTTATGATTGGTGACCTACTTTGGTTCCTGGTTAAGGAATGCCCCAATTTGCAAATTTATATCATTGTTCTCAATTCTCTTCCTATCCTTGCTCTTTCCTAGCTCTGAAATCTCTTCCATCTCGACTGCCTACCAAGAATTTTGTGCTGTTCTAATTCTGGCCTCTTGCATATTCCTGATTTTAATTGCTTCACTATTGATAGCCGTGTATAAGTCCAAAGCTCGGGAATATGTTCCCTAGTCCTCTCTATCTCTCACCTTTCCACCTTTAAGACACTCCTTCAAACCTACTACTATGACAAATGTTTAGACCCTTGGTCTTATTGGCTTATTTGGCTTGCTGACAACGTTCGCCACATATGCTCTTGTGAAGCACGTTGAGACATTTTATGACATTAAAGGTGCCATATAAATGCTAGTTTGTTATGTTGTGTTGATGCACCAACATCCACAAGGAAACCGGACAAGATTAGTTGTTCCTGAGTTTGTCCAGCAGGACTCAAAAGCAAAAGACATGCCATTAACACCCACAGAAGAGTCTTTAGAGATGCATCTTCTGCTGTACACAGAATAAAAGTGTTTGGAGCAGCCACACGCTCTAAGTCAGGAATAGATGAATTATTAATAGGTCAACAGATGGAGAAAGAGACTGGCGCTGTAAGAAAGACACAGACATGGTTGGATCCATTGCATGTTGTGTCACTTTCCCAGCCCTCACAGACTATCAGTGTTCTCTGCCCTGCTGCTATTAGTAGTTGCTTGTTAGCTATTACAACATGATGTAGAAAGTAATTCTTGAATGGCAGCAAATAATGTTCATGCTAATCCCTCAGATGGAAGTGTATGAATGGTGAGTGGATACGTTGCTCCTGCATCTAGTATTAACAATAATAATATTAAAATAAAATGAATGAGAAAGGAGCCAGGAGCCCTTCAATCCTCTGCTTCCACCTGTAGAACTAAATAACTCAAAAGGGAAAATGCAATCGCTCTTTCAGTCATAAAACTACTTGGTTTGTGGACTCCGTCCACGTTCAGCACCACGAACATTCACAAAGTAGAAGACGTGAGAGGAAACAAATGACCATCAATGTACAAATCGAACTTCTGTGGAGTTTTGACTTCTGTGGAGCACTGTCTGACCCATTGTGATCTCCAGAATTTGTTGTTTTCTGTGGAGCACTTCCTGCTTTTGTAAGTGCGGTGTCAAACAGCACCACTTAGTCTGTTGCCTCCTTGCAAACCTTCAGTATTGGTTTTGAATTGATAACAGCTGCTGCAGCCTCAGAGCATGTTTTGCTTTATAAGTGTCATGGTAGTGCACTTGGAGAGCTGATGTGCCAGTTGCAAGACCAATATAACGAATCTGGTTTCATCAGAACTGTTTCGATGAAAGATCGTTGACCTGAAACGTACGCTGTTTCTTCACAGATGTGGTCTGACCTGTTCTGTTTTCCAGCATGTTCTGTACATATTGAATAAAAATACTCCCTGATCCTCCCTCAAAGGCAATCAAAGGAAACCAGAGCATGCAGCATCCCCACATTGACATTGTTCTCCACAGATTCCTTTCACTCAAGTCCCAGCAGAGACTGATGAATGGGGTCTTCGATTTCAGTCGATAGTTATCACTTTAACCTCAAATCTCTACACATTGATTAAGTTCATTTTTGAAAAAATGAATTGTGCCAACATCAACTAATTTTGCCGGGATTCTACTTTGTGGAAGCAGTTTTTAATTAAATCCCAATTAATACTTGAGATTTATTCATGTTAAACCAATGTCCAACTCTATGTCAAAATTTGACAGGAGGTTATGTTTCTCAAATGATTTCCGACTTCTCCTTAAATAACCATGCAACCTTCTGCATATATTTAAACAGACAGATAATCTCTCAGTTTAATACAATGTAAGAAACAAGCTAGGCAATTTACGCCCAGCAAAGTTCTGGAAATATTAATGTGGTAAATACCAGTTCATCTGATTGAGGGATAATTAATGACCAGGACTATTGTTCAATATTTTACATCCATTTGAGTGCTAACAGGGCCTCCATTTGATATCTCACCCGAGAGACTCCCTTTATGCATTGCACTTGAGCATTCACCTGGATTTTTACGTCCAAATTTCAGGAGGGGCACATTACCTCTTAATTATCTGCCTCACGGTTAAGTGTGCTATGATCTGAGCCATAGAGAACAAATTCAGCCACACATTTTCTACG
Source organism: Rhincodon typus (assembly GCF_021869965.1). Lineage (NCBI taxonomy): Eukaryota > Metazoa > Chordata > Chondrichthyes > Orectolobiformes > Rhincodontidae > Rhincodon > Rhincodon typus. The sequence continues at coordinate 12,668,571 of NC_063363.1, forward strand.
CTTTTAAGCAGAAAGTAAAAGTCTCTCTCTGCAGTGTTCCCATCACTCCCAGAACAACTACAGCACAGGATTATACACAAAATATAGCTTCCTCTACTTTTTTAAACAGAAAGTAAATGTTTTACAACACCATCTCCATCAAACACTCGCAGGACAGGGAAAGAGTGGAGTTAGATACAAAGTGAATCTCCTTTACCATTGTCAAAATCAAATACTCCCAAGACAGGGACAGCGCAAGGTTAGATGTAGAGTGAATCTCCCTCTCCACTGTCCCCATCAAACATTCGTAGGGGAGGTACAGCACGACTTTAGATAGAGAGTGCAGCTCTGTCTACTCTGTTTAAATAGAAAGTAAAAGTCCCTTAACGCTCCCTCCATCAAGCACTTCCAGAACAGGGACTGCACAGGCTTACATGCAAAATAAAGCACCCTCTACTCTTTCAAAATGAAGGTAAATCTCCCTCCACTCTTTTAAACTGAAAGTAAACTGAAAGACTGTTTAGATACAGAGTAAAGCTTCTTGTATTTCAGTTCAATACCAATACTGAAGGTTTGCAAGGATGCATCAAACTGAGTGGTGCTGTTTGAATTAGCAGTGAATTATTTCAAGACACCTCACTTACAGAGGTTTTCCTCTAAATCTCCCTAGACACTGTCCCCATCAATCACTCCTAGGAGAGGGACAGCAGGGGATTAGATACAGACTAAAGCTCCCTGTACTCTTTTAGGCAGAAAGTAAATATCTCTTGACATTGTCTCCATCAAACACTCCGAGGACAGGTACAGCATGGGCTTATTTCCAAGAGTAAAATTTCCTCTGAAGCAGGCTTTTCAGTGTGATTTTAGAGAATTGTTGCATTGTTGGAAATGCTGTCATTCAGACAACATGTTAAACTGAACACCTGCCTGGAAATTCAGGTCAAATAAATTCCCATTGCTTTCTTGAAGAAGCGATGGGAATACTGGCAGTATATGGGACTTCAACATTAAGTGATCTTTCATCTTTTCTGCTGTTTGTCGGCACCTTGCTGGGTACAATTGACTGTATATTTGACTGCAGAACAATTGTGATTGCACTTCAAAATTAATTGGTTGTGAAGAGCTCTGAGATGGCCTGAGGATACGATAAGGCATTCTATAAATGCAAATTATTTCATTCTTGTTGAACCATTCATTACTTTTTCTATCATCACCACCTGCTTAATTAAAATGTCTGCTTCCCAATGAGTTACTTCTGTCCCTAATGTTAGTTGTTTGTTTCGTCCCCATGGGAGGAACCTGATCGGGGACTGAGTGACATAGGCTGCGATGGGTTAAGTAACAGAATCGGGGTAAGAAGTCTGGCAAGACCTATCTTGCATTGGTGGGAACTTGCTGCATCTTTTATGCAGCTGCTGAGTGGTGAGGTGAACTTTTTTGCTAACTAGTGTCAAGCTGCCAATTCCGAGGGACTGTAGCTTGTTAAATGCCTCACTAATGTCACAATCAGCTCCGATTTCATCTTCCTGTCATACCAAACATCCCAAACAAGTTAGATGTCAAGATTCTTGCTGTGGAGTTCAGAATGGATACATCTCTGTTCCACTAATGGATAGCCTCAGTTGGCTATCCATTGGCTCAGCACCCAACAGCACCTCAGGGCATGACCCATGGGCACCAAATGGTAGATCCTGTGTCCATGAACATTGGCATTTGACTCATGATGAACATGAAACCTCTCCAATCAACTTGCAGGATGCTCAGGAAGCAAGGACCACGTGGTTCAGTTGGAGAAACAGCTGGACACAATGCGTTGCACACATGGGTCAGAGAGAGTGATAGACACTAGCTTTAGGGTGGTGGTCACACCACAGGTCCAGACAGATAGACGAGTGACCATCAGGAGAGGCAGGCAGTGCAGGAGTCTCCTCTGGCTATTCTCTTCTCAAAAAGGTATACTGTTTTGGATACTGTTGGAGGGAATAACCTCTCAGCAGCCAGGACTGTAGCACCACAACTGGTTCTGCTATAGAGGAAGGTGAGGCAAAGTCCAGGCGAGCGATAGTTGTAGGTGACTCCATAGTCAGGGGCAAAGACAGGCATTTCTGTGGCTGTGAACGAGACTCTAGGATGGTGTGTTGCTTCCCTGGTGCCAGGGTCCTGGATGTCTCTGAGAGGGTGCAGGACATCCTGAATCAGGAAGGAAAACATATAGAACTCCTTATCCACATTACCACAAATGACATAGATAGGAAGAAGGAAGAGGTCATTTTAGGGAGTCAGGTAAGGAGCTAAAAAGTAGGATTACCAGAATAGTAATCTCAGGATTACGACCCATGCCATGGGCTAGTGAGGTTAGGAACAGAGAGAGAGTACAGTTGAACACATCACTACAGATCTGGTGTAGGAGGCAGGGCTTTAGATATATGAATCATTGGGATGTCTTCTGTGGAAGGTGGGACCTGTACAAGAAGGATGGGTTGCACCTGACCTGGAGGGGCACCAATACCCTGCGCAGGAGATTTGCTAGAGATCTTTGGAAGGGTTTAAACTAGTGTGACAAGGGGGTGGGAACCAGAACAACAGCTACTGGAGATAAAGGAAAGGCTGAGGTGATGGCCTAGTGGTATTTTCGCTGGACTGTCAATCCAGAGACCCAGACAAAGTCCTGGCGACCGAGGTTCAAATCCTGCCAGGGCAGATGGTGGAATTTGAATTCAATAAAATATCTGGAATTATGAACCTAAAGACCATGAACCCATTGTCGATTATTGGAAAAACCCATCTGGTTCACTAATGTCCTTTAGGGAAGAAAACTGCCATCCTTATCTGGCCTGAGTCTACAAGTGATTTTAGACCCACAGCAATGTGGTTGACTCTAAACTGCCCCCTGGGCAATCAGGGATGAGCAATAAATGCTGCCTGGTCAGCGACGCTCTCATTCCGTTAATGAATGAATAAAGGATATGCATAGCACAGAGTAAGAGCAGGGAGAGGGAAGTCGCGGGGCTCAGAGGGACTGGAGGTCTGGAGTGCATTTACTTCAATGCAGGAAGTATATCAGGTAAGGCAGATGAACTAAGAGCATGGAATTATGATGTTATTGCCATTATGGAGACATGGTTAAAGGAGGAACTAACGGGTTAACATTCCAGGATATCGCTGTTTTAGATGGGACAAAAAGGGAAACAAAAGGCGTGGGGGAGTTGCATTGCTGATTAGGGATCACATCACAGCTATGTTGAGGGAGGATACATCAGAGAGATCTTGCAGTGAGGCATTATGGGTGGAGCTCAGGAATAGGAAGTGTGAAATCACAATGTTGGGAGATCAGTAGATACATAGTCAGATACTGGAAAAGTGTGAAAAAAGCAGGGTAGTTGTGGTGGGTGACTTCAACTTTCCTCATTGAGTGGGACTCACAAAAAGCCAGGGGCTCAGATGGAGAGCAAGTTGTTAGATGAGTCCAGGAGGGCTTTTTGAGACAGTATGTTGACAGTCCAACCAGAGAAAAGGTTATACTAGACTTGATTATAGGGAATGAGCCAGGACAGGTGATTGGTGTTTCAGTAGGACAGCATTTTGGGCTCAGTGACCATAACTCTATAAGATTTTGAGTTGTCATGGACAAAGACAAGAGTGGCCCTTGGGTGAGGGTGCTTAATTGGGCAAGGGCCAATTACATCCAAGTTAGACAAGAACTGGGAAATGTGGATTGGGAGCAGTTATTTGAGGACAAATCTACATTTGGCATGTGGAAGGCTTTTAAAGACCAATTGATTAAAGTGTGGGACATCATGTCCCTGCAAAACTGAAGTATAGGAATGGCAGGATCCAGAAACCTAACACCTCCAACATATGCCAGCTGACTACGCAACAAGTAAACTGTATGGCCTCATGGTTAAACATTGCTGAGAGAATAAGTATGAGGTAGGATCATTAATGCCGGCTATGTGTGATGTGAGCTGTGTGATTTTGGAGCTGCTGCGCTATTACATTGCTGAGGAGTCAATACCAGATTGCCAAAGGTCCTCTGGGCACACAACAGCCTTTTATAATAGAGTGGGTGCAAGGCATGTTGGCCTTTCAGTGGGTAGCTGCTGAGTAATGAGCTGTTCTAGGAATAAAGCATAGTAAGAAGGGGATAGAATCAGCCAAGATCAATCCCTTAGGGGCAGGGTTGGTAGTTAATGAGGTGAGTTTGGTTAGAAACCTTGTTAGGTCTCCTAGCGAGACCTTAACAAATTTGAAGCAACTGACATTTAGCTAAAGAAGAGTAAGTTTCAGCCCCATGGCACTTATTCCAAATTCTCATATTTGTTCATCTTTAGTAACCCATTTGTGTAATTGGCATGAATCATTTCATACTGTTCAGCTGATGAGTGCTGTGAAGAAAGAAGACCATGTATGTAGCATAATATTGATGGACAGTTCGATTTCCTTTCTAAGCTTCTCTCCTTAACAATAATCTGCAATAAAAAAAGCTATCTTACTGGCCACGATGTGGAGGTGCCAATGTTGGACTGGCATGGACAGGTCAGAAATCATATGTCACCAGGTTAAAGCCCAATAGGTTTATTTGAAAACACAAGCTTTCGGAGTTTTATTCCTTCTTCATGTGTTAGTGACAGATGTAGTATCGGACACAGAAATTATAAGTAAAAGATAAAAGTGGCACACCATTGATGAGGTTGTACTAAACAAGCCTAAGATGCTGTTAAATCTTTAATTAGTTAGATGGTTTTAATTGATTAATATGTATATGTAAATTCCTGAATTCCTTTCAAGTCCCTGTCCTGTGAGAACTAAAGGTTTTATCTGTGTAGAGAAAAGGTGACATTTTAGGTCAGACAATGCTTGTTAGGTGTGAGGCCTTGTTTAGAATCTGCTTGTGTTTTAGTTTGGAGTCAGATTGGTTTTATTTCTAAAGTAGGAATTTGTAAAATGCCACATTGACTGTCTATAAATTGTGTGCATTTTGAACAAAATAGAATGTTACTGCAAATACAAATTCACCCCATGGATTCACGTGTGTGCGTGTATGAGGGAGAGTGAGCGTGTGTGTGTCAGTGTGTGTGTGAAGGGGGTAGAGGGACAGAGTGTGTGTGTGCGTTTGTGTGTGTGTGTCTGTGTGTTTGTGTGTGTGAGTGAATGTGTGAGAGTGTACATATTAATCAATTAAAACCTTCTAACTGTTTAAAGATTTAACAGCATCTTAGGTTTGTTTAGTACATCCTCATCAATGGTGTGACCTTTTGATCTTTTACTTATAAGTTCTGTGTCTGATACTACCTCTCTCACTAAGACCTGAAGAAGGAGTAAGACTCCAGAAGCTTATGTTTTCGAATAAACCTTTTGGACAATAGCCTGGTGTTGTGTGATTTCTGACTTTATCTTAATGGCAACATTGTAATCATAGTCACTTGTTGTAAAAACCCATCTCATTAATTAGTGGCCTTTAGAGATGGAAATCTGCTGTCCTAAACTGGTCTGGCCTACACATAAATCCAAACCCAGAGCAATGCGGTTGACTCTAACAGTCCTCTGGTAATTAGAGATGGATATTAAATGCTGGCCCAGACAATGGCTCCCACTTCCTATGAATTAAATTTAAAAAAAAATGCACTAAAATACCGTATCATGGACACTGCCAAGTGAGCATTCGTCAAATGTAAGTTTGGACAATGTGCATGCGTAGACATCACAAAACCCACCACAGCCCACATCTTTCAGTGCCCTATCAAATAGTGGTATAATGTACAGACCAAACTATCATCCAAAACCTTGAACAATCAGTGTTTTTGCCCTAGGTGGAATACTACGACCAGTTCTGGGTGCCACATGTTAAGAGTGATGTGAAGGTCATAGAAAGAGTACGTAATTCTTGAGATGAGCAGATAGTTTGGAAAGGTTAGGACTATGTTCCTTGGGGAAGAGAAGACTGAGAGGAGGTAATCAAAATCAAGAGGGGTCTGGGCAGAGTAAATAGGTCAGAGGATCGAGAATGAGAGGGCATAGATTGAAAGTAATTGGCAAAGGCAACAACGAAAGCATCATGAGTGGTTAGAATCTCAAATGCCTGAGAGGGTGGTGGAGGCAGTTTCGTTGCAGGCATTCAACAGGAAATTGGAATTGTTATCTGTAAAAGAAAAAATGTGCTGGGCTATGAGCAGGTGTCCAGAATTGATATTAATTAACTTGTGTTATTGGAGACCATGTGCTGAACAAGCCTCTTTCTGTGCAGTCTTCTGGGTAAAAATACATGTGCTTTATTCTCTGTGAATTCTGCGTGTTATCACAGCCATAAGATCGTAAGATATAGAAGCAGAATTAGACCATTTGGTTCATTGGGTCTGCTTTGCTCCACCATTCGATCATGGCTGGTATGTTTCTCAACTCCATTCTTTGCCTTCTTCCCATAATCCTTAATCCCCTTACTAATCAAGAACCTATCTGACTCTGTCTTAAAATCACTTGTTGCCACTTGGCAATTGACGATATATTTGGCGTGGAATTGCCAAATTTTCAGTTGACACTCCCAATTTTTTAATCTCAGGCATTTTTTTTAAGAAAGAAGTCTCTTTGGATAAAAGAAAGGATTGGCCACCCCTGTTCTTAAAGTTAAGAGATTCTTTAGCTGGAAACCATTCTCTTGACTTGTTTTCAAGTAGAAATTTTTCTGATTTATTGAAGTTCCTAACCATAATATCCATCTCATTGTCACTAATAGCTAATTCCTCTTGCACCCTAAGAGAATTCAACTAAGTATGTAAAGAGATGACCCTGACTTTAGATATCAGTGGCAGATGACAATTGTTGCTTTCACTTGCATAATGAAGATAGACTATAATGTTTATCCAATATTGGATGGCGAATCAAGATATTCATAATTCTCAAGAGTATATTACTGAACTGTTAAATTAAAGAAACATTAGCTATTCTCCAGCATTCTGTAATGAGCAGTGAAAATCTCTGGACATACATACTTCAGCCATAATGTCCTGAAGGTCTTTTGGATGCATTCCATCTGGTCCTGTAGTCCTATGAATATTCATGCTGTCTGGTTCTAATGGTTGTTACATTAGTTAACTTATTTCTAATGATCATTGCATTACTCAGCTCCATGTTCTGCATAAAGTTAGTTGCATCTAATTCCTTTTGAATGAAAAGATGCATATTCTTTTCTGTGAGGAGGTGAAATATGGAAGTATTCTTCTGCATTTTATTTGTTCCTAAGAACATACAAATTAAGAACAGGAGTATGCCATTCAGCCCCTTGTACCTGCTCCATCAGTAAATATAATCACGGATAAACTGATTGTGGCCTCATTTCCATCTACCCCACACACTCCCCCTGATAACTTTTGACCCCCTTGTTAGTTAAGAATCTATCTACATCTGTCTTAATATATTTAGTGACTCCACAGCTCTCTGGGGAAGAGAATTTCAAAGACTCGACACTCTGAGAGGAAAATGCACTCCTACTCTCCATTTTAAATGAAAGACTCATTATTTTTAAACTTTGTTCCCTGGTTCTAGTCTCTCCCATAAGGGGAAACATTCGTTCAGCTTCTGCACCCCAGCACACACCCCCACCACCACATTTAGATCTCACAGGATCTTATATGTCTCTGTAAGATCACCTCATACTCTCCCAAACACCAATGGATGCAAGCCCAGTCCGAGCAACCATTGTACATAAGTTTCCCCACCCTGCACTCATAACCCACATCCTTGTTATCAGTCGAGTTTCTCCAAATATTTTACCTTTGTCTAAAGCTTCTTATCAAGTAGTCTATAGCTCATTAGGAATTAAGCCTCTTACTGACAGCTACAAGATTCACCTTCCTTCATGACTTCCTTTGGTATCAGATGAACAGAGCAACCCAGACGCCACCCATATTGGATCTGATAAGTGCTAGGTTACATTGTACAACATAAGTGACCAGGTTTAACAAAATAAATAAAGTTTCCAGGACTCACCATGACCAGAACTTAACTGAACAAACCATAGCTCCACTGTGGCTACATGAACAAGGGAGAAGGTGTGTGTTCTGTGCTAAATGCATCATCTCCTAACCCTGCAAAGTCTTTCCAACATCTTTGAGGTCTAATTCAGTGAATCACTCATTATTCAATCCATGATACAGCAATCTGTTGGACAGGTATCTCTGTCATTCAGCTTAGTACCAATCCTCTCGACATAGGAACATTGGTTTTACTGTATAGGCCAGTTGATAAGACACAGCAACTCAAGAAGATAATCTTGACAACATCTCCCAATCTCATGACCTCATCACTGATAATGATGACAATAAGCATCCTTATCATTGTTAAAGATCCCCTTAAAATCACAAACCGTTCTCATCTCATCATTTACACAAAGGTGACAATGGATCAAGAACATTCAGCAATACCTTCTCCTGAAACTACGAATGGATATTATGTGTAGCTATATCAGCATAGCCCACACCTCAGGAAAAATATATATTCTAAAAATCCAGAAAAGAGGAAGTATCAAATGTTGGATCCATTTCCTAAAATTTGTAATTGCTGATCAAATTCATTTACAATCTGATAATTCATAGGAACAAAAATAAAGAGCCCATACAATATAATAATATATTGCATATCATGTTGTATGATATGCATTTCAATAGAATGAACAAATAGAAAATCTAGTCATCCCTCAACTCCTTCTAACAAGCTCTGAGGAATGACAAAGTCTGTTGACCTATATAACCTCACTGGCTAATAGATATAGACATATCCAAATGTATTTTAGCCACTTTTAGAAATGGCTGGACATAAAATATTTCTTGAACTCTGTCCTTTTCTGTTTAAAGACAGGGCTGTCAATCCATCATGATCAATGATTCTGCAGCATAGTTTCTTGTAAAATTAAGGCAATTACCCATGGGATGAGAATAAAAACGGAAATTACCGTATCATGCAAAATCTATGAACTGGCAACTTTCACACCCTACTTGGCATTGCCCCCATGAAATGGCAGTGATGATACATTCACTTCCGTTATCAACCACGAAGAAGGATAGGATCAGCACCCTCATAAGGCTACCACCATCTCCAATTTCCCCTCCAAGTCACAAATTTCTTGATTTAGACTTCAAAAAGGTAAGGGGGCAATTTTATTTCACAAAGAATGGTTCGTGTGTGGAATGGACTTCCAAGGAAATGGTGGAAATGGAAACAATTACAAGGTTTAAAAGACATTTGGATAAGTACATGAATAAGAAATATTTGGATGGATATGGGCCAAGTAAAGGCAGGTGGGACTAGTTTAATTTGGAATTATGGTCAGCTTGGACTGGTTAGTCTGATAGGTCTGTTTCCACACTGAATGGCTCTATGACTCTTGACTTGGACTTCTATCAGCTCTTTATGTAGGAGGCTGTATTGTTACTATTGCTGTAACAGTTCTTTTTATAGAATCCCTACAGTGTGGAAACATGTCCTTTGGCCCAACAAGTCCACACTGACCCTCAGAGCCTCCCACCCAGATCCATCCCCCTATAACCCATCTAATCTACACTGTGGGCAATTTAGCCAAACCACCTAACCTGCACATCTTTGTCTGTGGGAGGAAACCAGAGCACTCAGAGGAAACACATGCAGAAATGGGGAGAATGTGCGAACTCCACACAGGCAGCTGCCTGAGGCTGGAATCGAACCTAGGACCCTGGCACTGTGAGTGCAGCAGTGCTAACCACTCAGCCACCATGCCATCTCAGAGTGACCTCTCAGGATCACTAAGGACAAGGAATAAATGCAACCTGCCCAGTGTGTTACCCACCCCCTGACAATTCATTTGTTAAAAAGCTCTGAATTGCTGTTAGCAGCAATGTGGGAGGTCCACTTTTTCATGCTCATTCCTTTGATTTCTGAGGGAAGACTTAAACAAAGTGGCTTTCAATATTTTGTTTCATGTTCTTGAAAATATAAATAATAATCATGAAAGATCTGGCAGAGTATGGTGTCACTTGTCTACCAATCTACATGAACCAGGAAAATTGTTTTCAAGTCCAAAATCAAAAAAACTGACAAAAATGGGTGATCACTTAAAGATCATAGGAGATTAAATCTTAGACAGGTTAGTGTTAGAAACTACCCACCTCAGGTATGAATCAATGCCATTTTAATGAACAAAACATGTTTTTATGAACAACATTTTTTGTAAGTGTCCAGTTTCATTTGTATGCAAACATGCAAGGAAACGTTTTATAGGCCCTGTAGAGAAACAGATACATACCCAGCAAAATAGTACCTCAATGGAGATAAATCATTAATACATGGCAAATCTGTTTCCATTGCAGTAGGACTGTTCATTGATTGACATGTGGCAGCGGTGGTTGTCATGTGACAACTCTCACTTTCTTTTTACTTACTTCTCTCATGGATGAGAACATTTGAGACAATGGGATGCAGTGGTTAGCTTGGTGCTCTGACGAACCTCCTCAGTCTTAATTCCAGAATGGTGCTCCAAATATCTCCATTACTGCAGCAAGGCTTTAGGTTTTGCCCAGCCTTGTTTCTCTTTATCATTTAGATCTGACAGTGCCAAAATACTTCCAGATTTGAGGACAGTTTAGTTTTATGAAGTAGCATGCATTGAGGGTTTGACTGAGGCTTCACAAGTACAGTTACAGAAAGGAGACTTTGATCCTATCTGTCCAGTTTGCAAATGACCATCAATCTCAAAGGACAGAGCCTGTATTCTAAGTGAGTGCATTACTTTGACATGGCTTCTTCGTGTTTACCATGCACAGCTTGTTCTCTTCATCATGCACATACCTTTGTTTCATTTGTTCATGGAACTTAAGGCGTCGCTGGCTAAGCCAATATTTATTGCCCATCCCTAATTGCTCTTGAAAAGGTCTTCTCTTAAAATGAACTTTATCGCCTTTGATGTTCAGCTTGAAAAACTATTTGATTTAGGGGAGTGCTTAATTTCAATCAACAGGTCAAAAAAAAGACTTTTTCAAATTGTTCAAAAAATATTTAGAAGATTTCTCTACTTTCTTAACGGAATAAAGTCTAACAACAGACCTTAAAATTCGCAGACAAATCATTTTTGATGCATGATCTTGCCTACTTTAATATAATTTTTGCAATTATTACTGATACTCACTGTAACTCTTATAATTTGTTCATCTGTCTTTCATAGACGTATGAATACACTATTAAGCTGAGTGACCGGATTGATAGGTTACTAAGGAAAGGTCAATTACTTGATAGTTCCTGCAGCACCTTTAGGTCTGGATCAGTAAGTAACTCCATTGACAATCAATATTAGTAATTGCTAAGTATTTAGTGAACTTGTGTCTCAGTCAGTCCTGAATTCTGAATCCATAGCTTTTCATCCACTAAACCAAATCAATGAAATCCTAGTTTGCAGCTACATAATGAATATGAATATACCTCAGAGATTCAAGCTGCCTATATCAAAACTTGGGAAAGATTATATAAATGGTACATTAAGTTGATCTTCATAAATGCCATCTAAGAATTATATGAACAGCATGAATTTAGTATTCCTATCGTTTTATCAATTGAATGTACTCTCACAGATTGAATTCCATGTCAGAGATCCCCTCACAAATAAAGACTGAAATTAAAGCCATATTTAAACATCTTTAAGAATATGGTAAAGGAATTCTATTTTTCTGAGATTCAAGTAGGGTCCAGGTTCTCAGGAAATATAAGATGATGTTTTGGTAATTCAGAGAGAAAAGGACATTAAAATGGCAGAATGATTATATTGTATGAAAAGAATGGGTTGAACAAACGATACGCTTACATCAATAACAAGGTAGATTTGTATAATACCTTTATCATGCAAAAATATTCCGATGTGTTTGATAGAACTGCAATTTTAAAAAGTTGTGGCCAAACTGAGGGCGAATTAGAAGGGAAGATCATGAAGTTGGCCAATCTGACAACTTTATGCTCAGGGAGATGTGTTATAAACTGTGAATGTAATCCTTTTTTCAATTATCTGCTCAGTCATCTAATCCTGACATTTCACAATTCATTTATGCTTTTAAAAAGCATTTTTGTTTGAAACAGATTATTTTTTTTCTACACCTAGTCTTCAATTCTTAAGTGCTTTATCCTTCAAGTTGTCAAATTACACTGTCCACAAATAGGACAGAGTTTTGAATAATGCCCTTGAGAGGATGAAAAAATTCTTAATAGAGGATAATTATTGTATTTGTGCTGCGTTGGAACATTTTTATAAATAATCTGTTGGAGGCAGACAGATCATACTGCTTTAAATTATATGCAAACGTAAACATTCAACAATATGCCACAAACAGTCAAAGCTATAATTTACATTGCTAAATTACAAGCATGACATACATTCAGGAGAACCACATTGACAAATAACTATTGGGAGTACACATTGCAATAAAATGTAGTCATTTTTAAAATGACAACTCCGCCCTAGCTGTTCTTCTGGATAAGCCCAAAGGGCATTCACTATATTTAGTATTGGTGCCCATTGGATGTTCAAAATTGCCTGCAGCTCACCTAAAAGCATTCTTTGATACTTAATTTCACTATTTTATACTTCCCAGTGTCACATGTCACTACCTTCCTCATTGACTAGTCCAGTTTCTTCTAACTTTGCAAAGTGGGAAAAGGTTTCCTTCAGATTATTCAGTCTTGGCTTCTTTAAAAACAACTGATCTTTGATCAGTGGGCCACAACATGGTTTTGTTTGGGATCAGAAACTCACTATGTGTAGACATTGAATGCTCAGAACCTGTATCTTAACGTCCCATTGTCCAACAAGTTTTGAGTCTTATAATACTGTGGTAATATGACTCATAAAATCTCTACAGTGCAAGAAGGGGCCATTCAGCCCATTAGGTCTGCACTAATCATCCGAAGACCATCCCACACCATCCCTGTAACCCCGCATTTGCCATGGCTAATCCATCCCTGTACTCTACGGGGCAATTTAGCATGGTCAATCCACCTAATCTGCATGTGTTTGCACTGTAGGAGGAAACCGGAACACCCGATAGAAAGCTACCCAGACATGGGGAGAATGTGCAAACTCGACACTGTTATGGCCCAGACCAAACCCCCTTGAAATATATTAAGAAGATAGTCTAGACTGTAACATTTTCTTATTTTAAAGGTAAGTGTAAAGTGCTGCAAACCAGATGCAATTCAATTGGTCAAATTGCTTGACTTTACACAAAACATACTTTACTTTTATGTTGCAGATAATATATAGACAAAATAGAAATAAAAGAATTGGCTTTACTGTAACTCTATAAAAATGTTTAGCAATGTATAAACCACTACTAATTAACTGTGCCAAATAGTAATATCCCATAAACACACCCTTGGCTAAGGAAAATTCAATAAAATAGATTGTCTCACATGCAATTCTAGCAGCAGGAAGAGACCCCCAACTCTTAGGTCTAATAGAGAGTGGAATCAGAGCTTCCACATCTAGCTTCAAGATACAGCAACTACAGAAAGATAAAACTAAAAATCCTGGTTCTGTAGGACGTTGACCCCACCCATTCAGGTTGCTTCTATTGTTCCAACTTAAAATAAAGCAAGGCCTCACAAGCTGTTTACTTTATTGGCTTTGAGCAGACCTCTTGATACCTCTGTCTCAACCTTTCTTTATTAAAAAAAAAACAAATCAAATACACCTCTTAAAGCCATAGTATCATCAAACACAGACAGTCACCAAGGCTAGAATCAAACCTGGGTCCTTTGCGCTGTGAGGCAGCAGTGTCAACCACTGTACCACTTGACATACACTCATGCAGGGAATTTCCTCAGGATTTGTCTTGATTGGCTAAGTGTACTTTGGTGAAACCACACATACATCACAGAGTAGGATATTTGTCAATCTTCCAGTGGGGCAATACCAACCAATTGAAGTAACCCAACCACACCCACCTACCCATTAATTTGTCTGTCACTGTTTTCAGTGAAATGAATGTTGAACTCACCCTGAAATAATACTGTCAGTATGAACCATACTGTCATATCGCAATTGTTGAGATATAGCTCAAAGTCAATGGAGTTAATGTGCTTACAGGCTGCTAGTCTATAACAGCATGCTATCCTAAGTCACCAGTGCATGCAAGAGCTGAAGAAGCAAATGAACAAGTAAAATGTCTGACCCAATTTTTTTTCTCTATGTTTGCAGAATTACATGTCTCTTTACAGACTGTAGGCAATTTAGTTGCACTTTAGCGCATTCCCAAGCTTGTATCTAAATTCTGTCTAAGCCAGAAAGCCTGGCTATTAATTTTGTTCATATTTCAAAGGCATCTACCCTAGCTACTAGTTTGGAAGACTAAACAGATATTAGTTGCAATTGAACTCAAGGAATCCTAAATGCACAGAGAACATTTTTTCATCCATTTTATCAAATTCCTTCATTTCAAATGCAGTCTTTTTCCTCCATTGAGAATACATTGAGCTTAATGTGTTTCTCATTTTACGTGTGCTCAGTTTTTCCTGGTACATGGACTGTTTATAGGATAATTACGTGGTTATTGGTCACCGTAGTCACACCAGACCATAGGGCTACTCTCTAATCAGAGACAACTGATGGTGATTTAACCTGCGGCCCATCATACCTCAGGCAAGAGAAAAGATTGAGAAGATTGCTCCTTCATGAATTGAACCCACGCTATTGGTATCACACGCTTCACAAACCAACCAACCAGCCAGCCAATTGAGCTAAACTAATCATGCCTTCAGAAATAAAAACAGAAATGGTTGGAAAAGCCCAAAACTACAGAGTTCCGAAGAAGGGTCACTGGACGTAAAATGTTAACTGTGCTTTCTCTTTACAGGTGCTGTCAGATATGCTGAGTTTTCCCAACAAGTTCTGTTTTTGTTTCTGTTTTCCAACGCTGCAAATCTTTGTTTTCTTTTTATCATTATTTTGGGGTTCCTTGGGCTTTCCACCAAAGTTATGGTAGGCATGTGGGAGATATCCCATGGAGTTCCATCCCATTTCTTTACTGTCCCTTATTTTCTTTGAATTCCTGCTTGGTTCTTGAATTGCTTCTCTGTTACACTGCCAGATTTGAAAAGTTACTTTTCCTCACCTTCGTTGCTAGAGGGTGGTGCTTAAATCTGATAACTGATTGTTTTTATCCGTTTATATGTCCTTGTCTCCTTCCAATTCTTGTCTCAATAATTCCCAATTATAGCTTTAATAAACTCTGATCTGCTCTTTCATGCCTGTATTGATTTGGACAAAGTCTGTCTCTTCAAATAACCCACAACTGCTCCCAAACCAATTCTGTTGACTGATGAAAATCCATTCCATCCTCATTACACCATCTCTTCAATCAAACAATTAAAACCAATCATTTTACTCAACTTTCTTTCATTCTTTGTCATCAGCAGAAGATACTCAGAAATCACAGCATTTTCAGTTTGATCCTACAACCTCCCTTTACATTCATTAGTGATTCCTGATGTTAACCCTCTGGTGTCTGAGCATTAGTCCTGTCATGGTGACTAACTTGATTAGAAAATATAAATCAGGCAAAGTCAATTGGAAAATTGGGCGAAGATTGTTATTTCCATGAGTATCTGGGATTGTAGTGATAAGCTATTAAGTACATTTAAGATGCACTGTCTGAACACTAAATAAATTGACTTGAAACCTACTTTGTTCTTGCTGTTTAAAGAACATAGATTTGAGATGGATTTTTATGCTGCCTCTATTTTTTGCTTCCGCTTCCATTGCTGCTATTTATGGAGTTGACAAAGGCCATACTCCTACATCTTGACACGTGCTCCAAGAAAAGAAAGACCAATGATGGGTGGGCAAAGTAGGGCAGTACTTTAGAAACTGCCAGTCTGTCCACTCACAACTTAGTAACAGACATTGATTCAAATCTTCCTTTCAACAAAAGTTCGGGCATTCTGAAGTTCCAGTTCCGAGGTTCCCTGATGCCAGGTCAAATGGCACAGAATGATTGGAAGGTGCTTCAGAGAGATATAAGGAGGAAAATTTGATGGCTTGAGGAGCATAATGTTGAATGGTTTCTCTGAAACATGTTGACTATTTCATCCATTCAATAATACCATATGAAGGCAGTTGTGCTGTACAATCATTATTGAAGTGTGATTTAGCACAGCCAAAGAGACACTTACCTTATCAGTCATCATCAGAAGACAAAACAATAGAGATTCCATGGAAAAGAATGGATCAATTGTTATTCTGAGACCAGGGAAATCAGAAACAAAATACAGCATGTTCATCTTCCTACAATCCTGCATGCGACCCTAGCAGGCTTCCCAGGGGAAAGTCATGCTCTTGTGTGTCTGGAAGCTGCAAAGGAATAAGATTTGCTGGCAGCTCCCTGGAATGACTAGGCGCATTGTCAAATACTGATACTTCATTGAGTCTGAGAACATCAATCGTAAATGTTGTTCCCAATTCTGACCAGTGGCTATATTTGTTCGTCACACATTCTGTTATATGTGCGTAAGTGTGAGGTTGACGGGGAATGTAATCTTGCCTGTGAAACAGCTGCCTGTATCAAACAACTTTTCCAAATTTCATTTCCATTGAAGTTTCAGATCGGAGGAGATGTATACAGATCCATGCAGCTTCAATTTACACTATCTCTCAAAGTCAAAATAAACTTTTATGGTTAAAAATGCACATTAAACAATGTATTGAACACCTGAAAAACATAAATAGGTCTCATAAAAAGAATAAACATTTCTCCATATACTTCCAAAAGTCTCTCTCTGCATATATCCCAGCCTCTGCTTCCTTCTGAAAGGCTTCAATTTTATGGAGTCTTCTTTTTTTCTGCCTGTGTGTTGCTCCAATCGAATGACTACAGCACATACATGACTTTTCTTTTTCTCTTAAATGCTTCGCTTTAAGACTTCATGCATATTCCTAAAATCTATCCCCCCCTCTCATCAAATCCTTCCAGTGACTCTGCCCCACCTACCCTTTATGTACCCACCACACATGCACACACTCCTGCCTAGGAACCCACTATAATTTGTGACAATTTTTAATCTGGTGTCTCACTTTCCCCTTTATTTCAACTGTCAAACTTCAAAGTGAAAACAGCATTAAGTATAATTCCCACCTGCGAAAAAAAGAACAAACTGAATCTCTGGATTTAAGTGCTTTCTCTATTGTGAGTCACCTTCATGTTTCATTTTATACATCCCTTTGCAATTCTCTCTAAGCTGGTGAAAAGAAAATGGGTAGAAAATTAGAAGGAATTTTGATTTTGATTGCCATCATTTCAACCTCCAAATGCCTGACACTCTAATTTTCACTCCTTCTATCTAGACTAAGCTAGTGAAACCTTACTCCCTCACCAAAGCTTGATATAAGAACTTTTAAAACATACCATTCTAAAATGTGAACATTATTTTAAATTCAAATGCAATTGAGATGTCAATTTCTGTTATTGGAAAATATGATCTATCTTTCTTCTTTGTAGCTGAGAATGCTGTTGCACCTTCGTCTATTGTTGAAGAAAAAAGATGAAATTTTAACCAGGAAGAAGCAGGTCATCGACTAAACAGCTTGAGTTTGGAGGAAGTATAAAGTCTGAGAAGGGATATTGAAATTGAAAGGATACTACAGAGACTTTAGATGTTTTGTATTACGCAAGGCACTGTGTGTGGCGCTGAGGTTAAATTTAGGGTAGATAAAAAGCAAATCATGCCGAAATGTCTACCATATGCTGCAGCAAAGTAGCATTCAGATGAGCAGATAAAAGTTGAAGAACTGAGGACAATTAAAAAGGTAGAAGGCTCACCCAGGGCCTTGATTCAATTTTAATGTGGAATGAATAATGGCCATGTATCATGTATCAATTAAAATGCAGAAGATGGGCTGGTAAGAAGTAGATGGTCTAATGCTAAGGTTTTGTGGTGAGACATAGCAATTTCTAATCCCTGCGAGACATTAATGAACTGGTTAGATTTTATAGCAAACTAACAGTGTTTAATGGCAGCTTTCCAGTGCAAGTCTGCAATTGCACAATTTAATTATTATAAAGTACCATGGTAAGGTTTGAACTTAGTGAACTCTAGGTTAGTAATTGGGCATCGTAGCCATTGGTCCACTGTGCCTGCACATTAATTTTCCTTGTGTTTCCCTCTTTAACGGTTGTCTTGTCATTTGACATACATTTGATGTCAGTCCTTTGTCTTTTCAATCATGGTGGACCCTTTCAACTCTCATGAACCAATATTTCAATCGAGGCCAGGGACCGGACTTGGAGACGATGAGCCTGCAATCCCCTGCAGTCAGCCATTGTGCCATTTCAATGGCTTAAAGGGGAAGGTGATGACCTAATGGTATTATTGCTGGACTGTTAATCCAGAGAACCAGGTAATGTTCTGGGGCCCCAAGTTCAAATCCTGCGATGACAGACAGTGGAATTTGAATTCAACAAACATCTTGAATTAAGAGTTAAATGATGACTGTAAAGCCATTGTCGATTGACGGGGAAACCCATGTGGTTCAGTAATGGCCTTTAGGGAAGGGAAACTGCCATCCTTACTTAGTCTGGCTAACGTGTAACTCCAGACCCACAGCAATGTGGTTGACTTTTATCTGCCTTCTGGGCAATTAGGGATGGGCAATAAATGCTGGCCTAGCCAGAGATACCCTCATCTATGAATGAATGATAAAAACAAAACAAAAAACACTCTTGACCCCAAAACATTTTCAAAGAAACTAGGATTAGAATGTCAGAGAGACTCTCTGCTGGCAAAAGGCAAGGAGCCAATTAGTGACAAGTTAAATTAACTAAAGGGCTTATTAAGGCTCAAGCTTCTTCACTGACTGGGATTTTAAGCTTGCAATGTAGACAGTGCATGTTGGGCAGGACTATGTGCACGCCAACATGTTGGATACACACTGGGAATGAGGGTGAGTTACAGTTGCTTCTGCAAAGTACCTCCATCCTTGCAGCCACAGCTGCAGTAGCTGACCTTGCCCTTGAGATGTTGCCCCTCCAACATCCTGCCCTGTGGCTGTGACTGTGTCATTTCATTGAAATAAAAAGTTCTTCTGCCTTCTCCCTCATCGCGTCCATTTCCAGAACAGCAACCTTAACCTCGGGCATTACCTCCGTAACTGAGTTTTGGAGGACATCCCATTGGTTCCCCAGTGTTGAGAGCGCGCCTGCTATTCCTAATGGACGGTAAGCCAACACCCTGACTCCTGATCTGAAAATAGTGGTCTTTATGTCAGCAACGTACTCTATTAGGCTGACAAGTAGGATCTAATGGCCTCCCCTGTAGGTTCTCCAGGCTAAAGCACTTCTCACTTTTGCAACTCACCATGGACCAGGGCCCCTAGTTCCCTGTTGGAGAATTGCAGTGGCATCCGCCCCTTCTCTGCCTTATTACAAGTCTGTCTGTAATCACCCCTCCACATACCCTCACTCCTGACATGAACGTACATCATTATTCTTCCACTGGCACTGAAGTCACCATCCTGGAACTCCCTCTTAACACAATCATTGGAATTTCTATTGTCATAAGGAAGGCCCCATTTCAAACTCTCTCTCCAACACAATCCTGGAAGGACCTCAAGGAATGAAGCATTTCAAGGAGATGAGCCACCACCTCATAACGACAAGGGACAGACACAACATAGCGCCCTTGTTTATGTTTCATTGACAAATAACGGAAAACGTATTGATTAGAGTGCATTTGTACCAGAGAGACCCATCTGAGATCTGAATATAGATAGCTTGCATTGTTACTGTTCCTCAACTGTTTCTCTAGGATATATGCTGAGTAAGTCTATTCTGTTGCTGAATGATTAAAGAAAATTCTCATCTGAATGTCTGGAAATGTAACTATCTTGATTTATGAAAAGATCCACATCAGCCCAAATAGACATGCTCGTGCACAGCTGAGACTCAAAGTTGAGTGGTTTAAGCACTGAGGGATAGGAAAGGCAAGATTCTCCACTCTAAGCATTTCATGTGAAGTCACCTTCTCTGCACTCTTTGTAAATCAGGTTTTGCACCAGATTGGAGTTACATTCCAAAAGGATTCAAACTAAATGAATCTGACATTACTCCTCGAGAGTTGGGCTGAAATCGGGCTTGACTTAAACCATGAATTTAATGCTGGTGTGATGCAAAGACAGTATGATATCGGCAATATACTCAACATAATTGCATGCTTAGCAACTTCTGGTCTTCAAAGATTATTCCAGTTTTTTTGAGTACTCATCTTAGGAAAAGCTGAGCAAACTCTGTTTTTTGTTGTGTTGTCTTGACCATTTATTACAATCCTCTTCTAAATTAAAACAAAACTTTGAAAACTATGTCTTTTCACCATGCTGTAGATTTGTTTTGTGCAAGGTTTTTGAATCAACTAGTAACACAGGTTTCTCAATTAAAACACATTGTAGATACTGGAAATCAGAAATGAAAATGGAAAATGCTGAAAAAAATCAATGGGTACCCAACACTATAGAGAAATGGAGTTAATATTTTGAGCCCAGTATGACCCTTCTTTAGGCAGTTCAAATTCTGATGGTTTTTTAAAAAACAGTTTCTATTCCAGACTCCCTAAAATGGCCATTGCGTTAGACCACAATAAAATTACAAAAACCCCTCTAAACAAGACATAACAAGATGTAGAGCTGGATAAACACAACAGGCCAAACAGCATCAGAGGAGCAGAAAAGCTGACGTTTCGGCCCTCTAAACAAGGTCAGGTATATTGTTCAAAAAGAACCTACAGGTGGCAGCAATATGTAGGGTACTAGAGTCATAGAGTTGTACAGCATGGAAACAGACCCTTCAGTCCAACTTGTCCATGCCGAACAGATATCTGAAAGTAATCTAGTCCCATTTGCCAGCATTTGGCCCATATCCCTCTTAACCTTTCCTATTCATATACCCATTCAGATGCCTTTTAAATGTTGTAATTGTACCTGCCTCCACCACTTCCTCCGGCAGCTCATTCCACATACACATCATCCTTAGTGTGAAAACCTTGCCCATGAGGCCCCTTTTAAATCTTTCCCCTCTGACCTTAAACCTATGCCCTCTAATTTTGGCCTCCCCTACCGTGGGAAAAAAGATCTTGGCTATTTACCCAATCCATGCCTCTCATAATTTTACAAATTTCTATAAGTTCGCCCCCTCAGCCTCCAATGCTCCAGGGAGTACAACCCCAGCCTGTTCAGCCTCTCCCTGTAGCTCAAACCCTCCAAACCTGACAACAGCCTTGTGAATCTTTTGTGAGCCCTTTCAAGTTTAATAACTTCTTAGTTTAGTTAAACACTCCATTAAAGCAACGCAAGCAATTTAATAACAAAGAAGAGCCGAAAGAAGAGGAGTCATATTAGACTTGAAACATCAAATCTGTTTCTCTCTCCACAGCGGTTGCCAGACCTGTTGGGTTTCTCCAACACTTTTACTTGTGATTGCAGATTTCCAGCACTCACAGTATTTATTTTTATTTTAATGAATGAATTCTGATTAACAGTATTGTTTTACTGAAGGAATTTCTGATAGTTATAACCTCTCAACTGTGATATCATCCTTGATAGCAATAAGACCAATGCTGTTATAAGTCATCAGTGTAATTTGGCAAGGCAATAAAATAGAGTAAAGAAAGTTATTTGATATTGAACAGACTTCCCAACATAGAAAGCGTAAGTTTAATAAAGCCTGATGTAACTATACCAACAGCTGTGTTACATTACCTTTTTGACTTCACTGCAGAATAGTTTTTGATTCTCCAAAACCTGCTACAATAACTGAGGAATCAATCTGACAGTCAAATACTTTATGTCAAGAGCAGTGAAACCATCCAAACATGGTACTTTTGCACATTTGTGACAAGACTTAGAAAAGGCCCAGAAGTAAAACAAAGCTTTGCCAGAACTAGAAAGTGACATGAAAATTATATCAATCCCAGATGATGATTCTTCACTGAATGGAATAATGACTGAGTTCCCTAGTAATTGGCTTATTTGACGTTTCCAGTTCACTCATGTTTCCCCATTGAAACTGGAAGCTAGCACTTGGCATTAACCTGTTCTGCTACTTTCTGATTGGTATGAAAACAGTATGTGAGTTAATATCACTCAGCGAACTCTGTCATCTGTTCAGGCTCCTTGAGGTTTAAAGCACTGAGTTGCATATTTCAATGGATGCATTAAAAGTGCCACTGGGATTGCACTGTTAGCTGAGTAAATGGGGCTGAACATGAAGAGAAGCAAACAGATGCTGGGAATACACTCCATTAGCTGAACGCACTCAGGATTATGGAGTGAGGTGAACTATCATGGCACCATAGGGAAGCTTTGCTGTGCCAGAATCCAATAGAATACCTGATAAAAGAAAACACTTTATATTGTCACTGGAAAATATTCAGCTATTCACTTTATTCAGCATAAAAATTAGATGATTATAATCAATACAAGGGGGAAATACAGACCTTTCTTGTTATATGATAAAGAATCCAGAAATGAATGACACATATCTCCTATCCTACCTGAAATGTACACTAC
Organism: Rhincodon typus; assembly: GCF_021869965.1. Taxonomy (NCBI): domain Eukaryota; kingdom Metazoa; phylum Chordata; class Chondrichthyes; order Orectolobiformes; family Rhincodontidae; genus Rhincodon; species Rhincodon typus. The sequence continues at coordinate 12,691,105 of NC_063363.1, forward strand.
TTAACAGTGGATTAATGCATTTTATGAGTCTAAGTCATGTCCCATGATACGTTGTTGTCAGCCTCAATTCCACGAGCCATCAGTAATTCTCCAAACTATGAATAAATGCCTACCAAAGTAGAAATGTATTTTTGAAACATGACTTATGGAGGATGAGTTTGTTTTCATCGAAATCATTTGGAAAGTAAAGGAACAGATTTCTTTCCTGAAGATGGTGTTGAATTTCTTTTAAATTTAAAGCTCTGTCACAGTAACGGACTGAGACTTAAGCAAAACATCACATCAAAGGAAAATTAGGCGGAAGAGAAGCAGTAACTGTCAATTGCTGCCTAATCGAAAGCTCACAACAATCTCAAGTCATCAAGGTGTTGGATATTTTTCCTGACACTTTACTGAATCTTACATTTGATGTTGTTGTAAATTTGCTTTGTACTCATCGAAGTGTGCAAATCGTGAGCAAATGGGGCATCTTTCCATTTCTTTTGTCATTCACTGTTAGTGTCAAGCATAAATATGATGCAGCAGAATGCAGATTCTGCTTTTACACCACATAATGTGACTCTGATTGCTATGTTCACTTCAAATGTGTTGAAGATGTCACATATTGACCAGAGCATTTTTGCTCCCACGTTTTTAATTCAAACACAGTCCAGCACTTCCTCATCGACATGTGTAAAAGATCTATGCTCAATACCCGTCATCATCTTCAATATTTGCATAGCATCACTAATGTAGAAAAATAAACCTCAAGCTGCTTCACAGAACTATGTGGGAAAACAGATGCTTATCGAAGAAAGAGACCAGGGCAGGTATGAGTGAAAGGTTTGTCAGTGAATTTTATGAAGGAGTGTAATGAAAGAGATGTAGCGGGACTGAAAACGGAATTCCAGAGAGTGCGAACTAGGAAGCTAATGACACGATTGCAAAAGATGGACTGAAATAAAGGGACATGCACACAAGAATGGAGTCAAAGGATCAGATGGTATGGGAGTTGCAGGTTGGGCAGAGCTCAGATAGATAGGGATAGATGAGGCTATTGATGGCTTTAAACAAAAACAATGAGCAATATAAATTGGACGAATTGATGGACTGGGAGCCACTGTCAACCACTGAGGACAAATGTTATGGTTGGCTATGATTTGGTGTGAAATTGAATAGGGCTAGAGGATCCATTGTGGGATACTGGATTGTTTTGGATGAGCTGATGGGTGAATAATGGTGACCCAGCCAGGAGAGGATATTGAAGCTCAAATTAGAAGGCGATAAAAACATTTTAAAGGCTTTCAGTGAAACAGCAAACAGTTTTGCAGCAAAACGTAGGTGGATAATGTTTCAGTGTTGGAAATATAGAGCTAGGTTGGTAGCACATTTGCATCAGAGACCTCCCTTAGGTTCCGTCCTACTTCAGCACAATAACTTAAGCATGACGTTCTTGTGTAGCACAAAGGAGGCCTGCACTACAGGAGGTATGAACTTTCAGGTCTCATGTGCTCTCTCAAGTGGATATAAAAGACACTGAAAGAAGAGCAGAGGAATTATCCTGGTATCCTGGCCAATGTTTACCTCTCAATCAACAAAGGTTGCCTGGTTGTTGTCACTTTGGAATTTGTGAGATCTTGCTGTGTAAAAATGGTCAATTCCTACATCATAACTGTACTTTTAAAATGCTTAATTGACATTGATCCTTCATGCAGTGAGTAGTGAAGGTCTGGAATACTTTGCCTGACAGTGTTTTGGAGGAAGGTTCAACTGAAGAATTCAAAACGGGATTAGACTATTATCTGAAAAGGAAGAATGTGCAGGCTAACAGGCAAAAGACAGGAGAACGTAACTAAACCGATCATTCATTTGGATAGTGGGGGCTGAGACAATGGGCAGAATGGCCTCCATCTGCACTGTAGCAAGTCTGTGATTCTGTGACTGTAAAGCACATTGAGACGTTTGGTGATTGTGAAAGGTACCATGTAAATGTGAGTCTTATTCCTTAGTAAACCAGTTGTAGAAGAAATGCTTTGCTAGATTTCTTTTTTCCACTTTTTTTTGTAAAGTACGTTTTTCAGCACCCAATGCACCAACATTCTTGAATCATTTATCGTGATCATTCATCTGCTGGTCTTGTTAACTGCCTCAGAAGACAATTTGTGAGGCACCATTTCCTTTTCAATAAATCATTTGAGTTCTTGCTGTCTAGTTAAATTTTAATTAGGTACACAAAGAGGGGGAGCTCCAGAGAGAATTGAAGTAAGAAATAAATTAGAGACAGATGTCTAGAAGTCTGGTCCCAATGGTTTACTGGCTAAATCCATCACCCAACATGGAGAGCTGTTTGGATCAGGAAGGTTTCCAGGTTTGATTCTTGCCCTGTGCTGTCTTAGATCATGATGTGGAGGTGCCGGTGTTAGACTGGCGTGGACAAGGTCGGAAGTCACACGACACCAAGTTATAATCCAACAGGTTTATTTGAAATCACAAGCTTTTGGAGTGCTCTCACCTGACGAAGGAGCAGAGCTCTGAAAACTAGTGATTTCAAATAAACCTACAACCTGATGTCATGTGACTTCTAACTTTGTCTTAGAACATTGAAAACATGCTGAAAGTGGTGTCAAATTATTGGTCATGAAGGGGTCAAGCAACTCGTTTTTCTTGACTGTTCACCCCCTCACCACATCCCCTCCCAAGGAAAGAGTGAAGCTTCTGGCCATCAGCTGGGGGCAGGGGTGGGGTTGGATCACATGACTGAATTGCTTTCAAACCATACACTCTTGAGTCGCAGAGCGAAGCTGCTAGAACGAAGTTATCCGGTGATTGGTGGTATCTGAAAATAAGTCATCGAGCTACTCTGGAACATTAGAAACAGAAAGTTTTCTTTTTGAATCAGCTGACCAGTGGAGCAGTCTGAAAGTAAACATGTAAATATAACAGACCCTCACCCAAAGATCTAAGCCCCTTTGGGGCGGCATGGTGGCTCAGTGGTTAGCATTGCTGCCTTACAGCACCAGGGACCCAGGTTTGATTCCAGCCTCGGGCGACTGTGTGGAGTTTACGCATTCTCCATGTGTCTGTGTGGGTTTTCTCTGGGTGTTCCCATTTCCTCTCACAATCCAAAGATTTGCAGGTTATGTGGATTGGCCATGCTAAATTGCCCTATAGTGTCCAGGAATATGGAGGTTAGATGTGAGCCATGAAAAATATAGGTTAAGGTGATGGGTCTAGATGGGATGCTCTTCAGCAGGTCAGTGTAGACTTGTTAGGCTAAGTGGGAGTCTATAATTCTTTCCAACTATGTGTATTAAAGAGCTTAGAAGAATGAAGGGGGATCTCATTGAAACTTATAACATTCCAACAGGACTAGTCAGGTAAATGTAGGAAGGATGTTCCTGCTGATAGGAGAGCCCAGGTCACACTCTAAGGATACAGGGTAGGCCATTTAGGACTGAGATGAGGCAAGCCTTCTTCACCCAGAGAGTGATGAGCCTGTGGAATTGACTGCCACTGAAGTTGGTTGAGGACAAAATATTGAATATTTTCAAGAAGGGGTTAGATATAGTTCTCAGGGCTCAAGGGATCAAAGAAAATGGGAAAAGTGGGAACAAGATACTGAGTTGAATGTCAGCCTTGATACTATTGAATTGTGGAAAAGACTTGAAGGACTTACTCCAGCTGGTATTTTCTATTTTTCTCTGTTTCTATTTCAATGAGAAAACAGCAAAAGTAGCAAATGAGACACACTGGTCTGACTTATCTTGTACATTACAATTTTGAGCTCCAGTACAATTGGTATATGCATTTCCAAGAATCACTGTTCCTTTACTTTCTTTTCTTTCTGGGACAAGACAATTCCATCCACGAACATGTAAAGGTCAGTGCAGTGTTTCTCTTTTTGTTATCTCTTATTCGCCTCAAGTTTTTCTATGAAGATTCTCAAGTTAGAACAGAAAGGGAATCTTCTGCTCTTGCTGGCACAGGCATGGAGGTGGGCACCATATTTATTAGATGGTCTGGTGTTATAACTTAATCCCATCTCCTCCAGAATGAGAAGGTACCATTATTATCCTTTCTGTCTTCTGCCAATTGAGGCCCCCTAAATGTTCATAATTGGCCACTCATCCCATTACCGTCATGGTGATTAGCCTGGATGCAAGCAGATTCACTGCCATTTGACATGGGCGACAGATCAAACTCTGGGGGTTCATGTCACATCTGGTGGGAAGGGGTGTGGAGGCCAGGGGCTTGTGGGGTGGACACTTAATCAAAGGCAATGAGTCTTTGAAGAAATGGAGTGAATTACCTGATAAGGCCACCAACCCCTCTTCATAACCCCCATCCCATGAGCACCCTCCACATTACATACCTGTGGCTCAGATCCTCAGCAATCCTGGCACTCTATGGCAGGGAAGCAGGAAGCAATGATGCTCTCCTTCCAACAGCTGCCACAGCCTCCTGCGATGTTGACTGCAAATACTGCCAGACTTTGATTGATCTCACTTGGCCACATTTCCATGCTTGGGGTTTTGTTTCAAAGGCAATTTGGCCAATTGGACTGTACTTTCGAGCTGGTAAGTGGTTTGATTGGCCTTCCAGAATACAGCCTCTCCCCAGCAAAACCCTCTCCACTCATCCCACTGGGTGAATAGCCAAGATGCATAACCCCTGGTGCCACAACAAGGTTCCAGCCAGAATACTCATCGTAAGAGTCCTTTGAGGTCTTTCTTTTAAACCTGTGCCAGAAAGTGAAGCTCATTGTTTCTTTGACTCTGCCCCACTTGTGCACACTCTCCTGTCCCGTCCTGTCTACTCCACAGCATTAATGACTGATCCTTCAACAATCTGGAACTCACTCTGTACATGCTTCCACCTTCATCTGAAACCTTTCCTGCCTTTAAATCCTATCACCTTGAAAAACTGGGTCCCCCCTGAAATCTTTGGCTGGATGTCTAATTTTATTCTGCCTACAGCTCCGTAAAACACACTGGAATTTTTTTGTGTGATAATGTTGATGGATTAATGCAAGCTTTTTTTGTGAAGGAGTAGAATCTTTCAAAGGTTTGCTTGACCTGAGCCATACAGAAGGCATTTGAAGAATGGGAGACAGAAGAGCAATGTATCTAACTGGTATTATTCACAAAGTATTACTTAACAATCACCTCGGAGCAATGAAGTGCAAGCCATTTAGTTGCCCAACATCTTGTTATGTTGTATTGCAAAGTCCATTGTAGGAGAATAATAGATGGTTTAAAAAATTCCTTGTTTCTTCCCTGCTCTACCATTTTTAACAATTCATTTACTGGATGTGGGCATTGTTGGCAAGGCCAACAACTCTCGCCCATCCTTAATTGCCATTAACCTAATGGCTTGCTAGAACACTGCAGAGAGCAATAAAGATTCACCCACACCCCTTACCTCTCTCTCGCCTTTGATGCTCTGCATTGCCCTATAAATTCATGGGTTGTGATTAACGGATGAAGAAAAAGAAATGTCATGGTGATTTTGAGACGGGGAGGAAAAGGTATTCAGTTCTGTGTAAAAGAACTTCTGGATATAAAACAAAGAACAAGAGGTGAAAAATGTACCCGGGGTGAATTGTGATGAGAAAATAAAAATGTTCAGTTTTGTGTAAGAGCATTTCTGGGTTAAGAAAAGAAAAATCATCCAGATTTTTGGCATTCTGAAGTCACACGTTGGTCAGACAATGTAAGGGCAGCAGAGTACCTTCCTAAAGGTCAGCGGTAAGCAAATGGATTTTTTTGACAAGCTGGTAGTAACCCAGTCGGCATTATTGCTATTTGCTTTTATTCCAGGTTTGCTTATGAAACATATTTAGATTCAGCAGCTGCTTTGCTGGGATGAGGGTCAGGGTGTTCTGTGGTGGGATTTGAACTTGAGGTCTTGGATCACCAAGTCCCCCCTCAAAGATTTTTCTCCCTAGGGGTGGAACTGGATGTCAATGTGTCAGAATTTCAATCAGCATGGACAGACCCTCAGAGGAAGGGAACACTGGTCCAGATCTCTGTCTGGTCTGTGAATCAAACCTGGTCCCTTCTTATTTTGTGTTTTACACTGGACTCTGAAGTTGCTAAGCCATCAATGGACCTGGCAAATGATTTTTAAAAAGCTGCAATTATATGAGAGCTGGATAAGTTCAGCTCACTGCAGGGGAACAGCTGTTTGCCAGTTCCCTCTGTTTACATCGCAAACACTGATGGAAATGCAGGCCTAATAGTGCCACTTTCCTGTGACTTCAACCAAATGAACAGCAGTGTAGAAAGTGTCTAAAAATAGTTCGACAACTATTCCAGACCAGCTTTTTCTTTTAATCACCTGTGGATTTTGTCTTGGCCAAAGGAGTTTGGCAAGAAATAAAATACATCATTTCACTCACTGTACAGAGGCAAAGTGGAGGTATTGGGCTGGGAATGACTTTGGAAGTGTTTGTTGTCTCTGGCTGTTTAAACATCTAGCTCCCTACTAATTTACAGAGTGGCTGATGTTGTGTAAGGATGTAAGGGCCTGAAAAGATTATGCTGAGGAGCATGTTAAGCAGGGCCCCCCACCTCCCCAACATGATCATGTCACAAAGACTCAGTAGCAAAAAGGATTTGGATGTTGAAGGAATAGGACCTAAAATCGAGCTCGCCCTTGTATAGTCTCAGTAACAATGTCTATCTTGCCAATGTAACTCATGCCTATTTATTATCATGCAATCAACTACATCTTGATCAGACAAGAGACTCTCCTTGTTAGAGTCTCCTCTACCACACATGACCAAGTTGACGCTGTAGATCCCTATCAGGAAAGGTGGCAGCAAACCAATCAGATAGCTCATACATGGTGATGAGGAGGATGAGGATTCATCGTACATCACACTGGTGGCAAATTTACGTATAATCAATATGATGGTTCAGTTATAGTGTGCAATATAGATGTAGCCCCCAGTGATATTTCTATTTTCAGGGAGGGTCTACATTGAACTTAATAAGAATACAGGGAGTACAGTCTGTAAGTACACGAGGATTCTACTGAACAATTCTTCACTTCTGATAAAGGGGCACTGGACCTGAAACATTAATGCTGTCTTCTCTCCATTGATGTTGCCAGACTTGCTGAGCTTTTCCAGTAATTTCTGTTTTTGTTTACGATCCTACTTGTTTGGCTTGGCGTCTTTGTCATAGAAAGACTAAAACCAATTCTTACCAGACTTGTTCTCAGTTTGAAGGTTCTTATTCGGCAAGCTGGATCTGTATTCTCTAGAAGAATGAGAGGTGATCTCACTGAAAGATGCAAAATATTCAAAGGGATAGACAGGATAGATGTAGGTAACATGTTCCCCTTGGTTGAAGGGTCTCGAACCAAGGGGCAGAATTTATAAAATAAAGCGTGATGTCATTTTTGGACTGAGATGAGAAATCATTTTTTTAACTTATAGATTAGTGACACTTTGGAGTTCTTTGCCCCAGAGAGCTGTGAAAGGAAAGTCTTTGAATAAATTTAAAGCAGAAGTCGATACATTTTTGATTATCAATGGCATAAAGAGTTATTGAGATAGTGTGGGTAAAGGCATTGAAGTGCTCCATGTAATGATGCTGTCACTTTACGAGGTTATTTTGTCCTTTTTTTGAAGAGAGCTTGACAGGCAGAGGTTGAGAACTGTCTCTAAGAAGGTAAACAATTTGTGAAGCCATGGGTTTTTTTTAATGTTGGAACAATGGAAGCAGCCTCTCTAGTATTTTTATGTTTTTAGGTTTAGTTTTGAGCAGAAGCCTTTAGGTTCTCAAAAGTGTTGGAAGCTTCAGTGAATGTCTCCTGGCTGCTACACTCTCTTAATGTTCTCTTGATGTTTTTTTCCTCCTGGGTTGGAGAACTGCATGTGAGAATCTGTGCCTGAATTTGCCTTTTTGCCAAAGGCTGTGTTTATGAGATATTACTACATTGGAGCAGTAAATTAGTAATAGGGACTTTTAAGTAAGTTTTCCAATAGCTAAGTTATTCTAAGTTCCTCTTTCTTTTGTCTGTATTTTAACTGTAGTATTGAAATAAATTGTGATTTGTTTAACATCAAGTAGTTTGACGCAATGCATCTGGAACACGGCACTTCATATTTATCTATAAAATAAGAAAAAGTTAGGGTCTAGGCTATCGTCTTAAAATATATTGAGGGGATCTGGTCTGGTCCATAACATTGATCAACCATGACCATATTAAATTGCGGAATAGTCTGAACAGTCTGAGCGTCCTATTCCTGTTCATACACTCCTATGTTCCCCTCCTGGGATAAGGCTCAGCATGTTTTATACCACATGGGACACTTGGCAAAGAAAAAACCTAGAGGGCAGATCACACAACAACAAGAATCCATATTGTTATATGGGGGTGCCCAAGATGAAACCATTTGTTTCAGTATCCAATAGAGTCTGAAGCGCTCCTAAAGAATGAGAAATCTAATTGAAATACATAAAATTCTGAAGGACCTCAACAGGGTAGAAACTAAGAAATTGTTCCTATATTTGAGAATCTATAACATATTCTCAGAATGAAATATTAGCTATTTTGGACTCAGATGAGGAGGTGTTTATTCATGTTGTGAATCTTGACAATTCTCTACCTTGGAGAACTATGGAGTTGAGTACTAATCAAAGGACAGGACATGGGTATAGTTTTGGTTGAGGTAGAAGATCAACCATGATCTTTTGAATGACAGAGCAGGATTGGAAAGCAAAATGATCTGTTGTTGCTATTGTGCTTATATTCTTAAAATAAGCATGTGGCAGAAGTTTGCATCTTCAGTTAGACTATTCTGAGCTACTATGTCAGAGTAATTCGACAGGAGGCAAGATCACACTCGGAAGCTTGGTTGACCTCAATACATATATATCTGGCAACAAAATAGGAAAATGTCTGAAATACTTGGCAGGACAAGCAACAACTTATAATGGAGAAACAAAGTCCATGCTTTGTATGCAAACAGGAGGAACACAGCAAGCCAGGCAGCATCTGAAGGAAAGGAGAAGTCAACATTTCAGATATTATCCTTCTTCAGTCCATGCTTTAACTTGGTGAGCTTCCTGTGAAATGACAAAGGCTCATTAACTTGAAATGTTACCTTCTCCTGCCCCCATTTCTCCTGCCCCTCCTGTTGCATTGGCCGAACATTTTTGGTTTCCATTTCAGATTCCCAGCATTTGTAGCATTTTACTTTTGAAATACTTTAGTTCAATTTGGTAAACAGAGGTATGATTATTCTGCCTGTTGAGGGAAAGAAAGCAGCCAATTTGTTCTGAGATAGT